>NC_092417.1:160108930-160708930 GCF_040894005.1 Engystomops pustulosus | reverse complement strand
CCATTATGCCAAAATTATGGGCAACAGCATGGCCATGACAGAGTGACAGAATGAAGCTAGATAGCATCTAAAACATCCAATAATTGACCCTGACACTATAGGGGACGGCATGCAGAGGCAGCGGCAGCAGGCTAGAGAGTGTCATGGCGACATACCCTAAATGGACTCAGGCTTCAAACCAATGGGTGGCAGAGAGGAACCAAAGGAGGTGAGCAAGAAGCGCTCAAATAATATCGCTACATGATAAAAGTTTGCCAGTATATTTTGTGGATTACACAGCAGGGTGGCGACAAAGTTAACATGGAAGCCATGAAAACAACCCAAAATTCTGCCTGACGCAGCTCGTTTGATAAGGGGACCATGTATGGAGGCAGTGAACTAGTAGTAGATTAAAGGTGCTGCAGTTAAAACTATGTTAGTTGGATCTTGGCATGGAGCTGGCGCTCCGCTGCCAGGCGAGCTTTCGCCAATCCAAGCCCCTGTCTCTAGGCTACTCCCCAAACAGCACTTCTAAGAACCTTTTGTATAAGATCAAGTGTAGTAGCGTTCATATAAGTTTGGGATATGGCGGGTGAGGGGAATGTAAACAGATGCGCAAGAAGCGCTGAAATAATATTGGTAAATGATAAAAGTTTGCCAGTATATTTTGTGGATAACACAGCTGGGTGGCGACAAAGTTAACAACTTTGATGTGGAATCCATGAAAACAACCCAAATTTCTGCCTGACACACCTCGTTTGATAAAGGGACGATGTATGGAGGCAGCTATATGGACGACTTTTGGAGGTAGCAATGGAGACAACGTGTGGAGGCTGCTATGGAGACAATTTAATTTGGATAGTGCCTGTATGTGGCAGTCCCAAAAAGTTTTCAAACCAGAGGAGCAGGTAGGTGGCCCTCCAGAAAAATGAAATAGATTGAGTGCCTGTATGTGGCAGTCCCAAAAAGTTTTCAAACCAGAGGAGCAGGTAGGTGGCCCTCCAGAAAAATTGAATAGATTGAGTGCCTGTATGTGGCAGTCCAAAAAAGTTTTCAAACCAGAGGAGCAGGTAGGTGGCCCTCCAGAAAAATGGAATAGATTGAGTGCCTGTATGTGGCAGTCCAAAAAAGTTTTCAAACCAGAGGAGCAGGTAGGTGGCCCTCCAGAAAAATGGAATAGATTGAGTGCCTGTATGTGGCAGTCCAAAAAAGTTTTCAAACCAGAGGAGCAGGTAGGTGGCCCTCCAGAAAAATGGAATAGATTGAGTGCCTGTATGTGGCAGTCCAAAAAAGTTTTCAAACCAGAGGAGCAGGTAGGTGGCCCTCCAGAAAAATGGAATAGATTGAGTGCCTGTATGTGGCACTCCCAAAAATTGTTTAAAACAGAGGACCGGGTCGGTGGCCCTCCAGAAAAATTAAATGCATAAAGTACTATAGCTAGAGCCAGTGGGCCCTGTCAAAAAATAGCCAGTTTCCTCTGCTTTACTGTACAAAGAGGAGGAGAAGGAGGAAAATGAGGAGGAGGAGGAGTGGATAAATTATTCAGGTTGAGCTTCCTTCACCTGGTGGAGATTGGAAATTATGAGAAATCCAGGCTTTATTCATCTTAATAAGCGTCAGCCTGTCAGCGCTGTCAGTCGACAGGCGTGTACGCTTATCGGTGATGATGCCACCAGCTGCACTGAAAACCCGCTCGGACAAGACGCTAGCGGCAGGGCAGGCAAGAACCTCCAAGGCGTACAGCGCCAGTTCGTGCCACATGTCCAGCTTTGAAACCCAGTAGTTGTAGGGAGCTGTCTGATCATTTAGGACGATGGTATGGTCAGCTACGTACTCCCTCACCATCTTTCTGTAAAGATCAGCCCTACTCTGCCGAGACTGGGGACAGGTGACAGTGTCTTGCTGGGGTGACATAAAGCTGGCAAAAGCCTTGTAAAGCGTACCCTTGCCAGTGCTGGACAAGCTGCCTGCTCGCCTACTCTCCCTCGCTACTTGTCCCGCAGAACTACGCACTCTGCCGCTAGCGCTGTCAGAAGGGAAATACTGTTTCAGCTTGTGCACCAGGGCCTGCTGGTATTCATGCATTCTCACACTCCTTTCCTCTCCAGGGATGAGAGTGGAAAGATTTTGCTTGTACCGTGGGTCCAGGAGAGTGAACACCCAGTAATCGGTGCTGGAATAAATTCTTTGAATGCGAGGGTCACGGGATAGGCAGCCTAGCATGAAATCTGCCATATGCGCCTTAGTACCAACGCGTAAGAATTCACTCCCCTCACTGGCCTGACTGTCCATTTCCTCCTCCTCCAACTCCTCCAACTCCTCTTCTTCTGCCCATACACGCTGAACAGTGAAGGACTCAACAATGGTCCCCTCTTGTGTCTCGCCAACATTCTCCTCCTCTTCCTCCTCATCCTCCTCCACCTCCACCTCCTCCGATATGCGCTGAGAAACAGACCTAAGGGTGCTTTGGCTATTAACAAGGGAATCTTCTTCCCCCGTCTCTTGTGACGAGCGCAAAGCTTCCGACTTCATGCTGATCAGAGAGTTTTTCAACAGGCCAAGCAGCGGGATGGTGAGGCTGATGATGGCGGCATCGCCACTGACCATCTGTGTTGACTCCTCAAAGTTACTCTGCACCTGACAGATATCAGACATCCACGTCCACTCCTCATTGTAGACTTGAGGAAGCTGACTGACCTGACTACCAGTTCTAATGGAAGTTGACATCTGGCAGTCTACAATCGCTCGGCGCTGCTGGTAAACTCTGGATAACATGGTCAGTGTTGAATTCCACCTCGTGGGCACGTCGCACAACAGTCGGTGAGCGGGCAGTTGGAGGCGGCGCTGCGCTGCCCTGAGAGTGGCAGCATCTGTGCTGGACTTCCTGAAATGCGCACAGATGCGGCGCACCTTCGTGAGCAAATCTGACAGACTGGGGTATGTCTTGAGGAAACGCTGAACTATCAGATTTAACACATGGGCCAGGCATGGCACATGTGTCAGTCTGCCGAGTTGCAGAGCCGCCACCAGGTTACGGCCGTTGTCACACACAACCATGCCTGGCTTCAGGTTCAGCGGTGCCAGCCACAGATCAGTCTGCGCCGTGATGCCCTGTTATAGCTCTTGGGCGGTGTGCCTTTTATCGCCTAGGCTCAGCAGTTTGAGCACCGCATGCTGTCGCTTAGCGACGGCACTGCTGCTGTGCCTAGAGCTACCGACTGATGGCGCCATGCCCACGGATGGTAGTTCGGAGGAGGAGGTGGAGGAGGGGTGGGAGGAGGAGGAGGCATAGTAGGCCTGAAACACCTGGACCGAGGTAGGCCCCGCAATCCTCGGCGTCGGCAGTATATGACCAGCCGCAGGGTCAGACTCGGTCCCAGCCTCCACCATGTTAACCCAATGTGCCGTCAGCGATATATAGTGGCCCTGCCCGGCAGCACTCGTCCACGTGTCCGTGGTCAGGTGGACCTTGTCAGAAACGGCGTTGGTCAGGGCACGGATGATGTTGTCTGACACGTGCTGGTGCAGGGCTGGGACGGCACATCGGGAAAAGTAGTGGCGGCTGGGGACCGAATACCGAGGGGCGGCCGCCGCCATGAGGTTGCGAAAAGCCTCGGTCTCTACTAGCCTATAGGGCAGCATCTCCAGGCTAAGCAATCTGGAGATGTGGACATTAAGGGCTTGGGCGTGCGGGTGGGTTGCACTATATTTGCGTTTCCGCTCCAGCGTCTGGGGTATGGAGAGCTGAACGCTGGTGGATGCTGTGGAGGATCGTGGAGGCGACGATGGGGTTTTTGTGGCAGGGTCCTGGGCAGGGGGCTGACTATCAGCTGACACAGGGGAAGGAGCAGTGGTGTGCACGGCCGGAGGTGAACGGGCTTGTTGCCACTGAGTGGGGTGTTTAGCATTCATATGCCTGCGCATACTGGTGGTAGTTAAGCTAGTAGTGGTGGAACCCCTGCTGATCCTGGTTTGGCAAATGTTGCACACCACAGTCCGTCGGTCATCCGGTGTTTCCTTAAAGAACCTCCAGACTTCTGAAAATCTAGCCCTCGCCGCAAGAGCCCTCGCCACGGGAGCTTCACTAGTTGACACATTTGGCGCTGATGCACCAGCTCTGGCCCTGCCTCTCCGTCTGGCCCCACCACTGCCTCTTCCAACCTGTTCTGGTCGAGGACTCTCCTCCGTCTCAGAAGCACTGTGTTCACCCGGCCTATCAACCCAGCTTGGGTCTGTCACCTCATCATCCTCCGATCCCTCAGTCTGCTCCCCCCTCGGACTTCCTGCCCTGACAACAACTTCCCCACTGTCTGACAACCGTGTCTCCTCATCGTCGGACACCTCTTTACACACTTCTTCCACTACGTCAAGAAGGTCATCATCACCCACAGACTGTGACTGGTGGAAAACCTGGGCATCGGAAAATTGCTCAGCAGCAACCGGACAAGTGGTTTGTGAGTGTGGGAAGGGTCCAGAAAACAGTTCCTCAGAGTATGCCGGTTCAAATGCCAAATTTTCCTGGGAGGGGGCAGACTGGGGGGGAGGAGGCTGAGGTGCAGGAGCTGGAGGAGTGGCGATTTCGGTGACATGGGTGGACTGCGTGGAAGACTGACTGGTGGACAAATTGCTCGAAGCATTGTCGGCAATGCACGACATCACCTGTTCGCACTGTTCTGGCCTCAACAGTGCTCTACCACGAGTCCCAGTAACTTCAGACATGAACCTAGGGAGTGTAGCTCTGCGGCGTTCCCCTGCTCCCTCATAAGCAGGTGGTGTCTCACCCCGGCCAGGACCACGGCCTCTGACCCCTGCAGTAGTTGGACGCCCACGTCCCGGCCCTCGTCCTCTACCCCTAGCCCTCGGGTTAAACATTTTTAAAATGAGAGTTATAACTTTAATTTTTTTTTAACTTTTTTTTGTGTTTTTTGTTTTTTTTTGTGTTTTTGAGTTTTTAAAACCAAACGATGCTATCCTATTGCTATGGCTATTTTCTAGCCAAGTATGAAAGCACACTACTATGCCAGATGAGATGACGCTGAGTTATTAAAAAAATAAACGTAAAATAAAAAAGGAAATGGCAGACTGTGCCTAATTGAAATCCAACCCCTAATAAATTTTCCCACTTCGGTCTTTGCGATGGATATGTGCGTCACTAAGCGCAAAACACAGTGGTCACAAGTCTCACTACAAATTGCTCACAATTTGCTAGTAGATGCACTGCAGCAAGTACAGCCACCAGCAGATCAACCAGAAATCAAATATATATAACGCTACTGTAGGCGTAAGTAAGCCGTTTGGATTCTCCTATGGCTATTTTCTAGCCAAGTATGAAAGCAAGTTATTAAACAAAATAAACGTAAAATAAAAAAGGAAATGGCAGACTGTGCCTAATTGAAATCCAACCCCTAATAAATTTTCCCACTTTGGTCTTTGCAATGGATATGTGCGTCACTAAGCGCAAAACACAGCGGTCGCAAGTCTCACTACAAATTGCTCACAATTTGCTAGTAGATGCACTGCAGCAAGTACAGCCACCAGCAGATCAACCAGAAATCAAATATATATAACGCTACTGTAGGCGTAAGTAAGCCGTTTGGATTCTCCTATGGCTATTTTCTAGCCAAGTATGAAAGCACACTACTATGCCAGATGAGATGACGCTGAGTTATTAAACAAAATAAACGTAAAATAAAAAAGGAAATGGCAGACTGTGCCTAATTGAAATCAAACCCCTAATAAATTTTCCCACTTCGGTCTTTGCAATAGATATGTGCGTCACTAAGCGCAAAACACAGCGGTCGCAAGTCTCACTACAAATTGCTCACAATTTGCTAGTAGATGCACTGCAGCAAGTACAGCCACCAGCAGATCAACCAGAAATCAAATATATAACGCTACTGTAGGCGTAAGTAAGCCGTTTGGATTCTCCTATGGCTATTTTCTAGCCAAGTATGAAAGCACACTACTATGCAAGATGAGATGACACTGAGTTATTAAAAAAATAAACGTAAAATAAAAAGTAAATGGCAGACTGTGCCTAATTGAAATCAAACCCCTAATAAATTTTCCCACTTTGGTGTTTGAGGTGGATATGTGTGTCACTAAGAGCTAAACACAACGGTAGCAAGTCCCCCTGCATCTGGCCAGCCAGGGTCACCTGATCTGGCCAGCCAACCACTGCTATCGACGTGTAAGGGTACCACGTCATGCTGGGTGGAGTGCAGAGTCTCCTGGCTTGTGATTGGCTCTGTTTCTGGCCGCCAAAAAGCAAAACGGCGGGAGCTGCCATTTTCTCGAGCGGGCGAAGTATTCGTCCGAGCAACGAGCAGTTTCGAGTACGCTAATGCTCGACCGAGCATCAAGCTCGGACGAGCATGTTCGCTCATCTCTAGACATGTTCTATATTTAGGCAGATTTGCTCCACTCATCTTTCAATGGAAAGGGAAGTGGTGAGAAGCCCTCACTGCCCTTCCCTTCCCTTCTCCTCCTGACTCTGCACTCTCCAGGGGTCCGGTCTAGATGAGCACACAGCGTATGAATGTATCCTTACTGTGGAAAGTCTAATCGGGTTGAGAAAACTAAGACCATACCCAAAATCTGTCTTTTGATGTCCTTCTTCATATCGAGTCAGGAGAACAGAGAACCTGAAATCGGTCTCTTTGCACTACTTTTCTTACAAATAGTTATGAATCTTCCTCTGATGGCATGAGCACCCCCAGATATTCCACTCCCGCAGGATAATAAGAAGTGGCCTATAATAAAATCTACAAAAGATATGAAAGTCGTGGAGATGGAGATGTAACAAAAGCTGCATGGAAAGTATAGAGGCATAGCAGGTGCAGAGGATATAATGACAGCTGAGGGCCTTTGTCCTGTACTTGCACTTTGTATTTGAGATGACTATGATGGAAAAGTATTGAATATATAAAGACTTATTAGTTAGTAGGCATAAAGATTATGGGGCTCATTTACTAAAGGGCTGCCGGACGCATTTTCGTCTGCTTTCCAGACGATTTCCGTTTTGCACCGAATTGGCCTTGGATTTTGCCGCACATGATCGGATTGTGCCAGCTTGCATGCAACACAAATCGGTGGCATGGCCTTCAGACAACCCAACGGATTCGGACAAACCGCAGAATTTAAAAAAGGAATTGTGTCGCAAGATCAGCACTTACATGCACCGGGTAGAAGAAGGTGAACTCAGGTGGACCTCAGCGCGGAAGCTACAAATGCAGGAACTTGGGCGCACGATCTCAGTGAATCGCGGCAGACCCGAATCCTCGTTGGACAACACACCACGGGATGGCGACAGGACCGGCTAAGTAAATGTGCCCCAATATTGTAGTTTGTTGCATACAAACTATCTATCTATCTATTTCATATCTATCTATCTATCTATCTATCAGCATTGTGTCTAGCCCAAGCAAAGGTCAGTCCCGGTTTCTTCTGAACTTGAGGAAGACTGAGGAGTTGCTATAGAGCTTTATGTACCTGGCACTGTGGGGGTTTATGGGATGTGCTGCTGCATCACAACCTGTCGTTGACTAGGTGAACACCTGGTGGACACATCAAGCCAATCATAGCCATGCCTAGTTGCTAGGGGCGTAAAGCTGCCTGATAGACTGGTCTGCAACCTATCAAGCAACAAGTCCGTGTTACATGGAGCTGTCAAACAGAAGGTGCCGAACCTGAAGTTCAGGTCAGCTCATCTCTAGCAAGGACCAAACACAACATTTCAGCACAAACATCTCATATAATCGAAACTGGTACTGATGGTTAAAATTTGGGCTTGTTCTTCAGCCACAGGACTTGAGCACTTTGCGGCCATTAAATTGACCATGCAGTCCTCTAAATACTAAAATGCTAGAATGAAATGTGATGTTATCCATCCCACAGATAAAGATGTCAAAAATTGGGTCAAGTAGTTGTCATAGAACAAGCATGAGTGGGAGCCATAATAAAAAAGGAAGCCAAGCTAAAGACCAGAAATGAGGGGAAGCCAAGCTGAAGAGCGGAAATAAAAGGAAGCCATGCTGAAGAGCAGAAATAAAAGGGCAGCCATACTGAAGACTAGAGAAAAAAGGGAAACCATGTTGAAGACCAGAAATGAGGGGAAGCCAAGCTGAAGACCTGAAATAAAAGGAAGCCATGCTGACGAGCAAAAAATAAAAGGGCAGCCATGCTGAAGACTAGAAGGAAAAAGGGAAACCATGTTGAAGATCAGAAATGAGGGGGAGCGGCATGCTGAAGACCAGAAGTAAGAGGGAAAGGCAGCCCGAAGAGCAGAAATAAGAGGAGAAGCCAAGCTGAAGATCAGACATGAGGGGAAGCCATGCTGAAGACCAGAAATGCTGAAGAGCAGAAATAAGAGGGGAAACCAAGCTGAAGAACAGAAATGACGGGGAGCCACGCAGAAGACCAGTAAAGGGAAGCCAAGCTGAAAATCAAAAATGAGGATGAGCCATGCTGAAGACCACAACTAGGAGGGTAAGCCAAGCTGATGACCAAACATAAGGGTTAGCTAAGCTGAAGAACAGACATAAGAGGGAGTAATGCTGAAGATCAGAAATAAGAGGAAAAGCCAAGCTGAAGACCAGAAATGAGGGGGAGCCATGTTGAGGACCAATAGTTATGACATGCAGAGACAAAGAATGACGAGGGAATTTTAAACTGGGGGCAACAGTACTACAACTTTTTATCAGTTCTAACATAGATCTGTACAATATGCTGAAGAGAAGGAATACATAACATTTTTGGCTCTTGACTTTACTGACTTTTTCAGGCAATATCCTATTTTTAACCCCCATAAAAAAATTATTTGGTTATTTTTATACCTTTACTTTAGTATTTATAGATCTATAATATATTTAACCCTCAAAAAATTTCTATGAAAATGTTGCACTATACAACACTGAAAAAATGTAATTCAGCTACTTTTATGTTTGAAAACTTTGTATTCACTAAATGAAATAAAGAAACCTTGGGAATAAGAAAACTAAAGATACAGAATAAAAAACAGGTCTATTACTAGGTAAAAGCAGTGATTTTTTTTTTATCCTTCTAAAACTATCTTATATAAATAAAGATTATTATTAATATTATGTATCATAAAACTGAACAATATTCTAAGATTGCAATCTACAAGTCAGTTTGTTTCCAAAATGTGCTGCCCCCTTGTGGACACAGACCAAATAATTTTTTTTTTTTTCCGAATCACTTTATTTTCTTACGCCGCATTTTCAATGACTATACAAAAAAAAATTTGCATAATAATATGAAACAACAAATTCACATCCAGTTTTACATCTTCCGAGAATCCCAGAGCAATTCACCATGTGCGTCACGGTCGCGGCTTTCGTCATTTTGGACGTCCCTGTCGTGCGCAAGGGGTTAATGGAAGACCTGTGTTTACAAGGGCTCGTCTTCCTTGGCGCGCACTAATGAGGCGACGCTTTAACTACTTCTTCACCGAGGCTTCATTACGGGGTAAGAAAAATTGATTCGTAAGAGAGAACGAATCAATCAAAAAAATTTTTAGCCGGTAGACCGTCGTCTGATTGTAATTTTAATAAGAGACAAACAGCATCTTCTTTATCATCTTCATCTTCTTCTTGTCTGTCTCTATCTTGTTCTTCTTCTTTGTTTTTTTTTTCTCAGAATTCTCAATGAAAAATAACAATGGGGAGAGATCTCTCACTCTCCGTTTCTTCCTCTGCCTTCAGGCAAAGAGTTTTAATTTAATCGAGACCCTGGAGATTAAATAATTAAACTTGTAGACAATCACAATTTTTTATTGTTAATTAGTCATAGTAAGGTGCCATTTTCATAGGATGCACAAGTCCCTAAATTTAGCAAGTGGAATATTACATTGATCACACGAAAAAAAAAAAAAAAAAAAAACCTCATTGATTCTCTTGGGATAAGTAAGACGTCAGCATATGCGTTTTGGCTCAGTCTACCTTTCACCTTTTTAAGGGGGTGATATACCAGCTTCTTCCTTCTCTTCTTCTTCTTAAAACCTGATGTTCCCTAGTTTCGCATAGCAACAAAATGTGATTTTCCATCCTTAACCCCTTATCGTCTTACAGTCTCCGGGCTCAGACAGCAAAAAAAAAAAAAAAAAAAAATACAATTAGACAGATCTGCAGATTATCAACCATCTGCAGCTATCAGTCCCCGCATCAAAATTATTAGCACCTTTTTCTTTGTCTTCTTCCTTCCGGAGATCGAGATTTCCAGTAACGTTTTTTTCGAGAATCTTACAAACTATGTTATATTTGGGAAACCTGGATTTTGACTATTATTTTGTTCTTGTTTTTTCTTATTTGATTTATGTAGAATTTATTACGTGAATTTTTCCGATGCGTCGTATATATTTATTTTTTTATTACTCCATTGTAAATATCTATTGTTATATGTTATTTATTGCTGAATTTTACCATTAAAATGTTATTTCTTGTAGAATTTATTTGTTTAAACACTAAAATGGAATTTTTTTTTATGAATAATACTAATTTTATTTGTTTAATGTTGTAACCCGATGCATTTCGTTAAAAGGCTGATTGGCGCAAGTGGATGTACGTTTTATAAAATTAATTAGACATAATGGCAACGCACACACAATGGTGAATTTTTTTTTTTCTGTTTGTATGGAGATGCTCAGGGATAGGAGTCCTATGTGTGGCCACTAGTTGGCGCTTTTACCCACGTAGTAAATCTATGTGTGATGGAGAAATTCTTATCAATGAACTCCTGTACAGCAGTTTTGTAGCAGAGGTTTACAATGCGACGGTAAAGCCTGATTTGTAGTGTCGGTAATGGCAGATAGGAGCAGACTACAAAGCCGTGACCCAACCACAGAAACAACGAGTCTCACTCACACATCTGATTTTCCTTTCTAATATAGTTTCTCTATTTAATCATTTGTTTTTATTGAAAATGACTATTATTGAATGATTTTAGATGAAATTATTGAAAAAAAAAATTGTGTAATTATTTTTTTTAAAGCAATGACAGAACTTTACATGTTGTAATATTATTTTGTTAATAGTAGCAAATATATATATATCTATATCATATGTTTTATAATTAAATGCTGATACGAAAGTAATAATATAATTAATATGAATGATTATTACAGCAGTTTAATTAGTTGTTAGACAGATAGAAGGGGAAGCCAAAGCAAAGGTGAAGACCAGCAATAAGAGGGGAAGCCAAGTTAAAGATCAGCAATACGAGGGGAAGACAAACTAGAGACCAGCAATAAGAGGGGAAGCCAAACTAAAAGACCAGAAATTAGAAGGGAAACCAAACTAGAGACCAGCAATAAGAGGGGAAGCCAAGCTAAAGACCAGCAATAAGAGGGGAAGCCAAACTAGAGACCAGCAATTAGAGGGGAAGCCAAACTAAAGACCAGCAATAAGAGGGGAAGCCGAGCTAAAGATCAGCAATAAGAGGGGAAGCCAAGCTAAAGACCAGCAATAAGAGGGGAAGCCGATGCTAAAGACCAGCAATAAGAGGGGAAGCCGAGCTAAAGACCAGCAATAAGAGGGGAAGCCAATGCTAAAGACCAGCAATAAGAGGGGAAGCCGAGCTAAAGACCAGCAATAAGAGGGGAAGCCAATGCTAAAGACCAGCAATAAGAGGGGAAGCCGAGCTAAAGACCAGCAATAAGAGGGGAAGCCAATGCTAAAGATCAGCAATAAGAGGGGAAACCAAACTAGAGACCAGCAATAAGAGGGGAAGCCAATGCTAAAGATCAGCAATAAGAGGGGAAACCAAACTAGAGACCAGCAATAAGAGGGGAAGCCGAGCTAAAGATCAGCAATAAGAGGGGAAGCCGAGCTAAAGATCAGCAATAAGAGGGGAAGCCATGCTGAAGACCAGTAGTTATAATATAATAATATAATTGAGACAATGTTGAGACACTGAATGAGAATGGGAAGGCAGAGGGCAACAGCACCTTATCTTTTTTATACAGTAGATCTGTTTCTGTATGATATGCACAAGAGAAGGAAAACATAAGATTTTGGACTATTAAGTCATAATCAGTGGCATAACTACCGCTGCGCCAGCCGTTGTGGTTGCTACGGAGCCCGTGAGGTTCAGGGGCCCGGGGATGCACGGTCCCACTCCCTGCAGACTAGTGCTTTGTCTCAATGACCCGCCCACTACCTCTCTGACCCGCCCGCTACCTCTCTCCTCGCTTGCACTCGCCCCCCCCTCTCGTTTTGCACCCCCCCACTCGCATTTGCTGCCGGATATACTTCCCCCATAGGCTTCTATACCGCCTGTGCTCGGTACGGTGAGATAGAGCGTGCTCCATCTATGGCCGTAAGAACAGCCATGCGGCTCTATTCTCTATGGAGAGGGGAGGGGTGAACAGCGACCACCTCTTCTCCTCTCCAGTGCGCCAGACGTGTGCCTGCCATATATGTATATAGATATATATATAGGGAAGGGGGGCCCCATGCAGAAATCTGCTATGGGGCCCAGCCTATCCTAGTTACGCCCCTGGTCATAATTACAGTGTTTTTTAGGGACTATGGCCCAGATGTATCACTTGTTTTTTTTTCTATTGTTTTTGCACCTTTTCATGTTGTTGCACTATTTTTGTGTCAGTTTTGCGCCTAAACACCAAACTAGCCGCACAGCTTATCCCCAGCTTCAGAGCTCAGCAGACACTACAGATACTACTGCAGCCTCTGTTTATAGTTCATGAGCTTCTATTTACAAACAATCTGCAAAAGCAGCAGCTCAGAGCAGGATAGAAGAGAAGTTTGTAGGATTTTGCAGACAGTACAGACATGTGTCCCCCGTGTAACAGAATGACCACACTGGTGTCTGAGGAGGATACTGTGCAGAATTACAGGGGGCAGCAGAAGATCAGCACTGGGGGATCCCCTCCAGGAGAAGCCACTGCTGAGGAGGTCACTGGGTGCTGGGTGTCACACGCCTGGGTGCTGCTGTGAGGGTCATTCTCATGTTGGGGTGTGAGAGAAGCAAAGAGGAGCTTGTAGGAAGATCACATGTTAAGTGTCCGATTCTAACATTGCGCTTAAAGTAAAGTGATTAATAAGAGGCAGGAACTCAATAGTTGTAGCCTGTGATAATTCTGGTGCAACAACTATACTTAAGCACAGAACAGTGATACAGCTGGCCCAATATATAGAGATAGATAATATATAGAGATACAGGTTAAATATACTTACATAGATATATATAGTAAAAAATCTGTATCATTAAGAACTATCTCAATCATAAGAAAGACAAGTGCTGGTCATCAGTCTGTCTGGGATGACATGAAGAGGCAGAACTATGTGACCAAGAGAAGATCTCCAAGATGTTTGGAAAAACCTCCATGCCGACTTCCTTCCTGCTTTTCTGCACCACAAAGAATTTGATTTTGAATGAATTCTTATTTTACAGAATTTTGGTTTTCAAACGTGTGTATATATAAAATACATGACATACTGTGAAATAGTGTATATATATATATATATATATATATATATATATATATATATATATGTATATATATATATATATATATATATATATATATATATATTTACAGTAATTCCATAGTACCGATGTGTATAAGGCGCTCAATGAAAAGCTGTGAGGATGGTGCGTCTGGAGCCAAGATATTCTGATTTATATGCATTATCATAAATAATGATAAAATGTCATCAGTGGGTCATTTTTAGAGCATAGGTGAGACACATAAAATTATGTTATGAGTTCTTTTTTTTTACAATGATTTTCTATATGTTATAGGAAATGTCCCACAGCACGTCTTCCCTCCCTCAGCCTGATATAATCCCATGGCAGCACGGAGTCGGGGGGGGGGGGGGGCTGGTGCTCCTGCACAGTGTAACAGCCTGTGAAGCTACATCATAAAGGGTCTCTAGTAACACCCACCATAGCCCTTCCGGTGCCTGGATTTGTCTCATGATGGATTTTGATGGCAGATTTTCTTTTAGAATAAATCAACACCAACTATGATTTAATATATCAAATTATATATATATTATATCATATAGAGATGTCATTTGTGGTTTCATTGCTGTTTCCACTTTAGCAGGTTACGGTGGAGTCTATTGACGGAGACCTACAGACCATTTTACACCTGCTCTAAGACCTCTCGAGGATTCTACATCTGTAAAAGTGTCCTATTATCACCTCCCGAGTGCTGCTGCGGCTTCTTTGTTCTTATGAATGAGTTGTAAACAGCGTTAGAAAAGCTTGTACAATATTATGTGTCGATCCCGTGATCTTTAGCACCAGTCAACCTCTTCCTAGTACCACCCTTGGTGTGCCAGACGAACTGAGCTACACCAACTAGTTGTCTTCTGTTCCTTGGATATTTTTGGTGAATATTATGACTGTGATACCCACATGGATGTAAAAACTCAACAAGGGTGGTCTCATAAAAAATTGTATACGGTATATACTCGAGTATAAGCCAAGTATTCCGCACAAAACATGTGCTGAAAAACCTCAACTCGGCTTATACTCGAGTCACGAAAAACACACAAACATTGTACTCGCCTTCTGAAGCCCCCGAGGTCCCCTCTTGTATACAGCGATACTCTGGCATCATCTCTGTGTCCCCGTCGCGTCGGTCGCAGGGATCGTGACGTCAGCCGCACACTGACATCCTACTATGTGCACCGGCATCTGCACACGCTATGATGTCAGTGAGCGGCATACGTCATGGTGCCTGTGACGGACGGTGTGGAGACAAGGAGCAAATGCCGGAGCATCGCTGTATAGAAGAGGACCTGCCGGGGGGCAGTACAATGTTTGTATTTTTCTTACAGGCTTTATATTGGGGGCAGGGGCTGCAGGCTATTTACTACAGGGGGCTGCATGCTATTTACTACAGAGGGCTGGCAGGCTATTTACTTTATGGCCTGGCAGGCTATATACTGCAGGGGGCTGGCAGGCTATATACTGCAGGGGGCTGGCAGGCTATATACTGCAGGGGATGGAAGGATATATACTACAGGGGGCTGGCTGGCTATATACTACAGGGGGATGGCTATATACTAAAGGAGGCTGGCTATATGCTACAAGGACTGGCAGGCTTTATACTACTGGGGGCTGCTGGCTATATATTACTGGGGGCTGCTGGCTATGTACTACAGGGGGCTGACTATATACTAGAGGGGCTGGCAGGCTATATATACTACAGGGGGCTTGCTGGCTATATATTACAGGGGGTTGGCAGGCTATATACTGGGGAGGCTGTGACCAATGCATTTCCCACCCTTGCCTTATACTCGAATCAATAGGATTTTCCAGTTTTTTGTGTTAAAATTAGGAGTCTCAGCTTATACTCGTATTGTTTTAAACTGGTATATACGGTACTTTTTTAACAAATTAGAAAATTTAAAGGGATTGGCCAGTGTCAGTGTGTGTGTGTGTGGGGGGGGGGGGTGGCATTTATTTTGCCGTGTACCCCAGTTTCCAGGCCTATAAGGAATGAAAAAGTCACAATTCCAAACCACAAGACAATTCTGAATTGTTCCGCCTCATGGCACTTTTTATGAAAAGTGGGAATGACGAAACGAGAGTGGACTGGGACAAGGACAAACCCGCAGGACCTGGTATAGATTTCAATCGGGTGCAGGAAATACTACAGTCTGTCAGGGGCGTAACTAGGAGAGAAGGAACCCCATTGCAGAATTCTGAAACGGGTCCTCATTCCCCTTAAAATATACATATTTGTGCACTTTTACACACATAGGCCCCTTTCACGCGAATGTGTGGGGGACCGATATCTGCGGCTGTATTTTGTCCCTATAGACGTCTATGATCGGTGTGTCACTGTACTATACTCAGGGCCGGCGTTAGGGGGTGGCAAACTGGGTATTTGCCCAGGGCTTCCTGTCCTAAAGGGCCTCTCTGCATATTGACTTTTGTGGGCAGAGGATGTATTGCTCCATTAATACCCCTAGCTTCTATCATCTATCTATCTATATATATATAGATCTATAATACTTTATATTTCTGCATCTATAGATCTATCATCTATCTATAAATCTATATCATCTTTCATATTTCTCTTCTATCATCCATCCCCCTATCACCTGTCCCTCTCCTATAACATTCTCCTACAGCCCCATATTACAGATACTTACCTACTACTGTGTGTAACTACACAGTGTTATTATTGTGCAGGGCTAAAGGAGCCTCTTACTGACTGTGACTGTTCATACAATAGTTTTATTTTGGAGCCCTACTTTTAGTTTTTCAGGGGGGGCAACTTTGTCTAAAATCGGCCCTGACTGTACCTTCCACAGGAAAAAGATGTTTTTGTCTGGATCTACAATTATAAAATATACAGTTCCAACTTACATACAGATTCAACTTAAGAACAAACCTATGGAACCCTTTGTTGTACGTATACTGTAATACTGCCTGTATTGAATTGTATTTAATTTTTCATGAAGGCAAAGCTAAGGAAGACAAAGCACACTTTGAAAATACTCATGAACTTTGGAAAGGGACTGCATTCTTAAAGTCATAGGGGCAGATTTACTTACCCGGTCCATTCGCGATCCAGCGGCGCGTTCTCTGCGGAGGATTCGGGTCTTCCGGCGATTCACTAAGGTAGTTCCTCCGCCGTCCACCAGGTGTCGCTGCTGCGCTGAATTCTGTCGGAGAGCACTGGAGTTTACCAACCTATGCTGGGTGCAGGTACCAGGTGTCGCTGCTGTGCTGAAGTCCGCCAAGGGCCGCCGGAGTTCACAATCCATTGCTGGGTGCAGGTAAGCGCGTGTCAAGCGTCACTTTTTTTTTTTTTAAATGCGGCAGTTTTTTCCGAATCCGTCAGGTTTTCTAAGGGCCACGCCCCACCATTTCTCTCGCTTTCATGCCCGAGGCAATTCAGGGAAATCGTCACAAATCGAAAATATTCCGATAACCCGTCGGAAAAACGTGATTCGGGCCCTTAGTAAATGACCCCCATAGTCCCTAATGCAACAATCACTTTAAAATAAATCAGAAGTGGTTGAAAACTTGCTGGGACCTTCCAGGATTAGGTGTAATTTTCTGGGGTCCCAGACTGCACTGTAGCACCCCATCAGAGGGGAAATTAAGAAATAAAGTCCACTAAAAATAGATGGATAGAGAAATGTTTAGACAGACAAATGTATAGATAGGAAATAGATAACTGGATGGATAGACAATAGATATATAGACAGGAGATAGATGATAAAGTATCTTCCCCTGGACATTAAAAGAGCAATACATCCTCTGCCCACAAAAGTATACATGCAGGGGGCCCTTTAGGACTGGGGGCCCCAGGCAAATGCCCAGTTTGCCGCCCCCTAACGCCGGCCCTGGTGGTCTGTGGTCGGCACTGGTTCCTACTCCATCCATAGAGTCAAAAAGCTGATGAGTCGGTAGTGCTGGACATCACATCTTTATTGATCAATCTATGGACAGGTCAATAAATATTTGCGGCCTCTTAATAGAGATTAGAGAACAGTAAATCTCCCCTATCAATGCTTTTATAGGGTATTTTAGCTACAAGCTTTCCACCCCAGACAACCTCTTCCAGTTCCCTATGACCATATATTTATATGTATGCGCCCACACAGACGTATATATATATTATATGGCTTTTTATGGCACAGTATAAAATACAGCAAAAACTACATCCGAGGGACATAATTGTAGGAGGCAAACACTGTTTACTGCGCTGTTATGACCACGGTTTACTCCCCCACCTTTGGAAATTGTCATTTAGAGACGCGGCAATGATCCGCCGATAAATAAGGAGACAGAATACAGCTCCACCATCTGCAAAGATGACTCAGTTCTTAGCACCAATTCCTGCAATACATCTTTGGGAAATTCAACCCCTGATAGCGAAAGCTTGAAAACTTTCCCTTTTTTTTTTCCCTTTTCTATTACATTCAATGAAGATGAGTCAGATACGGTATATGAGCCATTTTTCAAGGCCTTTATAAGCAATCCTATTGTTTTGTTTATAACATTACCGTAAATGTGATTTGAAGTTGGGGAACTATTTTCTTCAGCCGCCGCTCCGAGCTGATTTTCCGACGAGCGTCACAGGGAACAAGATGTACATAGGTATGTGTGAGCTGAATAGGTATTTTGTGCCCGTGGTTAGTAAATGCTGTGACTCAGACTCAATCTTTAACCCTTACAAGTCTGTAGAAATCTTCATTTGCCAGGTGCAACCAAATGTAGTGCCCTGTTACCGAGGAGCATTGCCCTATGGTCGTTGGTGGACACATCAATATTTCCCCTAAACTCAGCACTTCTTACTTTAATTTACATCAAGGGTTAACTTGCATTAATCTATAGTGTTTTGTTATATACATAGGGTCTCGTTTACTAAGGGTCCGAACGCCACTTTTGTCAGGTTTCCCGAATATTTCCGTTTTGCGCCGAATTGACCCAGGATTGTGGCGCACGTGATCGGATTGTGGCGCATCGGCGCCGGCTTTCAGAAATCAGAGGGACGTGGCCGTCTGACAACCCAACGGATTCAGAAAAACTGCAGAATTTAAAAAACGATTTGTGTCGCAAGATCACACACTTACATGCACCAGGAAGAAGAAGGTGAACTCCGGCGGACCTCGGCACAGCAGCGACACCTGCTGGATATCGGGCGCACGACCCGAATCCTCGTCGGACAACGTGCCGCGGGATCGCGACTGGACCAGGTAAGTAAATCTGCCCCATTATGTTTCCTAGTACTGTATCTGTATAGACCTGTAGAAAGGGTTAAGGAACATTAAGAGACATTTCTGACTTTGTATCTCTAACTAAATAGAAGCTAGTCATTTTCCACAGCTATAGTAGGAATTGTGTTTTTTGAAGATAGGAAAAACAGACTTGTTTAGCAGAAAAGCAGACAGGATGAACTTTAGAATGACAGGTGCTGTTTGGAAAGTTGTTTACACTTTAGAAACTTGCTGCCATAGGATATTAATGTGATGTCTATGGGAGAATGCTGTGTCATTTTTTGGGCTGAAATAGAAGGATAACTGTCCCAGCCTCTAATGACTTGCAGTTAGGGAACAGAGCTTGGAGGAAAAGATTGCCAGTCTACCCAAACAATCAGAAGAAGAAGCTGAGATGGACCTACTCTGCCATTGACCCTGGGCTCCTAGCCTTTGACCAGGGTACCAGCCTTCTGAGAAAGAGAGGAGCACAGCTAGCCCAGGCCTTTCCTCAGAATAGAACACTTCTGTCAGAAGGAGATCTGAACAGTCAGCCTTCTACTTTGCTTGTTTTGCTTTTCACCTGAAATTCTTCAGTAAAGAAATTAACTGTTCACTGCAGATCCTGACTCTCTGGACTTATTTCTTATTGGGGTCCATCACACCTTACCATCCCTTCCCAAGAGAAGCAACACATGCCTGGTGGACCCAGCATAGTGGTGGAGCCACCCCTAAACTGGGCACTTCACAAATAACCTTAATGGTATGGGATGGAGGGTCCTAATGGTATTATAATTTTCCAGGCATGTAATACAGGTGCCCTAAATGCATATTAAAGGTCTCTGTAACCAGTCAGCAAGTAAGAGATGGTGCCTGACCTATGAGATCCCAAGCTCCTGACACTGCTAAGGTGTTAATTTCGCCATCTATTAAATTTGTAGTGTTTGTTTAGCCATATGTGAAACTGTTCTACTTCCCCTGACTTTAGACCTCTGAACTTCCGAATCCGGTTTGATTAGGTAATGAGGACTCTCACTGTCATTCACTGTGTGGGCGGGGTAATCAGGACTCTCACTGTCAATCACTGTGTGTGGGCGGTGTAATCAGGACTCTCACTGTCAATGACTGTGTGTGGGCGGTGTAATCAGGACTCTCACTGTCAATCACTGTGTGTGGGTGGGGTAATCAGGACTCTCACTGTCAATCACTGTGTGTGGGCATAGTAATCAGGACTCTCACTGTCAATCACTTTGTGTGGATGGGGCAATCAGGACTCTTACTGTCAATCACTGTGTGTGGGTGGAGTAATCAGGACTCTCACTGTCAATCATGATGTGTGGGCAGGGTAATTAGGACTCAAATGGGTCTGACCATGAATAAGGCTTTACAGCTAAAACACGAAGGTTGTATCCTGCTTTTTCTTTGAATGTATGTGTTTTTATATTCACCAATAAAGAAGACTTCATTGTACCCTCCTTGGCTGCAGTTCGTGCTGGATCATTTATTCTAATTTGTCTTTGTAATTTAAGTTCTTTGTCAAATGAAGGGTTTTTATAGAATTTTTAGGCTCAAATTTTTTAAAAAGAGCTATTTTTTTCACAACTCATTCTGCAACACCCCTGCCAATGCGGTATGGTTGTAAAATATTGCTCCCATGAGATGATGTGTGTCCCATAGAGCCTGATAACCTCCATCTACTGTCTACTAATGATAATGCAGCTGCTTAACATCTGCCTGGATAGGAAGGTTATTACTAGAGATGAGCGAACATGCTCGTCCGAGCTTGATGCTCGGTCGAGCATTAGGGTACTCGAAACTGCTCGTTGCTCGGACGAATACTTCGCCCGCTCGAGAAAATGGCAGCTCCCGCCGTTTTGCTTTTTGGCGGCCAGAAACAGAGCCAATCACAAGCCAGGAGACTCTGCACTCCACCCAGCATGACGTGGTACCCTTACACGTCGATAGCAGTGGTTGGCTGGCCAGATCAGGTGACCCTGGGATAGACTAGCCGCTGCCCGCGCTGCTCGGATCATTCTGTGTCTGGATGCCGCTAGGGAGAGAGCTGCTGCTGGTCAGGGAAAGCGTTAGGGTGTTCTATTAGCTTACTGTTAGGCAGGAGTGATTCTCCAAGAACCCAACAGCCCTTCTTAGGGCTACAATAACGTTCTACTTTTTTTATTTTAATTTGCATCTAGTACCATTTTGTGAGGAATTAGCAGGGGGACTTGCTACCGTTGTGTTTAGCTCTTAGTGGCACACATATCCATAGCAAAGACCGAAGTGGGAAAATTCAGTAGGGGTTGGATTTCAATTAGGCACTAACTCAGTGTCATCTCATCTGGCATAGTAGTGTGCTTTGATACTTGGCTAGAAAATAGCCATAGGAGAATACAAAGAGCTTACTTACGCGTACAGTAGCGTTCTATATATTTGATTTCTGGTTGATCTGCTGGTGGCTGTACTTTCTGCAGTGCATGTACTAGCCAATTCTGAGCAATTTGTAGTGAGACTTGCGACCGCTGTGTTCTGCGCTTAGTGACGCACATATCCATAGCAAAGACCGAAGTGGGAAAATTTAGTAGGGGTTGGATTTCAATTAGGCACTAACTCAGTGTCATCTCATCTGGCATAGTAGTGTGCTTTGATACTTGGCTAGAAAATAGCCATAGGAGAATACAAAGAGCTTACTTACGCGTACAGTAGCGTTCTATATATTTGATTTCTGGTTGATCTGCTGGTGGCTGTACTTTCTGCAGTGCATGTACTAGGCAATTCTGAGCAATTTGTAGTGAGACTTGCGACCGCTGTGTTCTGCGCTTAGTGACGCACATATCCATAGCAAAGACCGAAGTGGGAAAATTTAGTAGGGGTTGGATTTCAATTAGGCACTAACTCAGTGTCATCTCATCTGGCATAGTAGTGTGCTTTGATACTTGGCTAGAAAATAGCCATAGGAGAATACAAAGAGCTTACTTACGCGTACAGTAGCGTTCTATATATTTGATTTCTGGTTGATCTGCTGGTGGCTGTACTTTCTGCAGTGCATGTACTAGGCAATTCTGAGCAATTTGTAGTGAGACTTGCGACCGCTGTGTTCTGCGCTTAGTGACGCACATATCCATAGCAAAGACCGAAGTGGGAAAATTTAGTAGGGGTTGGATTTCAATTAGGCACTAACTCAGTGTCATCTCATCTGGCATAGTAGTGTGCTTTGATACTTGGCTAGAAAATAGCCATAGGAGAATACAAAGAGCTTACTTACGCGTACAGTAGCGTTCTATATATTTGATTTCTGGTTGATCTGCTGGTGGCTGTACTTTCTGCAGTGCATGTACTAGCCAATTCTGAGCAATTTGTAGTGAGACTTGCGACCGCTGTGTTCTGCGCTTAGTGACGCACATATCCATAGCAAAGACCGAAGTGGGAAAATTTAGTAGGGGTTGGATTTCAATTAGGCACTAACTCAGTGTCATCTCATCTGGCATAGTAGTGTGCTTTGATACTTGGCTAGAAAATAGCCATAGGAGAATACAAAGAGCTTACTTACGCGTACAGTAGCGTTCTATATATTTGATTTCTGGTTGATCTGCTGGTGGCTGTACTTTCTGCAGTGCATGTACTAGGCAATTCTGAGCAATTTGTAGTGAGACTTGCGACCGCTGTGTTCTGCGCTTAGTGACGCACATATCCATAGCAAAGACCGAAGTGGGAAAATTTAGTAGGGGTTGGATTTCAATTAGGCACTAACTCAGTGTCATCTCATCTGGCATAGTAGTGTGCTTTGATACTTGGCTAGAAAATAGCCATAGGAGAATACAAAGAGCTTACTTACGCGTACAGTAGCGTTCTATATATTTGATTTCTGGTTGATCTGCTGGTGGCTGTACTTTCTGCAGTGCATGTACTAGCCAATTCTGAGCAATTTGTAGTGAGACTTGCGACCGCTGTGTTCTGCGCTTAGTGACGCACATATCCATAGCAAAGACCGAAGTGGGAAAATTTAGTAGGGGTTGGATTTCAATTAGGCACTAACTCAGTGTCATCTCATCTGGCATAGTAGTGTGCTTTGATACTTGGCTAGAAAATAGCCATAGGAGAATACAAAGAGCTTACTTACGCGTACAGTAGCGTTCTATATATTTGATTTCTGGTTGATCTGCTGGTGGCTGTACTTTCTGCAGTGCATGTACTAGGCAATTCTGAGCAATTTGTAGTGAGACTTGCGACCGCTGTGTTCTGCGCTTAGTGACGCACATATCCATAGCAAAGACCGAAGTGGGAAAATTTAGTAGGGGTTGGATTTCAATTAGGCACTAACTCAGTGTCATCTCATCTGGCATAGTAGTGTGCTTTGATACTTGGCTAGAAAATAGCCATAGGAGAATACAAAGAGCTTACTTACGCGTACAGTAGCGTTCTATATATTTGATTTCTGGTTGATCTGCTGGTGGCTGTACTTTCTGCAGTGCATGTACTAGCCAATTCTGAGCAATTTGTAGTGAGACTTGCGACCGCTGTGTTCTGCGCTTAGTGACGCACATATCCATAGCAAAGACCGAAGTGGGAAAATTTAGTAGGGGTTGGATTTCAATTAGGCACTAACTCAGTGTCATCTCATCTGGCATAGTAGTGTGCTTTGATACTTGGCTAGAAAATAGCCATAGGAGAATACAAAGAGCTTACTTACGCGTACAGTAGCGTTCTATATATTTGATTTCTGGTTGATCTGCTGGTGGCTGTACTTTCTGCAGTGCATGTACTAGGCAATTCTGAGCAATTTGTAGTGAGACTTGCGACCGCTGTGTTCTGCGCTTAGTGACGCACATATCCATAGCAAAGACCGAAGTGGGAAAATTTAGTAGGGGTTGGATTTCAATTAGGCACTAACTCAGTATCATCTCATCTGGCATAGTAGTGTGCTTTGATACTTGGCTAGAAAATAGCCATAGCAATAGGATAGCATTGTTTGGTTTTAAAAACTCAAAAAAAAAAAAAAAACACAAAAAAAAACAAAAAACAAAAAAAACCAAAAAAAAGTTAAAAAAAAAATAAAGTTATAACTCTCATTTTAAAAATGTTTAACCCGAGGGCTAGGGGTAGAGGACGAGGGCGGGGACGTGGGCGTCCAACTACTGCAGGGGTCAGAGGCCGTGGTCCTGGGCGGGGTGAGACACCACCTGCTTATGAGGGAGCAGGGGAACGCCGCAGAGCTACACTCCCTAGGTTCATGTCTGAAGTTACTGGGACTCGTGGTAGAGCACTGTTGAGGCCAGAACAGTGCGAACAGGTGATGTCGTGGATTGCTGACAATGCTTCGAGCAATTTGTCCACCACCAGTCAGTCTTCCACGCAGTCCACCCATGTCACCGAAATCGCCACTCCTCCAGCTCCTGCACCTCAGCCTCCTCCCCCCCAGTCTGCCCCCTCCCAGGAAAATTTGCCATTTGAACCGGCATACTCTGAGGAACTGTTTTCTGGACCCTTCCCACAGTCACAAACCACTTGTCCGGTTGCTGCTGAGCAATTTTCCGATGCCCAGGTTTTCCACCAGTCACAGTCTGTGGGTGATGATGACCTTCTTGACGTAGTGGAAGCGTGTAAAGAGGTGTCCGACGATGAGGAGACACGGTTGTCAGACAGTGGGGAAGTTGTTGTCAGGGCAGGAAGTCCGAGGGGGGAGCAGACTGAGGGATCGGAGGATGATGAGGTGACAGACCCAAGCTGGGTTGAGAGGCCGGGTGAACACAGTGCTTCTGAGACGGAGGAGAGTCCTCGACCAGAACAGGTTGGAAGAGGCAGTGGTGGGGCCAGACGGAGAGGCAGGGCCAGAGCTGGTGCATCAGCGCCAAATGTGTCAACTAGTGAAGCTCCCGTGGCGAGGGCTCTTGCGGCGAGGACTAGATCTTCAGAAGTCTGGAGGTTCTTTAAGGAAACACCGGATGACCGACGGACTGTGGTGTGCAACATTTGCCAAACCAGGCTCAGCAGGGGTTCCACCACTACTAGCTTAACTACCACCAGTATGCGCAGGCATATGAATGCTAAGCACCCCACTCAGTGGCAACAAGCCCGTTCACCTCCGGCCGTGCACACCACTGCTCCTTCCCCTGTGTCAGCTGCTAGTCAGCCCCCTGCCCAGGACCCTGCCACAAAAACCCCATCGTCGCCTCCACGATCCTCCACAGCATCCACCAGTGTTCAGCTCTCCATACCCCAGACGCTGGAGCGGAAACGCAAATATAGTGCAACCCACCCGCACGCCCAAGCCCTTAATGTGCACATCTCCAGATTGCTTAGCCTGGAGATGCTGCCCTATAGGCTAGTAGAGACCGAGGCCTTTCGCAACCTCATGGCGGCGGCCGCCCCTCGGTATTCGGTCCCCAGCCGCCACTACTTTTCCCGATGTGCCGTCCCAGCCCTGCACCAGCACGTGTCAGACAACATCATCCGTGCCCTGACCAACGCCGTTTCTGACAAGGTCCACCTGACCACGGACACGTGGACGAGTGCTGCCGGGCAGGGCCACTATATATCGCTGACGGCACATTGGGTTAACTTGGTGGAGGCTGGGACCGAGTCTGACCCTGGGGCTGCTCATATACTGCCGACGCCGAGGATTGCGGGGCCTACCTCGGTCCAGGTGTTTCAGGCCTACTATGCCTCCTCCTCCTCCCACCCCTCCTCCACCTCCTCCTCCGAACTACCATCCGTGGGCACGGCGCCATCAGTCGGTAGCTCTAGGCACAGCAGCAGTGCCGTCGCTAAGCGACAGCAGGCGGTGCTCAAACTGCTGAGCCTAGGCGACAAAAGGCACACCGCTCAAGAGCTATTACAGGGCATCACGGCGCAGACTGATCTGTGGCTGGCACCGCTGAACCTCAAGCCGGGAATGGTTGTGTGTGACAACGGCCGTAACCTGGTGGCGGCTCTGCAACTCGGCAGACTGACACATGTGCCATGCCTGGCCCATGTGTTAAATCTGATAGTTCAGCGTTTCCTCAAGACATACCCCAATCTTTCTGATTTGCTCACGAAGGTGCGCCGCATCTGTGCGCATTTCAGGAAGTCCAGCCCAGATGCTGCCACTCTCAGGGCAGCGCAGCGCCGCCTCCAACTGCCCGCTCACCGACTGTTGTGCGACGTGCCCACGAGGTGGAATTCAACACTGACCATGTTATCCAGAGTTTACCAGCAGCGCAGAGCGATTGTAGACTGCCAGATGTCAACTTCCACCAGAACTGGTAGTCAGGTCAGTCAGCTTCCTCAAGTCTACAATGAGGAGTGGACGTGGATGTCTGATATCTGTCAGGTGCTGAGTAACTTTGAGGAGTCAACACAGATGGTCAGTGGCGATGCCGCCATCATCAGCCTCACCATCCCGCTGCTTGGCCTGTTGAAAAACTCTCTGGTCAGCATGAAGTCGGAAGCTTTGCGCTCGTCACAAGAGACAGGGGAAGAATATTCCCTTGTTGATAGCCAAAGCACCCTCAGGTCTGTTTCTCAGCGCATATCGGAGGAGGTGGAGGTGGAGGAGGATGAGGAGGAAGAGGAGGAGAATGTTGGCGAGACACAAGAGGGGAGCATTGCTCATACCTTCACTGTTCAGCGTGTATGGGCAGAAGAAGAGGAGTTGGAGGAGTTGGAGGAGGAGGAAATGGACAGTCAGGCCAGTGAGGGGAGTGAATTCTTACGCGTTGGTACTCTGGCGCATATGGCAGATTTCATGCTAGGCTGCCTATCCCATGACCCTCGCGTTCAAAGAATTTATTCCAGCACCGATTACTGGGTGTTCACTCTCCTGGACCCACGGTACAAGCAAAATCTTCCCACTCTCATCCCTGCAGAGGAAAGGAGTGTGAGAATGCATGAATACCAGCAGGCCCTGGTGCACAAGCTGAAACAGTATTTCCCTTCTGACAGCGCTAGCGGCAGAGTGCGTAGTTCTGCGGGACAAGTAGCGAGGGAGAGTAGGCGAGCAGGCAGCTTGTCCAGCACTGGCAAGGGTACGCTTTACAAGGCTTTTGCCAGCTTTATGTCACCCCAGCAAGACACTGTCACCTGTCCCCAGTCTCGGCAGAGTAGGGCTGATCTTTACAGAAAGATGGTGAGGGAGTACGTAGCTGACCATACCATCGTCCTAAATGATCACACAGCTCCCTACAACTACTGGGTTTCAAAGCTGGACATGTGGCACGAACTGGCGCTGTACGCCTTGGAGGTTCTTGCCTGCCCTGCCGCTAGCGTCTTGTCCGAGCGGGTTTTCAGTGCAGCTGGTGGCATCATCACCGATAAGCGTACACGCCTGTCGACTGACAGCGCTGACAGGCTGACGCTTATTAAAATGAATAAAGGCTGGATTTCTCAGAATTTCCAATCTCCACCAGGTGAAGGAAGCTCAACCTGAATAATTGATCCACTCCTCCTCCTCCTCCTCATTTTCCTCCTTCTCCTCCTCTTTGTACAGTAAAGCAGAGGAAAATGGCTATTTTTTGACAGGGCCCACTGGCTCTTGCTATAGTACTTCATGCATTTAATTTTTCTGGAGGGCCACCTACCCGGTCCTCTGTTTGAAACAATTTTTGTGAGTGCCACATACAGGCACTCAATCTATTCCATTTTTCTGGAGGGCCACCTACCCGGTCCTCTGTTTTAAAAAATTTTTGGGACTGCCACATACAGGCACTCAATCTATTCCATTTTACTGGAGGGCCACCTACCTGCTCCTCTGGTTTGAACAATTTTAGGGACTGCCACATACAGGCACTCAATCTATTCCATTTTACTGCAGGGCCACCTACCTGCTCCTCTGGTTTGAACAATTTTTGGGACTGCCACATACAGGCACTCAATCTATTCCATTTTACTGGAGGGCCACCTACCTGCTCCTCTGGTTTGAAAAATGTTTGGGACTGCCACATACAGGCACTCAATCTATTCCATTTTACTGGAGGGCCACCTACCTGCTCCTCTGGTTTGAAACATTTTTGGGACTGCCACATACAGGCACTCAATCTATTCCATTTTACTGGAGGGCCACCTACCTGCTCCTCTGGTTTGAACAATTTTTGGGACTGCCACATACAGGCACTCAATCTATTCCATTTTACTGGAGGGCCACCTACCTGCTCCTCTGGTTTGAACAATTTGTGGGACTGCCACATACAGGCACTCAATCTATTCCATTTTACTGGAGGGCCACCTACCTGCTCCTCTGGTTTGAAAAATGTTTGGGACTGCCACATACAGGCACTCAATCTATTCCATTTTACTGCAGGGCCACCTACCTGCTCCTCTGGTTTGAAACATTTTTGGGACTGCCACATACAGGCACTCAATCTATTCCATTTTACTGGAGGGCCACCTACCTGCTCCTCTGGTTTGAAAAATGTTTGGGACTGCCACATACAGGCACTATCCAAATTAAATTGTCTCCATAGCAGCCTCCACACGTTGTCTCCATTGCTACCTCCAAAAGTCGTCCATATAGCTGCCTCCATACATCGTCCCTTTATCAAACGAGGTGTGTCAGGCAGAAATTTGGGTTGTTTTCATGGATTCCACATCAAAGTTGTTAACTTTGTCGCCACCCTGCTGTGTTATCCACAAAATATACTGGCAAACTTTTACCATTTAGGGATATTATTTCAGCGCTTCTTGCGCAGCTGTTTACATTCCCCTCACCCGGCATATCCTAAACTTATAAGAACGCTACTACACTTGATCTTATACAAAAGGTTCTTAGAAGTGCTGTTTGGGGAGTAGCCTATAGACAGGGGCTTGGTTTAGCGAAAGCTCGCCTGGCAGCGGAGCGCCAGCTCCATGCCAAGATCCAACTAACATAGTTTTAACTGCAGCACCTTTAATCTACTACTAGTTCACTGCCTCCATACATGGTCCCCTTATCAAACGAGCTGTGTCAGGCAGAATTTTGGGTTGTTTTCATGGCTTCCATGTTAACTTTGTCGCCACCCTGCTGTGTAATCCACAAAATATACTGGCAAACTTTTATCATGTACCGATATTATTTGAGCGCTTCTTGCTCACCTCCTTTGGTTCCTCTCTGCCACCCATTGGTTTGAAGCCCGAGTCCAATTAGGGTATGTTGCCATGACACTCTCTAGCCTGCTGCCGCTGCCTCTGCATGCCGTCCCCTATAGTGTCAGGGTCAATTATTGGATGTTTTAGATGCTATCTAGCTTCATTCTGTCACTCTGTCATGGCCATGCTGTTGCCCATAATTTTGGCATAATGGTGCGATTAAGCAGCCTCAGAGGCATCCATGCATGCTGCCCCTGCTGTTTCCTGTCCATTTCCGTGGTGTTTCCATCCTTTTCTGAGGTTTCCAGGTGTTTGGCCAAGCTTCCCTGTGCAGAGCCTTGGTCCCCTTGAAAAATGCTCGAGTCTCCCATTGACTTCAATGGGGTTCGTTATTCGAGACGAGCACTCGAGCATCGGGAAAAGTTCGTCTCGAATAACGAGCACCCGAGCATTTTAGTGTTCGCTCATCTCTAGTTATTACAAATTGACCAATCAAATGTAATGTATATCACCTCTGTTACAAAGGTGTTGGTTTGAAAAAACACCTGGGCTGACCACTCCCAAAGGAAGTTTATATAAACCCTTGGGATGAAAAGTTCCAGGCCAGTCTAATGTGGGGAGTTCTGAGATTGATTCCTGATGATGAGATGTGTCTGAGACCTGCTGCCCAAACACATGGCCTGTAGAGATACTAGGCCCGCAGATCTCTACCTCCAAGAGCCTGCCTAAAACCCTGCTGCCGAAGCAGACACTCATCTTCATCACAGGCTGTGAGTAACCTTTGCTGTACACCACCCAACCAGCGACCTTGAACCAGTTGAATCGTTATCAGCTGTTGTGGCCGTTGCCGTGTTCTGGAATAAAGGAACTGTAAGTTTATGGTTGACATTCCTTGTCTCCCTGCTACAAACTGCTAACATTAAGGGCACCCCATTTACCATCCAACCAGGGATCCCTAGACCGCCATCCGGAGTAGTGTCTTCCATCTGCAGCATCTCGGATACCAGCCCGGTATGGACAAGGCCTGTTCCTCCGATACCCATCGACTGTGACCCAGAGAATTGCTAGGCCATGTTCAGCCAGCCACTCAGGTACTAAAGGGAATACAGCGGCCCCCAAGTCCAAAAAGGTAAGGCCCCAGTGTTGCAATACCATTGTTTTTCCTATGCATGGTCGGGACTGGAGTGTATTTGCACCTTTTTAGGCACATAACAATAGTAAATCAGGCACAAACATCTTCAAACATGAGAAATTCATAGGCAATCAGGATCACTGCTACACGGCAAACTCCTGCACACTGCTGGAAAAAAGGCACAAAAAATTGCGCATATAACCCAATGGGCCTCAAAACTTACTAAAATACAACCAAAAACCTGCATGAGACCAAGATAAATTGTTTCCTAAATTACTATGACTTATGTAAATTACATTGTAGACATGATATCATACCAGTAACAGCGTGGTCTGAGCATTCACCTGTTTGGACTTAAAAAGGAACACAATTTCGAACCGTCTGAGACGTTATCCATACAAGATGTTTGTTTATAACCATATCCCAGATATTGAGCTGAAGAACTGAAAAAAGTCTTACAAAATGCAGGGAATTTGCGTTTTCTCAGGGACTGATATGGTGGTACATGATGTTATCCGGCTCACCCTAAATCAATGTACTGTGATGTGTTCTACGGGACATCTCAAAGGCCATTTATAGATATTTTACTCCTCTACATAAGTGTGGCTCTGTGTATACTAGGGTCAGTTGAAGCCTAGAGACTACAATCTACGCAGACAGCAATTTTTTGAGTTCTATCCAAGTCACCATTGTTGGACTGCATCAATAGTAAGGTGTAGATTCTTGAGATTAAAAGTTACCGGAACCACAACAGAAAACACAATAGAGAATTATAGTCCAAATGTGTTCAGATCCTTATACATTGGGGCGGGATTTATTTTATCTGGCTTTGGAGGCATTTAAAAAGTTACAATTCTGACCCTGATGCAGCTTTGTCCTACAGTTGGCTTGACACAGAAAGTGGTTGGCCGTAGCATGGGCAATTTCATTCTGGGGACCAGGGGCACCTCCAGATTTACAGAAAGGAGCCTCTTAGTAACTTCGGCAAGAAGAAAGTCATCTGCCGTAGGCCATTCATTACTTCACTTATAACAAATTCCTTCCATTGGGTTTGGAATGATTAAATGCTCAGGATTGGACATCAATATCTGATGACCCTTGTTGGATGGCGTTAAAGTAACCCATGTGCATTGATGTTGGTGCTCAATGTCGGTGATACTGATGGAGAAAGCCGAGTACCATGCTCAGTGTTCTGCTTTCAGTCCTTCTACGTTGAGTGTTGTGTCAGCATGCTTATTCAGTAAGACCATCACACCATTTAAACAAGGTTTTTACGAGGGACCCCAACCAATCAGACGCTTGTCCCCTACTTCATCCCTTGGACAGGCGATAAGCTGGTAAAGATGTTTCCATTATTTCTTCTTTATGATCAATCTACAGGATAGGCCACCAATTTCTGAATGTCGAGGACGTACATCCATCCCTAGCACTGATCACATGTTTGGGACCTCGGTTGGCGAACCCATACCCCTAAATCTCATTGAAGGGAATTAAAACTGATCATGTAGTTATTGTGCACAGCCATTACACAGATTACAGAACCAAATGTTTCTGGCTCCATACACTGTCATTGAGGTTTCTCCACCTTTTCATTTGTGCAGAAATATTAGAGTATTTAAAATTTTGAGAACTTCACTTTTAAAAAATCATTATAAAGTAGGTCAGACTAATAACCAAAACTGACAGGAAGAAGTACCAGTCCTGTGCTTCCCACAACTTCTGTCCCCACCTACTTGCCAGCCTGGTAGTAAATCGCAGAGGACAACTGGGTGGCAGTCCCTACCCTGGGTTTGTGCAGAAACAATATGAAAAACAAACAGACTGGCAAAAAGTGAGGTCAGAAAAATTCTTTCAAAACCCAGATGGCGGCAAAGTACAAAATCACAAGGCAGTAAAGTAATCAAAAAGTGCAAGCATGGGTCAGAATTACTGGAAATGTACAGTAGCATATATGGATGACCATAACTGGTCCAGCACGCTCACAGGACCATGTGCACATCCAATCTTAGCTGAGAGATGCTTATGACGAGTTTCAGCAAAAACATTGGAAAAATGTTACAACCTCAATTCCATAACAGGAGGAATAGAAAGTAAGGAAAAAACCTCAAGACCTCAAGAGGTTTAAGACGATTCAAGACAGAAGATTTAAAGGGGTTGTCTACTTTCAGCAAATAATTGACATGGTTTGTATAGGGAAAAGTTATACAAATTTCCAATATACTTCCTGTATCCATTTCTCATAGTATTCTAGATCTCTGCTTGCTGTCATTATATAGAAAGCTTAATTATTCACTTTCAGTAGATAGAAATCTGTCCATGGTCTGTGATGGACACACAGCTATGATGCACATCACATGACCATGGACAGATTTCTATCCACTGGAAGTAAACAATGAAGCTTCCTATAGAATGACAGCAAGCAGAGATCTAGCAAACCATGAGGAATTGACACAGAAAGTATATTGGAAAATTGTATAACTTTTCTTTACACGAATCATATCAATTATTTACTGAAAGTAGACAACCCCTTTAAGATAGTAAAAACAAACTTTAAAAAACTCCACTTCTCCACCAGACTTCAAAATGGGGTTGAGCGTCCAAAAAATTCAAACTGGTAAAACGGTTTGGCACAAAAAGTTATTGGGGGATTTTATCACTACAATTTGTTTTTGACTTGGTTGTCTATGTTCAGTTCCATTTTTATCCATTTTTTCCAGTTCCAGTTTTATCTAAATTCACCAAGTGAGTCTATATATGTTGCTTTTTTTTGGTTTGCCGCATAATATTGTTTTTTTTTGTTGCAAAATACCTAAATGAAAATTTGCACCAAATCATGAGTTCAGTTAAGTTTGTGAAAACCAGTCTATGCAAATAATGAATTTGGTTCAAGCAGGTTCTATGTCAAAGTGACTTTGCATTGTCCTATGTTCATGTGGGGCAATGGAATTTTGCAAAACAGCATTTGTACCACAACTGGGCAAAAACAACGCCAAACATAGACAAAAAAAACCCAATGATAAATCAGGTGACCATTAAATTAAAGTTATTTTTTTTCTCAACTTTTTAAGATTTTTTTCTTGACATGCAGGTCTCACCCTATTTAGTACAATTAGACCAGGGTCGGCACCAGCACTGGGCATACCCGGGCCAGTGCCGGGATCCAGGCTGTGCATAAGGAATCCATGGGGTGAAGGGGGACTGTATTTACTGAATCCATAGGGGGCTGTATATAAAATAACCAAAAGGGGGCTGTTTGGGTTGATAAACTAGGGAATATCTTAGGGAACAGGAGACTGTTTTAGTTTCTGAATTTTTAATGCCACCACATGAGTTCACTGTAAAGGGGCCCACTGAGGGTCTGTCGCCCAGGGGCCTACTGAAACCTGGAGCCAACACTGAGTCAGACCATTTATTTTATACACAGTATCTATTTTATCTGTGTCAGGCTCTGGGGTAGTGGACCCACAGGACCACCTCAGACGATGACGTAAGCTGACACCTGGACCTGGAGTCTAAGTGGCACCTGGTCTTCACCAGAGCCCGCCACAAAGAGGGTTGGATTTGCTGCGTCTTGGTACCACCAAGTCGTTACATGGGTGAGACTTTGTCCGTGGTGGCAGTCAAGGCGAGGTACAGAGTCGGAAGGCAAGTTCGTGGTTGGGGACAGGCAGAAGGTCAAGACGGACAGCAAAGGTTCAGGGTCAGAGGCAGAGCAGAAGGTCAGGGCTGGCAGCGGAGGAGTTTAAACGAGAACAGGTCCGGGATCACAACGGGAGATCAATACACAAAAATACGGCAAGGGAAAAAGCTTTCTTTTAGGCATATAGCACGAAGAGCCGGCAAGGAATGCTGGGAGAAGCCGGCTTTTATCTAAATCAAGGAAATGACCCTTTAAATTTACGCGTGCCCTAGGAGATGGGGACGCGCATGCTGGTAAACCAGGAGCAGGAGCGTGGAGAGGTGAGCGATGGAGTGGGAGCCACAGAGAGGGGCACGGGTGCACCTGCGACCCGGGATGTGGGTCAAAGGAGCACCCGTGACAAGCTGCCATTCCAGTTGAACGCCCAAGATTAGATTTTTTTTAAATATTTTTTCTAGATGGGTAATTTAGGGCAAATAAATGTATTTTCCTCCCAGGTTTCAGTAGGTTTCATACAACCCACGCATTTGAAAGGGATTATATATTACAATTGAATTACACGGAAAGCACAATAATAATGTATATCCGTCTCAATGAATAGCGTACGCATCTTCAGTGCTTAGTAATCCTAAGCAAGCAGACGTCTCTCTTCACATATGTAATATTCTTAATTATTATAGATTGTTCTATGATGGGAAAAAAAAAATCTTTACCACCTCTGAAGTTGAGATAAGTGAATTGATTTGTTCCAGATTAGAATTTATATGACTATTGACTCATGTAAAATGATTTGTAGAAATAAATAAAAAAACGAGTATTACAAATTGTGGTTAATGTTATCAGCAAGAACATTAATAAGACTAATCCTATCAGAAACAGAAAGACATATTGTATGGAGATTGAGCGTCACGAGGAACCATGAATCAACTCCCCTCGTAGGCTGGAGGAGGAAAAGCCTTCACAATCATCGTAAAACCTGTATTATGCTAAACATAAAAGATCAACAACTATATATGGCAACTGCTAAATTATTTCATTTTAGGTAACTTTTACAAAAATAAGAGTGATCATCTGCCATAGGATTCCTATAGGACAACAAAAACATATCAGGGGAGGAGGGTATCGACACATTGATATCCTCTGCACCATCAAAGTTGTCAAATATTTTACAAGGTGCATGTTTAATAATAATATTGATAACATATTTCTTCAAAAATTGGAGGAATTACTATCAAAATCCAATACGACAAGGACAGGGGCGTAACTACAGTGGTAGAAGCTGCTATGGGGCCCACAGTGTCAGGGGGCCCTGAAATCTGGGGTATTTTATGTGAATATGCTGAAGGTATGTATTTTTGATGTGTATATGCTCTAAATGTATATGCATATGTGATGTATATATGCTGTATGTCTGTAAACGGTAAGTATACACTGTATGTATATAGTTTAAGGGATAAGTAGCACCCCATTCAGAAGTTCACCTGCCTCTCCTAGTTAAGGCACTAAACCAGGGACACTTACTCATAGAGTAAGGCATCATAATCTTCCTATATTTGTTATCCGTGACCTGCTTTCTTCTAAAATCAACTTTTCAAATTATTTTAATGAGCCAGAAGGGCTCTACCAGAGCCCCTATGTGCTCTGCCCTCACAGCCTATTACATTGTCTGATTCTCCCCCCGCTCCCTTGGCACTTCCCCCACCCTCTGTCTACTGTAATCTCAAACAGTGGGAGGGAGAATTGCTCATACACAGTGTAACAGCCTGTCAAGCTGCAGCATGGAGGGGCTCTGGTAGCACCCCCAGAGCTCACCTGACTCATTAGCATACTAAGTTGATTTTAGAAGGAAGGAGGCCATGGAAAAGAAATATAAGAAGATTACCACAGTCACGGAGCCTGGGTCTGTGAGAAAGTGCCCCTGGTTTACCATTATGGATTTTGATGGTAGATTCATGCCTGTATTTAAAAAAAAAAAAAACGTCACCAACTTTAATTAGATTTCAGTCATGATTAATACCAGAGAAGTCTGTCATCCTTCTGTTAAGGCCTCATCCACACAAGCAGATTTTTTTTTCGGTCAAAAGATTTTTATTTTTTTTACATAATAAAAATCTATATAAATTAGGCATTTCCGTGATCATACCGATGCAATTAATAAAGGGGAGCTGTGATTTGGACTGAACAGTAAAAGATGTAAAAACGAAGCGCATAGAAATATGGCGCAAGTGTGTTTTTGGCAATTCTACTACATTTGGAATTTTTTTCCAGCTTCCTTGTACAGTGAACAAAATATATAATGGTGCCATGAGAAAGTACAATTTATCCCACAGATAATAAACCCTGAAAATGGAAAAATAGAAAAAAAGTGAAAAGAGGGGGAGTAAAAAACGGAAATGCAAAAATGGGAAAAAGTCTGGAAAAATAAGGAAAATGTATTGATATTTTTAGCCCGGAAAATCCTCTTTAATTTAGCTTAGACCCTACTCAAATGTCTACGATGGGAATTACACTGTAAATCGCTTTATTAACCAGTAATCTGGTAATGGCTCAATAACAGGCAACAAATAAAACATAAAAGCTTAGGGGATGCGGCTCCAAATGAAACCAAAGTGCCATATAAATAAAAAAACAAAAAAACACACACGTAAAAAAGCTGGGAAATTGCATTTTTCTAAACATGAATCAAGATTAATAACAGATGTTTCCTGTTCGGAATCACGGTGTCACCTTGATGGAATAACTGAATGGGACTGAATGAGATTGGAAACAAGTTTATCTCCTGGTGGTCGGGAATAGATTCCTCCGCTCCCCGAGTAAGCAATCACTTGCGTTAGTCGCCTTTGTACTCTTTTCACTCGTAGTCTTGTACTTTATTTATTTTCCTTCTAAATGTCAATCCTAAAGAAGTTGTTCAGCTCAGCGTGCCGAGGAATACCGGGCAAATCCACGCACTTGACATATTAATAGGTTGATAGCTTGTTAGACCTACACAGAGCTTGTTAGGACTGTCTGAGATAAGGAGGACATCAAATGTCATCCATGTTCAGGCTATTTCCTCATCGGAAATGCTGCGCAAAAGCTACATAGAGCGAACGCATCAACAACACCAGCAAAGCAATACCGGCTGACGACTATTTAAAGGGAAAACAGGATTTTTGTAAATATTGAGGAAATGAGAGATGTCCAGTTTTTGCATGTACAGGCGGTCCCCTACTTAAGAACACTCGACTTACAGACGACCCCTAGTTACAAACGGACCTCTGGATATTGGTAATTTACTGTACATTAGTCCTAGGCTACAATAATCAGCTGTAACAGATATCACAGGTGTCTGTAATGAAGCTTTATTGTTAATCCTGGTTCTTATGACAATCCATCATTTTTAAAATCCAATTGTCACAGAGACTAAAAAAGTTCTGGCTGGGATTACAATGATAAAATATACAGTCCCGACTTACATACAAATTCAACTTAAGAACAAACCTACAGACCCTATCTTGTATGTAACCCGGGGACTGCCTGTACAACTAAGGTAAGTAATAATAATAATAATTCCTTTATTTATATAGTGCACACAGATTACGCAGCGCTGCACAGAGTTTGCCAAATCAGTCCTTGTCCCCAATGGGGCTCACAATCTAATCAACCTACCAGTATGTTTTGGAGTGGGGGAGGAAACCGGAGGACCCGGAGGAAACCCATGCAAACACAGAGAGAACAAAGTAGAAGAAAAAGAATAATAATAAAGACAATGAATGGGGCAGATTTATCAAGTGTCTGAATGTCAGAATATTTCTAGTTGCCCATGGCAACCAATCACAGCTCCCCTTTAAACTATTCCTAAGCACTGCTAGAATGAAAGCTGAGCTATGATTGGTTGTCATGGGCAACTGGAAATATTCTGATTTTCAGACACTTGATAAATCTGCCCCAATATTTATAAATAAATAATAATAACAGCAACAATAATAATATTAGTAATAATAATAATAATCATCAAAACAAATTATATTAATATTTATATTAATTATTATTATTATTATTATTATTATTGTTATTATTATTATCTTACAAATGAAGGGGGAAGGTGTAGTGGCTCTTAAAAAAATTGAGGACCAACAGATAAGTTTTTTGACCATGCAAACCTGCACACAAAGGGTCACATTTACTTATCCGGTCCCTCGGAGTTCCCGAAAGTGCATCGTCCGACGATAATGCACTGTGCAGTGATTGACTAAGATCATGCGCCCGATATCCTGGATGTGTCGCTTCCCCGCTCAGGTCCACTGGAGTTCACCTTCTACTTCCTGGTGCATGTAAGTGCTTGATCTTGCAAAACAATTTGAATCTTAAATCTCGCGCTCAGTCCAAATCAGTCAGGTCATCCGACGGCCCGCCCCCCATTTCTGTTGCATGAAAGGCAGCGCTGTTGCACCAAAATCTTATCACGTGCGACACAATCCCAGCGCAAACCCCTGTTAAATACCTGTCAAAGCTGCGCAAATCCCAAAAACCGTGAACAGTGCGACGAAAGTGCGATTCACGACCCTTAGTAAATAAGCCCCAAAGTGTCAGGTAGCACTCCTGAAGAGATTTTTAATTTTTCACATTTGTGTATGAGTAAAAGGTATTTATATTAGGGGCCTCAAGTGGAATCAGACATGTCCTCACACTGCTATGCTCTGTGACTTCTGGTTGGGTACTACAGCAATCAGGGCATAAAGGAGGGTCTATGGAGCAGCCCAATTCATAGAACTGGGCTGGGGAAGGCAGGACAAAAAAATAAGAAAGAATACTTACTCTTCTCTGCATCCCTATTCCAAGAAGTTCCAACCAATGAGTGGCCTCCTGAGACCATGAGACATCACTTGTGACTTGAGAGGAATAGATGACGTCCCATGGCCAGATGAGGCCACTGATTCACTAAAGTGGGTCCTGGCTTTCTTGGCCATAAAGGGTTCTTCATGATTTTCCAGGATTACCTAGCCCCACACCCCTGTCCTGAACATAGCTTTATAATTTTGTTTGTCCTTTTAGTTGTCCCAATAAGAGTTAGCTTCACTTTCGGAGCACCACCTTGTCTCACCTCCTTCAATGAAAGCATCACTCAGGGCCAGGCCACACATCGTCCGGGCCTAATGGCAAGGCGAGTGGCTTGGTGGTTAAGACCTACTGAAGCTGGTTGTCATGGGTGCTTTCTCTTTCCATAGGGCACTGTCCCTCTCCTGTCACGGTTGACAAGGATGAAGCAAAAAGGGGGGGGGGGGTCAAACTGTTCCAAGGTTCCCCTCTGTGGGAACACCTGGGTGGTAAAGGTCCTGAGTTGATGTTAAAGAGTAGGCCTGTCATGGTAAGCTGCTAGCAGGAACACACAAGGAGACAGCAAGTTTCAACTCACAGACAGTTTATTGTCAAACAGTGAATGGTGGTAACAACAGTATGGAGATCTGTCTATGGTGGCAGGCAAGGCTGGTAGAAAAGCTGCCTATAGAGTTCAGACTATCAACTTGGGCAGGAACTCTCACCTTCAGGCCTGCATCAGCAGTCTGCAGGCTGGGATTTTCTCTGTGGCATACTCAGCTTTGCAATGTCACACGCAGCTATAGTCTCCTCTGTTATTAACTCCTCTACATCACTGAACACAAGACTAAGACAAGATAAAAAATTTTAGAGCAAAATCCATTTTTATTAACTATAGGAGTCTGCTTCTGGAAAGTTCTTGGTTGTCAGCCAATTAGATAACCTGTTTACCACCAGGTGATGTTAACACAGGAAATTAACCTCAAAATATTTGAATTTGCAAACATTTGCAAACAATGTTAGTGGTCTACTTGGCTTTGCTATGTCACACGCTCTGTTATTAACTCCTCTACATCACTGAACACAAGACTAAGACAAGATACAAAAATTTAGAGCAGAATCCATTTTTATTAACTATAGGATTCTGCTTCTGGAAAGTTCCTTGTTCTCAGCCAATTAGATAACCTGTTTTCCACCAGGTGATGTTAACACAGGAAATTAACTTCATAATATTTGAATTTGCAAACGTTGCTGGTAGAATACCTGTTCAGCCAATTAAATGTCAGTGGTGTAGTCATAAGCTGTCACTCACATAGGGGTTGTACACAGGAAATCTGGGTCAGGGCTGTCAGGAAGGAGATGGCTAGTCTCCCTCAAACAGTACCACAGAGACAATTCAACACGGAATTAGTAATTACAGGTACACCCCCAGTCTCATCCTTGATCGACAGTGGTCACATGTCAAGCGGAGCAGACACAGGAACAACAGAGGACTGAAGAAGTGAGTCGAATATTTTGTCTGTTTTTTAATTTTTTTACGGTATTTTTGTTGTTTTGTTATCCCCTTTTCTTCCCTTTTTTTTCTTAATTTCTAAAAAAAAAAACCACACGTATAGATACAATGCACTGACAGTAAAAACTGTGAAAATTTACTCTTTCTCAAAAATACATTACTATAAAAGGTAACATCTCTATTCCAAGAACAACCTTGATCATCTCTAGCCATAAGACCCTCTGTCTCGGTGAACATTTGTCAGGATGACAGAATGACTAAATATTCCAGAAAAAAGTGCAAGGGATGAAATATGGTTTCCTATACTCAATTTATCCCACTATAAACTGCACGAAAAAAAGGGAAAATGGTTGAATTATCACGTAAGCAGGATACACCCGGGGCCCCGCTCAATCTTGTGAACATTTATGAACGACAGATTAGCAAGATGTAGCCTGTGGCGTTGTGATATAGGATGATATATGGCCATTTATCCGTATCATTGTAACCTATTACAGTGTCTCTCGCCCAGTCACTGCCAAAGGCAAACCGGAATTTCCCTTTTATATTAAAGCTGAATATCTATCTATATCTATCTATTATCTAGCTATCTATCTCATATCTATCGATCTATCTATCTATCTATCTATCTATTTGACTGTCTATCTATTTGACTGTCTATCTATAATCTATCTATCTTCTTCCAGTCACAACTTGTCTCTGCAGATTTGTTAACACAGAAATTATAGGTTCCTCTCTTTATCATCACCTCCTCTATCTTCTTAAAGTAAATCTACCATTGGCTTTTATGCATTATGAACTAAACATACCTTGAGAGGCTGTAGCTACACTGATGCAGAAACATATCTTGTTTAAGCCCTGAACCGAGTGGTTTTGCTGAAAAAAAAAAGTATAAAAGTATGATAATGAGGCTCTGTCGCTCCTGTGGCTGCCCCTACACTTCTCCTCTTACCCTTATTATGCACTGATCTAGCCTTGTCCTGCCCAGCATAAGCCGAGAATATGTATCACTGTGTTGTCCCTAACAGGCAAAAGTAATCAATCGCTGCACCATCCCCCAGCTGCTGTGTATGAGTCATCCAGCTCAGGTTGATTAGTCCTGTCTGGACAGTTCAGGAAGCTCCAAGAAACATGGCAGCCAGTATGCACCCAGCGTTCCCTAATCTTGAATTTTATAATAGTTTTTTCCAGCAAAACTACTTGTATCAGAGATTAAACAAGAGATGATTCTGCATCAGTGTGGCTACAGCATTCTGAAGGTATGTTTGGTTCACAATGCATGAAAACAAATGGTAGATTTCTTTTCACACAAATTTGACACCATTATCTTGCTCCCTTCATGATCACAGTTATACTCAACAGCTGCCAATAATGGTGGCCCCCACAGTTAGTAACAGTGCCCCCACAGCAGCAAATACAGTAGCAGTGATCTAACAGAAAAGAATATAGTCACAGTGCCCCACAGTAGCCATTAAAGCAACAGTTCCCCCAGCCTATATAGTAACAGTGCCCCCACAGTAGCTGGTATAATAACCGTATCCCACCAGCTGCCAGTAAAGCCACAGTGCTCCCACAATAGCTCATATTATAAAATTGCCCAAAAGACATTAACAGTGTTGCCACAGTAGCCAAAATAGTAGCAATGCTCCTAATATTATCAAATATAGTAACATTGTCCCCAACAAAAGCCACAGTAGCCAATATTATAACCCCCCCCCCCCTGACCATAGGCAATGTAAATAATGCCTCCACAATAGCCAATAGAGTAATTGTGCCCTCACATAAGTCAATATGGTAATGGTGCCCCCCACAGCCATCATTATAGTCACAGTGACCCCCCAATGTTCCAAGTGTGCTTACACAGTAGCCAAAATTGTGACAGTGCCCTCACAAAAGCCAGTGTCAACACAGTGGGGCAGATTTACTTACCCGGTCCGTTCGCGATCCAGCGGCGCGTTCTCTGCGCTAGATTCGGGTCCGTCCGGGATTAATCAAGGTAGTTCTTCCGCCGTCCACCAGGTGGTGCTGCTGTGCTGAAAAGCATCTGAACGCGCTGGAGTTCACCGGCTCGGGCTGAGTGAAGGTAAGTGCGTCCCAAGCGACACATTTCTTTTTTTAAATGCGGCGGTTTTTCCGAATTCGTTGGGTTTTCGCTCGGCCACTCCCCCCGATTTCCGTCGCGTGCATGCCGGCGCCGATGCGCCACAATCCGATCGCGTGGCAATACAGGGGAAATCGGCGCAAATCGGAAATATTCGGGTAACACATCGGGAAAACGCGAATTGGGCCCTTAGTAAATGACCCCCAGTGTCTCTACAGTAGGCAATACAGTTATAGAGCCCCCACAGTAGCCATCACTCCCAAACTTGAACTCCAGCACCGGTACACAGTCAACTCAGGGCAAAGGTCTATATAGGTCATATAGGCTATATATGACCATTCAGTCCAATGCTGTATGTGACAAGTGGCCCTTTTGGGATGGGACCGTGCGCCATTGCCAGTTTACCCTCCCCCCAACATCAGCCCTTATTCAGGCCGGAGAGGAGGCGCTTATATATTTCGAGTGGTAAACAGAAGTACAAAGTCTTTCAATAATAATTAAAAACTACTTATTAATGCATCATAAAATAATACAATATAAATCAGTTTTTTTTTACATTTATGGGGTTTTTGCCTTTGGTTTTTCAATTTACATAAAATTGAAGATATGACTGTAAACCCTGAGAATAGTCCTATTAATAATATCAAATTCTTCAAATTTTATTCCATTGAAACCTAATGATTTCCCTTTATTTATTCTTCAATTCAACATCGCCAGAGCTGCCTCCGAGAAACCCAAATATTGGCTTTAACGCGTCGAATTGGAATTGCCTCTCGCCGCACTAATATGAGATTGAATTTCCATGTCCTAATTAAAAGATATTTAAAGCAAAGGTTAGCCTACAAGAGTCTATAGAAGACGCGCATGTAAATTACAAATCGCCCTATTGTTTCCGAGACCTCGTGGAAAGGTGTTGGGGGAAGGCAGGGAGTGAGTCATTTGCTGATGTGGCTTGGAATGTTATATTAAAAATAAATATATTACATGATTGAGAAGCCATTAACTGAGGAAATGAGGCAGAAATAGGCAAGACCTGCATGTAAGTGGATCATTCCCAAGTCATTTAGTCCCATGAATGATAGTAGAGTCTTGCAGAGTGTTACCAAAAATAGGCCTAAAAATAGACAAGTCCAATAACATGGATTATCTCGTCCGATTGTTGGATTTGCTTATTAAAGATATTTCTGTATAGTTGTCTCAGTGGGGGGAGATTTATTATAAGAACTGTTTAAGATGCCCATAAAAACCAATCAGAGCTCAGCTTTCATTTTATAAACAGCTGTGAGAAAATAGCTGTGAGTTCTGATTGGTCGCCTTTGGCAACTAGAACAGTTCTGCTCTAAACATTTCAGATAAATCTCCCCCTTTGTCTTAAACAGGATAGGCAGCAGCCATAGGAGATTGAATGTATGTTTTTATCAGAACATTAAAGCATTATGTACCAAGAGTCTATGTTTAAAATATGTTAAAATCAAACAAAAATTTACAGTTTAGAAGTTATTTTGCTCATCATAGATAATTTTATATATTGTCAGTAGTGATGTAATGATGGGTCAGTGTTATCTATATAGAGGTCATTGTACAGGGAGGGGGAGGAGATAAGCTGTGACATCATCTATTGTCAGTAGTGATGTAATGATGGGTCAGTGTTATCTATATAGAGGTCATTGTACAGGAAGGGGGAGGAGATAAGCTGTGACATCATCTATTGTCAGTAGTGATGTAATGATGGGTCAGTGTTATCTATATACAGGTCATTGTACAGGGAGGGGGAGGAGATAAGCTGTGACATCATCTATTGTCAGTAGTGATGTAATGATGGGTCAGTGTTATCTATATAGAGGTCATTGTACAGGGAGGGGGAGGAGATAAGCTATGACATCATCTATTGTCAGTAGTGATGTAATGATGGGTCAGTGTTATCTATATAGAGGTCATTGTACAGGGAGGGGGATGAGATAAGCTGTGACATCATCTATTGTCAGTAGTGATGTAATGATGGGTCAGTGTTATCTATATAGAGGTCACTGTACAGGGATGGGGAGGAGATAAGCTGTGACAACATCTATTGTCAGTAGTGATGTAATGATGGGTCAGTGTTATCTATATAGAGGTCATTGTACAGGGAGGGGGAGGAGATAAGCTGTGACATCATCTATTGTCAGTAGTGATGTAATGATGGGTCAGTGTTATCTATATAGAGGTCATTGTACAGGGAGGAGGAGGAGATAAGCTGTGACATCTATTGTCAGTAGTGATGTAATGATGGGTCAGTGTTATCTATATAGAGGTCATTGTACAGGGAGGGGGAGGAGATAAGCTGTGACATCATCTATTGTCAGTACTGATGTAATGATGGGTCAGTGTTATCTATATAGAGGTCATTGTACAGGAAGGGGAGGAGATAAGCTGTGACATCATCTATTGTCAGTAGTGATGTAATGCTGGGTCAGTTTTATCTATATAGAGGTCATTGTACAGGGAGGGGGAGGAGATAAGCTGTGACATCATGTATTGTCAGTAGTTATGTAATGATGGGTCAGTGTGATCTATATACAGGTCATTGTACAGGGAGGATGAGGAGATAATCTGTGACATCATTTATTGTCAGTAGTGATGTAATGAAGGGTCAGTGTTATCTATATAGAGGTCATTGTACAAGGAGGGGGGAGGAGATAAGCTGTGACATCATCTATTGTCAGTAGTGATGTAATGATGGGTCAGTTATCTATATAGAGGTCATTGTACCGGGAGTGGGAGGAGATAAGCTGTGACATCATCTCTTGTCAGTAGTGATGTAATGATGGGTCAGTGTTATCTATATAGAGGTCACTGTACAGGGAGGGGGAGGAGATAAGCTGTGACATCATCTATTGTCAGTAGTGATGTAATGATGGGTCAGTGTTATCTATATAGAGGTCATTGTACAGGGAGGGGGAGGATATAAGCTGTGACATCATCTATTGTCAGTAGTGATGTATTGATGGGTCAGTGTTATCTATATAGAGGTCATTGTACAGGAGGGGGAAGAGATAAGCTGTTACATCATCTATTGTCAGTAGGGATGTAATGATGGGTCAGTTTTATCTATATAGAGGTCATTGTACAGGGAGGGGGAGGAGATAAGCTGTGACTTCATCTATTGTCAGTAGTGATGTAATGATAGGTCAGTGTTATCTATATAGAGGTCATTGTACAGGAAGGAGGAGGAGATAAGCTGTGAGATCATTTATTGTCAGTAATGATGTAATGATGGGTCAGTGTTATCTATATAGAGGTCATTGTACAGGGAGGGGGAGGAGATAAGCTGTGACGTCATCTATTGTCAGTAGTGATGTAATGATGGGTCAGTGTTATCTATATAGAGGTCATTGTACAGGGAGGGGGAGGAGATAAGCTGTGACATCATCTATTGTCAGTAGTGATGTATTGATGGGTCAGTGTTATCTATATAGAGGTCATTGTACAGGAGGGGGAAGAGATAAGCTGTTACATCATCTATTGTCAGTAGGGATGTAATGATGGGTCAGTTTTATCTATATAGAGGTCATTGTACAGGGAGGGGGAGGAGATAAGCTGTGACATCATCTATTGTCAGTAGTGATGTAATGATAGGTCAGTGTTATCTATATAGAGGTCATTGTACAGGAAGGAGGAGGAGATAAGCTGTGAGATCATTTATTGTCAGTAATGATGTAATGATGGGTCAGTGTTATCTATATAGAGGTCATTGTACAGGGAGGGGGAGGAGATAAGCTGTGACGTCATCTATTGTCAGTAGTGATGTAATGATGGGTCAGTGTTATCTATATAGAGGTCATTGTAGAGGGAGGCCTCCTTTCTTCTAAAATCAACTGTTAAATTTGTGCTAAGGAACCAGAAGTGCTCTGGGGGCATTACCAGAGACCCTCCATGCTGTAGCTTCACAGGTTGTTACACTGTTCTCCACCTGCTCCCTGGATCTATGACTATGTGTTTATCATGTTTTATTTTGAGGGTAGGTCTCCTTGAAAGGGATATTCCATGCATCGGGAAAACTCTTAGGCTGTCAGGGCCAGGATTAGAATAAAAAAGAATACATAGTTACAAGTTCTGGCTCCTCATTCGGAAATCCCTGAGGCAAGACCTGCAGTTGAGCAACACTGGAACCGGGAGCTGGAGTTTGGCAAGTATGCATTTTTTTTTTCTCATCCCAGCCTTTGTCCTTTATAGAGCAGGAGAAGCTGAGCAGATTGTACATAGTGGGGCAGATTTACTTACCCGGTCCTGTCCTGATACTGCGTTGCGTTGTCCAATGAGGATTCAGGTCCATCGCGATTCACTAACATCGTGCGTCCGAGTTGCTGCAGGTGTTCACTTTCTTCTTCCTGGTGCATGTAAGTGCTCAATCTTGCGACACATTTTTTAAATTCCGCAGTTTGTCCAAATCCGTCGGGTTGTCCTATGGCCACCCCCCCTCCCCCATTTCTGTTGCATGCAAGCTGGTGCCGATGCGCCACAATCCAATCGCGTGCGCCAAAAACCCGGGCAATTCAGGGCAAAGGAAATATTCGGGAAACCCGACAAAAGTGCGGCGTTTGGACCCTTAGTAAATGAGCCCCAATATCCTATTTGAAGGCAGCATGTTAAAGAGCAGGAGGAGCTGAGCAGATTGTACATAGTGTCCTATCTGCAGGAAACATGTAATAGAGCAGTAGGAGCTGAGAAGGTTGTACATAGTGTCCTATCTGCAGGCAGCATGTTATAGAGAAGGAGGAGCTGATCAGTGTCCTATCTGCAGGCCTCATGTTATAGAGCAGGAGGAGCTGAGCAGATTGTACATAGTGTCCTATGTAAAGGCAGCATGTTATAGAGTAGGAGGAGCTGAGCAGATTGTACATAGTGTCCTATCTGCAGGCAACATGTTATAGAGCAGGAGGAGCTGAGCAGATTGTACATAGTGTCCTATCTGCAGGCAGCATGTTATAGAGCAGGAGGAGCTGAGCAGATTGTACATAGTGTCCTATCTGCAGGCAGCATGTTATAGAGCAGGAGGAGCTGAGCAGATTGTATATAGTGTCCTATATGCAGGCAGCATGTTAAAGAGCAGGAGGAGCTGAGCAGATTGTATATAGTGTCCTATCTGCAGGCAGCATGTTATAGAGCAGGAGGAGCTGAGCAAATTGTATATAGTGTCCTATCTGCAGGCAGCATGTTATAGAGCAGGAGGAGCTGAGCAGATCGTACATAGTGTCCTATCTGCAGGCACATGTTATAGAACAGGTGGAGCTGAGTAGATTGCACATAGAGTCATATCTGCAGGCACATGTTATAGAGCAGGGGGAGCTGAGCAGATTGTACATAGTGTCCTATCTGTTTGCAGCATGTTATAGAGCAGGGGCAGTTGAGCAGATTGTACATAGTATCCTATCTGCAGGCAGCATGTTATAGAGCAGGGGGAGCTGAGCAGATTGTGCATAGTGTCCTATCTGCAGGCAGCGTGTTATAGAGCAGGAGGATCTGAGCAGATTGTACATAGTGTCCTATCTGCAGGCAGCGTGTTATAGAGCAGGAGGATCTGAGCAGATTGTACATAGTGTCCTATCTGCAGGCAGCAGGTTATAGAGCAGGAAAGGAGAAGTAGATTCTACATAATGTCCAAGATTTACATAATCTAGATTTATGGAAAGATCCTTTAACTTGTTTCCAGGTTTAGATTTGAACCGCGATTATCATGGCCAGCAATTTTGTCCTCAACCTCCTCTTGAAGTTACATTTTGGAAACAGCTTGTCTTTATACATAGACCTCTAAAACAACATTGTCACCCTCCGGACGCTCTCTAAATAGGTTGTACTTCCGGCAATGTTCTGCCTTCCTCTGTAGTCTCTGTTTATCTTGGGCGACGATGAATATGGTGTATTGTATATAACTACAATGTGTTTGCGGTTGAATACGTCCTACAGACTAAACACAACATTCCTTCCCTTCCCCGTTTTGTCATGCAAATGACACAAGCATCGCTCATTATTATGCTAAACGGCACAGGCTTCTATATTAGGCCTTTTTTTTTACCCATTTTTGTTCATATTAAATATGAATAAAGTTTCGTTCTGACTCATTCTCCTCTTAATGAATGGATACATTTAGATGGAAACTAAATAAATGATGTCTCGAATAGATCATCCAGAACTGGCAAAATATGAAAAAAAAAATTCCATTTTAAAGGATACATTAGATATAGTCAATAGGAGAACTGAAAGATTTCCATCCTGACGGCAAAGTAATGGGATGGAAAGAAAAGGGTTTTCATTGAATGGTAACTTTTTGATTTGAACATTGGCTTCTTTCTTTTCATTGAAGAGATGTAGATCAGAATGAAAATACTTTGTAGCATAATACGGAATGATGATTCCTCTACATGGGGAAGGGACTAGACACATATTAAACACAAGTTACTTTAGATTAGATTTTAACCCCTTACTATTACGTACTATTACAGCGCTTGTCGGGAGTGGGAGGACAGCCCTCTCTATTCCAGGTGGGTGTTTGCTGCATAAGGCAGCAAACACCCACCGGTAACAACTGCGGTCGGTGCTGGCGCGTGGGCGCCACCATTTGTTCGCTGTCCACTGTGAGCTCATCAGGGGGGGGGGTGATCGGTTGTTACAACGGCCAAGGGTCAAACCCAAGGCTTTCCCCATTCATTACAATGGGGGTTATTTACAGAGGGTCCACGGCCACATTTTCTTCGGACTTTCCAACGTTTTCGGTTTTTGCTTGGCCGTGACTGGTATTTACCAGGAGATTGTTTTGCACGTGATTGAAATGTGGCAAATTTCATGCAACAGAAATCAGGGGGCGTGCCGTTGGATGATCCAACTGATTCGGACTAAGCGTGGGATCAACTTTCAATTTGAATCGCAAGACAATGCACTTACATGCACCAGGAAGAAGAAGGTGAACTCCGGCGGACGCACGATCTTAGTGAATGATCGTAGAACAATGCACTTTCAGGGAACTCATCCGGAAGGGTAAGTAAATGTGCCCCATTGTGCAATTCCTTCAGCGCAGCAGCGACACCTGGTGGACGTCGGAGGAACTGCCTTAGTGAATCGCTGGAAGACCCGAATCCACCGCAGAGAACGCGCCGCTGGATCGCGAATGGACTGGGTAAGTAAATCTGCCCCAGTGTCTATCTGCAGGCCACATGTTATAGAGCAGGAGGAGCTTCGTAGATTGTACATAGTGTCCTATCTGCAGGCAGCATGTTATAGAGCAGGAGGAGCTGAGCAGATTGTACACAGATTTACTTACCCGGTCCGTTCGCGATCCAGCGGCGCGTTCTCTGCGGTGGATTCGGGTCCGGCCGGGATTCATCAAGGTAGTTCCTCCGACGTCCACCAGGTGGCGCTGCTGCGCTGTAAAGCATCTGAACGCACTCAAGTTAACCGGGCCGGACCAAGTGAAGGTAAGTGCGTCCCAAGCATCACTTTTATTGTTTTAAACGCGGTGGTTTTTCCGAATCCGTCGGGTTATCGCTCGGCCACGCCCCCCTATTTCCGTTGCGTGCATGCCGGCACCGATGCACCACAATCCGATCGCGTGCGCTAAAATCCCAGGGCAATACAGGGGAAATCGGTGCAAATCGGAAATATTTGGGTAACACGTCGGGGAAAACGCGAATCGGGCCCTTAGTAAATGACCCCCATTGTCCTATCTGCAGGCTGCATGTTATAGAGCAGGAGGAGCTGAGCAGATTGTACATAGTGTCCTATCTGCAGGCTACATGTTATAGAGCAATTTTAGCTCTATAATGAATTAAACCACCCTAACCCCACCTGGAATAATTAATTAAAATTTGGACTTCATCTTAATTTCTAACTAGTCAGAAAGACCTCTTCATTTTTGATCACCTGATATGACAATATCTTTAAATATCCAATAGAGCTTCTTACAACCAACTCAAACTGCTAACAACGATTCATTCAACTCCATTCATATATTTCTAGGTGTGATAATGTAAATGATCATGAGCTGATATAAATACGGTAGAAATAGAAGCCTGAGTACAATCCGGGACTATTTTAAGAATGTGTAATTGAATGTGACGTATGACAGTCATCACTCTCTCCTAATTATTAGGAGTAAATTTGTCTCCAAATAGATCTGAGTTTCACACATACAGAAATAACTTGATTGATAAGGTGTGAATTTCAGAAAAATGTTAATATGTATAGACACATATATAAAAAAACAGAAATAAAATATATAAAATTAGGCCAAAAAAGTACAGTCGTTTTGTGTACACAGCTCCTATGCAGGTTAATGTATCCAAGATAGAAGACTTCAAACAAACATTTATTGTGAAAGGGATTATCGGATACTTTAACTACTAGTCGCTTTTACATGAAGTTAATTTTTGGTAGTTGATTGGTGGTGGGAGTAACACCTGACCACCTGTCAAATCACCTCTACGCATTGTTACCGACCTGTCACTCCTAGGGATGGACAGACCCATTCAATTACGGGTTAGCCAAGTTCGCTGAGTTCAGTTCGGCTACCCCCACCTGAACACTCACCTTCATTTGTAACACCTACGATAAGTTTACGGTGGCATTTTCCTTAGGGTTCCCCCCCCATGAATCCATCGGTGAGCGACCACTCTAGGGAAAATGCCGCCAGTGGCTTTGCAACCCGTGCCAGCAGGTGTTACCGGTGGGGGTTAGTCTAAATGTTGAACCTTAGTTTATGGTCAAAGTTCTGTTTTGGGGGCCTGAACCTGAAACATTTAGCATGGACCTAAACATTACTGGTTCAGGTGCACCATACTAGAGTCTGTTGACCGGATACCCTTAGGACCCTCTACCAGCCAAGTGATCTGCTATGGACATAGCTGTCTGCTTCCTCCTCTATCCCTAGTCTTGTGTAATCAGCAGAAGTACCAACTCCCACTCCCCTCACGTACTAATGACTTATCCAATGAGAGGACCGAAACCAATATTTTCCAAGGGTTTGGCCAATCATCCAAACTGTATTGGGCTTTATTGTCATTCATGTATTTGTATTGGAGAGTCAGGAGAGATAGCTGTTGGGTGAATAAACATGTAGCCAATGGCTATTTTAAGTGTCTGGGAGTCCCTGGTCCACAAATTGTAGACGGGGCAGGAAAGACATTTTGTGTACATATTTTCCAAGGTAACACATAGATCTGCGCATGACCTGTGTACACAAAAATTAGCAAAATTACGGTACTCAACTTTCTGATTAAAGGAAATCTATGTGGTGCTTCTAAATCAAGCACACTTCCATGCTGGTCTGTGCCTCCTGAAACAGAATTTTTGCTTCTAATAGCTTTTAATAGTCTTTTTAAACTATGCAAATGAGCCTCAGGCCTCAGGGGCTCCTCACTCAGTCACAGAAGCCCCTTTTGGCTCGGTCTTCTGCTAATTATTAATGCCTACATTTGTTGTTGGTGCTCACCTACTCCCATCTCTGCCAGAGAGCCGAACACAGGCGTGAATAATTAGCAAATAACAGAGCCAGAGAGAGCTTCTGTGACCTGGCAGGAGCCCCTGAGGCTTATTTGCATCATTTTAAAAGGTGGTTTATTCAAAAACAAAAATTTTAGAAGTAAAATGAAGAATAGATCCTGTTTCAGGGGGCACATGCTAGCATGTACCTAGGCTTGGTTTAGAAGCACTGGCATCCATGTGGTAGATTTCCTTTAAGGTGAGTTAGAATGATAACATTAACTGGTATGAATGGGAGTGTGTTCTTAGTCTCTTATGTGTAATAGTAGAGTTACCGGCTGTGTTAGTTTACAGCTTGCATACAAAGCTCTGTGAAAGAAAAACAGCTTTCCTTGAATTTGTCGTGAAAGCGGTTAATTGCTATTGACGCGTACAAATAAAGATAGAAGGAACACCGGAGGCTTCATGTCAAGGAAAAGAGCCACAGGTTGTACATGGTGTCCTCAGAGATTGGACTCAACATTGCTATTCAAATGGCTGGTAAACATATGCTGCTTATATGTGCATGGTTTGTCGATTAAAGGAAACGTGTCACCAGAAAATTACCTACATGTACAGTATCTTCTTAACAAAAGTTTCTCAAAAAATTTTATGATTTTTTATGATTTATATTTAAAGGGACTTGATTGGAAGTAAAAAAAACCCCAGAGGGTAAATTATTTCTTGGGAGGGCTCTAATGGCTTCAGCGGTGACTACCGGTCTCCAATGTTTCCGGCTTTGTTGTAAAATAAAAATATAATAAGAGAAACCAAAAAGAAAAACATGAAGAGCAACAAGGTAAGGAGACCAGCTGAAGAGAGGGTGAGGAGACCGACTGAAGAGAGGGTAAGGAGACCGACTGAAGAGAGGGTAAGGAGACCAGCTAATGAGAGGGTAAAGAGAACGGCTGAAGAAAGGGTAAGGAGACCAGCTGAAGAGAGGGTAAGGAGCCCGGCTGAACGGATTAGGAGACCAGCTGAGGAGAGGGTAAGGAGCCCGGCTGAAGAAAGTGTAAGGAGACCAGCTGAAGAGAGGGTAAGGAGGCCGGCTGAAGAGAGGGTAAGGAGACTGGCTGAAGAGAGGGTAAGGAGACTGGCTGAAGAGAGGGTATGGAGAACGGCTGAAGAGAGGGTGAGGAGACTGGATAAAGAGAGGGTGAGGTGACTGGATGAAGAGAGGGTAAGGAGACCGGATGAAGAGAGGGTAAGGAGACCGGCTGAAGAAAGTGTAAGGAGACCAGCTGAAGAGAGGGTAAGGAGACCAGCTGAAGAGAGGGTAAGGAGACCAGCTGAAGAGAGGGTAAGGAGACCAGCTGAAGAAAGGGTAAGGAGACCGGCTGACGAGAGGGTAAGGAGACCGGCTGACGAGAGGATGAGGAGACCAGCTGAAGAGAGGGTAAGGAGACCAGCTGAAGAGAGGGTAAGGAGAGCGGATGAAGAGAGGGTAAGCAGACCAGATGAAGAGAGGTTAAAAAGAACAGCTGAACAGAGGGTAAGGAGACCGGATGAAGAGAGGGTAAGATACCAGTGGACCAGTGGGTCTTAGTGGGTCATGAGGGCCTTAGTCAAGTCGTTATAGTTCATTTGATGGATTTTACATGGAATGAAACTAAGCAGCCTGCAATGTATGAGAAACCATACAGGATGTAGAAGACAAATAGTGCCAAGTTCTAATAAATAACAATTGAAAATGTACATTAGTTTATCATAAAATACAGTCAATGGAATATGAAAATGTCCTCAGAGATGCTCATTGCCGTTCAAGGAAATACATATCATATGAATTCCTAACGACCTGACAACATGAGTCTATTTCTGCTGCAAAGTGTATTCACATCACAAGTGATTGAACCTCTTCTAATGGGTTTATCCTTACCAAGCAATTCAGATGTACATAATGTATATAAAGTTATCAAGGTCATGTGTTTCTCAATGGAAGGTCACCAAGTAAAAGTGACTGTGATGAGTGGAGATGCCATTCACATTACAGATATTTCATCCTTCTGGTGTCCTTGGTAGAGCTACGTGTGCGGTCGTGTCTCCCACCAGAGGTTTAGTGGAGGTGAGTGGTCTGTGCACTTGCCTAGGTTACACTATAATATGTGAACCCATTTCACCATTGCAGGAATGGTGTCCTGCTTTGTATAGATGCTTATAGAGCCGAAAATCTACACTCAACACTATCATTTCCTGAGAAGCTTTGGACCTCTTGCCCATGAGCGAACGCAGTCAGGAAAGGGTTCCCCGGACCCGAATCTTTGATCACGTGCTGAGTTCATTCTAGTGAGCAGAGGTTTGGGTCAGGAGATCCCTTAAACTCATGGAGCGATTTTCAATGACAGCACTTGCTCGAGTCCACACAATGCTAGTAGATGATGCATCCACCTTAGTAGCTGTAGGGTGTTTTAGTAGCTCTTTGAGCCCATCAGATAAAATAATTCCGGACACCTACATTCTCTTAGCCTCTTTGAAATAAAACCTTTGAAAAACTTGTCTTCTCGTGGCCCAGTGGGGTCCAATATCAGGTTAGAGCTTGGGCCACTCCTCTGGTGGGCCACCCCAACACTAAGTTTAGGTCATCAATATTGAGTCAATGTGAGTCTGACTCTTTGAACCTGCACCAATCAGTTGATTGAAGTAAAAATGACTCTCCAATAAGTTCCCCTAACACTCAGGATCGGAAAAGTTCAGATCCCGGGTGTTTGACCACTTAAACACTAAGGAGCTGTGATTAAGGGGTGCTAATGATGTCACACAGTAGCCCAGGGTCCAGTAAAGTACCCCAGGGCTGCCAGGGTTAACCTTCTATTAGGCCAGGCTTCTGCATGCTGACAATATGATACAAGAGATGAAGTGACAAAGTAATTTTTAAAATAAAAAATGTAAAGCAAATGTTTTAGTAAAAAAAAAAGGTTTAAAAAAAAGTTACCTTCCCCTGAAAAAAAAAATTACACCTATATATTGTACTTCTGCACCCATACCAACCCAGGCTAAAAAACAATAATAGTATTTACCGGTATCTAGTACAACAAAATACTGAAAAAAAAAAAAATTGAAAAATAATACCTAAATTGACATTTTTATTCATCCCGCAAAAAATAAATTAAATGCAACCAAAAGCTTTATGAACCCCCAAGTTTGTAAAAATAAAAAAACACAGAAAATAAATGTGAACATCAATGTGAAAAATGGGTGCGGATATAAGGGCTTAAAACTGATTAGCGAGCGTGTCAGTCTTCTTACATGGCAGCAAATAAAAAATGATCTAGCACATTTGAAAGGTTTATGACATAATTCATAGTGATGGCCATTACGGTGACTGCAGTAAATGACTTCCTGTCCCCACAGGAAACACTGGATCGGTTGGAGAGTCTGATTGCTGGTCACATGACTAGAAGGGGGTGGATAACACATATACTGAAATGACTAAGAAGATTTCCTTCATGATCATTTACTTAATCCTTATCTCTAATGTATCGGAGAATAGAATGTCCCTTTAACGCCAATATAACAAGTGACAGAACAAGTCTGAACACACAAAAATGATCCAAAAATTCAATAGTTATTCTACTCTGTTTCCTATCCCTATCGGAATCTCCATAGAGATGTTCTGTTTGGTTTACCTAAGGGCAATTACATATTGTTTGTCTAATTGAGATGATACATAACGTGTCTCAACCTTTCCCTTCTCCAATTCTCGTAGATCTCTTGACCTGTCTATCAACGCAACCTAATTGAAGTTATCTATAAAGCCCAAAACAACCCTGGCAACATTGATTTGGTTTATAATGAACGTATTGTGCATGACACGTGGTGCTCAATATTAGGCTATGGGGGTGATGCATCTCGCCGGTGAATATTCTGAGGCCACTTTTATTATTTATTTTCTGCACATAAAACAGGTTTGTTAACCGTCATCGAGATGAGCGTTGACCTTTGATGTCTTAGGTCTTGTGAAATGAGAGCTCTCTATTTTGACCTCAATTAGACTAAGTAGAAGTCATGAATACCAAATGTGGTTTCACCATTGGATCGTGTATGTTGTCTGCAGAAGATGACTCTTATTGTCAGGAGAGAAGGTTTTAAAGCCACTGCCAAAACACATGAGGCTTTGTACATTAAAACCGGGATACAGCAACATAACGGCACTGAAATAAATAGAAATAAAAAGTCACCCATAATCTAAGAAAACTTTTAAAAACGTAATTTTCTAGATTAATCCAACATGTATGATTAATAAATAGCCCGTTTCAGGAGAGTGACGGTAAAAGAAATTGTGCCCAGCTTGACCCGGACATATTGCCGGATTGCCTGCCAAACAGCCAGTCTGGCAAATTAATGCCCCTAGCAACTAGTCATGGCTATGATTGGCCAGGGGTGTCCCCTTGGCAAATCACAGCCATCACTAGTGGCAACAATTTGCTGGATTGGCTGTTCGGCAACCAATCCGGCAATATGTCAGGATCGTGTGGATCAACCCCCGAACCTGAACTGAAACTTTGGGTCCGTTCATCTCTAATTACTACTACTATTCTAATTACTATTACTACTCTAATTACTACTTTCTTTATTATAAAACAGACAACTGCCATTGAAATCCATTAACTGTGCCATCAAGATGCCCATCGTCGCCTCCTGTGATGTCATCAGGGTGAGGCAATCCGTTACCGAGACAGCTGTGAGCTTTCCCAAGTTCCCTGGGCTGTAACAAAAAAAATCTTATCTCACCCTACGCTAGTGATGCAGTATACAGTATCTGTGATCAAACACCTAAAACTGATTTCATTCCTAGAAGCATATATATATACATATTGTAGGGTTTGGGGGTAACTTAGCATTAAAGGTAGAAGCTTCTGGACCTTACAGGCGACTTTTGTGGTGCTGAGCGCCAAAAACAGTAACGTAGGAGCTTGTAGCAATCCAAAAGAAAACGGCTTTATTCAGCTTTACAACATTTACAGGAACAAAAATAATAAACAGCTTCGCCTCTACTTAGGGCACTACCTCACTTCTTGAACCCTAACTCCCTTCTAGGTTCAAGGAACACTGCTGGGGTTCCTCCTCAGCACTCTGGCTCTCAGTGAGCTCAAACAAAACAATGTCCTTACTGGATTCCAGTCCTCTTGGGACAAACCACCTGTCTGTCTCCAACTGCTCCCAAGTCCTGCTGCTGACTGCAGGACACACAGCACTGGCTTGCTGTGAGCTCTCCCTCTGGAGTTGGCCAGGGATGGGAGTGGTCAAGGTCCTTTTCAACCCTGGTTGTGGGTCCACACCCCCCTAGGTTCACACTCTTACAATATACATATACAATAGACTATACATATGTTTGGTATTCTCCTGTCCCCAAATGCTAATCAAAATATGAAAATTATTTTGACATATGATGAAATACAAACTCAGCAGGTCCTGCACAAAAATGACCACTTACACAGCTCTGTATACCTGTCAGTGTTCGGGGTCAGTGAACCCCCTGGACCCCTGTGGGAGGTGGTACTAGCTGACGCCTGCAACCGGAGTCTAAGTGGCACCTGGTCTTCACTAAAGCCTGCCCCAAAGCTGGGTGGTCTTTCTGCGGCAGGGTGCCACCAGGTCATTCCACAGGTGCGACTAGCCCACGGTGGCAGTACAGAATCATAGGTCGAAGGTCAGATCTGAGGTCACAACTGGAGAAAAACATAGGAATGGGAAACAAGGAACAATGCAGGGAGACTTTCACAATGGCTAATGAGCGCAAAGATTCGTCTGGGAATGATGGGAGCCACCGGTCTTTATGGAAGTGGCCAGCACCGATCAGTGGTGCGCAGGCCCTTTAAATCACTGAGTGCCCTAGGGAGCAGGGACGCGTGGCCTAGCCGGGATGGTAGCAGGACTGTGGACAGGTAAGTGAGGGCGAATGGGGGGGAGGGGGCACCGCGCCACGGAGGCATGGATCGCAGGGGCAACCGTGACAATACAGATGTGTATATATATATATATTATAATAATGCATTCATGGGGCTCTGGTAATACCCGCATGAGCCCTTCCGCCTCATTAGAATAATTTTAAAAGTACATTTTAGAAGTAAGGAGGCCAATGATAACAAAAATAAGAAGATGACCACAGTCATGGTGCCTGGATCTATGAGTAAGTGTCCTAGGTTTATTATTCTTGATTTTAATGGCAGATTTACCTTAAAAGGCAAGTTCCTCTCCCAGGGCAACAACTACAAATATCCTTAAAAACATAAATTTGTTTTAGGAATTATAGTTGTGAGTGCAGTGTAATTGGATGATGATTTCTTTATCTCCTTTCTTCCATCCCAAGTACATTTTCAAGACCAAGCACAAACCATGCATTCTAGCCATCCATCCTTAAATGAAGGCTGGAGGATGGTTCCTGAGCAAAATTATCTCACCATTTTTGCAAACACTTTGTCAAGACAGGGAAGAAGTGCATGCCCTGTGCTTCCCACAAATTCTGCACCTGCCAATTTGGCAGCCTTGTGCTAAATCACTTGTGACAACTCGGTGATGTTCCCTATTGTGCGTTTGTGCACAGAATAGTAAGACAGACAAACAAAGAGACACAACACCGACACCTAGGTGAAGTCAGACAGACCAAGTCAAAACCATAATGGCGCCGAGGTCAGCAAAATAGTCTAGGTCAGCAAAATACAGCAAAAACACATCAATCTCAAAGAACCAAAAGACTAACAAGCACTGAATGAAGTCACAAGAGAGTTCAAATGGATTGTCAGTACCGTGGCCCCAAAGCCGTGTGTCACGTGTGAACTGAACCAAGATGTGGTATTTAGTCTTGAAAACTCCAAACTGTTGCAGTTCTGACAGACTTATTTCAAGTTTGTCCGGTTGCCTGTTTCTTTACCTTAAACTTTTTACCCATATAAGAATTTGTTCAGTTTGTACTTTTCAGTTCCTTATTTGCAATTCTATCCTGGCAGCTAAAAAAAAGTACTGCCTTTGTTTGTTACCATGCACCCATATCTTTTGGGGTCAGGCATCACAGATCTGGGATTACTCCAGGTGGTAGTGACCTGGTGCATCCCTTCGCCCAGATCATATATAGGAGTTAAAGGGTGAATGCTAGGGTACTAATAACGCAAAAACCTCCTGTCTGTGTTATAATAGGACTACCTCTACTACAACCCATTCAATGTGGCAAATTTACTAAGGGTCCGTCGAAAGCATTTCCGTCGGGTTTCCCGAATATTTAATTTTGCCCTGAATTGCCCCGGGTTTTTGGCGCATGCGATTGGATTGTGGTGCATCGGCGTCGGCTTTCATGCAACACAAATCGGGGGGCGTGGCCATCGGACAACCCGACTGTTCGGACAAACCGCGGAATTTAAAAATGAAATTGTGTCGCAAGATCAGCACTTACATGCACCAGGAAGAAGAAGGTGAACTCCGGCGGACCTCAGCGGGGGAAGCAACAGATGCAGGAAATTGGACGCACAATCTTAGTGAATCTCGGCAGCTCCGAATCCTTGTCGGACATTCCGGGAAACGGCGGCGTCAACAGGACGGGTAAGTAAATGTGTCCCAATATCTTAATTTAGGTGTGAAGATCTCTTAGTAGCACCAAAGCAGAATATAGTGTTCCGCATGAGGGGTTGCCTTGGTTCTTCCAGACCAAATAATACAGTCATTTTTATTAATTACCAACATAAAACCTTCGGCCCGGAGCGTTGAATAATTGCTGACAAGCCGCCGGTGACTGCAGAGGGACCTATTACAGTGCATTAAGCTTGATGTCCATGTGATGCGTACATCCTACTAATGAAGACGCGGTGACCTTTATTTATTACGTAGAGTTGACACGACATATAATCTACGTCCTATAACCACTGAGAACAGTTATGTATGATGCGGCTTTGTATTCCTAATGGACGACATTATTAATGGCAATCGTTTGTGAATATGGGAAGTGACCTTGTTATTTTGTGGAGCATCCGGTTCTTATATAACAATGAAGCCCCCTGTCTGTTACTTGGAACATAGCCAGCTGATTCCCCCTGATATGCTGTAAGGGAACATAGCCATCTTCATGGAGTTTTATATTTCACCTTTAAATGGATGAGGTGGAGATTCACATGGGGGGAGATGTCTAATTTTGCTTTTTTTAATCACCTTCATTACCAGGGTATTGTAATAAGCTTTGCTTCAGTAGCCATGATGTCATGGGTTTTACAGGAATTCTAGAATTCTTTGGGGTCTTAGGCCAGTAGTGGATAATAAAATAGGCAGTTTGGGTGGTAGCCTGGGACCCGAGCCCCATAGGGGGCCCATCAAACCCACCAAATGTTATATTGAGAAGGACCTTCGCCCATGAAATCCTTGTACACCTGTTCCTGTTCTCAATACACATGTACACAAGAACCATTACAGGACCTTCGAAGGGCCTCCATTGGTGCTGAAACTACAGACTGAAAGCAGCAGAAGGGACACATCCTCAATTCCCCAAGAAGCTGATTCTAGTCCTAGATGTAGGAAGTGATTCCAGACTTGTAGGAGCCATAATATTCATACAGCCCAGAGCCCATGGCAGTCTTAATCCACCCCCATCTAGTACAACAATAAGACTGTCATGGTCCATGTGAAGTATTAACACTATGGGCCTCCCACAAATCAATGGTTTGACATTGGCTCCCTACACAGAACCAACATTTTTGAGAAAACGGTAGGGGTTTCTTGTCAGGTTCTAGTTCTTAAGTTTAAGGAACCTTGAAGGACTTTCAAAAAAAACCTGGAAGAACTTTTGGATGCTTGTGAGAGCTACCATACATTTTTAAGGATCTCAAGACTCAAAGTTGTCTTTATTCTTTCTAAAGAGCAGTATCAAGCTTGGTGGGAGGTTTGGGTGGCAATAGGCTACTTGCAAAACTACCCATCAGACCATTGGACATCACCTTTGAGTGTCAGTGAAGGATCAGAAAACCATAGATTGGATGAGGAAGGTACCCTGATCCCCCTGGCATTCAGGATGGGTATAGTTGCAAAAGATTTGTTGGGTCAAGCAGGGCTGGAGCCGGCATTGGGCCCCAGAGCTGCTGGGTGGGGGGGGGGGGGGGGGGGCACATACGGCTGTACATAAGGAATCCATGGGGGTGAGTGGTGGCTGTATCTAATGAATCCATAGAGTGTGAGGGGGCTTATATAAAATAAATATGAGGGGGCTATTTGGTATGATAAAGTAGGGAATAGAAGACTGATTTCGTTTCTGAATTTTTTATGCCGACTTGTGAGTTCACTGCAAAGGGGCCCACTGACACGCTATCACCCTGGGGCCCACTGAAACCTGGAGCTGACCCTGTGGTCAGGTAAATACATGGTTGGTCTTTGCCACTCCTGCTCTGGCCCCAAGGGTTTTCTAGAATTCCTGGAAAACCCCTTTAAGTGTGGTTGAATTTGCCTGAAGTGAGTCACCACAGCTTAGCTTCCATTCAAATAAGCTGCATTACCCAGATATGACCACTACACAGAAAATGGAGCTGTCTATGTAATCAACTGCCTAGAACAGCAGATCTGTGTGAGTGCTGGGCTTTGGATTTCAACCATTCTGATATTAAGGACTTATTTTATGGAGATGGAGTCAATGGGGCAGATTTACTTACCCGGTCCATTTGCGATCCAGCGGCTCGTTCTCTGCGGAGGATTCGGGTCCGTCCGGGATCGGCGCAAATCGGAAATTTACGGATAACCCATCGGCAAAACGCGAATCGGGCCCTTAGTAAATGACCCCCATTATTTTTAGCCTGAATATTCCCTTTAACTACAGAAAAGAAAACAACACTCATCTATTTTAAAGGCATCTAATATTGAGCAAGTTTAAAGGAAAGTGCGTGGATAATGTTTCCCTTCAGCCACATGATTAATATAAAACATAAATGACACTTAATGAATGTTCCCACAAAGCTAAACGCTCTACACGGGGAAGAGGCACACAGTGACAGAGTCAATCTAATAAGCCTTCACCCTGAAGGGCTACATTTATAATCCAGTGGACTGCTTAAAATTTTAACACTTTTATTTTCATCCCGGTCAGTTTTACAGGATCAGCTAAAAAAAAAGGAAAAAAAGGTTTTGTAAAGAAAAAATAAAAGAATACAAAAATACTTAGTCTGGAATATTAACCTCTTAACGCTCAGCGTCCGATATATCGGACGCTGAGCGCAGTGACTTAGCGCTCAGCGTCCGATATATCGGACGCTGAGCTGATGCCGGTTCAGCTCAAGATCTGAGCCGAACCGGCATCGGGAAAGACGGGGTGCCGGCTGTGACTGATAGCCGGCACCCCAGTGTAACACCCGCGATCGGAGTTGTCTCCGATCGCGGGTGCTTAACCCGTTAAATGCCGCGGTCAGCGCGACCGCGGCATCTAACATGCAGCTGGGGGTTCTTTCCCCCACGATCGGCCCCCCCGAACCGTTTTCGGGGTTCGCCGATCATTGCTATAGTAACTCTGGGGTCCGATCTGGACCCCAGAGTTACCTGCAAGAATTGCCAGTAAGATGGCGTCTGTGACGTCATCTTACTGGCACAGTGCCAGCCTATGCAAGTGTATAGGCTGACACTGATAATACTCTGCAATACATCAGTATTGCAGAATATTAGCATGAAGAAGCAATCAGATGATTGCTTCTTCATGTCCCATGGTATAAAAGTGAAAAAGTAAAAAAAAAAGTTATTCAATAAAAAAATAAAGTCATAAATCACTAAAAATGCCCCAAACCCCCAAAACATATAAAGAGACATATAACTCAAAAAAAAAGTCTAAATCATAAGACAAACCCCACATATATAGTATCACCGCGTCCGTAACAACCCGTAGAATAAAAGTAAATCATTATTGAACCCGCACGATAAACGCCGTAAAAAAAAACTGTTATAAACCCTCCAAAAATTATGATTTTTACCTTTTCAATCCCACAAAAAATGCTATAAAATGTGATCAAAAAACCATATGTACTGCGACATGATACTGGTGCAAAGTACAACATGTCCCGCAAAAAACAAGCCATCAACCAGCTCCGTAGCCAAAAAAGTAACAAAGTTATGCCACTTGGAAGACGGCAATACATAAATGATAGATTTTTCCCCACATTAGGGTTTTGTTTGACAAATTTAGTAAAACGTAAGAAAATATATTCATGTCTGGTATCCCCGTAATCGTATCAACCCATAGAATAAAGATAACATGATTATTAGTCTATACGGTGAACACCAAAAAAAAAAGAAGTAAAAAATCCAGTACAGAATTGATGCTTTTCTACTCCTGTCCTCAAAAAAAGTTCCTAAATTTTCAACAATAGGTGATACAAACCCCAAAATGGTAACATTGGAAAAAGCATCTCATCCCGCAAAAAAAATGGCATCACATGGCCCCAATAACGAAAAAGCAAAAATTTTATAGCCTTCAAAAGGGGCCAATGAGGAAACTAAAATCCTGGCAGCTGCAGCGCCCTCCTTCCCTTCTGCGCCTCGCTGTGCCCCCATAAAACAAGTCACAGCCACATGTGGGGGGTCTTTGTACTCAGGAGAAATTGCAGAACAAATTGTATGGTGGGTTTTCTCTTTTTATCTTTTGGAAATGTGTAAATTTTAGGGCTAAATGAACGTATAAGGGAACAATATGACCATTCTAAATTTCACCTCCATTTTGATTCAATTACTATGAAGATCTCAAGGGGTTAACAATCTTCGTAAAAGCTGTTTCTGATAGCTTGAGGGGTGCAGATTTGAAAATGGGTTGGTTATATAGGGGGGTTTTGATGCTAAATATGTAAAATTTCATTCCAAACTGTATTTATCCCCAAAATAGTCAATTCTGAAAATCCGGAAAAGCGATATTCTTTTTGTAAGCCGCGTGACATCAAAATAAATTATCCAAACATTTCAGAAATTATGAAAATGTAAAGTAGACAAGTGGGAAATGTTATTCAGCAACTTATTTAGGTGGTAAATCGATCTGCCTGAAAACGCAATGATTTTGAATTTCGAAAATGGCAAATTTTTCCAAAAATTTATCATATTTTCTTTTTTTTTGTAAATAAACGCAAAACTTATCAGCCAAAATTTACCACTAAAATGAAGTACAACATGTGGGGAAAAAAAAATCTCAGAATCGCTTTGATAAGTAACAGTGTTCAAAAGTTATAACCATATAAAGCGACGCAGGTCAGAATCCAAAAAATCGGGCTGAGCCTTAAGCTACAAAATGGCTGCGTCCTTAAGGGGTTAAAGGGGGTGCAACATCTAGCGTCCAGGACAATCACAATACAAATAAAACAATCCAGTAACAAATATATAATGTCATACAAACGTAAAGAATGAGTAGAGACATAAAGTTAACAAAAAGTACATAGATTTTTTCCGATAAACTTAAGGCAAAACATGAACAATACAAAATAAATGTAATAAAATGGATAATAAAATGTGTAATAATAATGAATAAAAAACGCATATAGATAGTTACAAGTGTGGCAGGAAAGTGAAATCATTTAAGAATCCCATCTGAGAGTAGGGGGAGGGGAGTGAGTCTGAAACGCGTATGTATTATAATAGAGGCGGTTTGGGCAGAAGCCTGGGGCCCAATCCTTCTAGGGGGCCAATGGCCACCCAAACCACCCACCACATTGTATACTGAGAAGGACCTTTTCTCATGAAATCCTCATACCTCGGTTCCTGTGCTCAATACACATGTACACAAGAGCCATTGCAGGACATTTGAAGGTCCTCCAAAGGTCCTGAAACCGCAGATTGAAAGCAGCAGAAGGGACACATCCTCCGCTCCTCACGAAGCTGATTCTGGTACCATATGTAGGAAGTGATTCCAGACTTGTAAGGGCTATAATATTCATACAGCCTAGTCTTGGCAGTCTTAATCCACCCCTGAGCAGACCCACTAAAATTTGAGTTTGGTCACACTCCGATTTTTAAAAATGCGCTTGGGACCCCCAAACGCAATCGATGCTGGCACCGATCAGGGGCGATTACTGTTTAAATGTTGCCAGCAGAGTTGTCAGAGCCAATTAGCATGGCCAATCGGTGCCGAGGGTGTTAACGGCAGGGGGTGTTTCGCCATTAGACGTTTGGGGAGGGGTCTGGTGGACCTAAACCCGCAATGTTCGGTACAAACCCAATTTTTGCAGTTCGGGTCTACTTAACACTATCTACAATGTGGACAGAAAGTCAAAGGAAGGCAGATAAGAAGGAGCAGTCGGAGGGTTAAGCCTCTCATATAATGTCTTCCGTGACGGTCTTATTGATGAGTCGCAGAGAAATGCTGTGCAGTGAATGGGGGACATCATTGCCGTTACTGACCATACTAGTACAGGTACAACTGAAACTTTAAGAAAAAAAAGCCTGCATAGAGGAAAACTGCTAAAAAATGCTGAAATTCTGTCTTAAAATTGAAATAGACAGGAGATCACTGAGATGTCAGAGTCACAGCAGCTAGGTCTCCAAACTCCCTTATAGAAATAATGTCACGTCGGCGCCTGCTGTCTCCTCTATTTGTGCTGGTAGGATTAGGAGACACAGAGTTTTTGTCATCCTGCAGTCTGAACTAGGTTCTAGTGGCTGTCTGACATGATGTCTGCCACACCCATCACTCTGATTCTGTCTTGCAAGGGTTAACACTGTGGACCTGTAACTGCTTGCTACTTCCACCTGTGGCAGGGCTGAGTTTCCCTGTAGTGTCCAGTTTAGACTTGACTCCTTGCTGGTCAAACTGCTATCTTACTGTGCTCTCTAGCTCATCTCTTGTATTGTTTAATTTCTGGTTTCTGATCTCTTGCCTGTGTCTTGACTACTCTATTTGGATTGTGATTTGGTTATTGTTATTCCCCGCTGTTGCCGACTCTGATTGTATACCTCGCCTTATTGTGTTTGTTTGTCTGTATTGTTACGTGTTCACACCCCTCGGTTTAGAGGGGACCCAAAAATTAGGTAGGGAAAGATAGGGGGCCTCAGTGCCAGGGCTCACTGTCCTTGTTTGTGTCCTGCCATTACAAATAAATTATGAAACAGACTGAAGTCTGGAATGAATTCTGTTTTGCAAGTCAAATAGCTAGGTCTCTAAACTCCTTCACAGATATAAGAAACAAACTGAAGTCTCTGCTGAATTCTGTTTTATAAGTCAAATAGAAGATCACTGAGATGTCATATTACATACAAGTTTTATGGAAAGAGGAGGGGGAGTCTTCGCAGTTAGTCAGAGCAGCTATGTCTCCAAACTCCTTCACAGAAATGAAAAGACTGAAGTCTCTGCTGAATTCTGTCTTAAAATTGAAATAGATAGAAGATCACTGAGATGTGGTATTACATACAAGTTCTATGGAGAAGGGAGGGGGAGTCGGTGCAGTGAATCACAGCAGCTAGGTCTCCAAACTCCTTCACAGAAATTAAAAAAAAAACATACTGAAGTCTCTGCTGAATTCTGTTTGAAAATTGAAATAGACAAAAGATCACTGAGATGTGGGATTATATATAAGTTCAATGGGGAAGGGAGGGGGGGGGGGTCTGTGCAGTGAGTCACTGCAGCTAGGTCTCCAAACTCCTTCACAGAAATGACTGCGAATATGATAGCTGTGACAAAATGAACACAACCAGTGGCCAGAAAAAGTGTTTTAATTCAGTTATATATTAGACTACTGCTTTCTGCCAGGTTTGTTCAGAGGGAAGATACGCTTTACGTTTTTTATATGATTTTCAGCAAAAAAAAAAAGAATAAAAAATAGAATAAAAATAAAATAAAAATTGAATAAAATAAATAAAAAGAAAACCTACACTAAAAGTAAATATCGTAGCGTTTTGAGAGTTTTTTTTACCGCTGCTAAGCTTCAGCCTTCCCAATGTTCTTCCAGTGCTCACATCTTGTACAAGTGTAAGGTGTGATTTTTATATCTGGGGATTTTGTTTCGCCGCACGTTTATAAGTGTCTCATCTTAACCTACCCGGCACCCGATACATTACTTGAAACGCCTAGTATTCATAACACAATTTATGTTGATGAGATAATACGTCCTCACAAGGAAATTATTATGAAGACTGAAAATGAAGCATGTAAAACCTCTCCGTGATTATGTTATAATTAAATACAATTAAAAATTTAAAGGGCATGTCCACAGGGATGGTCTAAAAGTACCCTAATCGCTGGTGTAAAGAAATATTTAATGGCATTCATTTTCCCCCAGTCAACTGTTGCTTTCTTTACTTTCCATAAAATTAAAAGAAAAAAAAATTGTCGAGGATTAAGTTGGATTGGAAATTTGGATAAGAGATGTGGATGTAAATTTTATTAGCAGCTTTTAGTCTGTAATTATATTAATTAAGTAGCCTCTCCATAAAATAAGAAACAGTATTAGCCCATTTCCAATCTTTGCCACTTTCAAAAGGGCGGAGATTTTTTTTTTTTTTTTTCAACCTCACATTCTCCTCAAATTTCATATATTTGTTTTGAGCCTTTTGTTTGTTTTTTTGTTTAGTTTCTTTCATAGCATTTCTAAAGATGTAGCCTTTTTAATCTTATTGCATGTTGGTTTTTGTGGGAGGAGATGTATTTTTCATTGGCATTATTGTGGGTACATATCTTCTTTTCTTTATCAAATTTCTATAGATAAAATGCAAAGAAAATAGCCCTTGTTTTTTCTAGGTTTCCTCGGTTCTTCGTGTGGCTCCCAGTGGGAATAGCCTTGAAGGGGTTTTCCCATTTTGGCAAATTAATGTTATTGTTTGGATAATGAAAATTGATATAATTTTCCAATATACTTTTTGTATCAATTCATCACTGTTTTTTAGATCTCTGCTTGCTGTCATTCTATAAAAAACGTCTAGGTTTACTTTCAGTGGACAGAAATCTGACCATGGTCACACAGGTGCAGCTATTTATGATAATAACGAGCAGGGCACCTGTGTGACCATGGTCAGATTTCTGTCCACTGAAAGTAAACCTAGAAGATTTTGATAGAATGAAAGCAAGCAGAGATCTGAAAAACAGTGATGAATTGATACAAAACGTATTTTGGAAAATTATATCAATTTTCATTATACAAACAATAACATTATTTTGCCAAAATGGGAACACCCCTTTAAGTTGGATGATACTCTGTCATAGCTTAGATAATTTTTTTGCCTATCGCTATTTGCAGGGGCGTAACTACAGTGGTAGCAGCTGTGGCAGCTATTATGGGGCCTGCAGTGTCAGGGGGCCCCATAATCCGAAATGCCACACTAAAGAATGGAGGAAGTGCACCATTATATACATGTTATGCTGCACATTGTACAGCATAATATGTATATAACATATATGTGATGAATATATGCTGTATGTGTGATGTGTATATGTTGTATGGTGTGTGTATATACTGTGGGGCACATTTACTTACCCGGTCCAGTCGCGATCCAGCAGCGGGTTCTCCGACGCTGATTCGGGTTCTGCCGGGATTCACTAAGGTCCGTGCGCCGATATTCACCAGGTGTCGCTGCTGCGCCGAGGTCCGCCGAAGTTCACCTGCTTTTTTCTGGTGTATGTGAGTGCTTGATCTTGTGACACAAATGGCTTTTTAAATTCTGCGGTTTTTCCGAATCCTTCGGGTTGTCCGGTGGCCCCGCCCCCCCATTTCTGTCACGCGAAAGTCGGCGCCAAAAATTGATCGCGTGCGCCACAATCCCGTGAAATACAGCGCAAAGCGGAAATATTCGGGAAAAACCCGACGGATTCGCGGCTGCGGACCCTTAGTAAATGTGCCCCTGTATGTGTGTATATATGCTGTACATTTCTATAGGGCACAGTATGTGTGTGTATATGCTCTATATGTGTGTGCGCATGAGTGTATAAATGTGTGATTGTAACTTTGGAAACCCAGGGCTGGTCTCCACACTGGCAGTTTGCTATCCTCTTGCCTTAACCATTTCTTGGTTTCATTTTTCCTGGTTACTTGGCTTCCCTAATGTATCTATGTTGTTCCTATACTTTCAGTCTACGTAAGGTGCCTTTTTAAGTTCTCTGTATGGTGCCATTCTGTATCCTTCAACCTTTCCATTGATTAGCTTGATTTTGATAGAGGAAGGAAGGAGGGGCAGGGAGGGTGCCCCTTGGTCCGTATGAGCTATCAGTCCATCTCTCTTATGAATGATGACTTGAAGCTCTTTGTGAAGATCTTGGCCACAATTCCCCTTCCTACCTGCTCTAGTTGATACAAAGCTTTATACCTGCAAGGGAAGCAAAAGACTACACTGTGAAAGTCTTTAATGCCATACATCATGCCCACACCCAGAAGGTCCACCTCTGTCTTCTCTCCATGGTTGAATAAAAGGCCTTTGCCGTTTAATGTCTTATCTTATGAATTTTGACTTGAAGCTCTTTGTGAAGGTCTTGGCCACAATTCCCCTTCCTCCTTGCTCTAGTTGATGCAAAGCTTTATACCTGCAAGGGAAGCAAATGATTACACTGTGAAAGTCTTTAATGCCATACATCATGCCCAAACCCATAAGGTCCACCTCTGTCTCCTCTCCATGTTTGCCGTTCCGTTGGCTGTACCTATTGTTGGGCTTAAAGCATGTGGACTTAGGTCCATCAATGAGGAAATGGGTGCAATCATTATATCAAATTCCCTATGCCTCTGTCCGAGTCAACGAGGGCTCTGTCTGGGTCATTTGCCATTAGAAACGCTACCAAATTAAATCTTCTGAAAAAATTGGCAAAACTTTAGCTAATCGAATCTTGAGGGTAGGTTAACCTGGCAGTATTTGACACAGACTTTCCAGTGGAAAAACACGGTCTTTTGGTCTTTCAGTCTCAGATTTTGACAGACCTTCGCAATATCCCAAGGGTCATCACCAGCATTCTGCTTGATCTTTCATCATTGTCCACTTATGCAAAAAGAACATGATGGATGCCTATTGATTACAAAGCGATCATGGATTTTCAGAAAGAACTTAGCCCTAAGACTTCTACTTTTACTACTGACAGCTTCACTATGATACGAAATAGTATCTGCCTCTTGAGGACATTGATACAACTGAATTCAAGCAGTGGGTATTAATCCTTTGTGCTTTGTATGGACCTCCGGTTAGCGCCCACTGTCGAGCAGAACATCTACTATGATATCAAATACTATCTGCCTCTTTAGGACATGAATTCATTGGATCATGTATGGTCCTCTGGCTGGTGCCCTCTGCCAGGCAGAACATCCACTTTGATATGAAATGGAATCTACTTCTTGATGACATTGATTCATCGGACATTGTATGGTCCTCCAGGTGGCACCCTATGCCAGCATTAACATTCACTATGATATAAGATAGTATCTGCCTTTTGAGGACATCAATTCATTGGGCATTGTTTTAGCCTCTGGCTGGTGCCCTCTGCTGGATAGAACAACTGCTACCATATGATATAAAATAGTATCTGCTTCTTGAGTACACTAATTAATCAGACATTTTATGGGCTACTGTTTGGTTCCTCTTTACCAGGTAGAACATCCACTAAGATAAGAAACAGCATCTGCCTCTTAAGAACATAGATTCATTGGGCCACTGGCTGGTGCCCTCTACCGGTTAGAACATCCACTATGATAAGATATAGAATCTGCCTTTTGTGGACATGGAGACCTTAGGCTGATGCCCTCTGCCAGACATAACATCCACTATGATATGAAATAGTATCAGTCTCTTGAGGACATGGATTCATTGGACATTGTATGGGCCGCTGGCTGGTGCCCTTTGCCGTGTAAAACATCCAGTAAGATATGAAACAGAATCTGCTTCTTTAGTACATCAATTCATTGGACATTGCATGGGCCACTGGCTGGTGCCCTCTGCTGGGTTGACATCCACTATGATATGAAAAAGTTTCTGCCTCTTGTGGACATGGATTAATGGGATGTTTAATGGGCTACTAGTTGGTCCCCTCTACTAGGTAGAACATCCTGCATGATATGAAATAGTATCTACCTCTTGAGGACCTTAAGTCATTGAACGTTGTATGAACCTCTGGCTGGTGCACTCCGCCAGTTAGAACAACCACTATGATATGAAATGGTATCTGCCTCTTAAATACATCGATTCATTGGACATTGTATGGGCTTATGTCAGGTACGCTTTGCCAGGTAGAACATCCACCATGATATGAAATAGAATCTACCGCTTGAGGAGATCGATTCTTTGGACGTTGTTTAGGTGTCTGGCAGGTGCCCTCTGCCGGGTATAACAACCACTATGATATGAAATGGTATCTACCTCTTGAGGACATTGATTCATTGGATGTTAAATGGGCTTCTGTCTGTTGACCCCTGCAGGGTAGCATATAGATTACACACAACTTGTAATGACCTTTACTTATAGTCACTTTATGGTTATGTTGTCATGTGTTACCTAGAGTGGAGCATCTATTTCTTGGACTGTATTGTAAATGTATCTGCTAATTAATCTGTATTTACCTAAAAAAAAAAAAACACCATTTTCGCTTCCTTAATTATCTCCCGAAAGACGTGGTCAAGTCTTTGAACACATAGGCTCAAACTGTGCCTCCGACCAGCGATGTCCTTGGATGAAATATATCCAACATAGAAGGGGAAAAAAAAAAAATCAGTAATGGGATTATTTACTAGTCGGCGTTTAGAATAAACCTGAAATAGTCTCGCTCCGTCGCTGAGAAATACAATGCTGCCACCGCAGCTCATTATATTTAACAAGGGCTGTGACATTTGTTAAATGCCATTTTCATGCAATTTAGCCAATTATCCCGAAGTTTAAAAAAAAAAAAAAAAACGTCCGGATAATTGAATGTCCATATTTCTCGCCATCATACAACTTTGTATAGCCAGAGTAAACGTTCTAAGTATTCCGGATTGTGTCGCCATAGCTGGAGTATGCGGAGGGGGTCCAACTGTGATCCGCTGACTGCGATAATAGGAAACATTCTATTTCACGTTCGGAATGATTACTTTGTACATCATTCTTTCGGCAAGTGATATCAAATTCCAACTTTGATCTCATAGTTAATGTTTGTGTCATGGGCTAAATATGACATTTTTAGAATTAATAGATGGTAATTTATTTCGCGGCTCTTCAGCCGTTCGTTTTCAATCGGCTCTGGTGCAATCTGATTTGGCGGAAAATGGGATATAGGGTCATTTTTCTTTTAATGCTAACTTCATTGGATGATTATATCTTTGGTGTCTCTGTTACTTATCCCATATTACATGGTAATTATAATATTTCATGTAGAATGAGAGATCATTTCCACTTTCCATCCAATTAAAGACTGTATCATCATCTATGGATAAGTAGGCTTCAGCGGACCTGACCTGCAACGTTTGGGTCTGTGGTGACTATTGCGGTTCGGGACACCAACCAGAAGCCAGCTGTATAAGAGACAGGATCACATGACCCAGCACCATTACAGCCAGGAGTCATGACACGTAGATAGGGAAAGGAAGCTGTAAGTGACAGCTAGAAATTTTACATAATTGCCCAGTGTGAAGAGCTGTGTGTGTATATTCCTGTATAGAGCTGTATCTGTGCACAGTTACTACATCTGTATACTCTTATCATCCTATAGTGCAGCGTCAGTAACTGCATCTATATACTCATACCGTCCTATAGTGCAGTGACAGTAACTGCATATATATAATCATACCGTCCTATAGTGCAGTGACAGTAACTGCATATATATAATCATACTGTCCTATAGTGCAATGACAGCAATTGCACCTATATACCCATACCGTCCAATGGTGCAGTGACGGTAACTGTATCTGTATACTCATACCTTCCTATAGTGCAGTGACAGTAACTGTATCTGTATACTCATACCGTCCTATAGTGAAGTGTCAGTAACTGTATCTGTATACTCATACTGTCCTATATTAAAGTGTCAGTAACTGTATCTGTATACTCATACTGTCCTATAGTGCAGTGTCAGTAACTGTATCTGTATACTCATACCGTCCTATAGTGCAGTGACAGTAACTGTATCTGTATACTCATACCATCCAATAGTGCAGTGACAGTAACTGTATCTGTATACTCATACCGTCCTATAGTGCAGTGACAGTAACTGTATCTGTATACTCATACCATCCAATAGTGCAGTGACAGTAACTGTATCTGTATACTCATACCATCCAATAGTGCAGTGACTGTAACTGTATCTGTATACTCATACCGTCCTATAGTGCAGTGACAGTAACTGTATCTGTATACTCATACCGTCCTATAGTGCAGTGACAGTAACTGTATCTGTATACTCATACCGTCCTATAGTGCAGTGACAGTAACTGTATCTGTATACTCATACCGTCCTATAGTGCAGTGACAGTAACTGCATTTTAGATACACTACCTGCATCTATGAATAAGTACTGCTTTATCATGATGGATTTTGATGGTAGATCTCCTTTAAATCACAAATTCCAGGATTTCTGGAAAACTCTTTGACATTTGCACTTTAAGAGGCTCGGTTTTTCTCTGATTATCTACTGGATGGTGCTAGGTTATCTTCCCCGAGCTAGAGGCAACCTGACGGTACAGGGTATTAGCATATTTTGGGATATCAAATGTTTTTATGATTATTTTTGATGTTTACTTCAATTTATATGTGTTACATTTTTTCTAAATTTTTTCTTTAACATTTTTTCTAGGCCCCCTATGGTCTATTAATCCTAAGTGGTCTGATTTTTTTTATATTGTATACTGCAACACACTCCAGCAGGGTGTAATAGAGATTGCTAAAAGCCTCATATAGGCTCCCAGCCGTTTATGGAAGAATGCCTAATTGTCAGGGGCACCAACAATGGGGTCTTCACAGAATACAAAAATGGAGAATCCAATTCCCCCATTTTGATTAAGCATTATGCATGCATGTCTACATCTACTGGTCACCAGGAACAGGCACAATAAATCTTCGCACCCACTCACTTTGCCTTTGTTGAAAAGTGCAGTGCAGGCTTACCAGCTTATATCGGCCTCCTCCCACCAGTAAAATTATTCCCCAAACTTTTTCTGCCTTTGTCAATGTTGACTCCGCCCACTGGCAAGTGACTCTGCCCACTTCCTCATGGCCCCGCCTATTTATGCAGTGCGTGAAATGGTGAGAAGATCTGCAGTCTCCCACACAATGCTCGCTATGCAGTGAGGGACAGCATTTTGGTAAGGACAGGAAGTGGACAGAGAGAGGACATCCTGTTTGCTCAGGGTGAGATTTGACGGAACACTGAGCTGTCAATCAATTGAAGAAGGCGTGGTTAACTGGCAGCCTGGGAGAAAACGTGACTCTTCTATTCAGAATATGATTCGTATCTACCCTTTGCGTATCAGAAAAACGACTGTAAGTAAAGTACGATAATTTTAGGTTGTATATGAGCAAGTATTACTGGTCTGAGGGGTACAATTTTGGTGATAGGTGTTCTTAATTCTTAATAATATGTGACATGCATATGCTATTATTTTAATATAATTTTTATTTTTTATTTTTGATGTTCTACTTATTTTTTTATTTTAATATAATTTTTTTATATATTAAATTTTATCTTTTCATTTATTTTGCCTTCTGTTTCTCCATGACCTGTCACTCATTTTCGCAGTTGATGATGTATCGTTTGCTTTCCTGAGAGCAATAATAACCATGTACTACTCCTGTACATTAGTCTGGGGAATTTGTATTTGGTAGCAATTCACAGTGATGTTTATGCAGAGAATGCAGATGGTTTATCATTGCTGCCAACATATTTATAATCATTTCTGAGAACACCTGTCTGTTATGCCGACGTCTAAGTATTTTGCGCATATTATGTTCTAGCTGCATTTTTATGTTTCCTAAATGGGTTATGCTCACCTGTTTAATGTTCTGTGTATATAAAATATATTCTAAAATATTGTATGTAAATAATAAATATTTCACACTTGGAAAAAATTCTGGAAAACAGATGGGAAAGGGGCAGGGCTGACTACAAAAAATGAGTCTGGTAGTGGCAAAATTAGTACAAATTTATTCTTAGGTGTTCTGCATGTTTTGGGGCAGGACTTAAATGTCCTGAATGATGTTGACAGTGAAACTAGAAGTTTACATACACTATATGAAAAGACACATATGCAGGTTTTTATCAATGGGGCACATTTACTTACCCGTCCGGAGGAGTTCACCAAAAGTTCATTGTCCGACGATCATGCACTGTGCCGCTATTCACTAAGATTGTGCGCGCGATATCCTGCATGCGTCACTTCCCCGTACAGGTCCGCCGGAGTTCACCTTCTTCTTCCTGGTGCATGTAAGTGCATGGCTTCCGACACAATTTGAAAGTTAAATCCCGCACTCAGTCCGAATCAGTCGGATCGTCCAACGGCAACCTCCCCCCCCCCCCCCCCCCGATTTCTGTCGCATGGAAGCCGGAGCAGCTGCACCAAAATCCGATGTTGTGTGCGACAAAATCCCAATTGAGCCATGTTTATAGCCGTCTTCCTGGCACCGGCCTTTTAAACGGATTGATATTTTGTGATGGCCACTCCAAAATATTGACCATGTTATCCTTGAGCCACTTTGTGCCCAGTTTGGCAGTAGTTTCGGGTCATTGTTTATTTGGAAGACACATTTGCACTCAATTTTTACCTTCCTGGCTGATGTTTTGAGATGTTTCTTCAGTATTGGCCCATGATGTTCTTTCCTCATGATGCATCTATTTTGTGAAGTGCACCAGTCCCTCCATAACATGATGCTGCCTCCAGTATGTCAGAGTTGCGATGGTGTTCTCAGGCTTGGAAGCTTCTCCCAATGGACATTATGGCCAAACAGTTCAATTTTAGTTACCTCAGACCATAGGACATATCTCAGATACTAAAGGGGTTTTCCCACAAAACAAGTTAGGCCCTATCCACAGGGTTCGATAGTGGCCGAGGTTCCTCCGTCGTACCCCTTAACGCTTGTGTTCCGCCCACAGATACACACACACAATCAACTATTAATAGCCGCAGTATACAGTCTGTATACGCCACCTCTTCACTGACACCAATTCTCTTAATAGAATTCCTGAGGGCAGCTTGAGGTTGATTTCTTTTCACATAGCTAGGTCTCTCTTATTTCCCCCACCTTTCTGAGGGAATGGTTAATAATGTAACAGTGCTGAATCACACACAGCCCCTGACTGTCTCTCTCTCTCTCAAAGTTCCAGCAAGGGATTGGGTACAACTTCCTTATTAATTATTAGTTATTTGTCTGATAGGCCAAGGAGGGCATTCCAGAGAATTGGTGCAGAGTTGGAGATTAATCTAAAATCACTGGTGGATCGTAGACAATGGACTGGGCAATAGACTGAGATGAGAGAGGAGAGGCAGAAAGGTGCAGTATCATGCAGAGCTTTGTGGATCAGGATGATCATTTTAAACTGTATTCGGAAGGCAACAGGCAACCAATGCAGAGACTGGCACAGCATGGAGGCATCCGTTATAGGTTCTTAACATAAATTTGAAGTTGAGAAAGTCAGCAGAAGTAGGAAGTACTATGTAACTTCCTACTTTCCTTTTGGCTGCTTTCAATGGAGAATATTTAAAGCCTATTTGTCTAAAGTGTAAATACTTGAGGATGAAAGTTCAGTCCTAATATCAGTTCTAGTTTTCCATTTTTGTGGTCTTTCCCTATCGACCTCTGGTTTTGTCCAGTTTGTGCTTCTTCCTCTACTAGGGCCTTTGATATCACCTCCACTGATGTTTATCTTATTCAAGTGAATTCAAGCTAAGCTGCAATTCCAGCATAGCCACCACACATTGGAGGAGATCCATTATGTTATCTCCTCCAGTTTTCTAGCTTCTGTTGGGTGCTAAGAAAGGGGTGGGAGTGAGATGGGTGGGTGGAGGGTGAGCAAAGTGTTAAAGCCCGGTCCACCACATATACTATAGCCTCTTTCTGGAAAACCGGTGGAGACTTTTGTAAGAAATTCTGCCAGTTCAGAGCTGGTCCAGAGCTGGCAAACTGAGTTTGCCACCATATTTACTATGAGGCCACAACCTTTTAGTGGATACAGGTGCCGGACCACCAGTAGGGGCAACCTAAAGACTGAAGTTCAAAATGCCAATGCGTCTTAATGAATTCCCCCATTATAAGCCGTTGTGATAGGTTGACTGTGAAGAAGTCACAGCTGTTGTCCAAATGCTAGCGTCTCTTTTATTAGCTAGTTGAGGGGAATGCAGAATGTTAGGAACCCTCTTGACAATCGGAACAGGACACATGTTCCAGTGATCAGAAGTGGACAGACCTCCACTAATACGAATGTTAACCCATATCTTCATGAAAACCAAACTGTGGACAACCCCTTTAAGAATAATAAGAACAAATCCTAGAATACCCCTTTAATCATAACCAAGGCAAATAAGCAGTTAAAATAACTTGTTCAATCAGGTGTATGACCTAACATTTGGAGTATTCCTGCAATGCAGATCCAGATGATACAAATTTCACCAAACTCATTTGAAAGCAATTAAGAAGTAAACAGACCTCTCGTTAATTAGCGTTATCATCACATTTTCATCGAAGGCTATACGACATACGCCGGCAACAACTAACGAGAATCTTTGTAGATGTATTCAAAGGTAGCCGCGCTCTTCCCGTTTGATGTATAATGCATGCAGATAATTCCTAACTAAGCTAAAGAGTTGCAGGGCAATGAGTCATCGACTCCGCGTCGAGACCGAAGGGTTAAACTCTAAAGTTTTTTTTTTTTTTTTGTTTTGTAACCTTTTTTCTATGGTTTAACTTTGACTGTTTGCTCTTCAAAACAAAAAAAAAGGAAGATGGGAGGGTGAATCATATTTTCTAGTACTGTATAAAAAAATAATCATTATCTTACAGCCGCGATTATTAGGACATCTCGTAAGTCTTTGGCGGTGTTGATTTTCGGCACATCATTACAAACTCCTCCAGACATAAATTACATCAAGTAACCTTTTTGTTAGCTTTAATAAATCAAGCCCACAGACAGCATGTGTAGTTTTCTGTAGACATAAGAGGCAATAACTGCAGGATCTCGGAGGCTTCGACAGACATAAGTCACCCTGTTAAACCGTGGGTGGTCCTGGTTAGACTCCCCCGATTGTAATCCTAATGTGATTAGATAAGCTATGGGGTCATCAGAAGAGACCACTACATAATTTACCTGGAAGAGCGTTACAATGGATAGATATATGGCCCGCTTTCTGCCTGTGCTTTATAAAATTAATATTACCAACAGTGGGAATTGGAGAACACACGGATGGAAAATGGATATACCTGCTTTGATTTTTATGGGGGTCAGTTGAACTTATGGCCTGGTTAGAAGAGGATAGTAGCTTACAATTTGTAGCTGAAGATTCACTGCATTGGTTGGGGGTTCAGAGATAATGGGGAAGATTCATTATGCCTTCTCTGGTGGACAAAGCACATGAATCTACCCCTCTCTGACAGTTTTTGGGCTTCTCTGACCGGAAGCGACTTTGGACATGTCAAGGCATAGAGCAGGTGGGGAGAGAGATGGGTAGAGGTCGGGGGAAGGGGTGGTCAGAGAGTGGCTAGGGACTGTAGGGCCTAATACCACCGTAGACTAAAGGAAAAAACTCTACTAGTTCAGACCTGGTCTACAGGTCAGGCCTGACCAAATTTTGCATCCGTATCCACTAAAAGGACAGAGCTCAGTTCATCCAGCAAGTTCTAATATGTTTCACCAATGGAATGCTAGTTATATTAACCATGGATAATATACTACTTCATTAACAAAGGGCGTATTTTCCTATCCAATCGAAAAGTTTGGAACATGACTTCCTTAAAGGGAGTATATCAGCTCACAAATCACTCCGGAAGTAATAGCAACCCTGGCTAAGATTTATCATAAGTGCATAGTGTGGCACATTATTAAATACCAACACACAGGGGCACATTTACTAAGGGTCCCGCAGCCGTATTTCTGTCGGATTTCACAAATTTTTAAGTTTTGCGCTGAATTGCCCCGGGTTTTTGCAGCACGCGATCGAATCGTGGCGCATCTGCGACGGCTTGCATACGACACAAATGGGGGGGGGGGAGGTCGTGTCGGACAACCCAAATAATTCGGACAAACAGCAGAATTTAAAAACCAAATTGTGTCGCTAGATCAGCACTCACACGCACCGGGAAGAAGAAGGTGAACTCCAGCGCACCTTGGGGATCGCGACGTGAAGGGTAAGTAAATGTGCCCCACAATCTTCAATAATCTAGCGCAACTTGTGCATGCCAAACACTCTTAAACTGAGTGCACCAGATTTTTTTTTGTGTACTTAGTTTACCGGGGGTGCTCCACAATTATGTTGGGACTACTGACATAAATGTGGGCCATTGTGTAGGATTTTCAGAACATAATTTTTCATATTCGTTTTAGAGAATCTATTTTTTCTTTTTTTTGTGCCAATGAGCTTTTTGGTGCACCAGGGGGTGGTTCATGTATTTCCATCTTTGATAACTTTTTTTCTATGGTGTATGTCAATAATTAATGTCAATTTTGTCAATAAGGACAGAAATAGAAAGGAAAACAAAAAATAGGTGCATCAACAGGATGGGCTCCGCCCCTGGAGCGCTGAGGAAGTTATTTGCATAACATGAAAAACATTGCAAATTAAGAAACTGTTGAAAAACAGGAAAGGTATTAAAGTGTTAAAGTGTCCTACACAATCCTGGTTTCACTTTTGAGGCAGGACTAAAAAATTTCAAATAAGATAAAGCATGTTTCCACTTTTCGGATATGTCCTTTTTATGTTGTAGTTAAAATGTAAAAAAGCCAGATATTTATTTTCTAAAGGGAAGATACTGAGATATAAGTACCATATACGTCAGCAGTTCCTCATATTACATTCCATCTATCCATTCAATCCTTGGGATTTATTTGAAAGTGAAATAATAGCAGAGGAATGTTGATATACATCAGGAAAAAGTGAAAAGCACAAAAAGAATAAGGTGCATTGGGAAAAAAACTTAAAAAAAGGAACAAAAGACTCGAGTTACAAGGAACAGAAGCTTAAAACACATCAAAAGAATATAAATATAGAGGCAGAAACGAAGTCAGAACAGGTGCTTAGAAGTGGATTTCAATAGAGATGGGATAATGGGTAACACAAAGGGAAACAGTCGGGATAAATAGGTGAATAGGAATTAAATAAAGAACATAAAAAGTGAAGATATTTTCTGTAGATAAGACCTGTTGAAAGTGCTATTGTGTAGAATTTGGCACAGCCGTTGTATGCGCCAGATTGAGTTGTATTTAAAGTTCAACATAAGCTTGTCTAAAAACTGCAAACATTTACATAAGTTGATAGGAGAAAAATCAGTGATTGGTCAATTTTAGCCACACCCATTGGTAAAAAGTTTATAAAGCCGAATACTATACATCTAACGACATGTAGACCATAAGAATAAGATATGGAGAAGCAAGAAAATTCCATTGCCTGTATCCTCCAGTAGGGTATCGCAAGGATTATAGCTTCTGACGTCTTCCAACTCCTGAGCGGCTCTATTTTACAATTATTTTACATTCTCATTATAAAGATATCAACAAGTTGAGCACTTTGATCAATCTACGATACTTCCTTCAATTAGGAGCAACACTTGAATCTTGTGTTTCTTCAACCACCTCTAACCCTGCATAAGCTACATAAAAATAAGATGATGCTCCCCTTAGGTAGTCCTGTTAGATGGGTTAGGCACCCGCTCCCTCCCTATAAGGTGGAGCCTTACCTCTGTGACAAAAGCTTTTGTTATTTATCCTGTGGATGGCAGCCTTGCAGTCTCGTGAGCGGAGCAACCGGTGGAGAAAGACTTTTGTTAGGAAACACACATGTTACTCAGAACTTGATGGACACTTCCAGGGATTCTTAGTAAAATGTTTGTCTATATACAGGCAGTCCCCGGGTAATGTACAAGATAGGGTCCGGAGGTTTGTTCTTAAGTTGAATTTGTATGAAAGTCGAAACTGTATATTTTATAATTGTAGTTCCAGACAAAAAAAAATTTGGCCCCAGTGACAATTGGAGTTTAAACATTTTTTGCAGTAATAAGACCAAGGATTATCAATAAAGCTTCATTACTGAAACCTTAGAGCTTCACCAGAGGTCGGAGGGGTCTGTCTGTAACTATGGGTTGTCTGTAAGTCGGGTGTTCTTAAGTAGGGGACCACCTGTATTCCGATATACAAATCACAAATCCAAAGAAGTACGAATGATCAACGCGCTTCGATGCCTTGCGTCTTCCTCATAATCCTGACTAAGATGCAAGCCGTCTAAACGTGTCGATCCTTCGTACTTCTTTGGCTGTGTGATTTCTATTTCGTAATAAAGAGACCAACATCTTTCTAAGAATCCCATCAAGTGCTGAGTAACATGTGTGTTTTCTAAGTCATGTCTGGTGGATTTGGATTTTCTACTCGAGGACCGTCAGGAAGATGGGATATCATCACAGAGGTTTCGAGTGAGCCGGTTAATCACCTACGGGTGTGTATTTGCTCAAGACTTTTGTTGCCCAAAAAAACTTTTGGTTTTTTTTAGGATGTAAGAAAAATGTATTTAGTCTTCACTAAAAAAAAAACTTAAAATATTTTAGTTCATTATTCTAATTATTTTAGATAATTATAGTTTTATTAAAGCACAGATGCATTTCATAGGGGGACCACCTCCTTCATCAGATCTAGGGAGCCAGATGCTGAGTCTTAGTGTAGAGCATCCTACAGTCTAAACACGGTCAAAGGCACACAAGAAAAATCAAAAAGTTAGGCAACATAGATGTCACCGAAAATGAAAGCATATGATAGGACGATGTAGAAGCTAAACAAGTTGTCGCCTCTCAGTGCTGTGTCCGTTTCCAAACTCTATAGCATCTACGCAACCGAATTCAAGAAAAGTGGTTCACTCGACTACTCAAAGTACTCTAAAAACCTGAGATTAATAGAATTCGGTGAGGACAATCCCAAAGTAAATAACTAGGATTCAAGTTTGAGAATGAAGCCTTACATTGTCATTTTGGTGTCTCACCGAGGAATGAACTATCAGAAGTGACGTCAAATGTGGTCTTTTGAAGGTCAACATTCATTTGATCCATAATATCCCAAGTTTGGTTGAATTTAGATTATCTAATCTACATAACATGTCCATAAATTAATTTTGACCTTTCAAGATAATAATGAAAAAATACCCAAGTGTCTCTTGTACCCTGCTTTCTAGGTAAATGCTCAGGCTGAGGATTCTTTTGTGCTCGGTAGATGAAACAAGATATATTGAGTTTGTCATAGAATAATATATTCAGTAAATTTTTTGGATACACTGACATGCCAACGGCTCTACCCCTCTTTAAGAAAAAAAAATTGAAAACGATTAATGAGGTGGTCAAAATGATAATTAATTTTCATTTAAAAATTATATGTGAGACCCCCTTGACTAATCCCTTCACACTCCCACAATGACAGCTTTGTTTCCACAGCATTGATTAAAATAATTCCTCAGAGGATTTTTACCATTGTGTGTCGTTGTGGTAAGTAGGACTTCCCAGAATTACATTGCATTGTTCCCTTCACTAATAACATGCCCCAGCAGTGGTTTCCCCTCACTAATAACATGTCCAGCAGTGGCCTCCCCACACTGATAAAATGTCCCAGAAGCAACCCCCCCTAACTGATAACATGTCCCAGCAGCAGCCTCCCCTCACTTATAACATGTCCAGCAGCAGCCTCCCTCACTAATAACATGTCCAGCAGCAGCCTCCCCTCACTAATAACATGTCCAGCAGCGGCCTCCCCACACTAATAACATGTCCAGCAGCGGACTCCCCACACTAATGACATGTCGAGCAGTGGCCTCCCCTCACTGATAAAATATCCCAGCAGCAGCCCCCCTAACTGATAACATGTCCCAGCAGCAGCCTCCCCTCACTTATAACATGTCCAGCAGCGGCCTCCCCTCACTAATAACATGACCAGCAGCGGCCTCCCTTCACTAATAACATGTCCCTCAGTGGCCTCCCCTCACTAATAAAATATCCCCGCAGCAGCCTCCCCTCACTAATAACATGTCAAACAGTGGCCTCCCCTCACTAATAACATGTCCAGCAGCGGCCTCCCTTCTGTAATAACATGTCCCAGCAGCGGCCTCCCCTCTCTAATAACAGGTCCAGCAGCAGCCTCCTCTTAGTAAAAGCATGACCAGCAACAGCCTCCCCTCACTACTAACAGTTCCAACAGCGCCCCCACCTCACTAATAACATGTCCGGCAGTGGCCATTTATGTTAGAATTTTCTCTCTTTTTATCTCTCCATTTGTATAGTGCTATGGAATATGATGACATTGTTAAAGATTATTATTATTTTGTATCTTATTTTTGGCACATTTGATATACTTGCACCTAAATTTGCGACTTTTCCACGCACCTAGCTAAATTAGCCATGCAAGAATTTTTCGTGTTTACAATCCAGATGTTTAAACAAGTGTTGGTTTTGTAAAATACATCCAAACCAAAGCCAACCCCTGGGACTTAACAGAGGATTTTGTTAGGGTGCAAGGTAAGTTGAAACATACAATTATATAATTATATAATTATATAAAACAAGTGCTAAGAGAAAGCAGAATCTGCAAAGCAGATGTAATGGGCCTCTACAATGAGATCTGAAAATGAGATCCCTGTGATAGGTTCCCTTCCTTACTTAGAGCTGTGCTGCTGTATCTAAGCTGACTTGTTACAAAACATGCATTATTAAAATTCTGTTTCCAAAATACACATAGACTTTTGGAGTTTTTTGGGGGGAGGGAAATATTATAGGACATGTGTCCCTAATTATTAATACCCTGGAAATGAACCTGGTGGCAAGTGATGGGTAATGTCAGATGCTGAACTTGGCTGCCTGAGGCGAGCTATCGCATGGCATTGCTTCCACCCCAGCAAGAAGTAATATATCAGGTTATTTTTTTTAATAAGTGTGTTCTCTGTGCATTGTCTCATACCCATACTGACATCGGGTGTGAAGAGACACTATTTTTATGCATTGGGCTTGCTTTGTAGTAGGTGACTGCGTCTCTGATGCTGCCCCCCATTTTGCTTCAGGTGGCGCTGCCTAAGGCAAGAGGCTCAACTCGCCTCATGGCTTGTGCACCACTGCTAGTGGGCATCTCTAAAGATTTCGTTCAGACCACAACCTAAATATTTGCACTACAGCCCTTTGTGTTTTAGTTAAGCTACTTTATAGCACATACATTTACAAAGGAAAAGTAAATAATTACAGGAAATCTACCACATGGGTAAAGTGCTCCCAAACCAAGCCCAGTTACATGTTGGCATTGTTCCCGGAAACAGGATCCATTCTTCATTTTACTTCTAAAAATTTTATTTTTTTAGTAAACTGCCTTTTATAATGATGTAAATGAGCCTCAGGGGCTCTAGGCTACGTCTTCTGCTTCTGTCATGTGCTAATTATTCATGCCTCTGTTCAGGTCTCTGGCTGGGGTGGGAGGAGGTAGGTAACAACAACAAATGGAGGCATGAATAATTAGCAGAAGACCGACCCAGAAGGGGCTTCTGAGGCTCATTTGCATAATTTTAAAAGACGGTTTTCTCAAAAACGAAGCTATTAGAAGCAAAATGAAGAACAGATTCTGTTTCAGGAGACGCAGACCAGCATGTACTTGTGCTTGGTTTAGGAGCCCCTCATCGATGTGGTAGATTTCCTTTAATTGAAATCTAAGGTTCCAATTAATAGCAAATTGCAAGAAAAAATTATGAATACTGAACCAAAAAGAAGACAATCTGACTCAATTATAATTTAGTAGGATCAATCTGCACTATCCATATCCCTTTAAGTGAATTTTATGCTGGACAAAGCCTAAAATGATCCTAGTATCATAGTTTTTAAGGTTGAAAAAAGACCATCAAGTTCAATCAAGGAAGGGAAGGGATTGGATGAGGAAGGGATTTAGGAGAAACAATTCTATATAACATAAAAAGGCATCTAAACCCTTCTTGAAGCTCTCTGCTGTCCCTGCTGTGACCAGCGCCTGAGGCAGGCTACTTCACAGCCTTGACCTGATGATGTCAAGTATCTACATTGATGTAGTGATAGAGGTTGCAGAAGTTCGTAGCTCCTTGGGGTCAATGGGAGCCGCTAAGCACATTGAAGGACCACAGTTTTATATTCAGGATATGGTGGAACTTGGCACATTAACAAATTAAGCATTGAGACATTCAATTCACACTGAATTTGATTGTATTTTAGATAGAAACGGTTATATCAATTTTTACATGGCTAATTGAATACAATCTTTTTGTTATATAGAGTATAATACGAATGTATTTGGAGATGACACCATCTTCCATTCCACAGTAAATAGAGAAAATATCTGAAGAATTATGGGAACTTTATTCTTTCTCTTGGCTCAATGTCTCGGAGAGCGAAAAAACCTTGCAAATTATTCAGTGTGCTTTTGTATGTAGTCTCTACATCAAGGCTATCCATTTCGAGCACAAAAAGTTCTTTGTTAGAACTTAGTTATTTTTCAGATAAAGCTTTGGGGTTGAAATAATTTGATAATGATGAAGCAGGGAGAGTTGGTGACTCATAGGTCATATGTGGGTGGCAGGTGAAACAAGGGTTGGCCTAAAGCAGAGGACTTTAATGAGACTTGCTGTGCGAGTTTTCGAGTTGGTGATATTCATTTATTCCCCTATCTATCTCTCAGAATTCTCTTTACAATGGAGAGCAAATAAGGACATGTTTAAGAATGCAATTTGAATATATAATTGTATAACAGGCTGGAATGGTGTGAATACGGGAATAAACAAGTGCAAAATAATGTATATTCTTATCAGGGTTTCACAAGTTTATGTTTGGTATGTAGCAGTGGCCATGAGTGAAGATATATTTCTGCATTGTTTTTACATCTAATTTACAAGGTCGGTCCTTAATCCAGACATTGACATTAGATAAATAGGGGGTCATATACTAAGTGCCCGAATCGCGGTTATCCGAAAATTTCCAATTTGCGCCGATTTTCCCTGAATTGCCCCGGGATTTTGGCGCACTCGATCAGATTGTGGCGCATCGGCGCCGGCATGCACGCGACGGAAATGGGGGGGCGTGGCCGTACGAAACCCGACGGATTCGGAAAAACCGCCACATTTTTTTTTAAAAAAGTGACACGCGTTTACCTGCACTTGGCCTGGCTTGGTGTACTCCAGTGCATTCCGATGAACTTCAGCGCAGCAGCGACACCTGGTGGACGTCGAAGGAACTGCCTTAGTGAATCCCGGCAGAACCCGAATCCTCCGCAGAGAACGCGCCGCTGGATCGCGAATGGAATGGGTAAGTAAATCTGCCCCATTATCTCCAAATGTGTCAATTTTGTCTGGATTGGCCAGCTACCTGGAGATTTTTTAAAAATTATTTATTTATTTTTCTTTTCCAACAATACAAAAAAAGTAAAAAAAAAATTATAAATATAAATACATTTTCATAAGAAAAAAAATAAGAGAAAAAACAAAAACTTTCTAAGGGGTATATTTGATTCCCGATTTCCCTCAATGGTAAATGTCAGGGAATGTCATAAATGGGCAACAGATTTCTATGCATGACAAGGGAACGGACTGGATGGATAAACAAAGACAGTGAGCCCCAAGACTAAACCTTTTAACAGCTTTCTGGGAAATTTTTGCCTAATTTTCCTAACCACCCTAAGTAGAGGGCAAGAATGAAGTTACCTTCTTGTGCCATTGAGCACACATGAAGACAAAGACAGGATAATGCAAATAGAGAAGGATAGTCGCCAAATATGGGTCGGAACCAAGAGGAGAATGTGGTACAAAATCACTAGGCAAACAGGACTGACAAAAGTGTCAAAGATACTAGAATGCAGCTTACTAAGCTTGCTTAGTACAAGACTAACAGAGGCAAAGAGCAATAGTTCCAAAAACCTTATTTGAGATGCCAAAGCCCTGGTTCAAAAATGATTGGATTGTTTCTCTGAGATCAGCAGGGCAGCAATGAGAGTCGGGAGAGATTCTGCCAGTTACCTCGGATTAACTGTCATAGAACCAGAGGAGAGTTTGCAGGAGACTGAATGGTGTGGTGGAAATCAATGTAGGTCTTTCTCTGGATCAACACTGCTAAATTATATCATTGACTTGAACGTCTTTTTCCAACCTTATCTGCTATGATACTTTGCCTCATCCTTCTGTTTTTGGAGAGTCAGGACACTGAAGATTTACTACACTGTCCCTATTCAGAATATAAGGATGTGCGGCCATGCTCAGAGGCCTAATATGTGGAGGATAAGGGGTAGGTGGAAAAAGCCAAAGGTTAAATGAGCATTTTAATGACCATTTTTGAAACTTGTTTTTTCTGGATGAAAAACAGATGAAAACTAAAATATTACAAAAAAATATTATATAAGAAATGACACTCAGTAACTTGATTCTTGCCTTGGATACAATGGCACAATATCGGAGCACCTCTAGTAATTCTCCGTAGTCAGTGCTTTGATGGAAGACTTTCCATGACATGGTTCTATCACCGGACTCGTTTATCTATTTCCGTCAGTAAGATGCTGGTTACAGATGAAAGGTGTTAGCTGTAATTAATGACATTGTCACAATATCCCAAGAGAGTCAATCAGGTTTTTATAGCTGCTCTGTTTGCTATATTGTATCTCATTAATGTAGAATCTCAAGTCCAGCCATTTAGCAACTTCCTTACCTCCCTAATAAGAGGCCAGTGACCCCAAATAACCTATTGTCTTTAAAACATCTTATATGGGCTGCTATGGCTATTGTTATGGGGTCAGGGACTTTACCACTGATAAACTTTCTTTTGTTATCAATCTGCTTTACGACAATTGGAATTTTTTATATTTCCTGTTTCCCTTGACTTTGTAATTTTTATAATTTTGTGGGACAAATTGTGCTTTATGTCTGTTCCTTGCTCAATATGTCCAAATAGATACACAGGTGTCAGGCTCCAGGGGTAGTGGATCCACTGGACCACTGTAGACGATGACACAAGCCGACACCTGGGACTGGAGTCTAAGTGGCACCCAGTCTTCACCAGAGCCCTCCGCAAAGCGGGATGGACTTGCTGTGGCATGGTACCACCAGGTCGTTCCACAGACGTGACTTTGTCTGCGGCTGCAGCCAAGGCGAGGTACAGCGTCAGAAAGCAGCTTCGTGGTCGGAACAGGCAGGAGGTTAAGACAGGTGGCAGAGGTTCAGGGTCAGAGGCAGAGGAGAAGGTCGGGGCTGGCAGCGGAAGAGAATAAAAGGGAACATGTCCGGGGTCACAATGGGGAATCAAATCACAGACACAAGGCAAAGGAGTAAGCTTTCTCTTAGGCATATAGCATGAAAATCCGGTAGGGATCTGGCAGGGAATACTGGAAGACGCTGGCTTTTAACCATTTCCTGAAAAGGGCCAGAACCAATCAGCGGTGAGCTGGCCCTTTAAATCTTCTGATGCCTACGCTCGATTGCCCTCGGAGACAGGAAAGCATGCGCATGGCCGCTGGGCAGGAGTCAGGAAAGGGAGAGGTAAGATAGTGCAGCGGGGCGCTGGGGCACACGGAGGATCACGTATGACCCTCCGACCTGAGTTGTGGGTCAGGTCGGAATTGGGAACCCCCAACTGCTCGTTGCTCGGACGAGTATTTCGCCAGCTCGAGAAAATGACATCTCCCGCCGTTTTGATTTTTGGCGGCCAGAAACAGAGCCAATCAAAAGCCAGGAGACTCTGCACTCCACCCAGCATGACGTGTTACCCTTACACGTCGATAGCAGTGGTTGGCTGGCCTGATCAGGTGATATATATATAGCGTTTTATATATATATATATATATATATATATATATATATATTGTTGATTTGCTTGAGGCTGGCCTTGCTGGCACTAGTAGGGCAGCTAGTACCATATTGTGAGGAATTTGCAGGGAGACTTGCAAACGTTATATTCAGCTCTTAGTGACACACACATCTCAAACACCTAAGTGGGACAATTTATTAGGGGTTTGATTGAATTAGGCACAGTCTGCTGATTTTTTTTTTTACTTTTATTTTTTTTTATAACTCAAAGTCATCAGGCACAGCACAAAATCCAGTTGTGTGCTGTCAGTGTAGGTTAGAAACTAGCCATAGCAATAGGATAGCATCGTTTTGTAAAAAAAAAAAACACAAAAAACACAAATAAAACAAAAAAAACAAAAAAAATAAAAAAAAATTTACAGTTTACACTTTAATTTTGAAAATGTTGAACCCGAGGGCTAGGGGTAGAGGACGAGGGCGTGGACGTGGGCGTCCAACTACTGCAGGGGTCAGAGGCCGTGGTCCTGGGCGGGGTGAGACACCACCTGCTGATGAGGGAGCACGGGAACGCCGCAGAGCTACACTCCCTAGGTTCATCATGTCTCAAGTTACTGGGACTCATGGTAGAGCACTGTTGAGGTCAGAACTGTGCGAAGAGGTGATGTCGTGGATTGCGGACAATGCTTCTAGACATTTGTCCACCAGTCAGTCTTCCACGCAGCCCACCCATGTCACCGAAATCAGCACTCCTCCAGCTCCTCCACCTCAGCCTCATTCCCCCCAGTCTGCCCCCTCCCAGCAAAATTTGGCATTTGAACCGGCATACTCTGAGGAACTGTTTTCTGGACCCTTCCCACAGTCACAAACCACTTATCCGGTTGCTGCTGAGCAATTTTCCGATGCCCAGGTTTTCCACCGGTCGCAGTCTGTGGGTGATGATGACATTATTGACGTAGTGGAAGAAGTGTGTAAAGAGGTGTCGGACGATGAGGAGACACGGTTGTCAGACAGTGGTGAAGTTGTTGTCAGGGCAGGAAGTCCGAGGGGGGAGCAGACTGAGGGATCGGAGGATGATGAGGTGACAGACCCAAGTTGGGTTGATAGGCCGGGAGAACACAGTGCTTCTGAGACAGAGGCGAGTCCTTGACGAGAACAGGTTGGAAGAGGCAGTGGTGGGGCCAGATGGAGAGGCAGGGCCAGAGCTGGTGCATCAGCGCCAAATGTTTCAAGTAGACAAGCTCCCGTGGCAAGGGCTAGATTTTCGGAAGTCTGGAGGTTCTTTAAAGAAACACCGGATGACTGACGGACTGTGGTGTGCAACCTGTGCCACACCAAGATCAGCAGGGGTTCCACCACTACTAGCTTAACTACCACCAGTATGCGCAGGCATCTGAATGCTAAACACCCCACTCAATGGCACCAAGCCCGTTCACCTCCGGCTGGGCACACCACTGCTCCTTCCCCTGTGTCATCTGCTGCCTCTGCTAGTCAGCCCCCTGCCCAGGACCCCGGCCCAAACACCTCCCTTGCGAAAACCACATCTTCGCCTCCACGATCCTCCACAGCATCCACCAATGTCTCCATGCGCAGCGTTCAGCTCTCCATACCCCAGACACTGGAGCGCAAAAGGAAGTATAGTGCAACCCACCCACACACCCAAGCCCTCAACGTCCACATCTCCAAACTGCTTAGCCTGTAGATGCTGCCCTAAAGGCTGGTAGAGACCGAGGCCTTTTGAAACCTCATGGTAGCGGCCGCCCCTTGGTGTTCGGTCCCCAGCCGCCACTACTTTTCCCGATGTGCCGTCCCAGCCCTGCACCAGCGCCGTTTCTGACAAGGTCCACCTGACCACGAACACGTGGACGAGTGCTGACGGGCAGGGCCACTATATATCGCTGACGGCACATTGGGTTAACTTGGTGGAGGCTGGGACCGAGTCTGACCCTCGGGCTGGTCATATACTGCCGACGCCGAGGATTGCGGGGCCTACCTCGGTCCAGGTCTCTCAGACCTACTATACCTCCTCCTCCTCCCACCACTCTTCCACCTCCTCCTCCGAATTACCATCCGTGGGCATGGCGCCATCAGTCGGTAGCTCTAGGCACAGCAGCAGTGCCATCGCTAAGCGACAGCAGGCGGTGCTCAAACTGCTGAGCCTAGGCGATAAAAGGCACACCGCCCAAGAGCTATTACAGGGCATCACGGCGCAGACTGATCTGTGGCTGGCACTGCTGAACCTGAAGCCAGGCATGGTTGTGTGTGACAACGGCCGTAACCTGGTGGCGGCTCTGCAACTCGGCAGACTGACACATGTGCCATGCCTGGCCCATGTGTTAAATATCATAGTTCAGCGTTACTTCAAGACATACCACAATCTGTCTGATTTGCTCACGAAGGTGCGCCGCATCTGTGCGCATTTCAGGAAGTCCAGCACAGATGCTGCTGCTCTCAGGGCAGCGCAGCGCCGCCTCCAACTGCCCGCTCACCGACTGTTGTGCGACGTGCCCACGAGGTGGAATTCAACATTAACCATGTTATCCAGAGTTTACCAGCAGCGCAGAGCGATTGTAGACTGCCAGATGTCAACTTCCACCAGAACTGGTAGTCAGGTCAGTCAGCTTCCTCAAGTCTACAATGAGGAGTGGACGTGGATGTCTGATATCTGTCAGGTGCAGAGTAACTTTGAGGAGTCAACACAGATGGTCAGTGGCGATGCCGCCATCATCAGCCTCACCATCCCGCTGCTTGGCCTGTTGAAAAACTCTCTGGTCAGCATGAAGTCGGAATCTTTGCGCTCGTCACAAGAGACGGGGGCAGAAGATTCCCTTGTTGATAGCCAAAGCACTCTTAGGTCTGTTTCTCAGCGCATATCGGAGGAGGTGGAGGAGGATGAGGAAGAAGAGGAGGAGAATGTTGGCGAGACAGAAGAGGGGAGCATTGTTCAGTCCTTCACTGTTCAGTGTGTATGGGCAGAAGAAGAGGAGTTGGAGGAGTTGGAGGAGGAGGAAATGGAGAGTCAGGCCAGTGAGGGGAGTGAATTCTTGCGCATTGGTACTCTGGCGCATATGGCAGATTTCATGCTAGGCTGCCTATCCCGTGACCCTCACATTCAAAGAATTTATTCCAGCACCGATTACTGGGTATTCAATTTCCTGGACCCACAGTACAAGCAACATCTTTCCACTCTCATCCCTGGAGAGGAAAGGAGTGTGAGAATGCATGAATACCAGCAGGCCCTGGTGCACAAGCTGAAACAGTATTTCCCTTCTGACAGCGCTAGCGGCAGAGGGAGTACTTCTGCGGGACAAGTAGCGAGGGAGAGTAGGCGAGCAGGCAGCTTGTCCAACACTGGCAGTGGTACGCTTTACAAGGCCTTTGCCAGTTTTATGTCACCCCAGCAAGACACTGTCACCTGTCCCCAGTCTCGGCAGAGTAGGGTTGATCTTTACAGAAAGATGGTGAGGGAGTACGTAGCTGACCATACCATCATCCTAAATGATCACACAGCTCCCTACAACTACTGGGTTTCAACGCTGGACATGTGGCACGAACTAGCGCTGTACGCCTTGGAGGTTCTTGCCTGCCCTACCGCTAGCGTGTTGTCTGAGCGGGTTTTCAGTGCAGCTGGTGGCATCATCACCGATAAGCGCACACACCTGTCGACTGACAGCGCTGACAGGCTGACGCTTATCAAGATGAATAAAGCCTGGATTTCTCAGGATTTCCATTCTCCACCAGGTGAAAGAAGCTCAACCTGAATAATGTATGCACTTGCAACATCCCCCACCGGGGCCTAGCCTTTTCTTGGGGCCTGGAGTCAGCTGGGGCCCGCAGTACCTGAGTGGCTGGCGGTTGCGGCCTAAGCACGCTTGTGTCACGGTGCTTGGTATGGGGAACCAGAGGGCTGTCCTACAGCCTGGCAGGTCTCCAGCAGGGTGGTGTTGGCAAGAAATGATGGCTGCTATAGCGGATCTCCCTGGGGCAACCCTTTGGTGTCTAGAGAATGAGTCTCTGTGTGGTGGACAGGGTGCCCGTGATGGTGACAGCCGGAGTAGCAGGGACCAGACGGAGGCAGAGGTTGAACAGAAACACTTACAGTTCTTTATTGGAACCGACAGGAACATCAGCAACGTGCCTTTAACAAGATGGTGGAGTGCTGAGATGCAAGTTGGAGGGAGCCACAGGAGGTAGAGCGCCAGCGTGGATGCAGATGGCAGGCTGGGAGGTAGCTGTGTCCTAGTAGGATGCTTCAGCTTTCTCCTGGGTTGCTTCAGGTATCACCCTTAAAGGTAGGATGATACCCCTTTCCTCACTAACTCTTAGCTATTAGCTACACTCTTCAGGCAGGGGCTAGCTGGTATGCTAGCTGTCTAGAGTTTAGACTGGAGTTACTCCAGTCTGCTTGCTGCAGACTCCTAGTCTGACTGCTCTCTTCTCCCTCCTGGGAGAGACTCCTCCAGTTCTGGAAGTTTCCTGACAGGGTCTAGTAACTCCCCTGGTCAGGTGGTGGCTGCTCCCCCAATTACATCTCAGCTTACATCTTTGCTCACAGAGACAAAATATAACAAAGGTGATTGGCTGACACATCTTACATCAGACAAAATACTTAACTCCTGCCTTGCCAGGCAGGATCTACCATTGCAATGTCCCCATGTAGTGTGATGTAGTGACATGCTGTGGGGCTGACTAGACCCTACACAGACAGTAAGCTACATGGTGGGACGTATTCGCAACCACTCCTCCGCCTTGCATCGGCGAGGGTGTTGCACACTCCTCCTCCTCATTTTCCTCCTTCTCCTCCTCTTTCTACACTAAAGCAGAGGAAACTGGCTATTTTTTGCCAGGGCCAACTGGCTCTAGCTACAGTACTCTATGTATTTATTTTTTCTGGAGGGCAACCTACCCGGTCCTCTGTTTTAAACAATTTTTGGGAGTGCCACATATAGGCACTCAATCTATTTAATTTTTCTGGAGGACCAACTACCTGCTCCTCTGGTTTGAAAACTTTTTTAGACTGCCACATACAGGCACTATCCAAATTTAATAGTCTCCATAGCAGCATCCACACGTCGTCTTTATAGCTGCCTCCACACGTTGTCTCCATTGCTACCTCCACACATCATCTCCATAGCTGCCTCCCAAAGTCGTCCATATAGCTGCCTCCATACATCGTCCCCTTAGCAAACGAGCTGTGTCAGGCAGAATTTTGGGTTGTTTTCATGGCTTCCACATCTAACTTGTTAACTTTGTCGCCACCCTGCTGTGTTATCCACAAAATATACTGGCAAACTTTTATCATTTACCGATATTATTTCAGCGCTTCTTGCGCATCTGTTTACATTCCCCTCACCCGCCATAACCCAAACTTATAAGAACACTACTACACTTGATCTTATACAAAAGGTTCTTAGAAGTGCTGTTTGGGGAGGAGCCGAGAGACAGGGGCTTGGACAGGCGAAAGCTCGCCTGGCAGCGGACCGCCAGCTCCATCCCAAGATCCAACTAACATAGTTTTAACTGCAGCACCTTTAATCTACTACTACTTCACTGCTTCCATACATCGTCCCCTTCGCAAGCGAACTGTGTCAGGCAGAATTTTCGGGTGTTTCACCAGATACATAATGGAACTCGGAGCATCTGTCGCCGCCATGCTGGAGACCTGAAGTTGCAATCATAGCAGCGCAATATGATGCCCCTTACTGTCGCTCTTAATCATGGAACCATTTTCGAAAAAACAATTAAAAATAGAACCGCTATGCTATTCCATTATTCCTAGATGAAATATTCAAACGACCCCGCCTGCTTTGAAAATTAGAATTTTTTCAAAGTAAACGCTTCTGGCCCCCAGGCCCATTTTGGGTGGGGAGGAGCCGAGAGACAGGGGCTTGGACAGGCGAAAGTTCGCCTGGCAGCGGACCGCCAGCTCCATCCCAAGTTTAGGCAGCCTCAGAGGCATCCATGCATACTGCCCCTGCTGTTTCCTGTCCATTTCGCCTCCATGATCCTCCACAGCGTCCACCAATGTCTCCATGCGCAAATTTCAACTCTCTATACCCCAGACGCTGGAGCGCGAGAGGATATACAGCACATCATCCCCTTATCAAACGAGCTGTGTCAGGCAGAATTTTCGGGTGTTTCACCAGATACATAATGGAACTTGGCGCATCTGTCGCCGCCATCCTGGAGACCTGAAGTTTCAATCATAGCAGCACAATATGGATGCCCCATATTGTCACTCTTAATCATGGAAGTCGTCTCTATGGCTGCCTCCACATGTCGTCCCCTTATCAAACGAGCTGTCAGGCTCATTTTTCGGGTGTTTCACCAGATACGTTATGGAACTTGGTCACTATGTCGCCACCATGCTGTGTTATTGACTAAATATACCGTCAACTTTTTGTTCACATAGGAAATCATTTCAGCGCTTCTTGATCACCTCCTTTCTGCCACCCATTGGTTTAAAGCCTGAGTCCATTTGGGGTATGTCGCCATGCCACTCTCTAGCCTGCCGCTGCTGCCGCTGCCTCTGCGTGCCGTCTTCTATATTGTCAGGGTCAATTATTGGATGTTTTAGGTGCTATCTAGCCTCATTCTGTCACTCTGTCATGGCCATGCTGTTGCCCATAATTTTGGCATAATGGTACGTTTAAGCAGCCTCAGAGGCATCCATGCATGCTGCCCCTGCTGTTTCCTGTCCATTTCCGTGGTGTTTACATCATTTTCTGAAGTTTCCAGGTGTTTGGCCAAGCTTCCCTGTGCAGAGCCTTGGTCCCCTTGAAAAATACTTGATTCTCCCATTGACTTCAATGGAGTTCGTTATTCGAGACGAGCACTCGAGCATCGGAAAAGTTTGTCTCGAATAATGATCACCCGAGCATTTTAGTGCTCGCTCATCTCTAGACCTAGGTCTTTGTCAAATTTTTGTGACAGATGGCTTGAGAGTCAGGAACTAACATTATACAAACCCCTGATGTGTGAGAGGTGGCAACTCACATTACACCAGCCCCGATGTGTGAGAGGCGGGGACTCACATTACACCAGCCCCCTTATGTGTGAGAGGTGGGGACTCACTTTATACCAGCCCACAATGTGTGAGAGGCGTCCACATCATTGTTCCTAGCCTACACTGAATGTAGTTCCTACATAAAAAAAAAAGTTGATTCACTTTTACTCAACCCCCTGGGAGTTAAATACATGGCCAACTTTAGTATCATTGGATATATTTTTAAAAAATATTTGTCATATTATTTTGTTTTTCAATCCAGTGAATCGTAGATTGGATCAATGCGGGGTTAGGGGGCTCAGTTTGGTAGCATCGGATAGGTTTTTGATAAATATTTGACATTTATATTTTTTATTTTACACCGTCCCAACCTTTTTGATACACCCTATATATATTCAGTGTGGGACTGGCCCACAAGAGGATCCTTTGGTAGGCCAAACTACATTTCTATTTAGGGTTCACTAGGGTCTATTTACTAGGGTTTGATAGAGAGAAGGTCCCCAGATTTGTTTCACTTGGTGGGCCCTAGGAGCCCCAGTCTAATACTGAGTACATTCCGTTAATATGGTGAGAGATGTTATAGCATATTTTATCTGAGGAAATCTTGTGAGAGCTTTCAAGACCCACAAGCCCAATGAATAGACGAAGAGTTTATTGATTGAACATGGTAATGTTAGATGTTATTGCTGTAGCAGTTGGAGAAAAGAAGAGAATGCATCTAAAAAGCTGGAGGCTCAACTAACTGGAGATATAGGATTTAGCGGGTTTAATGTGGAATATTTTCATGGTCTTTTTTAAGGTAATGATTGCAGTAACCAGTTTTTATTTTAAAGTCTAAAGCAAATTCCTGAATTGTAGAGATACACGTTACTTTTGATGTTAGGATATTTATTATGGGTTTCTGGGGCATTGCACATACAAGCTGTCACAGGTGCCCCCGCGACCCACGTTTCAGGTTGTAGGCACACCCATGCCCCTCTCCGGCCCGGGTGCCCCCAGGACCCACGACCTGGGCTGCAGGCACACCTGTGCCACTTTCCGGTCCCCAGCTCGCTCCCTGCCTTACCTATCCGCGTTCCTGCTCCAGCAGTCCAACACGCGTTTCCACACCTCCTAGGGCTGGCGTGTCAGTGCTTGAATATTTAAAGGGCCAGAGCACCACTGGCCAGTGGATAAAAGCCAGCCTCTCCCAGCATTCCCTGCCGGATCTTTGTGCCTATTGCCTTTGAGGAAGCTATTTCATGTGATTTGCTATATTTCTGAATTCCCATTGTGACCCCAGTTCTGTTATTGACTTTGATGTTGTGCTGCTTGTCCTGACCTTCCACTAAGTCCTCGACTCCGATCCTGTACTGCCTGTCTCGACTTTGTGCCTGTCCCCGACCACGAGTTTGCCTTGCGATTCTGTACTTCGCCTTGGCCGGCATCGCAGACAAAGTCGCGCCTGTTAAACGACCTGGTGGTACCACGCCGCAACAAGTCCAACCTGCTTTGCGGCAGGCTCTGGTGAAAACTGAGTACCACTTAGCCTCCGGTCCCAGGAGTCGGCTCACGTCATCATCCTCGGTGGTACAGAATATCCACTGCCACTGATCCTGACACAGGCGATCCCCTACTTAAGGACAGCCGACTTACAGACGACCCCTAGTTACAGATGGACCCCTGTACCCACTGTGACCTCCGGTGAAGCTCTATGAATGCTTTACTTTAGTCCCAGGCTGCAATGATCAGCTGTAAGGGGTACCGTTACAGCAGAAAATTTTGAAACTGGGGTTAAACAAAAAGATAATTGTCTGGGTCTACAATTATAAAATATACAGTTTTGACTTACATACAAATTCAACTTAAGAACAAACCTAAGGAACCTATCTTGTACGAATTTTGTACCCGGGGACTGTCTGAATTTTTATCACATTGGTTTATATATAGAACTTACATTAAAATAAAACATTTTTATAAATTAAATGTTTGTAACATTTGTAAAGCTTTTTGTAAAATGTTCCTCATTGGGGACATGTGTCTTTTTTTTTCTTGGTGTATAATTGAGCCTTTTGGGAGGTATTTTTTTGCGATACATGTTTAGTTTTTCCTATCCTGGCAGTTGCAGCTTTTGGCTTTTTTTAGACTTTTAGTTGCAAATGTCTCAAATCCACATGGACACAAGAAATGTGAGGGGTATATACAGGAGTGGACATGAGGCTGTGGCCTGCATATTAACCCCATAGCGCAATAAGACATACCTGTATGTTTTATTGTGCATGGGGGAGTATGAAAAGGGCTCGCGGGCTCAGCCCTCTTCATACTCACCAGGTGCTTGCTTCACAATGAAGCAAACAACCGTCGCTAACACCCACGATCGGTGCTTGCACATGGGTGCCGCCATCCGATCGTCGCTCTCGGTGACGTCATCGATCCGTTGTCATGACAGCCTCTGGTCACATAAAGATCCGAGGCTATCAAGTTTAAGGCTATCTATTACAATGTGCGATTTACACATTATTTTAGATGATGTGCAAAATCCCCATATACTGCCATACTGTAGTATGGCAGTATATAGTAGGATTAGAGATGAGCGAGCACTAAAATGCTCGGGTACTCGTTATTCGAGACAAACTTTTCCCGATGCTCGAGTGCTCGTCTCGAATAACGAACCCCATTGAAGTCAATGGGAGACTCGAGCATTGGTCAAGGGGACCAAGGCTCTGCACAGGGAAGCTTGGCCAAACACCTGGAAACCTCAGAAAAGGATGGAAACACCACGGAAATGGACAGGAAACAGCAGGGGCAGCATGCATGGATGCCTCTGAGGCTGCATAATCGCACCATTATGCCAAAATTATGGGCAACAGCATGGCCATGACAGAGTGACAGAATGAAGCTAGATAGCATCTAAAACATCCAATAATTGACCCTGACACTATAGGGGACGGCATGCAGAGGCAGCAGCGGCAGGCTAGAGAGTGTCATGGCGACATACCCTAAATGGACTCAGGCTTCAAACCAATGGGTGGCAGAGAGGAACCAAAGGAGGTGAGCAAGAAGCGCTCAAATAATATCGGTACATGATAAAAGTTTGCCAGTATATTTTGTGGATTACACAGCAGGGTGGCGACAAAGTTAACATGGAAGCCATGAAAACAACCCAAAATTCTGCCTGACACAGCTCGTTTGATAAGGGGACCATGTATGGAGGCAGTGAACTAGTAGTAGATTAAAGGTGCTGCAGTTAAAACTATGTTAGTTGGATCTTGGCATGGAGCTGGCGCTCCGCTGCCAGGCGAGCTTTCGCCAATCCAAGCCCCTGTCTCTAGGCTACTCCCCAAACAGCACTTCTAAGAACCTTTTGTATAAGATCAAGTGTAGTAGCGTTCTTATAAGTTTAGGATATGGCGGGTGAGGGGAATGTAAACAGATGCGCAAGAAGCGCTGAAATAATATCGGTAAATGATAAAAGTTTGCCAGTATTTTTTGTGGATTACACAGCAGGGTGGCGACAAAGTTAACAAGTTTGTTGTGGAAGCCATGAAAACAACCCAAAATTCTGCCTGACACAGCTCGTTTGATAAGGGGACCATGTATGCTTACAGTTCATGCTAGTAGCTGCACTGGCTGCCAGTCTCCTTTCGAATAGTTTAAAATAATAACCCTCATCCATAAAGCTCTGTATAATGCTGCACCCCCCTACCTCTCCTCTCTTATCTCAGTCTATCGCCCAACCCGTGCTCTTAGATCCGCCAGTGATCTTAGATTAACCTCTACCCTAGTGCGGACCTCCCACTCGCGTCTCCAAGACTTCTCTAGAGCTGCACCAATTCTATGGAATGCTCTGCCCTGGACTATCAGACTAATACCTAACCTCCAAAGTTTCAAACGTGCTCTTAAAACCCATTTCTTTAGGCAAGCCTATAACACTCATTAACTGCATGAAGTTTTAACTCTTCTACTAACCCGTCCTGTGTCGTCCTCCCATCTGTTATCCAGCAACCAACAGGCACCAGACTTCTCTACAGTCCCATTCACCCTGGACCTGGTATATAAGATGACGGCTGAGTGGTTCAAGCGACAGCAATTCCATTTATTATATTTTGTTCTATTCCCTAAGAAGAATGGCTTGACCATTAAATATTCTTTTACCTCGTGTTACCCCATCATCTTCATAAACCGTAAGCTCTGGCGAGCAGGGACCTCACTCCTGTTGTTCCATACAAATGTTGTGCTCTGTTACATTACATTTGTATTTGTTTCCTATGATTTGTAAAGCGCTACGGAATATGATGGCGCTATATAAATAAAGATTATTATTATTATTATTATGGAGGCAGTGAACTAGTAGTAGATTAAAGGTGCTGCAGTTAAAACTATGTTAGTTGGATCTTGGGATGGAGCTGGCGCTCCGCAGCCAGGCGAGCTTTCGCCAATCCAAGCCCCTGTCTCTAGGCTACTCCCCAAACAGCACTTCTAAGAACCTTTTGTATAAGATCAAGTGTAGTAGCGTTCTTATAAGTTTGGGATATGGCGGGTGAGGGGAATGTAAACAGATGCGCAAGAAGCGCTGAAATAATATTGGTAAATGATAAAAGTTTATTAGTATATTTTGTGGATAACACAGCTGGGTGGCGACAAAGTTAACAACTTTGATGTGGAATCCATGAAAACAACCCAAATTTCTGCCTGACACACCTCGTTTGATAAAGGGACGATGTATGGAGGCAGCTATATGGACGACTTTTGGAGGTAGCAATGGAGACAACGTGTGGAGGCTGCTATGGAGACAATTTAATTTGGATAGTGCCTGTATGTGGCAGTCCCAAAAATTTTTCAAACCAGAGGAGCAGGTAGGTGGCCCTCCAGAAAAATAGAATAGATTGAGTGCCTGTATGTGGCAGTCCCAAAAAGTTTTCAAACCGGAGGAGCAGGTAGGTGGCCCTCCAGAAAAATAGAATAGATTGAGTGCCTGTATGTGGCAGTCCCAAAAAGTTTTCAAACCAGAGGAGCAGGTAGGTGGCCCTCCAGAAAAATTGAATCGATTGAGTGCCTGTATGTGGCAGTCCCAAAAAGTTTTCAAACCAGAGGAGCAGGTAGGTGGCCCTCCAGAAAAATTGAATAGATTGAGTGCCTGTATGTGGCACTCCCAAAAATTGTTTAAAACAGAGGACCGGGTCGGTGGCCCTCCAGAAAAATTAAATGCATAAAGTACTATAGCTAGAGCCAGTGGGCCCTGTCAAAAAATAGCCAGTTTCCTCTGCTTTACTGTACAAAGTGGAGGAGAAGGAGGAAAATGAGGAGGAGGAGGAGTGGATCAATTATTCAGGTTGAGCTTCCTTCACCTGGTGAAGATTGGAAATTATGAGAAATCCAGGCTTTATTCATCTTAATAAGCGTCAGCCTGTCAGCGCTGTCAGTCGACAGGCGTGTACGCTTATCGGTGATGATGCCACCAGCTGCACTGAAAACCCGCTCGGACAAGACGCTAGCGGCAGGGCAGGCAAGAACCTCCAAGGCGTACAGCGCCAGTTCGTGCCACATGTCCAGCTTTGAAACCCAGTAGTTGTAGGGAGCTGTGTGATCATTTAGGACGATGGTATGGTCAGCTACGTACTCCCTCACCATCTTTCTGTAAAGATCAGCCCTACTCTGCCGAGACTGGGGACAGGTGACAGTGTCTTGCTGGGGTGACATAAAGCTGGCAAAAGCCTTGTAAAGCGTACCCTTGCCAGTGCTGGACAAGCTGCCTGCTCGCCTACTCTCCCTCGCTACTTGTCCCGCAGAACTACGCACTCTGCCGCTAGCGCTGTCAGAAGGGAAATACTGTTTCAGCTTGTGAACCAGGGCCTGCTGGTATTCATGCATTCTCACACTCCTTTCCTCTGCAGGGATGAGAGTGGAAAGATTTTGCTTGTACCGTGGGTCCAGGAGAGTGAACACCCAGTAATCGGTGCTGGAATAAATTCTTTGAACGCGAGGGTCACGGGATAGGCAGCCTAGCATGAAATCTGCCATATGCGCCAGAGTACCAACGCGTAAGAATTCACTCCCCTCACTGGCCTGACTGTCCATTTCCTCCTCCTTCAACTCCTCCAACTCCTCTTCTTCTGCCCATACACGCTGAACAGTGAAGGACTCAACAATGGTCCCCTCTTGTGTCTCGCCAACATTCTCCTCCTCTTCCTCCTCATCCTCCTCCACCTCCACCTCCTCCGATATGCGCTGAGAAACAGACCTAAGGGTGCTTTGGCTATCAACAAGGGAATCTTCTTCCCCCGTCTCTTGTGACGAGCGCAAAGCTTCCGACTTCATGCTGATCAGAGAGTTTTTCAACAGGCCAAGCAGCGGGATGGTGAGGCTGATGATGGCGGCATCGCCACTGACCATCTGTGTTGACTCCTCAAAGTTACTCAGCACCTGACAGATATCAGACATCCACGTCCACTCCTCATTGTAGACTTGAGGAAGCTGACTGACCTGACTACCAGTTCTGGTGGAAGTTGACATCTGGCAGTCTACAATGGCTCGGCGCTGCTGGTAAACTCTGGATAACATGGTCAGTGTTGAATTCCACCTCGTGGGCACGTCGCACAACAGTCGGTGAGCGGGCAGTTGGAGGCGGCGCTGCGCTGCCCTGAGAGTGGCAGCATCTGTGCTGGACTTCCTGAAATGCGCACAGATGCGGCGCACCTTCGTGAGCAAATCTGACAGATTGGGGTATGTCTTGAGGAAACGCTGAACTATCAGATTTAACACATGGGCCAGGCATGGCACATGTGTCAGTCTGCCGAGTTGCAGAGCCGCCACCAGGTTACGGCCGTTGTCACACACAACCATGCCTGGCTTCAGGTTCAGCGGTGCCAGCCACAGATCAGTCTGCGCCGTGATGCCCTGTAATAGCTCTTGGGCGGTGTGCCTTTTATCGCCTAGGCTCAGCAGTTTGAGCACCGCCTGCTGTCGCTTAGCAACGGCACTGCTGCTGTGCCTAGAGCTACCGACTGATGGCGCCGTGCCCATGGATGGTAGTTCGGAGGAGGAGGTGGAGGAGGGGTGGGAGGAGGAGGAGGCATAGTAGGCCTGAAACACCTGGACCGAGGTAGGCCCCGCAATCCTCGGCGTCGGCAGTATATGACCAGCCCCAGGGTCAGACTCGGTCCCAGCCTCCACCAAGTTAACCCAATGTGCCGTCAGCGATATATAGTGGCCCTGCCCGGCAGCACTCGTCCACGTGTCCGTGGTCAGGTGGACCTTGTCAGAAACGGCGTTGGTCAGGGCACGGGTGATGTTGTCTGACACGTGCTGGTGCAGGGCTGGGACGGCACATCGGGAAAAGTAGTGGCGGCTGGGGACCGAATACCGAGGGGCGGCCGCCGCCATGAGGTTGCGAAAGGCCTCGGTCTCTACCAGCCTATAGGGCAGCATCTCCAGGCTAAGCAATCTGGAGATGTGCACATTAAGGGCTTGGGCGTGCGGGTGGGTTGCACTATATTTGCGTTTCCGCTCCAGCGTCTGGGGTATGGAGAGCTGAACGCTGGTGGATGCTGTAGAGGATCGTGGAGGCGACGATGGGGTTTTTGTGGCAGGGTCCTGGGCAGGGGGCTGACTATCAGCTGACACAGGGGAAGGAGCAGTGGTGTGCACGGCCGGAGGTGAACGGGCTTGTTGCCACTGAGTGGGGTGTTTAGCATTCATATGCCTGCGCATACTGGTGGTAGTTAAGCTAGTAGTGGTGGAACCCCTGCTGAGCCTGGTTTGGCAAATGTTGCACACCACAGTCCGTCGGTCATCCGGTGTTTCCTTAAAGAACCTCCAGACTTCTGAAGATCTAACCCTTGCCGCAAGAGCCCTCGCCACGGGAGCTTCACTAGTTGACACATTTGGCGCTGATGCACCAGCTCTGGCCCTGCCTCTCCGTCTGGCCCCACCACTGCCTCTTCCAACCTGTTCTGGTCGAGGACTCTCCTCCGTCTCAGAAGCACTGTGTTCACCCGGCCTCTCAACCCAGCTTGGGTCTGTCACCTCATCATCCTCCGATCCCTCAGTCTGCTCCCCCCTCGGACTTCCTGCCCTGACAACAACTTCCCCACTGTCTGACAACCGTGTCTCCTCATCGTCGGACACCTCTTTACACACTTCCACTACGTCAAGAAGGTCATCATCACCCACAGACTGTGACTGGTGGAAAACCTGGGCATCGGAAAATTGCTCAGCAGCAACCGGACAAGTGGTTTGTGACTGTGGGAAGGGTCCAGAAAACAGTTCCTCAGAGTATGCCGGTTCAAATGCCAAATTTTCCTGGGAGGGGGCAGACTGGGGGGGAGGAGGCTGAGGTGCAGGAGCTGGAGGAGTGGCGATTTCGGTGACATGGGTGGACTGCGTGGAAGACTGACTGGTGGACAAATTGCTCGAAGCATTGTCAGCAATCCACGACATCACCTGTTCGCACTGTTCTGGCCTCAACAGTGCTCTACCACGAGTCCCAGTAACTTCAGACATGAACCTAGGGAGTGTAGCTCTGCGGCGTTCCCCTGCTCCCTCATAAGCAGGTGGTGTCTCACCCCGGCCAGGACCACGGCCTCTGACCCCTGCAGTAGTTGGACGCCCACGTCCCCGCCCTCGTCCTCTACCCCTAGCCCTCGGGTTAAACATTTTTAAAATGAGAGTTATAGCTTTAATTTTTTTTTAACTTTTTTTTGTGTTTTTTTTTTTTTTTTTGTGTTTTTGAGTTTTTAAAACCAAACAATGCTATCCTATAGCTATGGCTATTTTCTAGCCAAGTATGAAAGCACACTACTATGCCAGATGAGATGACACTGAGTTATTAAACAAAATAAACGTAAAATAAAAAAGGACAAATGGCAGACTGTGCCTAATTGAAATCCAACCCCTACTAAATTTTCCCACTTCGGTCTTTGCAATGGATATGTGCGTCACTAAGCGCAAAACACAGCGGTCGCAAGTCTCACTACAAATTGCTCACAATTGGCTAGTAGATGCACTGCAGCAAGTACAGCCACCAGCAGATCAACCAGAAATCAAATATATAACGCTACTGTAGGCGCAAGTAAGCCGTTTGGATTCTCCTATGGCTATTTTCTAGCCAAGTATGAAAGCACACTACTATGCCAGATGAGATGACGCTGAGTTATTAAACAAAATAAACGTAAAATAAAAAAGGACAAATGGCAGACTGTGCCTAATTGAAATCCAACCCCTACTAAATTTTCCCACTTCGGTCTTTGCAATGGATATGTGCGTCACTAAGCGCAAAACACAGCGGTCGCAAGTCTCACTACAAATTGCTCACAATTGGCTAGTAGATGCACTGCAGCAAGTACAGCCACCAGCAGATCAACCAGAAATCAAATATATAACGCTACTGTAGGCGTAAGCCGTTTGGATTCTCCTATGGCTATTTTCTAGCCAAGTATGAAAGCACACTACTATGCCAGATGAGATGACACTGAGTTATTAAACAAAATAAACGTAAAATAAAAAAGGAAAAATGGCAGACTGTGCCTAATTGAAATCCAACCCCTACTAAATTTTCCCACTTTGGTGTTTGAGGTGGATATGTGTGCCACTAAGAGCTAAACACAACGGTAGCAAGTCCCCCTGCTAATTCCTCACAAAATGGTACTAGATGCAAATAAAAAAAAAAAAAGTAGAACGTTATTGTAGCCCTAAGAAGGGCTGTTGGGTTCTTGGAGAATCACTCCTGCCTAACAGTAAGCTAATAGAACACCCTAACGCTTTCCCTGACCAGCAGCAGCTCTCTCCCTAGCGGCATCCAGACACAGAATGATCCGAGCAGCGCGGGCAGCGGCTAGTCTATCCCAGGGTCACCTGATCTGGCCAGCCAACCACTGCTATCGACGTGTAAGGGTACCACGTCATGCTGGGTGGAGTGCAGAGTCTCCTGGCTTGTGATTGGCTCTGTTTCTGGCCGCCAAAAAGCAAAACGGCGGGAGCTGCCATTTTCTCGAGCGGGCGAAGTATTCGTCCGAGCAACGAGCAGTTTCGAGTACGCTAATGCTCGAACGAGCATCAAGCTCGGACAAGCATGTTCGCTCATCTCTAAGTAGGATCAATCAGACAACCAAGGGTTAAAGTACCCTAGGGAGTCTGAAAAAAAAGTAAAAAATAAAAAAATGATATTAAAAAACCTAAAAATTCAAATCACCCCCTTTTCCCTAGAAGTCATATAAATAAACAGTAAAAGTATTCAGAATTCAGAATTGTTTTCTCGCTTCCCAGTATGCGGCATAGAATATTAAATACCATCACTATGATGTGCAATTTTTTACACAGAAAACAAGCCGTCACACAGCTCTCTACATGTAAAAATAAAAAAATTATAGATTTTTGAAGGTGGGGAGTGAAAAATAAAGATGCAAAAACGGAAAAGGGCCTGGTCCTTAAGGGGTTAAAGCACACCAAGTAGATGATGACATATGAGGCTGCGGTCACAAGTGGCGTTTGGGATGCGTTTTTCAGAGCATTGCAGAAACGCATCGCTTTACATGTTACCATGCATTTGGTTGGTTTGAAAGTGTTTCTCTTCATTGTTGGAATTGTTTTCAGCTGTGCTACCATTTTCACATTTTACACTTCTAGCAATGGTTAAAAAACTCTTTCTAACCAGCCAAACACATGGTAAAATGTAAAACACATGCGATGCAAGGCATAAAAAAAATGCAATGTAACGCCATGTGTGAATGTACTCTTAAAGCATGTCAACTTATTCCAATTAACATGTTCAAGAAAAATATACTCCTGCCCTGGACTTGCACATAAAAAGTTGCAAACGTAAGCAAAAAAAGTGTTACATAAATTAAAAGTCGCACCAAACATCTGGAAAATAAAGATACACAAGGCACAAGGTGCAGACAAAGGTGAACTTGAGTGAAAGTTGCAGTGAAAAGTTGCAAATAGAAAAGTTGCAAAAAGAAAGAAAATAGATGCAAAAATAAAGATACATGTCCCCCATGTGACCCACAGAATCTGGGATAAGTAGTAATCCTCCGCATCCTCAAAAGAAAAGAGAAGTCTTGACTTTCTTCTTATCGAGATGCCACCTAATGTAGGGCCAGACCTAAGTCATAATCATGATAGGATCAGATTTTACCAATACTTCTCTTAGACCAAAAATGAATGAGATCAAAGGTCAACATAGAAAATTTTAAGTAAAATAATGTGCTTTTATTTGTAGAAATTAAATGTGGAGTGTGTATAAAGTCGAAGCCTCTGATGATGGTTTTCGACTGTGCTCCTGGTGTATTTTAAATATATGCACTTTGGACATTACTCCGGGGCCAAAGCCTTCTATGGGCCCATGGCCACCCAAAGCTCCCACCAAATTTTATACTCAGTGGACCATCACCCATGAAATCTTCCTACATCTGTTCCTGCTCTCAATAAACATGTACACAAAAGTCATTTCAGGACCTTTGGAGATCCTACAGAGGTCCTGAAACTTCTGATAGAAAGTAGGCAGAAGGGACGCATCCTCCATTCCCCAAGAAGCTGATTCTAGTACCAGATGTAGGAAGTGATTCCAGGTTTGTAGGGGCTAGAATATTCATACAGTCCAGGGCCCATCGCAGTCTTAATCTGACCCTGCTCCCATGGGAAGGTAAGGTTGATGTGCTCCTAATTTTAACCTAGGCTTTTTTGCCTCTCAGGGCTTCAGGTGTTTGCATGCGGTGTCCTTAGGGAGCTGAGATGTAAAAAGAAATCACAAGTTTTAGAGGAATAAGAAGACAATTCTTTGTCTTCCCTTGTGGAATGATCATCATACTCTCCCTCTACTTCTTTTAATAGAAGTACTCAATATTAAAAAAAAATATATATATTTGGTTTTCAAAATGGAAAAAAATCTTTCTTTTAAATTTTTAGTTAATAAGTTGACATTTTACCGTATCGTAACTCCAAAAAGTAATTGTAAATTAATCTAAATTAAGGACATACCACTTGGAGAATCAAATTTTTACGTATTTAAAGTAAAATTTACAATGTTTCCATATGTTAATTGACATATGATCTAGACCTGTCAATGATTTTTGTTAGCATTTCTGGCACAGATTAAAGGCTGATTATTTAACATCAATGGATGAGAAAAGTAACTAAAACACTCTGGTCCAAGGCCAAAAGATTTCTCCATCTTATATAAACCATTGATGCAGAATTATAAACCAGTGTTAAATCTGTGTCTCTGTCTTCTGAAGTTTGTACTGTCAGGTTGAGAAGGTGCCGAACTCTGCCTGATGCTTTTCAGTCCCCTGTCGGAAAGGTGCTCTATTTGCTGGATTTCTGGCACCATCCAATCCTTGCTCCGAACCAGCAAGGGTAAAGGCTCTCTTACCTTCAGAGCCCTTCCTCTCTCCTCTGGAGTGTGCTTTGATGTAAACCTTGTGTTCACCATCCTTCTTTGCTTTTCAACCAGTTTTTCTACTAGCATTTGCTGGTTTTCTTGATAAATGTTTTTACCTCTGTTTTTTTAATATCGGCTAACGTTCTTGACTATTCTCCTGTGTATTCCATTTTGTACTTTGCTTGCTTTCTTGTTGTGACTAGGATTTTCAACCTCCCCTTCGTGTTCCCTTTGGTGAAGGGAACTGGCCACTGCTTAGGGTGGACCCAGTAAGCAGGCAGGGACTGCTTGTAGGGCCCAGAATTAGGGCTCACTGTCCTTGTCCTTACACACAGGTTCATTGTCAGGGTCTTAGGGGCACAACCCCAAACCTACGGTTTTTTTCTGTTACTCACAAATAATAATGTTCTTTTTTGGATATCAGAATTGAATTTTTTCTAACAAAGCAGACACAGCAGCTGTACAATGTCAACCTAGATTCAGTAGCTCAGCTGTGTGATTTGTTGACTCACTATTACTAAAATAGGGATAACATACCAGCTGTAGATGGTAAGGCTTAACTACACACATGTTCTTCTGTAAATGGAGAAAGAATGGAGTAAATGAAGAAGACTGTAACCCTCACAAACAATAGCTAGACTTCAATCTCCTCTCGTTGTGTATCAGGATCATCTGATCAATGGAGGTCACAGTGTTGAGCCCCCACCAATCTGATATGAAGACCAATCCTATGCACCATTAATGTCTCGAAGATGAAAAACTGGACAGTCCTACAACCAAGCATGAAGTTGAGCCCAACAGCTTCGAATTTCACCACTGAGTACTAAAATATTAACATTTTAAAAGACAAAGTACACCATTATCATGGCAACATTGGAATACTGTCTCATTTCTTATTGGTCTAAGCATTTGAATTCATTCACGAAAATATGTTCTTAAAATAACCATCTCTAGCCTACCAAATGGGCAAGAGAAATCACACAACTATGATGTAAATGACACAACATGGATATTTATGTTTCATGGGGGTTTTTTTCTCTCATTTGAGTTTCTTAATTTGGAAGTGCCAGCTCCCAGAACTGCGCACAGAATCTAATTTAAGATCCGAGGTGCCTACGTGTTAGCACTTTGTGTGCCTCATTGTATGTTTTAGCACCTTACGCATTTCACTTAATAGTCCCATATCTATAAATCAACAGAGTAATTTTAGATGTGAAAGTTAGTGACACCTCTGGCACCACTGATTTAATTGGCTTTTAGCTCATTAGACTTTCTGTGATTCAGGCTGAACACTCTTAGACGTTGAAGAGCCTTGGATCGAAGGCATTATTCTTGAACAGATACTGGTTAATGGCACCAAAACATGTCAAGTTAAAAAGTTTAAAAATAAGCCAAAAACCACATCCTTTAAACCTTAAGAACTTATGGACTTTTAAAGAACATGTCATAAGTGGATGATAGAAGAGGGTCTACCCATTGAAACCATCACCTTTCTCGTGAATAATGGTCCGTTGACCACTATTCGCAGTCAGGGCTGAAAGGAACTGTTGACAGAGTTTGTTGCACATGTACAGACAGTTTCTATGTAAGTCTATATGCCTGCCTATTTTTGTTCCTCCTAATAAAGTTGAATTAAAAGTGACAATGCAAGTGCAGCAAAGTGCGGAAAAACCCTTTATTTATGTTAATCCACACCCATAGGGTTAAGATCATGACAATGACAAGCATTACACCTATTATTTTTCTTTGTTCTATATGGGAAAAAAAATTAGGGTTAGCCTCTCACCTTTCTTGGAAAACCCTGCCACTCAAACGTCTACTTCCGGTACTGCCATGTCCTGTTGGATAGCAGATCTTCACACTGCACTCTAAGAGGACCATACATGCCCAGTATTTTGTTTGTATTGCTTTTCAAACATTCTCGAGCCTCCAAAGAACAAAATTTCAAACTGAGGATGAGCTGTAGAAAAGGATGGGGAAGTGCCGACAATTGATAAGAAGAGACTGGGTGACTACAGCTGTGATTTGGAATTGAAGAGCATGCCCCGGGGGGGGGGGGGGGGGGTCAAGTTAATATATAGCATTAAAGTTGTTGTTAACAGCATTTGACCCTTTAGAACAATGGCTCTCAATCTGTGGGTCATGACCCCTTTGAATGTCGAAAGATGCTATCGGCCTCCAGGCGGGTCCACCCACATATGAGAGTCTAGTACAGGGGTGGCGAACCTATGGCACGAGTGCCAGAGGTGGCACTCGCAGCCCTTTCTGAGGGCACTCAGGCCAATTGTCCAAGGACAGAGTTCACCAAACACTGAACACTTCAACTTAAGGGGAAATTAGAAGGTGTTGACAGAACTGCATTATCTTTGGAGGTCATCTTGCTGGACCCACCATTTCTTCTTACAGAGAGACCCTGGAAAGAAGCTACAATGATTTGAATTTGCCTTCCTTCTGTCAACTATATTGGTGGCCTTAGGCGGCCGATACAATTGAAAGATATGGAAGAACAGGCAGTAGTAAGTTACTTTATAAAATTCTATGCTGGAACTTCACAGTATATAAGTGGGTTTTGGATGTAGTTTGGGCACTCGGTCTGTAAAAGGTTCGCCATCACTGGTCAAGTATTTGCAGCTCTCAGGGAACCACTAATGTTACTATAAAGCATGTCTGGGGGTTGGTGTCACAATGTATAAACCTACCCCGGTGTGTCATTTTATACAGAGCTCACGTTTCCAAATGGGGAGGTTTGGTGGTGCACAGCTTCTCAAGAAACCGGTGGAGGTGAACTGCTGGTTCAGTTTGTGCAGCTGAGCTGTAGAGCAGCAGGTAAAGAGAGCTGATAACATGATGGGTGACATGGGCGCTTGAGGACTTAGCTCCGGATGGTGCCCTGGGCAGGATGCCGGGGGCTCTACCAGCAGCAGGCTGCCTGTCACCTAGGAGGGCATTAAAAAATGCCACAATCTGCCCTTTCATACTGTAGTGTATAGAAGCCTGGTTCCCAGGAGAGTATGCCTGGTAGAGACTAAGGTCCCACTGCTTAAACCATCAATGCCAGGGGATATCTAAATATATACAGCATGACACCCAATTGGAAACAATGGAGTAGCAATCACAGTGATAATGTTATGCAGTAACAATGAAAATAATTTTATGGGGAAGTCACTACAACATGAGAAACTCTATTAAAAACTATATTAAAAAGGTTGAGAACCACTTGTCTAGATATTATTATCCATATGGAATCTCAGCCTCAACCTGGGGAACTGTAATTTACATAGGACCTTCCACCTCCTCATTGCATCCTATAGTAGGTGTGCCCCACTTATTCCAGTGTAATTCCACTAAATTTTTCTTTTCTAGCTTACTAAACATGATGGGTCGTACTCAGTTCAACCTGAAAATTCCCCTGGTTCTTTACCTGGACAAAGTTACAAATCTTATAAATTCTTTAGTCTTTTGTTAGACATACACCTTATGGGGTTATTTATCCGGCCTCGTTATGTATCCAGCCTGGTCCCGGCAAACATTTATCTCTACACCCTGCCTGACTTAGCAATAAACGCCCCGCACCGGCCCACTCCCTGCCGGCCACATCACCCCCTGCCGGCTGCGCCCCACTATTCAAGCCCCTCCACGTAGAGGTGGTGGAAAGGGGGAAGTAATCGCAAGTGCTAGCAATAAGCTACAATTTGAAGTTATTTCAGGACTTCTATGCCATGGGCGTGGATAAGTATAATAGAAATTTGATTGACCAAAAAGTTATCTTTAATATCTAATTCAGTGGGCGGCTTTACCCGTCAGTGGATAAAAGATCTAACTTTAGGAAAGCAAAATGAAGATAAAGAGAATATATCGCTGCTTGAATATGGAGATTAAGTTGGTTCCTTAACAATAAATTACAGCACACAAGGGCCGGGGTTTTCTTATAAATTAACACAAAATGAGTGTACAAGGGATTTCATAACTTAAAATAAAACTGATTTAGAAGCTATGAAGGTTTAATGCAGGATTTTTGTGGGGAATTCATAATAAGAAATCTCATGCTACTGAATAAACAGCAAGAGAATATGGCCGATATACGTTTTCTAACTCTGGACGTAAAATATGACTTCTTCACCCTTCAACCTGCAGACAATGTGAAGTACTGACCCTGGAGAACTGTAAAATCATTGGGTTACTTTTGTGGTTTGGTCTTTTGCAGTTGTTGCTATCAAGCTGACAAGGCACTGATTCCTTATGGTGTTTTAAGTGGGTAGTCTGAACAGTGCTCTATTTGCTGGACAGCTGGCTCACTGCAATACTTTCTATAAATTGGCAGGGGTTAAGGTTCTCAAAATTTCAGAGCCCTGCTTCTCTCACCTGGAGTATACTCTGTTATAAACCCTGTGTGCAACTTCCTCAATTTGCTGATTTGTCTTTTTAGCTAAGTCAGTGCTAATTCTTTCTATTTCTAATTTTTTTTATATTGGCTTACGTTGTTGTCTATTCTCCTGTGTATTTGATTTTGTACTTTACTTGCTATCTTGCTGTGACACAGATTGTCAACCTCCCCACTGTGTTATATGTTTTATAAAGTATGTACACTTTGGCACAGGGAGGGTCTGACAACCAGTTACTAGCCACTGTTTAGGGTGGACCTAGTACGCCGGCAGGGACTGTTTGGAATTCGGGCTCACTGTCATTGTCCATGTTCTGCCCTTATGCATAGCTTTATGTGATTTGTTAATAAAAGCAGGACTGCAAAATAGATTTACATTCTAGGGTAAAGCACTGGGGATTGTCCTCACACTGCTGATCGTTCAGATCTCCATCACTTGGTGAGAACAGGACCAACATTCTCATTCGGTAGGGATGCCAACAGTTGGAACTTCACCAATCAAATGATCTCCTATCCTGTGGTTAGGGAATAACAATCAAACTTGCTCCAACCCCTTTAAGAAACTACCCCACTTCGACATACATTTTGCTACAATAAAAATAAAGGATAAAAGGAAAAGAAAACATCATCCACCTGTATCTAAAGCAAAAATTGAATCAATGTATTGGAGCCATCTGCCGACAACATTTATTGACCTGTAAAAATATACTTAACATCTCCTTTAATTTTCGGAATACACAGGCAGAATGGAGAAAGCACGAAATTCACAAACCTTTTCCATAAGCTTTTACACTTGTCAAAAATACAGCGATAATATAATATCCCTTTAACAAAAGTGTCTCCCCCTCGGTTGGTTTCGTAATTTACCTCCTTAAATGTTATCCCAGGCTTTAATGAAGTGAATGACATTTCTACATATCCGCATTACTAGTCCAAGAAAAATCAGCAAATTCTGATATTAAAAATAATTAATCTGTTCTGTTTGTCGTTGCGTGTGAGTCATCCCATGCCACCTACTTAGAAGTGGAGCTCTAGAAGCCATTAGTGGGGATTTTCCACATAGTGACATGGAGTAACAATAGAAGACGCAAGCCAATTAGTGCATTTGCCGGAAAAAAAATTGGAATATTCTAATTATTCTGTCATGGCAGGTAAAGGGTAAAACGTAATGCGGCAGAAAGATAAACCCTAACGAAACATTGTCCATCTTCCAATTAATTACTTAACGTGAATGCATAATGTTGTTGACTTTAACGGGTTGTCCCACCCCTAAGACCCCCACTGATCACAATAGAGTTCAATATTGATAATGTGAATGGTCGAGTAACGGTCAAGCACCAGTCAAAGTCTAAGGGAACTGATGAACACAGCAAAATAATCTGATCTTGTAAATAACAAATAAACATCAATTTCATTAACAATAAAATAAATCCAGGTTTGAAGGCAAAAAACGACTTATGCTAATTGTTCCCCAAAAACCGTGGGATGTCAGAATAAATTAGCATCAACATCCAATTTGATGTTATGTATTTTAGTTCAAAAAGTGTTTTCAGACCCCACTTGAACTTGGCCATTTACCCAACCAATACAAAGTGGTAGAAAGTTCTCACTGCTCTTACAGTAAAGAATCCCTGTCAATGGTGATGGTAGAACCTATTGGATGCCCCTTGTCTATGGTGATGGGAGAACCACCTCTTCTCTAGACATAGAAGTTGTCCCCTGTCTATGGAGATAATAGAACTACCTTTCCTCTAGGTTTAGAGGACGCCCCTTTTCATTGGTAATGGTAGAACCGCCTCTCCTCTATGTGTAGAGGATGCCTCCTGTCTATGGTGATGGTAGAACCTCCTCTCCTCTAGGTGTAGAGGATGCCCCCTGTCTATGGTGATGGTAGAACTGCCTCTCCTCTAGGTGTAGAGGATGCCTCCTGTCTATGGTGATGGTAGAACCACCTGTCCTCTAGGTGTAGAGGATGCCTCCTGTCTATGGTGATGGTAGAACCTCCTCTCCTCTAGGTGTAGAGGATGCCCCCTGTCTATGGTGATGGTAGAACTGCCTCTCCTCTAGGTGTAGAGGATGCCTCCTGTCTATGGTGATGGTAGAACCTCCTCTCCTCTAGATGTAGAGGATGTCCCCTGTCTATGGTGATGGTAGAACGCCTCTCATCTAGGTGTAGAGGATGTCTCCTGTCTATGGTGATGGTAGAACCACCTCTCCTCTAGGTGTAGAGGATGTGCACTGTCTATGGAGATGGTAGAACCACCTCTCCTCTAGGTGTAGAGGATGTCCCCTGTCTATGGAGATGGTAGAACGCCTCTCCTCTGGATGTAGAGGTTTCCTACTGTCTATGGTGATGGTAGAACCTACTCTAGGTGTAGAGGATGCCCCCTGTCAATGGAGATGGTAGAACGCCTCTCCTCTAGGTGTAGAGGATGTCCCCTATCTATGGTGATGGTAGAACTTACTCTAGAGGTAAAGGACGCCCCCTTTCTATGGAGATGGTAGAACTCCTCTCCTTTAGGTGTAGAGGATGTCCCATGTCTATGGTGATGGTAGAGCCGCCTCTCCTCTAGGTGTACAGGATGCCCCATGTCTATGGTGATGGTAGAACCACCTCTCCTCTAGGTGTAGAGGATGCCCCCTGTCTATGGTGATGGTAGAGCCGCCTCTCCTCTAGGTGTACAGAATTCCCCATGTCTATTGTGATGGTAGGACTCCCTCTCCTTTAGGTGTAGAGGATGCCCGCTGTCTAACCACCTTTCCTCTAGGTGTAGAGGATGTCCCCTGTCTATGGTGACGGTAGAACCATTTCTGGCAATGGTAAAATCGTCTGTCCTCTAGAGTTAGAAGATTTCCTCCCTGTCTATAGTGATGGTAGAACAGCCTCTCCTCTTGCTGGGGGAGGAGTAAGCCGGAATGTGGCTTTCCTGTCTCCACGCCTGCGCACATGCTGCAGCCGGCGACTTTTCATACATGAAAATTTGCTGGCCTTGTAGGGCCTGGTGTAGAAATAAACACTGTGCAGACCCCCGAGCGCACCAGCGTATAATACATAAACCCCATTGACTTTTGTGATAATGTAAAGAATACAATGTGTGTCAGATCTCCGTCCCGCATGGTTTCCATCGGTTGCCACATTATGGTAATTTCTGCGTATGACTGTATCGAGTTATAAAAAGCCGAAATCATTTATTGCAATGAGCTTTATTGACAGCTAATCTGCTCTTAATGCGATTGTAGTTTATTTCTTTTACTAATTACTTTCTGACTTCATTTCAAATGTTAATGATTTCAGATACATTTATAATAATTGTATTACTTACAAGCGTGTTGCTCATCGCCGCAACATATTGTGAAGTGACTAACTTCCATCGGGGATTCATTTGACTGTTTGGTGATGGGTCAGAATAATATAATTGGAGCAGAGTTTGTTTGTTGGATGGGATTTCTATATTAAGAAATTTAAAGAAGCCTTTTATGGAGCAGATTTTACAAATTATTGGCAGGCGCCATCGCAATAAGGAGGAGGAGCATAGTAAGTGATGTATTATGTCCCATATGCAGGTAGTATGTTATAGAGAAGGAAGAGTGGAGCAGTTTCTTCATTTACTTACCCGGTCCTGTCGTGATCCAGCGGCGCGTTCTCTGTGGAGGATTCGGGTCTTCCGGCGATTCACTAAGGTAGTGCGCCCGATGTCCACCAGGTGTCGCTGCTGCGCTGAAGTCCGCTGAAGTTCGCCGGAGTTCACTATCCTATCCTGGGTGCAGGTAAGCGCGTGTCAAGCGACACATTTTTTTTTTTTAATTCTGCGGTTTTTCTGAATCCGTTGGGTTTTCCGACGGCCACGCATGCATGCCGGTGCCGATGCACCACAATCCGATCGCGTGTGCCAAAATCCCAGGGCAATTCAGGGAAAAACGGCGCAAATCGGTAATATTCGGGAAACCCGATGAAAAAAAGCGATTCGGGCCCTCGGTAAATGACCCCCACTAGAACTCATTTACTAAGGGTGGCGGATCGCACTTTCGTCGGACTGTGCGCCTCTTTAGGGGATTGCGCGACTTTGACAGGTATTTAGCAAGTGTCTGCTCCGGAATTTTGGTGCAGCTGCACTGGCTTCCATGCAAGACAAATTGGGTGCTGTCGGACGATCCGGCTGATTCGGACTGAGCGCGGGATTTCACTTTCAAATTGTGTTGCAAGACAAAGCACTTACATGCACCGGGAAGAAGAAGGTGAACTCTGTCGGACCTGAGCGGGGAAGCGACACATGCAGGATATCAGGCACACGATCTTATGTAAGTAAATGTGCCCCACTGTCTTATCTGCAAGTAGAGCAGAAGGAACTCATAAAATTGGTTATAATCTCCTATTTACAGGAAGCATTTTATGGAGCAGGAGTAGCTGAGCAGAGTATGCACAATGTCCTCTATGTAGGCAGTATATAATAAATCAAGGGGTGTTCAGCGAATTGGATATACTGGAGCACATTTATTTACTTGTCCGGAGGAGTTCACACCAAGGGCATTGTCCGACAATGATGCACTCTGCCGCGATTCACTAAGATCGTGCGCCCAATATCCTTCCTGGTGCATGTAAGTGCACGTTCAGTCTGAATACGTCGGACCGTCTGATGGCACACACCCCAATTTCAGCGCAGCTGGCCAATCGAGTGTGACACAATCCCCTGTTAAATACCTGTCACAGCCGTGCAAAACCTGAAAACATCGGAAAGTCTGACGAAAGTGGGTCCCCAGACCCTTAGTAAATAAGCCCCAGTGTCCTCTTTGCCGGTAGCATGTGTCAGGGAAAGTGGACCCACTGGACACCTGGGAGTGGAGTCTAAGTGGCACCCGTTATTCACCAGAGCCTGGCCCAAAGCGGGTTGAACTTGCTGTGGCGTGATACCACTAGGTCGCTCCACAGGCGTGACTTTGGCCGTGGTGATGGCTAAGGTGAGGTACAGAATCGGCAGGCAGGATCTGAGTCAAGGTCAGGCAGGAGGTCAGGACAGGTGGAATGGAACTGGAGTCGGGGAAATAGCAACAGGTCAAGACAGGCGGCAAGTAATTGAGATCAAGGTCAGGGACATAGCAGAAGGTCACATTGGAAAATGCACAGGAATCACAACAGAAAAGCTTTCTCTAAGGCTTTGAGGCACAAAGATCCGGCAGGAAGGTCACAGGAAGAGGCCGGCTATTTTACAGGCCAGCGGCCGGCCACTGCCAATTAGCAGCGCACAGGCCCTTTAAATCTTACAGAGCTGGCGTGCGCACGCCCTAGGTAGCAGGGCATGCCGAGTCGCGGGAGACGCCGCTGGTGCGTGTAGAGCTAAGTGGGGCTGCAGCTGATACGGAGGGGCACACAGAGGCACATGGGTGGGCCTGCGACCCGAGACATGGGTCATAGGGGAACTTGTGACAGCATGTCAAAGAACAGAAAGAACTAAGAGAATTTTACATAGTGTCATACAGGCAGGCAGCAGGTTATAGAGCAGAAAGGGACTGTAAATAGTGTTCTTTTTATAAACAGTTTGTTATAAAGGAGAAGGCGGTAAGTAAATTATGCATAGTCTCCTACATTCAGGCAGCATGTTATAGAGCAGGAAGAGCTGAGCAGATTGTTCATTGTGTCCTATCTGCAGGCAGCATGTTATAGATCAGGAGGAGCTGAGCAGATTGTAAAGAGAGTCATATCTAGGACAGCATGTATAGAGCAGGAGAACCTGAGCAAATTGTATGTAGTGTCCTATCCATAGGCATCATGTTATAGAGCAAGGGAGCTGAGCAGATTGTACGTAGCAGCTTATTTACTTAGGGTCCCGCGGCCGCATTTCCATCAGGTTTTTCAACGTTTTCGGGGATCGCACTGCTGGAACAGGTATTTAGAAGGGGATTGTGTCGTACGGAAGAAGAAGGTGAACTCCGGCGGACGCGCAGAGAAGCGACACATGCAGGAAATCAGGCGCATGATCTTCTTGAATCGCGGCCGATGTGCATTCCGGTCCGACAGTGCACTTTCGGGAATCGCACAGTACAGGTAAGTAAATGTGCTCTATAGTGTGCTATATGCAGCCAGCATGTCATAGAGCAGGAGAAGCTGAGCAGATTGTACATCGTGTCATATCTATAGGCCGCATATAATATAGCAGGAGGAGCTCAGTAATTTATGCATAGTGTCTGCTATCTGCTGAATAACCTTTACAACTAAGAATAAACTACAATTTAAATTGATTAATTGAAAATTGTAGACATTGGGGCTCATTTACAGATGATTTCCGTTTAGGGCCAAATTGCCCCGGGATTTTGGCGCATGCGATCATATTTTGGTGCATCGACGCCGGTTTGCACGCCACAGAAATGGGAGCCGTGGGCCGTCGGACAACCCGACGGATTCGGACAAACCGCGGAATTTATGGTCAATAAGCATTTATTGGAGAGTACAAGACAAATCACACAGGACTTATTAGCTGAACAATCCAAAAACAATAACATAGCATCATGACAATTATACAATGGCATAATGAAATAACTTGCATTTCTAAACTATGCACCTTGTAAGGCATAATGTTACATAAATTAAGATAGTTAAGCTGCATCATATAAGTCAAAGTCATAATAAAAATGCATCAAAATCTACATCCATACAATCATACATACCAAACCGCGGAATTTAAAAAAGTGATTTGTGTCGCAAGATCAAGCACTTACATGCACCAGGAAGAAGAAGGTGAACTCCGGCGGATCTCAGCACGGAAGTGACACATGCAGGAACTCGCACGAGGTTAGTGAATTGCGGCAGACCCGAATCCTCATCGGACAACGCACCGCGGGATCGCGTCAGGACTGGGTGAGTAATTGTGCCCCATTGGGTTTTATTTACTAAGGGTCCGCGGATCGCATTTCCGTCGGATTTCCCGACGTTTTTCAGAGATTGCACGGCTGGGACAGGTATTTAGAAGGGGATTGTGTTGCACACGATTGGATTGTGGCGCAGCGGCGCCACCTTTCATGCGTCAGGAATCGGGGGGCGGGCCGTCAGATGATCCGACGGATTCGGACTGAGCGTGGGATTTAACTTTAAAAGTTAAATTGTAAAACTTAACTTGTATTGTATAGCAAGATCAAGCACTTACATGCACCAGGAAGAAGAAGGTGACCTCTGTCGGACCTGAGCAGGGAAGCGACACATGCAGGATATCGGGCGCATGATCTTAGTGAATCGCGGCAGATGTGCATTATCATCGAAACAATGGCCTTCAGGTGAACTCCTCGGACAGGTAAGTAAATGTGCCCCTTTATGGACAGCTCTCAATTTTTGTCTATGGTCCACTAAAGTTGAAAGAAACACAAATTAAAGGGTTTTTCCAGATTGAAAATCACTTCCCGCCCAACTTTGGATACCGAGAGCCACCGCTAGAGATACGGGGACCCTTTGGTGAGTATGGAGTTTTTTCTGTTGTGTTGTATTATATGTTATCACGCAGCACATAATATGCATAGAAATAACATAGAAAACATACTGGGGGTCATTTACTAAGGGCCTGGTTCGTGTTTTCCCGACGAGTTACCCGAATATTTCCAATTTGCGCCGATTTTCCCTGTATTGCGCATCAGATTGTGGCGCATCGGCACCGGCATGCACACGACGGAAATCGCGGGACGCGGCCGAACGAAAACCTGACGGATTATGAGAAACCACCGCATTTTTTAAAAAAAGGGTGGCGGGACACGCGCTTACCTTCACCAAGTATAGACTCGTGCACTCCGGCAGATTGTTCATTGTGTCCTATCTGCAGGCAGCATGTTATAGATCAGGAGGAGCTGAGCAGATTGTAAAGAGAGTCATATCTAGGACAGCATGTACAGAGCAGGAGAACCTGAGCAAATTGTATGTAGTGTCCTATCCATAGGCATCATGTTATAGAGCAAGGGAGCTGAGCAGATTGTACGTAGCAGCTTATTTACTTAGGGTCCCGCGGCCGCATTTCCATCAGGTTTTTCAACGTTTTCGGGGATCGCACTGCTGGAACAGGTATTTAGAAGGGGATTGTGTCGTACGGAAGAAGAAGGTGAACTCCGGCGGACGCGCAGAGAAGCGACACATGCAGGAAATCAGGCGCATGATCTTCTTGAATCGCGGCCGATGTGCATTCCGGTCCGACAGTGCACTTTCGGGAATCGCACAGTACAGGTAAGTAAATGTGCTCTATAGTGTGCTATATGCAGCCAGCATGTCATAGAGCAGGAGAAGCTGAGCAGATTGTACATCGTGTCATATCTATAGGCCGCATATAATATAGCAGGAGGAGCTCAGTAATTTATGCATAGTGTCTGCTATCTGCTGAATAACCTTTACAACTAAGAATAAACTACAATTTAAATTGATTAATTGAAAATTGTAGACATTGGGGCTCATTTACAGATGATTTCCGTTTAGGGCCAAATTGCCCCGGGATTTTGGCGCATGCGATCATATTTTGGTGCATCGACGCCGGTTTGCACGCCACAGAAATGGGAGCCGTGGGCCGTCGGACAACCCGACGGATTCGGACAAACCGCGGAATTTATGGTCAATAAGCATTTATTGGAGAGTACAAGACAAATCACACAGGACTTATTAGCTGAACAATCCAAAAACAATAACATAGCATCATGACAATTATACAATGGCATAATGAAATAACTTGCATTTCTAAACTATGCACCTTGTAAGGCATAATGTTACATAAATTAAGATAGTTAAGCTGCATCATATAAGTCAAAGTCATAATAAAAATGCATCAAAATCTACATCCATACAATCATACATACCAAACCGTGGAATTTAAAAAAGGGATTTGTGTCGCAAGATCAAGCACTTACATGCACCAGGAAGAAGAAGGTGAACTCCGGCGGATCTCAGCACGGAAGTGACACATGCAGGAACTCGCACGAGGTTAGTGAATTGCGGCAGACCCGAATCCTCGTCGGACAACGCACCGCGAGATCGAGTCAGGACTGGGTGAGTAATTGTGCCCCATTGGGTTTTATTTACTAAGGGTCCGCGGATCGCATTTCCGTTGGATTTCCCGACGTTTTTCAGAGATTGCACGGCTGGGACAGGTATTTAGAAGGGGATTGTGTTGCACACGATTGGATTGTGGCGCAGCGGCGCCACCTTTCATGCGTCAGGAATCAGGGGGCGGGCCGTCAGATGATCCGACGGATTCGGACTGAGCGCGGAATTTAACTTTAAAAGTTAAATTGTAAAACTTAACTTGTATTGTATAGCAAGATCAAGCACTTACATGCACCAGGAAGAAGAAGGTGACCTCTGTCGGACCTGAGCAGGGAAGCGACACATGCAGGATATCGGGCGCACGATCTTAGTGAATCGCGGCAGATGTGCATTATCATCGAAACAATGCCCTTCAGGTGAACTCCTCGGACAGGTAAGTAAATGTGCCCCTTTATGGACAGCTCTCTATTTTTGTCTATGGTCTACTAAAGTTGAAAGAAACACAAAATAAAGGGTTTTTCCAGACTGGAAATCACTTCCCGCCCAACTTTGGATACCGAGAGCCACCGCTGGAGATACGGGGACCCTTTGGTGAGTATGGAGTTTTTTCTGTTGTGTTGTATTATATGTTATCACGCAGCACATAATATGCATAGAAATAACATAGAAAACATACTGGGGGTCATTTACTAAGGGCCTGGTTCGTGTTTTCCCAACGAGTTACCCGAATATTTCCAATTTGCGCCGATTTTCCCTGTATTGCGCATCAGATTGTGGCGAGAAACCACCGCATTTTTAAAAAAAAGTGTGGCGGGACACGCGCTTACCTTCACCAAGTATAGGCTCGTGCACTCCGGCGGGTCTCGGCGGACTTCAGCACAGCAGCGACACCTGGTGGACATCGGAGGAACTGCCTTAGTGAATCGCTGGGAGACCCGAATCCACCGCAGAGAACGCGCCGCTGGATTGCGAATATACCGGGTAAGTAAATCTGCCCCATTGTTCCTTTATACTGGGAACATATAAGATTCCTAAACTACTATACAGTAGATTGTATAGAAGATATTAGAAGACTCTGTATATTTCAAGTCGTGAAAAACCTACAGTTCCAACTTTTGACGAATCTCTCAGAATAAAAACTCAACTTCCTTGTTTTTCATTTCGCTATATGAGTCATTAGTTTATGTTCTGGGACTAATCCGATGCCTTTGGGAAATTCATTGTGGAAGCTCCTGTAAGTCCTGCAAATTCCGTGATTAATGTTAATTCTTTCGCATGTGAACTCTCGATGTCTAACGCCAACACTTTATGTTTTCGATGATTTAAAGCCTCGCGTTATTTTTCTTCTTTAATGCCAACTGTTTATTGAAATAGGATTTTATGTTCTAATTAAAGCGGCGTCTTACGAAGGCGACGCGGGATTAAACGCTTACAGTATACAGCAGACGAGGCTGTATATCATATATATTATTCACTGGTATATATTTCAGAAAACCACTTGATATCTAATAACTTATACTTTATATCCCTGACCAATTTTAACATAATAACAGGAAAAAAACTAAAGCTTTTGATACGTAAATCACTATTAGGGTTTGGTTTTTCAGCTTCATCAGTAGCTCAAAGACAATGGGGCACGTGAACACTATGAGGGTTATTTATCATTGGTTTTCCTGGTGTTTTTTGGCGTAAAAAAGTCTCAAAGCAGTCACATTGCTAAAAAGTCTTGCAGGACTATACAGGTGGTCCTCTACTTAAAAACACCTGACTTACAGATGACCCCTAGTTACAAACAGCCCTTTGGATGTTGGTAATTCACTTTTCTTTAGCCTTAGGCTACAATAATCAGCTGTAGGAGTTATAATAGGGGCCTGCAATTAAGATTTATTGTTAATCCTGGTTCTTATGACAATCCAATGCAACCAAAACCACATATACAGTCATGGACAAAAGTTTTGAGAAAGATACAAATGTTAATTTTTACAAAGTCTAGTGCATCAGGTTTTATATTGGCAATTTGCATATACTCCAGAATGTTATAAAGAGTGATCAACTTAACAGCAATGAATTACAAAGTCAATATTTGCCTAGAAAATGAACTTTTCCCCCAAACTACATTTCACCTTCATTGCAGGCGCCATAAAAGGAGCAGCTAACATGGTTTCAGTGATTGCTCCAGTAACACAGGTGTGGGTGCTGATGAGGACAGGGCTGGAGATCAATCTGTCATGATTAAGTAAGAATCACACCACTGGACACTTTAAAAGTAGGCTGGTGCTTGACATCATTGTTTCTCTTCTGTTAACCATGGTTATCTCTAAAGAAACACGTGCAGTCATCATTGCACTGCACAAAACTGGCCTTACAGGGGAGAGTTTCGCAGCTAGAAAGATTGCACCTCAGTCACCAATCTATCGCATCTTCAAGGAATTCAAGGAGAGAGGTTCCATTGTTGCTAAAAAGACTCCAGGGCGCCCAAGAAGGACCAGCAAGCACCAGGACCGTCTCATTAAAGTGTTTCAGCTTGGGGATGGGGCTACCAGCAGTGCAGAGCTTGCTCAGGAATGGCAGCAGACAGGTGTGAGTGCATCTGCACGCACTGTGAGACTGCGGAGACTCTTGGAGCAAGGCCTGGTGTCCAGGAGGGCAGCAAAGAAGCCACTTTTCCAGAAAAAACATCAGGGACAGACTGATATTCTGCAAAAGGTACAGGGAGTGGACTGCTGAGGACTGGGGTAAAGTCATTTTCTCTGATGAATCCCCTTTCCGATTGTTTGGAACATCTGGAAAACAGCTTGTTGGGAGAAGACAAGGTGAGCGATACCACCAGTCTTGTCTCATGCCAACTGTAAAGCATCCTGCAACCATTCATGTGTGGGGCGGCTTCTCAGGCAAAAGAATCGGCTCTCTCACAGTCTTGCCTAAAAACACATCCATGAATAAAGAATGGCACCAGAATGTCCTCCAAGAGCAACTTCTCCCAACCTTCCAAGAGCAGTTTGGTGATCAGCAATGCCTTTTCCAGCATGATGAAGCACCTTGCCATAAAGCAAAGGTGGTAAATAAATGGATCAGGGAGCAAAACATAGAGATTTTGGGTCCATGGCCTGGAAACTCTCCAGATCTTAATCCCATTGAGAACTTGTGGTCAATCATCAAGAGACGGGTGGACAAACAAAAATCAACAAATAGTGACAAAATGCAAGCATTGATTGTACAAGAATGGACAACTATCAGTCAGGATTTGGTCCAGAAGTTGATTGAGAGCTGCCAGGGAGAATTGCAGAGGTCCTGAAGAAGAAGGGTCATCTTTTCTTGGCTACAGATCTTAGACTAAAAAGAAAGATCTCTATAATTCACATCCAGGAGCTTGTTGACCTATCTACCTACGCTCGGCTTGGTTGCTCCTTGATGAAGACCCAACCAGTCTCGGTCAAAATATTTCTGTCTTTTATGATAGTAACAAAACCTTTCCTCCTGTCGTAGAGGATGTCCTCTTGTCTTGGTTACACTTCTTAGACTAAAAAGAAAGATCTCCATAATTTACATCCAAGTACTTGTTGACCTGTCTACCTACGCTTGGCTTGGCTGCTCCTTGATGAAGACCCAACCAGTCTCGTTGGTTAAAATATTTCTGTCTTTTACAATAGTAACACAACCTTTCCTCAAGTCGTAGAGGATGTCCTCTTGTCTTGGTTATACAACTTAGACTAAAAAGAAAGATCTCTATAATTCACATCCAAGTACTTGTTGACCTGTCTACCTACGCTCGGCTTGGTTGCTCTTTGATGAAGACCCAACCAGTCTCGGTCAAAATATTTCTGTCTTTTACGATAGTAACACAACCTTTCCTCAAGTCGTAGAAGATGTCATCTTTTCTTGGCTACAGATCTTAGACTAAAAAGAAAGATCTCTATAATTCACATCCAAGTACTTGTTGACCTGTCTACCTACGCTTGGCTAGGTTGCTACTTGATGAAGACCCAACCAGTTAGGTGAAGCAAAATACATTTTCCCGAACTTTGGTAATGAATAGAGATGAGCGAGCACTAAAATGCTCGGGTACTCGTTATTCGAGACGAACTTTTCCCGATGCTCGAGTGCTCGTCTCGAATAACGAGCCCCATTGAAGTCAATGGGAGACTCGAGCATTATTCAAGGGGACCAAGGCTCTGCACAGGGAAGCTTGGCCAAACACCTGGGAACCTCAGAAAAGGATGGAAACACCACGTAAATGGACAGGAAACAGCAGGGGCAGCATGCATGGATGCCTCTGAGGCTGCTTAATCGCACCATTATGCCAAAATTATGGGCAACAGCATGGCCATGACAGAGTGACAGAATGAAGCTAGATAGCATCTAAAACATCCAATAATTGACCCTGACACTATAGGGGACGGCATGCAGAGGCAGCGGCAGCAGGCTAGAGAGTGTCATGGCGACATACCCTAAATGGACTCAGGCTTCAAACCAATGGGTGGCAGAGAGGAACCAAAGGAGGTGAGCAAGAAGCGCTCAAATAATATCGGTACATGATAAAAGTTTGCCAGTATATTTTGTGGATTACACAGCAGGGTGGCGACAAAGTTAACATGGAAGCCATGAAAACAACCCAAAATTCTGCCTGACACAGCTCGTTTGATAAGGGGACCATGTATGGAGGCAGTGAACTAGTAGTAGATTAAAGGTGCTGCAGTTAAAACTATGTTAGTTGGATCTTGGCATGGAGCTGGCGCTCCGCTGCCAGGCGAGCTTTCGCCAATCCAAGCCCCTGTCTCTAGGCTACTCCCCAAACAGCACTTCTAAGAACCTTTTGTATAAGATCAAGTGTAGTAGCGTTCTTATAAGTTTAGGATATGGCGGGTGAGGGGAATGTAAACAGATGCGCAAGAAGCGCTGAAATAATATCGGTAAATGATAAAAGTTTGCCAGTATTTTTTGTGGATTACACAGCAGGGTGGCGACAAAGTTAACAAGTTTGTTGTGGAAGCCATGAAAACAACCCAAAATTCTGCCTGACACAGCTCGTTTGATAAGGGGACCATGTATGCTTACAGTTCATGCCAGTCGCTGCACTGGCTGTCAGTCTCCTTTCGAATAGTTTAAAATAATAACCCTGAGAAATGTCAATTGAAAAAAGAAGAAAACACTGTCCGCTCACCCAATCACGATCCTCCTCCTCATGTGGACCTTCCCGTGTGTGGAGTGCACGCCTTCCAGATCCTCAAGCATACGATCAAAACTGGTAGCAAATAGTAGTCCAGCAGCACTCAATCCACCACTCAGGTAGTACTGTTAAAAAATCTCTTTTTCTTCCTTTATTGCATCAAGTGATAAAAACGTACAGCAATGGATGGATAAATACACGGATCTACGCGTTTCGACGCTACTGCGTCTTAATCATGATCCCAAATAACATGAAACACATCAACATATATATAGGTTAACTTACCCAATCGTTGACTTGCCGCTGTATGAGGGGGGTGGAGTGAGTGGAGTTTCTTAGTTCCGTTTCTGAGGACCTCGTGGATGCGAGAAACCGGAAGTAACGCTACTCCGGAAGTGTCCTCAAGTCACGTGACCCGTCATGTGGTTGGTCATGTGACATGTATGAGTGAAAGCTCCGCCTCTCATAGAGCCGCAAGTCTAGTGTTCCGCTGGGCAAGAAATTACACATTATGTAGATACAAAACAGATAAAAATCAGCAAGTTGCTGCATGTGTTAGATTCTTGATCTTAGGTAACCAAAATAAGTGTGGAGTGTGCGGCCCATATGAATATTCATGATATCATTTTATGTTGAATCAATGGCTGTTAGAAAAGCTCAGATTAGATTTATCATATACATGTTTGATGCTGGAACATCATTGTAGCCCTTGGCAACCCATACATATTTGTGTCCGAGTCAAATGTCGTTTGATATTGTGTAAAATATTCTTAGATAATTGCGAGCTTTTTGTATGACAAATCATGGAGTCTCTATATACAATAAAAATTATATATATTATATATATATATAATTTAAGTATTGGTTGACCGATGTAACGAAATCGGGGGTAAAGATGTATGGCAAACGATGTATACTAATTAGTATGCATGTGTACTCGCCCTACAGGAATAAGTAAGAAAAGACATGGGCATCTGTAGGCAGAAAAATGGCTAATCCCCTTCTTTTCCGGTAGGTATATACTATCTAGTCTAGTAAACAGTAATAAGATCTAATCTTCTGTTCAGGCCATCTGGATGTCGACTATTGAGGACGAACATCCAAAAAGTTTCCCTATTATAGAGTAACCTCTTGATGTCGCCTCCTCTTCTTGGTAGGGAAATTTTTTCTATACCATACCAAAAGAATCCCCTGGTAGATTTGTGGTGCTTATCCCGGAAATGCCTTGACAGTGTGGAGATATTAACATTGTTATTATCTATGTCCGATAGATGTCTCCGTATCCTAATCTTTAGAGCATTAGAAGTGTGTCCCACATATTGTAATCTGCATTCTGAGCACCCTGCCACGTATACTACATTTTCTGAGTTACAATTAATGTAGCTTTTAATCTCATATGATTTACCCGTAGAGAAGGACTGGAAACTGTTCTGAACTTCAATACAAGTGCAAGCTTTGCATATGTTATGACCGCATCTAAAGCAGCCTGGATATCGTAGCCAGTTGGGGGTTATACTGTTGCCTCGTGCACTGTCAAATAGACTAGGGGATACAACTGAGCCCAATGTTTTGGCTCTTTTAGCTACACACTTGATACCTGTTTCAACAATGGGGATTAGTGTGTCATCCTGTGTTAAAATTGGAATATATTTGTTGATAATCTGTTTGATGCTATTAAACTGCCTACTGTAATTGGTTGAGAACACTATTGGGTGTGTACCCTGTTCGTGATGATGTTTCTTATTCCGATTATGTGTTAGAAGATCCTTCTGTTTAATGCCGTCTATTTTATTGCTAGCTACTTTCAAATCGCGGGGTTTGTATTCTCTCTCTGTCAATCTTTGTATGAGGGCCTCTTTTTCTTCCTTAAATATTGTATCTTCTGAGCAATTTCGACGTAACCTTATCATCTCTCCATACGGAATGTTTTTGACTACATGCACTGGGTGGCATGACGAAGCCAATAGTATAGAATTGCCTGCCGTGTCTTTTCTAAAAGGTGTTGCTAATACCTTACCATCTTTCCCCTCCAAATTTAGATCCAAAAAATTAACACGTGGTCCACCAAAACAGTATGTGAACCTAAGGTTCATGTCATTCTTGTTAAGATAAGAACAGAAATCCTCAAATTGATGTATATCCCCCCTCCAAATCCATACCAGGTCGTCTATATATCGTCCTAGCCAACATATAGACTCCCGGTATGGATTGCTGTCTGAAAATAGGAACACGTCCTCCCATTGTGACATGTAGATGTTAGCTAGGGAGGGGGAAAATTTTGCCCCCATGGGGGCCCCTTCCACTTGTAAATAATAACAACTGTCAAACAAGAAAAAATTATGTTTCAAAAGAAACTCCACTACAATAATAATGTACTCTATGAGATTGGTGCTGTAAGTACTGTATTTTTTCAAGTGCCGTTTTAAGAAGAAAATGCCTCTCTCGTGTGGGATGGATGGATAAAGGGCTGTTACATCGCAGGTGGCCCAGTTATAATCCTCTTTCCATTGAATTGTGTCTACTATTCTCAACATGTGTTTAGTGTCCTGAAGGTATGTTGGGGTGACTTTGGTAAGTGGTTGGAGGTAGTGATCCACCCATGCACCCAGTCTTTCGCTCATGCCTCCAATGCCCGCCACAATAGGTCTTAAGGGTGGGGGAAAACCCCCTTTATGGATTTTGGGCAGTGAGTGAAAAACTGGGGTCACCGGTGTGTTAACATATAGAAAATTCTTTTGTTTGTCAGTAAGTATGCCTCTGATTAGCCCTTCTTCCAAGACTTTTTGTAATTTTGTTTGGAAAAGATCTGTTGGATTACCCTGTAGAGGTCTGTAGGTGGTAGTGTCGCTCAATATATTTTCATTCAATCTTTTATATAAGGATGAGTCAAGTAAAACCACATTGCCCCCCTTATCCGATGATCTGACAATTAGATCTACATTATCACTAAGTTCTTTCATGGCTCTTCTCTCTCCCACGGACAAGTTGTTATTCTTATAATGTTTAGTTGGTGAAACTTTACATGCATTTTCATTTTTTAATTTTACCAAGTCCCGTTCTACAAGTTCTTGGAACTTATCAAGAACAGCGGGGCGAGACCCCACTGGATAAAAATCTGGATTGTTTGTTTGAAAAGGCGTGCCGACACCATCATTATTTTCCAAAACGTTGCATAGTAACTTTCGATAACATAGCATGCTACTTTGTTCCTGGAAGTCCATATTAATTACTTCTGAGGAATTCAAACTATCCACATATTCATTATATTCCATTGTTTGTTCTTTGTCTGGAAAGTTATTTTCTGAAAAATGTTTACGGATTGTGATGTTTCTTGCGAATCGGTTCACATCCAATATAGTTCTGTAAAGGTCAAAGAGAGAGAATACAAACCCCGCGATTTGAAAGTAGCTAGCAATAAAATAGACGGCATTAAACAGAAGGATCTTCTAACACATAATCGGAATAAGAAACATCATCACGAACAGGGTACACACCCAATAGTGTTCTCAACCAATTACAGTAGGCAGTTTAATAGCATCAAACAGATTATCAACAAATATATTCCAATTTTAACACAGGATGACACACTAATCCCCATTGTTGAAACAGGTATCAAGTGTGTAGCTAAAAGAGCCAAAACATTGGGCTCAGTTGTATCCCCTAGTCTATTTGACAGTGCACGAGGCAACAGTATAACCCCCAACTGGCTACGATATCCAGGCTGCTTTAGATGCGGTCATAACATATGCAAAGCTTGCACTTGTATTGAAGTTCAGAACAGTTTCCAGTCCTTCTCTACGGGTAAATCATATGAGATTAAAAGCTACATTAATTGTAACTCAGAAAATGTAGTATACGTGGCAGGGTGCTCAGAATGCAGATTACAATATGTGGGACACACTTCTAATGCTCTAAAGATTAGGATACGGAGACATCTATCGGACATAGATAATAACAATGTTAATATCTCCACACTGTCAAGGCATTTCCGGGATAAGCACCACAAATCTACCAGGGGATTCTTTTGGTATGGTATAGAAAAAATTTCCCTACCAAGAAGAGGAGGCGACATCAAGAGGTTACTCTATAATAGGGAAACTTTTTGGATGTTCGTCCTCAATAGTCGACATCCAGATGGCCTGAACAGAAGATTAGATCTTATTACTGTTTACTAGACTAGATAGTATATACCTACCGGAAAAGAAGGGGATTAGCCATTTTTCTGCCTACAGATGCCCATGTCTTTTCTTACTTATTCCTGTAGGGCGAGTACACATGCATACTAATTAGTATACATCGTTTGCCATACATCTTTACCCCCGATTTCGTTACATCGGTCAACCAATACTTAAATTATATATATATATAATATATATAATTTTTATTGTATATAGAGACTCCATGATTTGTCATACAAAAAGCTCGCAATTATCTAAGAATATTTTACACAATATCAAACGACATTTGACTCGGACACAAATATGTATGGGTTGCCAAGGGCTACAATGATGTTCCAGCATCAAACATGTATATGATAAATCTAATCTGAGCTTTTCTAACAGCCATTGATTCAACATAAAATGATATCATGAATATTCATATGGGCCGCACACTCCACACTTATTTTGGTTACCTAAGATCAAGAATCTAACACATGCAGCAACTTGCTGATTTTTATCTGTTTTGTATCTACATAATGTGTAATTTCTTGCCCAGCGGAACACTAGACTTGCGGCTCTATGAGAGGCGGAGCTTTCACTCATACATGTCACATGACCAACCACATGACGGGTCACGTGACTTGAGGACACTTCCGGAGTAGCGTTACTTCCGGTTTCTCGCATCCACGAGGTCCTCAGAAACGGAACTAAGAAACTCCACTCACTCCACCCCCCTCATACAGCGGCAAGTCAACGATTGGGTAAGTTAACCTATATATATGTTGATGTGTTTCATGTTATTTGGGATCATGATTAAGACGCAGTAGCGTCGAAACGCGTAGATCCGTGTATTTATCCATCCATTGCTGTACGTTTTTATCACTTGATGCAATAAAGGAAGAAAAAGAGATTTTTTAACAGTACTACCTGAGTGGTGGATTGAGTGCTGCTGGACTACTATTTGCTACCAGTTTTGATCGTATGCTTGAGGATCTGGAAGGCGTGCACTCCACACACGGGAAGGTCCACATGAGGAGGAGGATCGTGATTGGGTGAGCGGACAGTGTTTTCTTCTTTTTTCAATTGACATTTCTCAGCTGTTTCTGTCCTTGCTCCCTGTAACACCCCTCTAATCCTGTTGGTACATATTTACCATAATATTGGATGGATAATTTGGTCCCAGTGGATAACATGGACAATATTCCAGGTTCTGCCCCTACTTGGGACAGGAAAGACCTGGCGAAGAAGATTTTTAATATAGAACCCACAGAGGCTAACCCTGGGACCGGGAGTTTTATTCAATGGAACCAATTGTATAAGTTAATGGAGAAGGAAGCCCGTGTGTGGTGGGACGCAGAAACCCTAGACTCATATTTGGCTAAAAAAATGATACCGAGGGGCCTAAGATTACGGAAGATCCCCACTACGGTTTATTCAGAAGCTTTCATGGAAAGCTGGAATTCAATACTGAGCGAATGCTCATTAAAGCTGATGGAGCTAATTGTGTCAGAGGAAAGACAAACATTGGAGGAAACCAGAACCGATATCAGAATCATCAAAGAGGAACTACAAAATACAATACCGGAATCTATATATAGAGAGCAAATCACTTCACATGAATTGAGAGTGAAAAAAATGGAGGAGAACATCATGGAAATAAAAAAGAAAAAATTCCAACGTGATGTGATGGATTATAAAGAGAACGAAGTTTATACATGGAAAAGGTCCAGATATGGCGGCCTTTCTAGGGACTACTCCGACGGGGAAGACACTCCTAAACCAATTCTAAAAAATAAAGGATCGAGCAAGAAATACAGAAAATACAGAAAACACAACAGAAAAGTAAGTTTCTCCGACACGGAGGAATCTCTGAATGGCCGGTCCTCATCAATTCAGTCTCTGGAGGAAAAAATCCCCTCTACACCTAAAAATACTCCAGCAAGTAATAGAAACAATGGCCCTTCAAAAAACGGGGCAGACGTGCCGGAAGGAGGCACCGTAAACACAGGCATCAAAACCAGACAACATCTTCAGAGGGAAAGGAAACAATGAATAACGTGGTCATCAATATGTCAAGTTACATCATAAGTCAGGACCAGATAAATATATTGAAGAAAGGTCTGAATTTCTCCCCTAGTTGTGACTTTGACCTTTACAGAACTATATTGGATGTGAACCGATTCGCAAGAAACATCACAATCCGTAAACATTTTTCAGAAAATAACTTTCCAGACAAAGAACAAACAATGGAATATAATGAATATGTGGATAGTTTGAATTCCTCAGAAGTAATTAATATGGACTTCCAGGAACAAAGTAGCATGCTATGTTATCGAAAGTTACTATGCAACGTTTTGGAAAATAATGATGGTGTCGGCACGCCTTTTCAAACAAACAATCCAGATTTTTATCCAGTGGGGTCTCGCCCCGCTGTTCTTGATAAGTTCCAAGAACTTGTAGAACGGGACTTGGTAAAATTAAAAAATGAAAATGCATGTAAAGTTTCACCAACTAAACATTATAAGAATAACAACTTGTCCGTGGGAGAGAGAAGAGCCATGAAAGAACTTAGTGATAATGTAGATCTAATTGTCAGATCATCGGATAAGGGGGGCAATGTGGTTTTACTTGACTCATCCTTATATAAGAGATTGAATGAAAATATATTGAGCGACACTACCACCTACAGACCTCTACAGGGTAATCCAACAGATCTTTTCCAAACAAAATTACAAAAAGTCTTGGAAGAAGGGCTAATCAGAGGCATACTTACTGACAAACAAAAGAATTTTCTATATGTTAACACACCGGTGACCCCAGTTTTTCACTCACTGCCCAAAATCCATAAAGGGGGTTTTCCCCCACCCTTAAGACCTATTGTGGCGGGCATTGGAGGCATGAGCGAAAGACTGGGTGCATGGGTGGATCACTACCTCCAACCACTTACCAAAGTCACCCCAACATACCTTCAGGACACTAAACACATGTTGAGAATAGTAGACACAATTCAATGGAAAGAGGATTATAACTGGGCCACCTGCGATGTAACAGCCCTTTATCCATCCATCCCACACGAGAGAGGCATTTTCTTCTTAAAACGGCACTTGAAAAAATACAGTACTTACAGCACCAATCTCATAGAGTACATTATTATTGTAGTGGAGTTTCTTTTGAAACATAATTTTTTCTTGTTTGACAGTTGTTATTATTTACAAGTGGAAGGGGCCCCCATGGGGGCAAAATTTTCCCCCTCCCTAGCTAACATCTACATGTCACAATGGGAGGACGTGTTCCTATTTTCAGACAGCAATCCATACCGGGAGTCTATATGTTGGCTAGGACGATATATAGACGACCTGGTATGGATTTGGAGGGGGGATATACATCAATTTGAGGATTTCTGTTCTTATCTTAACAAGAATGACATGAACCTTAGGTTCACATACTGTTTTGGTGGACCACGTGTTAATTTTTTGGATCTAAATTTGGAGGGGAAAGATGGTAAGGTATTAGCAACACCTTTTAGAAAAGACACGGCAGGCAATTCTATACTATTGGCTTCGTCATGCCACCCAGTGCATGTAGTCAAAAACATTCCGTATGGAGAGATGATAAGGTTACGTCGAAATTGCTCAGAAGATACAATATTTAAGGAAGAAAAAGAGGCCCTCATACAAAGATTGACAGAGAGAGAATACAAACCCCGCGATTTGAAAGTAGCTAGCAATAAAATAGACGGCATTAAACAGAAGGATCTTCTAACACATAATCGGAATAAGAAACATCATCACGAACAGGGTACACACCCAATAGTGTTCTCAACCAATTACAGTAGGCAGTTTAATAGCATCAAACAGATTATCAACAAATATATTCCAATTTTAACACAGGATGACACACTAATCCCCATTGTTGAAACAGGTATCAAGTGTGTAGCTAAAAGAGCCAAAACATTGGGCTCAGTTGTATCCCCTAGTCTATTTGACAGTGCACGAGGCAACAGTATAACCCCCAACTGGCTACGATATCCAGGCTGCTTTAGATGCGGTCATAACATATGCAAAGCTTGCACTTGTATTGAAGTTCAGAACAGTTTCCAGTCCTTCTCTACGGGTAAATCATATGAGATTAAAAGCTACATTAATTGTAACTCAGAAAATGTAGTATACGTGGCAGGGTGCTCAGAATGCAGATTACAATATGTGGGACACACTTCTAATGCTCTAAAGATTAGGATACGGAGACATCTATCGGACATAGATAATAACAATGTTAATATCTCCACACTGTCAAGGCATTTCCGGGATAAGCACCACAAATCTACCAGGGGATTCTTTTGGTATGGTATAGAAAAAATTTCCCTACCAAGAAGAGGAGGCGACATCAAGAGGTTACTCTATAATAGGGAAACTTTTTGGATGTTCGTCCTCAATAGTCGACATCCAGATGGCCTGAACAGAAGATTAGATCTTATTACTGTTTACTAGACTAGATAGTATATACCTACCGGAAAAGAAGGGGATTAGCCATTTTTCTGCCTACAGATGCCCATGTCTTTTCTTACTTATTCCTGTAGGGCGAGTACACATGCATACTAATTAGTATACATCGTTTGCCATACATCTTTACCCCCGATTTCGTTACATCGGTCAACCAATACTTAAATTATATATATATATAATATATATAATTTTTATTGTATATAGAGACTCCATGATTTGTCATACAAAAAGCTCGCAATTATCTAAGAATATTTTACACAATATCAAACGACATTTGACTCGGACACAAATATGTATGGGTTGCCAAGGGCTACAATGATGTTCCAGCATCAAACATGTATATGATAAATCTAATCTGAGCTTTTCTAACAGCCATTGATTCAACATAAAATGATATCATGAATATTCATATGGGCCGCACACTCCACACTTATTTTGGTTACCTAAGATCAAGAATCTAACACATGCAGCAACTTGCTGATTTTTATCTGTTTTGTATCTACATAATGTGTAATTTCTTGCCCAGCGGAACACTAGACTTGCGGCTCTATGAGAGGCGGAGCTTTCACTCATACATGTCACATGACCAACCACATGACGGGTCACGTGACTTGAGGACACTTCCGGAGTAGCGTTACTTCCGGTTTCTCGCATCCACGAGGTCCTCAGAAACGGAACTAAGAAACTCCACTCACTCCACCCCCCTCATACAGCGGCAAGTCAACGATTGGGTAAGTTAACCTATATATATGTTGATGTGTTTCATGTTATTTGGGATCATGATTAAGACGCAGTAGCGTCGAAACGCGTAGATCCGTGTATTTATCCATCCATTGCTGTACGTTTTTATCACTTGATGCAATAAAGGAAGAAAAAGAGATTTTTTAACAGTACTACCTGAGTGGTGGATTGAGTGCTGCTGGACTACTATTTGCTACCAAAATAATAACCCTCATCCATAAAGCTCTGTATAATGCTGCACCCCCCTACCTCTCCTCTCTTATCTCAGTCTATCGCCCAATCCGTGCTCTTAGATCCGCCAGTGATCTTAGATTAACCTCTACCCTAGTGCGGACCTCCCACTCGCGTCTCCAAGACTTCTCTAGAGCTGCACCAATTCTATGGAATGCTCTGCCCTGGACTATCAGACTAATACCTAACCTCCAAAGTTTCAAACGTGCTCTTAAAACCCATTTCTTTAGGCAAGCCTATAACACTCATTAACTGCATGAAGTTGTAACTCTTCTACTAACCCGTCCTGTGTCGTCCTCCCATCTGTTATCCAGCAACCAACAGGCACCAGACTTCTCTGCAGTCCCATTCACCCTGGACCTGGTATATAAGATGACGGCTGAGTGGTTCAAGCGACAGCAATTCCATTTATTATATTTTGTTCTATTCCCTAAGAAGAATGGCTTGACCATTAAATATTCTTTTACCTCGTGTTACCCCATCATCTTCATAAACCGTAAGCTCTGGCGAGCAGGGACCTCACTCCTGTTGTTCCATACAAATGTTGTGCTCTGTTACATTACATTTGTATTTGTTTCCTATGATTTGTAAAGCGCTACGGAATATGATGGCGCTATATAAATAAAGATTATTATTATTATTATGGAGGCAGTGAACTAGTAGTAGATTAAAGGTGCTGCAGTTAAAACTATGTTAGTTGGATCTTGGGATGGAGCTGGCGCTCCGCAGCCAGGCGAGCTTTCGCCAATCCAAGCCCCTGTCTCTAGGCTACTCCCCAAACAGCACTTCTAAGAACCTTTTGTATAAGATCAAGTGTAGTAGCGTTCTTATAAGTTTGGGATATGGCGGGTGAGGGGAATGTAAACAGATGCGCAAGAAGCGCTGAAATAATATTGGTAAATGATAAAAGTTTATTAGTATATTTTGTGGATAACACAGCTGGGTGGCGACAAAGTTAACAACTTTGATGTGGAATCCATGAAAACAACCCAAATTTCTGCCTGACACACCTCGTTTGATAAAGGGACGATGTATGGAGGCAGCTATATGGACGACTTTTGGAGGTAGCAATGGAGACAACGTGTGGAGGCTGCTATGGAGACAATTTAATTTGGATAGTGCCTGTATGTGGCAGTCCCAAAAATTTTTCAAACCAGAGGAGCAGGTAGGTGGCCCTCCAGAAAAATTGAATAGATTGAGTGCCTGTATGTGGCAGTCCCAAAAATTTTTCAAACCAGAGGAGCAGGTAGGTGGCCCTCCAGAAAAATAGAATAGATTGAGTGCCTGTATGTGGCAGTCCCAAAAAGTTTTCAAACCAGAGGAGCAGGTAGGTGGCCCTCCAGAAAAATTGAATAGATTGAGTGCCTGTATGTGGCACTCCCAAAAATTGTTTAAAACAGAGGAACGGGTCGGTGGCCCTCCAGAAAAATTGAATAGATTGAGTGCCTGTATGTGGCACTCCCAAAAATTGTTTAAAACAGAGGACCGGGTAGGTGGCCCTCCAGAAAAATTAAATGCATAAAGTACTATAGCTAGAGCCAGTGGGCCCTGTCAAAAAATAGCCAGTTTCCTCTGCTTTACTGTACAAAGAGGAGGAGAAGGAGGAAAATGAGGAGGAGGAGGAGTGGATCAATTATTCAGGTTGAGCTTCCTTCACCTGGTGGAGATTGGAAATTATGAGAAATCCAGGCTTTATTCATCTTAATAAGCGTCAGCCTGTCAGCGCTGTCAGTCGACAGGCGTGTACGCTTATCGGTGATGATGCCACCAGCTGCACTGAAAACCCGCTCGGACAAGACGCTAGCGGCAGGGCAGGCAAGAACCTCCAAGGCGTACAGCGCCAGTTCGTGCCACATGTCCAGCTTTGAAACCCAGTAGTTGTAGGGAGCTGTGTGATCATTTAGGACGATGGTATGGTCAGCTACGTACTCCCTCACCATCTTTCTGTAAAGATCAGCCCTACTCTGCCGAGACTGGGGACAGGTGACAGTGTCTTGCTGGGGTGACATAAAGCTGGCAAAAGCCTTGTAAAGCGTACCCTTGCCAGTGCTGGACAAGCTGCCTGCTCGCCTACTCTCCCTCGCTACTTGTCCCGCAGAACTACGCACTCTGCCGCTAGTGCTGTCAGAAGGGAAATACTGTTTCAGCTTGTGCACCAGGGCCTGCTGGTATTCATGCATTCTCACACTCCTTTCCTCTGCAGGGATGAGAGTGGCAAGATTTTGCTTGTACCGTGGGTCCAGGAGAGTGAACACCCAGTAATCGGTGCTGGAATAAATTCTTTGAACGCGAGGGTCACGGGATAGGCAGCCTAGCATGAAATCTGCCATATGCGCCAGAGTACCAACGCGTAAGAATTCACTCCCCTCACTGGCCTGACTGTCCATTTCCTCCTCCTCCAACTCCTCCAACTCCTCTTCTTCTGCCCATACACGCTGAACAGTGAAGGACTCAACAATGGTCCCCTCTTGTGTCTCGCCAACATTCTCCTCCTCTTCCTCCTCATCCTCCTCCACCTCCACCTCCTCCGATATGCGCTGAGAAACAGACCTAAGGGTGCTTTGGCTATCAACAAAGGAATCTTCTTCCCCCGTCTCTTGTGACGAGCGCAAAGCTTCCGACTTCATGCTGATCAGAGAGTTTTTCAACAGGCCAAGTAGCGGGATGGTGAGGCTGATGATGGCGACATCGCCACTGACCATCTGTGTTGACTCCTCAAAGTTACTCAGCACCTGACAGATATCAGACATCCACGTCCACTCCTCATTGTAGACTTCAGGAAGCTGACTGACCTGACTACCAGTTCTGGTGGAAGTTGACATCTGGCAGTCTACAATGGCTCGGCGCTGCTGGTAAACTCTGGATAACATGGTCAGTGTTGAATTCCACCTCGTGGGCACGTCGCACAACAGTCGGTGAGCGGGCAGTTGGAGGCGGCGCTGCGCTGCCCTGAGAGTGGCAGCATCTGTGCTGGACTTCCTGAAATGCGCACAGATGCGGCGCACCTTCGTAAGCAAATCTGACAGATTGGGGTATGTCTTGAGGAAACGCTGAACTATCAGATTTAATACATGGGCCAGGCATGGCACATGTGTCAGTCTGGCGAGTTGCAGAGCCGCCACCAGGTTACGGCCGTTGTCACACACAACCATGCCTGGCTTCAGGTTCAGCGGTGCCAGCCACAGATCAGTCTGCGCCGTGATGCCCTGTAATAGCTCTTGGGCGGTGTGCCTTTTATCGCCTAGGCTCAGCAGTTTGAGCACCGCCTGCTGTAGCTTAGCGACGGCACTGCTGCTGTGCCTAGAGCTACCGACTGAAGGCGCCGTGCCCACGGATGGTAGTTCGGAGGAGGAGGTGGAGGAGGGGTGGGAGGAGGAGGAGGCATAGTAGGCCTGAAACACCTGGACCGAGGTAGGCCCCGCAATCCTCGGCGTCGGCAGTATATGACCAGCCCCAGGGTCAGACTCGGTCCCAGCCTCCACCAAGTTAACCCAATGTGCTGTCAGCGATATATAGTGGCCCTGCCCGGCAGCACTCGTCCACGTGTCCGTGGTCAGGTGGACCTTGTCAGAAACGGCGTTGGTCAGGGCACGGGTGATGTTGTCTGACACGTGCTGGTGCAGGGCTGGGACGGCACACCGGGAAAAGTAGTGGCGGCTGGGGACCGAATAACGAGGGGCGGCCGCCGCCATGAGGTTGCGAAAGGCCTCGGTCTCTACTAGCCTATAGGGCAGCATCTCCAGGCTAAGCAATCTGGAGATGTGGACATTAAGGGCTTGGGCGTGCGGGTGGGTTGCACTATATTTGCGTTTCCGCTCCAGCGTCTGGGGTATGGAGAGCTGAACGCTGGTGGATGCTGTGGAGGATCGTGGAGGCGACGATGGGGTTTTTGTGGCAGGGTCCTGGGCAGGGGGCTGACTATCAGCTGACACAGGGGAAGGAGCAGTGGTGTGCACGGCCGGAGGTGAACGGGCTTGTTGCCACTGAGTGGGGTGTTTAGCATTCATATGCCTGCGCATACTGGTGGTAGTTAAGCTAGTAGTGGTGGAACCCCTGCTGATCCTGGTTTGGCAAATGTTGCACACCACAGTCCGTCGGTCATCCGGTGTTTCCTTAAAGAACCTCCAGACTTCTGAAAATCTAGCCCTCGCCGCTAGAGCCCTCGCCACGGGAGCTTCACTAGTTGACACATTTGGCGCTGATGCACCAGCTCTGGCCCTGCCTCTCCGTCTGGCCCCACCACTGCCTCTTCCAACCTGTTCTGGTCGAGGACTCTCCTCCGTCTCAGAAGCACTGTGTTCACCCGGCCTCTCAACCCAGCTTGGGTCTGTCACCTCATCATCCTCCGATCCCTCAGTCTGCTCCCCCCTCGGACTTCCTGCCCTGACAACAACTTCCCCACTGTCTGACAACCGTGTCTCCTCATCGTCGGACACCTCTTTACACACTTCCACTACGTCAAGAAGGTCATCATCACCCACAGACTGTGACTGGTGGAAAACCTGGGCATCGGAAAATTGCTCAGCAGCAACCGGACAAGTGGTTTGTGACTGTGGGAAGGGTCCAGAAAACAGTTCCTCAGAGTATGCCGGTTCAAATGCCAAATTTTCCTGGGAGGGGGCAGACTGGGGGGGAGGAGGCTGAGGTGCAGGAGCTGGAGGAGTGGCGATTTCGGTGACATGGGTGGACTGCGTGGAAGACTGACTGGTGGACAAATTGCTCGAGGCATTGTCGGCAATCCACGACATCACCTGTTCGCACTGTTCTGGCCTCAACAGTGCTCTACCACGAGTCCCAGTAACTTCAGACATGAACCTAGGGAGTGTAGCTCTGCGGCGTTCCCCTGCTCCCTCATAAGCAGGTGGTGTCTCACCCCGGCCAGGACCACGGCCTCTGACCCCTGCAGTAGTTGGACGCCCACGTCCCCGCCCTCGTCCTCTACCCCTAGCCCTCGGGTTAAACATTTTTAAAATGAGAGTTATAACTTTAATTTTTTTTTAACTTTTTTTTGTGTTTTTTGTTTTTTTTTGTGTTTTTGAGTTTTTAAAACCAAACGATGCTATCCTATTGCTATGGCTATTTTCTAGCCAAGTATGAAAGCACACTACTATGCCAGATGAGATGACGCAGAGTTATGAAACAAAATAAACGTAAAATAAAAAAGGAAAAATGGCAGACTGTGCCTAATTGAAATCCAACCCCTACTAAATTTTCCCACTTCGGTCTTTGCAATGGATATGTGCGTCACTAAGCGCAAAACACACCGGTCGCAAGTCTCACTACAAATTGCTCACAATTGGCTAGTAGATGCACTGCAGCAAGTACAGCCACCAGCAGATCAACCAGAAATCAAATATATATAACGCTACTGTAGGCGTAAGTAAGCCGTTTAGATTCTCCTATGGCTATTTTCTAGCCAAGTATGAAAGCACACTACTATGCCAGATGAGATGACGCAGAGTTATGAAACAAAATAAACGTAAAATAAAAAAGGAAAAATGGCAGACTGTGCCTAATTGAAATCCAATCCCTACTAAATTTTCCCACTTCGGTCTTTGCAATGGATATGTGCGTCACTAAGCGCAAAACACAGCGGTCGCAAGTCTCACTACAAATTGCTCACAATTTGCTAGTAGATACACTGCAGCAAGTACAGCCACCAGCATATCAACCAGAAATCAAATATATATAACGCTACTGTAGGCGTAAGTAAGCCGTTTAGATTCTCCTATGGCTATTTTCTAGCCAAGTATGAAAGCACACTACTATGCCAGATGAGATGACGCAGAGTTATGAAACAAAATAAACGTAAAATAAAAAAGGAAAAATTGCAGACTGTGCCTAATTGAAATCCAACCCCTACTAAATTTTCCCACTTCGGTCTTTGCAATGGATATGTGCGTCACTAAGCGCAAAACACAGCGGTCGCAAGTCTCACTACAAATTGCTCACAATTTGCTAGTAGATGCACTGCAGCAAGTACAGCCACCAGCAGATCAACCAGAAATCAAATATATATAACGCTACTGTAGGCGTAAGTAAGCTGTTTGGATTCTCCTATGGCTATTTTCTAGCCAAGTATGAAAGCACACTACTATGCCAGATGAGATGACACTGAGTTATTAAAAAAATAAACGTAAAATAAAAAGTAAATGGCAGACTGTGCCTAATTGAAATCAAACCCCTAATAAATTTTCCCACTTTGGTGTTTGAGGTGGATATGTGCGTCACTAAGAGCTAAACACAACGGTAGCAAGTCCCCCTGCAAATTCCTCACAATATGGTACTAGCTGCAAATAAAAAAAAAAAAGTAGAACGTTATTGTAGCCCTAAGAAGGGCTGTTGGGTTCTTGGAGAATCACTCCTGCCTAACAGTAAGCTAATAGAACAGCCTAACGCTTTCCCTGACCAGCAGCAGCTCTCTCCCTAGCGGCATCCAGACACAGAATGATCCGAGCAGCGCGGGCAGCGGCTAGTCTATCCCAGGGTCACCTGATCTGGCCAGCCAACCACTGCTATCGACGTGTAAGGGTACCACGTCATGCTGGGTGGAGTGCAGAGTCTCCTGGCTTGTGATTGGCTCTGTTTCTGGCCGCCAAAAAGCAAAACGGCGGGAGCTGCCATTTTCTCGAGCGGGCGAAGTATTCGTCCGAGCAACGAGCAGTTTCGAGTACGCTAATGCTCGACCGAGCATCAAGCTCGGACGAGCATGTTCGCTCATCTCTAGTAATGAACTTGTTTATTATGCGCTCCACCAATCTTGGCTCTCTTGGTTTTCATGTTCTATGGAATTACTAATGAACCTCTTGATTGATGTCTTCATTTACAGTCTACGTACAGTATATGTGTTTTCAAAGCTTCAAAAGTTCTATTTCTTTGTATTCTTTTTAATCACTTCCACGTCTGTACTTGGTTTAGCCGCCACATTCATATTAATTTTCATTGCTACAAGCTGCAATGTCAGCGTACATTAACACCTGATCTATAACGAGAACGCTAAGACCTCACCAGTAGCATTAGTCATTGCTCCTTGGGAATGCAGCTACGTTTCCATCTCCAGATCAAATATATTAGAGGCACATGCCTTGGTTTTCAATGAAACGTGCCACGCTGCTACGGCTCGAAACCACTGAAAATTTTCCATTATTGCTTTGTTTTTCATTAAGAATCTGCTGCCTCTAATAGACGTATTAACTCTTGTGTTTAGACACAGTACAGTGTAACGTCAGATTTCATATACTGGTTGAAAACCGAGGTCAAGAAGGCAATGAAAAAGCTGAAGCATCAACAGTGTCTTAGGAGTAACGCGTCAAACAAAAAAGCTGATGTGTGAACTGAGGTTTAGGAGGCTCATGCCAGTCTAAAAGCTAAAGCAGAAAAGATGGCTCATGAGTAGAGATGAGCGAGCACTAAAATGCTCGGGTACTCGTTATTCGAGACGAACTTTTCCCGATGCTCGAGTGCTCGTCTCGAATAACGAACCCCATTGAAGACAATGGGAGACTCGAGCATTTTTCAAGGGGACCAAGGCTCTGCACAGGGAAGCTTGGCCAAACACCTGGGAACCTCAGAAAAGGATGGAAACACCACGGAAATGGACAGGAAACAGCAGGGGCAGCATGCATGGATGCCTCTGAGGCTGCATAATCGCACCATTATGCCAAAATTATGGGCAACAGCATGGCCATGACAGAGTGACAGAATGAAGCTAGATAGCATCTAAAACATCCAATAATTGACCCTGACACTATAGGGGACGGCATGCAGAGGCAGCAGCGGCAGGCTAGAGAGTGTCATGGCGACATACCCTAAATGGACTCAGGCTTCAAACCAATGGGTGGCAGAGAGGAACCAAAGGAGGTGAGCAAGAAGCGCTCAAATAATATCGGTACATGATAAAAGTTTGCCAGTATATTTTGTGGATTACACAGCAGGGTGGCGACAAAGTTAACATGGAAGCCATGAAAACAACCCAAAATTCTGCCTGACACAGCTCGTTTGATAAGGGGACCATGTATGGAGGCAGTGAACTAGTAGTAGATTAAAGGTGCTGCAGTTAAAACTATGTTAGTTGGATCTTGGCATGGAGCTGGCGCTCCGCTGCCAGGCGAGCTTTCGCCAATCCAAGCCCCTGTCTCTAGGCTACTCCCCAAACAGCACTTCTAAGAACCTTTTGTATAAGATCAAGTGTAGTAGCGTTCTTATAAGTTTAGGATATGGCGGGTGAGGGGAATGTAAACAGATGCGCAAGAAGCGCTGAAATAATATCGGTAAATGATAAAAGTTTGCCAGTATTTTTTGTGGATTACACAGCAGGGTGGCGACAAAGTTAACAAGTTTGTTGTGGAAGCCATGAAAACAACCCAAAATTCTGCCTGACACAGCTCGTTTGATAAGGGGACCATGTATGCTTACAGTTCATGCCAGTAGCTGCACTGGCTGCCAGTCTCCTTTCGAATAGTTTAAAATAATAACCCTCATCCATAAAGCTCTGTATAATGCTGCACCCCCCTACCTCTCCTCTCTTATCTCAGTCTATCGCCCAACCCGTGCTCTTAGATCCGCCAGTGATCTTAGATTAACCTCTACCCTAGTGCGGACCTCCCACTCGCGTCTCCAAGACTTCTCTAGAGCTGCACCAATTCTATGGAATGCTCTGCCCTGGACTATCAGACTAATACCTAACCTCCAAAGTTTCAAACGTGCTCTTAAAACCCATTTCTTTAGGCAAGCCTATAACACTCATTAACTGCATGAAGTTTTAACTCTTCTACTAACCCGTCCTGTGTCGTCCTCCCATCTGTTATCCAGCAACCAACAGCACCAGACTTCTCTACAGTCCCATTCACCCTGGACCTGGTATATAAGATGACGGCTGAGTGGTTCAAGCGACAGCAATTCCATTTATTATATTTTGTTCTATTCCCTAAGAAGAATGGCTTGACCATTAAATATTCTTTTACCTCGTGTTACCCCATCATCTTCATAAACCGTAAGCTCTGGCGAGCAGGGACCTCACTCCTGTTGTTCCATACAAATTTTGTGCTCTGTTACATTACATTTGTATTTGTTTCCTATGATTTGTAAAGCGCTACGGAATATGATGGCGCTATATAAATAAAGATTATTATTATTATTATAGAGGCAGTGAACTAGTAGTAGATTAAAGGTGCTGCAGTTAAAACTATGTTAGTTGGATCTTGGGATGGAGCTGGCGCTCCGCAGCCAGGCGAGCTTTCGCCAATCCAAGCCCCTGTCTCTAGGCTACTCCCCAAACAGCACTTCTAAGAACCTTTTGTATAAGATCAAGTGTAGTAGCGTTCTTATAAGTTTGGGATATGGCGGGTGAGGGGAATGTAAACAGATGCGCAAGAAGCGCTGAAATAATATTGGTAAATGATAAAAGTTTATTAGTATATTTTGTGGATAACACAGCTGGGTGGCGACAAAGTTAACAACTTTGATGTGGAATCCATGAAAACAACCCAAATTTCTGCCTGACACAGCTCGTTTGATAAAGGGACGATGTATGGAGGCAGCTATATGGACGACTTTTGGAGGTAGCAATGGAGACAACGTGTGGAGGCTGCTATGGAGACAATTTAATTTGGATAGTGCCTGTATGTGGCAGTCCCAAAAATTTTTCAAACCAGAGGAGCAGGTAGGTGGCCCTCCAGAAAAATAGAATAGATTGAGTGCCTGTATGTGGCAGTCCCAAAAAGTTTTCAAACCAGAGGAGCAGGTAGGTGGCCCTCCAGAAAAATAGAATAGATTGAGTGCCTGTATGTGGCAGTCCCAAAAAGTTTTCAGACCAGAGGAGCAGGTAGGTGGCCCTCCAGAAAAATTGAATCGATTGAGTGCCTGTATGTGGCAGTCCCAAAAAGTTTTCAAACCAGAGGAGCAGGTAGGTGGCCCTCCAGAAAAATGGAATCGATTGAGTGCCTGTATGTGGCAGTCCCAAAAAGTTTTCAAACCAGAGGAGCAGGTAGGTGGCCCTCCAGAAAAATGGAATCGATTGAGTGCCTGTATGTGGCAGTCCCAAAAAGTTTTCAAACCAGAGGAGCAGGTAGGTGGCCCTCCAGAAAAATAGAATAGATTGAGTGCCTGTATGTGGCAGTCCCAAAAAGTTTTCAAACCAGAGGAGCAGGTAGGTGGCCCTCCAGAAAAATTGAATCGATTGAGTGCCTGTATGTGGCAGTCCCAAAAAGTTTTCAAACCAGAGGAGCAGGTAGGTGGCCCTCCAGAAAAATTGAATAGATTGAGTGCCTGTATGTGGCACTCCCAAAAATTGTTTAAAACAGAGGACCGGGTCGGTGGCCCTCCAGAAAAATTAAATGCATAAAGTATTATAGCTAGAGCCAGTGGGCCCTGTCAAAAAATAGCCAGTTTCCTCTGCTTTACTGTACAAAGAGGAGGAGAAGGAGGAAAATGAGGAGGAGGAGGAGTGGATCAATTATTCAGGTTGAGCTTCCTTCACCTGGTGGAGATTGGAAATTATGAGAAATCCAGGCTTTATTCATCTTAATAAGCGTCAGCCTGTCAGCGCTGTCAGTCGACAGGCGTGTACGCTTATCGGTGATGATGCCACCAGCTGCACTGAAAACCCGCTCGGACAAGACGCTAGCGGCAGGGCAGGCAAGAACCTCCAAGGCGTACAGCGCCAGTTCGTGCCACATGTCCAGCTTTGAAACCCAGTAGTTGTAGGGAGCTGTGTGATCATTTAGGACGATGGTATGGTCAGCTACGTACTCCCTCACCATCTTTCTGTAAAGATCAGCCCTACTCTGCCGAGACTGGGGACAGGTGACAGTGTCTTGCTGGGGTGACATAAAGCTGGCAAAAGCCTTGTAAAGCGTACCCTTGCCAGTGCTGGACAAGCTACCTGCTCGCCTACTCTCCCTCGCTACTTGTCCCGCAGAACTACGCACTCTGCCGCTAGCGCTGTCAGAAGGGAAATACTGTTTCAGCTTGTGAATCAGGGCCTGCTGGTATTCATGCATTCTCACACTCCTTTCCTCTGCAGGGATGAGAGTGGAAAGATTTTGCTTGTACCGTGGGTCCAGGAGAGTGAACACCCAGTAATCGGTGCTGGAATAAATTCTTTGAACGCGAGGGTCACGGGATAGGCAGCCTAGCATGAAATCTGCCATATGCGCCAGAGTACCAACGCGTAAGAATTCACTCCCCTCACTGGCCTGACTGTCCATTTCCTCCTCCTCCAACTCCTCCAACTCCTCTTCTTCTGCCCATACACGCTGAACAGTGAAGGACTCAACAATGGTCCCCTCTTGTGTCTCGCCAACATTTTCCTCCTCTTCCTCCTCATCCTCCTCCACCTCCACCTCCTCCGATATGCGCTGAGAAACAGACCTAAGGGTGCTTTGGCTATCAACAAGGGAATCTTCTTCCCCCGTCTCTTGTGACGAGCGCAAAGCTTCCGACTTCATGCTGATCAGAGAGTTTTTCAACAGGCCAAGCAGCGGGATGGTGAGGCTGATGATGGCGGCATCGCCACTGACCATCTGTGTTGACTCCTCAAAGTTACTCAGCACCTGACAGATATCAGACATCCACGTCCACTCCTCATTGTAGACTTGAGGAAGCTGACTGACCTGACTACCAGTTCTGGTGGAAGTTGACATCTGGCAGTCTACAATGGCTCGGCGCTGCTGGTAAACTCTGGATAACATGGTCAGTGTTGAATTCCACCTCGTGGGCACGTCGCACAACAGTCGGTGAGCGGGCAGTTGGAGGCGGCGCTGCGCTGCCCTGAGAGTGGCAGCATCTGTGCTGGACTTCCTGAAATGCGCACAGATGCGGCGCACCTTCGTGAGCAAATCAGACAGATTGGGGTATGTCTTGAGGAAACGCTGAACTATCAGATTTAACACATGGGCCAGGCATGGCACATGTGTCAGTCTGCCGAGTTGCAGAGCCGCCACCAGGTTACGGCCGTTGTCACACACAACCATGCCTGGCTTCAGGTTCAGCGGTGCCAGCCACAGATCAGTCTGCGCCGTGATGCCCTGTAATAGCTCTTGGGCGGTGTGCCTTTTATCGCCTAGGCTCAGCAGTTTGAGCACCGCCTGCTGTCGCTTAGCGACGGCACTGCTGCTGTGCCTAGAGCTACCGACTGATGGCGCCGTGCCCACGGATGGTAGTTCGGAGGAGGAGGTGGAGGAGGGGTGGGAGGAGGAGGAGGCATAGTAGGCCTGAAACACCTGGACCGAGGTAGGCCCCGCAATCCTCGGCGTCGGCAGTATATGACCAGCCCCAGGGTCAGACTCGGTCCCAGCCTCCACCAAGTTAACCCAATGTGCCGTCAGCGATATATAGTGGCCCTGCCCGGCAGCACTCGTCCACGTGTCCGTGGTCAGGTGGACCTTGTCAGAAACGGCGTTGGTCAGGGCACGGGTGATGTTGTCTGACACGTGCTGGTGCAGGGCTGGGACGGCACATCGGGAAAAGTAGTGGCGGCTGGGGACCGAATACCGAGGGGCGGCCGCCGCCATGAGGTTGCGAAAGGCCTTGGTCTCTACTAGCCTATAGGGCAGCATCTCCAGGCTAAGCAATCTGGAGATGTGCACATTAAGGGCTTGGGCATGCGGGTGGGTTGCACTATATTTGCGTTTCCGCTCCAGCGTCTGGGGTATGGAGAGCTGAACGCTGGTGGATGCTGTGGAGGATCGTGGAGGCGACGATGGGGTTTTTGTGGCAGGGTCCTGGGCAGGGGGCTGACTATCAGCTGACACAGGGGAAGGAGCAGTGGTGTGCACGGCCGGAGGTGAACGGGCTTGTTGCCACTGAGTGGGGTGTTTAGCATTCATATGCCTGCGCATACTGGTGGTAGTTAAGCTAGTAGTGGTGGAACCCCTGCTGAGCCTGGTTTGGCAAATGTTGCACACCACAGTCCGTCGGTCATCCGGTGTTTCCTTAAAGAACCTCCAGACTTCTGAAAATCTAGCCCTCGCCGCAAGAGCCCTCGCCACGGGAGCTTCACTAGTTGACACATTTGGCGCTGATGCACCAGCTCTGGCCCTGCCTCTCCGTCTGGCCCCACCACTGCCTCTTCCAACCTGTTCTGGTCGAGGACTCTCCTCCGTCTCAGAAGCACTGTGTTCACCCGGCCTCTCAACCCAGCTTGGGTCTGTCACCTCATCATCCTCCGATCCCTCAGTCTGCTCCCCCCTCGGACTTCCTGCCCTGACAACAACTTCCCCACTGTCTGACAACCGTGTCTCCTCATCGTCGGACACCTCTTTACACACTTCCACTACGTCAAGAAGGTCATCATCACCCACAGACTGTGACTGGTGGAAAACCTGGGCATCGGAAAATTGCTCAGCAGCAACCGGACAAGTGGTTTGTGACTGTGGGAAGGGTCCAGAAAACAGTTCCTCAGAGTATGCCGGTTCAAATGCCAAATTTTCCTGGGAGGGGGCAGACTGGGGGGGAGGAGGCTGAGGTGCAGGAGCTGGAGGAGTGGCGATTTCGGTGACATGGGTGGACTGCGTGGAAGACTGACTGGTGGACAAATTGCTCGAAGCATTGTCAGCAATCCACGACATCACCTGTTCGCACTGTTCTGGCCTCAACAGTGCTCTACCACGAGTCCCAGTAACTTCAGACATGAACCTAGGGAGTGTAGCTCTGCGGCGTTCCCCTGCTCCCTCATAAGCAGGTGGTGTCTCACCCCGGCCAGGACCACGGCCTCTGACCCCTGCAGTAGTTGGACGCCCACGTCCCCGCCCTCGTCCTCTACCCCTAGCCCTCGGGTTAAACATTTTTAAAATGAGAGTTATAGCTTTAATTTTTTTTTAACTTTTTTTTGTGTTTTTTTTTTTTTTTTTGTGTTTTTGAGTTTTTAAAACCAAACAATGCTATCCTATTGCTATGGCTATTTTCTAGCCAAGTATGAAAGCACACTACTATGCCAGATGAGATGACACTGAGTTATTAAACAAAATAAACGTAAAATAAAAAAGGACAAATGGCAGACTGTGCCTAATTGAAATCCAACCCCTACTAAATTTTCCCACTTCGGTCTTTGCAATGGATATGTGCGTCACTAAGCGCAAAACACAGCGGTCGCAAGTCTCACTACAAATTGCTCACAATTGGCTAGTAGATGCACTGCAGCAAGTACAGCCACCAGCAGATCAACCAGAAATCAAATATATAACGCTACTGTAGGCGTAAGCCGTTTGGATTCTCCTATGGCTATTTTCTAGCCAAGTATGAAAGCACACTACTATGCCAGATGAGATGACGCTGAGTTATTAAACAAAATAAACGTAAAATAAAAAAGGACAAATGGCAGACTGTGCCTAACTGAAATCCAACCCCTACTAAATTTTCCCACTTCGGTCTTTGCAATGGATATGTGCGTCACTAAGCGCAAAACACAGCGGTCGCAAGTCTCACTACAAATTGCTCACAATTGGCTAGTAGATGCACTGCAGCAAGTACAGCCACCAGCAGATCAACCAGAAATCAAATATATAACGCTACTGTAGGCGTAAGCCGTTTGGATTCTCCTATGGCTATTTTCTAGCCAAGTATGAAAGCACACTACTATGCCAGATGAGATGACACTGAGTTATTAAACAAAATAAACGTAAAATAAAAAAGGAAAAATGGCAGACTGTGCCTAATTGAAATCCAACCCCTACTAAATTTTCCCACTTTGGTGTTTGAGGTGGATATGTGTGCCACTAAGAGCTAAACACAACAGTAGCAAGTCCCCCTGCTAATTCCTCACAAAATGGTACTAGATGCAAATAAAAAAAAAAAAAGTAGAACGTTATTGTAGCCCTAAGAAGGGCTGTTGGGTTCTTGGAGAATCACTCCTGCCTAACAGTAAGCTAATAGAACACCCTAACGCTTTCCCTGACCAGCAGCAGCTCTCTCCCTAGCGGCATCCAGACACAGAATGATCCGAGCAGCGCGGGCAGCGGCTAGTCTATCCCAGGGTCACCTGATCTGGCCAGCCAACCACTGCTATCGACGTGTAAGGGTACCACGTCATGCTGGGTGGAGTGCAGAGTCTCCTGGCTTGTGATTGGCTCTGTTTCTGGCCGCCAAAAAGCAAAACGGCGGGAGCTGCCATTTTCTCGAGCGGGCGAAGTATTCGTCCGAGCAACGAGCAGTTTCGAGTACGCTAATGCTCGAACGAGCATCAAGCTCGGACGAGCATGTTCGCTCATCTCTACTCATGAGGCATGTCCAATCGCTTGTGCATGAGTGGCGGCAAACAGTCATATGGAACAATAGGAGTGATCCCAACAGCTTACAGTCTATGTGGATGAGGGGTGACACAAGAGCTTACAGTCTATGTAGATGAGGGATGACACAAGAGCTTACAGTCTATGAGGATGAAGGGGTGACACAAGAGCTTACAGTCTATGAGGATGAGGGGGTGACACAAGAGCTTACAGTCTATGAGGATGAGAGGTGACACAAGAGCCGACAGTCTATGAGGATGAAGGGGTGACACAAGAGCTTGCAGTCTATGAGGATGAGGGATGACACAAGAGCTTACAGTCTATGAGGATGAAGGGGTGACATAAGAGCTTACAGTCTATGAGGATGAGGGGGTGACACAAGAGCTTACAGTCTATGAGGATGAAGGGGTGACACAAGAGCTTACAGTCTAAGAGGATGAGGGGGTGACACAAGAGGTTACAGTCTATGAGGATAAGGGGGGGGGGGGACACAAGAGCTTACAGTCTATGAGGATGAGGGTGTGACACAAGAGCTTACAGTCTATGAGGATGAGGGGGTGACACAAGAGCCTACAGTCTTTGAGGATGAGGGGGTGACACAAGAGCTTGCAGTCTATGAGAATGAGGGGGTGATACAAGAGCTTACAGTCTATGAGGATGAGGGGGTGACACAAGAGCTTACAGTCTATGAGGATGAGAGGTGACACAAGAGCTTACAGTCTATGAGGATGAGGGGGTGACACAAGAGCCGACAGTCTATGAGGATGAAGGGGTGACACAAGAGCTTGCAGTCTATGAGGATGAGGGATGACACAAGAGCTTACAGTCTATGAGGATGAAGGGGTGACATAAGAGCTTACAGTCTAAGAGGATGAGGGGGTGACACAAGAGGTTACAGTCTATGAGGATAAGGGGGGGACACAAGAGCTTACAGTCTATGAGGATGAGGGTGTGACACAAGAGCTTACAGTCTATGAGGATGAGGGGGGACACAAGAGCTTACAGTCTATGAGGATGAGGGGGTGACACAAGAGCCTACAGTCTTTGAGGATGAGGGGGTGACACAAGAGCTTACAGTCTATGAGGATGAGAGGTGACACAAGAGCTTACAGTCTATGAGGATGAGGGGGTGACACAAGAGCCGACAGTCTATGAGGATGAAGGGGTGACACAAGAGCTTGCAGTCTATGAGGATGAGGGATGACACAAGAGCTTACAGTCTATGAGGATGAAGGGGTGACATAAGAGCTTACAGTCTAAGAGGATGAGGGGGTGACACAAGAGGTTACAGTCTATGAGGATAAGGGGGGGACACAAGAGCTTACAGTCTATGAGGATGAGGGTGTGACACAAGAGCTTACAGTCTATGAGGATGAGGGGGGACACAAGAGCTTACAGTCTATGAGGATGAGGGGGTGACACAAGAGCCTACAGTCTTTGAGGATGAGGGGGTGACACAAAACCTACAGTCTATGAGAATGAGGGGGTGATACAAGAGCTTACAGTCTATGAGGATGAGTGGGAGACACAAGAGCTTACAGTCTATGAGGATGAGAGGTGACACAAGATCTTACAGTCTATGAGGATGAGGGGGGGACAAGAGCTTACGGTCTATGAGGATGAGGGGTGGCACAAGAGCCTAAAGTCTATGAGGATGAGGGGGTGACACAAGAGCTTACAGTCTATGAGGATGAGGGGTGACACAAGAGCTTACAGTCTATGAGGATGAGGGGGGGACCCAAGAGGTAAAAGAACTTGTATAATGGTCCAGCCATTCTTTATAAGGGAACAGTATAAAATAATTGAATAAATAAAAATTCTGCTACTCGTACCAGCCATCAGCCGCCATCTTATATACAAGGTCCAAGGTCAAAGTGACTGCAGAGAAGCCTGGAGCTTGGTATCTGGTGTTTGCCAGATAACAGATGGGAAGAGGACATAGGATGGATTTGTAAAGAGAGAGCTGACATTTCATGCAGTTAGCGCGTGTGATAGGCTTGCCTAAAGAGATGGCAATTGCAAGCAATGGGCGTGTGTCTAAACGGTGATGCATGAAAAGAAGCCTATTAGTCACATCCCTATGTAGAAGCAGATGTAAGGGTTGATAGCCGGGATCAAAATGTGCCGATCAAAAAGCTGAACAGTGTCTTAGGAGGCATATGGCAATCTGTAAACTCATGCATGAATGGAAGCTCAGGGGTAATGTGCCAATTAGAGATCAGGGGATCCGAACTTGCAGTTCAGATCCGGGATCAGGTTTGTCCCACGTGACCCAGATTGCTGGCATAGCCATGGCTCATTGCTACGTCCAGCCACCAATCTGGCAATATGCTTGGTTCAAGGGCCAGAACCGAAACCCAACCATTGGGTCCGCTCTTCTCTTATGGCTCTTGTGATTGTGGCTCTTCAATTGCTTGGGGCTTGTGCTTACACTGCTGAGCTCTCAACTCTGTGCATTGAGCTGCTACAAAGCCACTCCCTTCCGCTGTGAGTGACTGCAGTAGTGTATGACTAGAAGCTTGCTACAGCTTGTACTCAGAGGATAGTAGAGTGTCTTTGGAGTGGCTCAATACACAGGGTGCTAAGGGCACAGCAGTGTGAGGACACGCCCACAGTATGGTACGGTTACACAGATCTCCACGGCTGCTATCCAACAACTTCAGGATGACCAGTGCCTAGTCTCAAGATACTGTACTTCTGTTAGTGTTTATAATGAAACTTTAAGTTTTTAAGGTGGATTTTCCAGCACTACAACCCACACATGAAAGGTAACTATGAAGCGAAGCCAATATATAAAGCCCATCTATACGGAACTATATTAAATTACCCGTGCGTTCTCCCATAGGATGAGTCTTGTTGTGAAGTTGCGCATCGCTTGCTTTTGGTTTTGACTTCTATGTGGGTGTTTTATCTATTTTTACCGATGATATTTTCACCGTTAGTTGACAAGCTCCTTTAACCTTTTGTTATCGTATACTTTTTTAAACAAGGCAAATTCCAGGAAAATATAATGACCTACACAAATAAGAGTCACCTGGTTGCCTAGCGCTCACGGAATCAGGTTGAGCATTTATGCTTTAATTCTAATTGATCTATACATATATTATCTGTGGCGTTCTCACTCTTCCATCTTCTCGCTCTATGGGGGATTTTTATCACCTAGCGCCAGGGGATGATGTAATCTCTGCCCCCCCCCCCCCCATGGATTTATGGATTCAGGCTGTGGCTAGTGAGCAGATACGGGGCAGGAACCCCTCATACCTTCCCCCTACTCTTCTTGGCGCACCCCCTTCATGCCCCTCCATGCCCACTTGAACTGGAGGTGGCAGGAGGTAGGAAATAGGCACAATTCCTGCCCATGCGCCACTTTGCAGGTGTAAAAGCCCTGATAAATCTGCCCTTATGTCTTTATAGGTGGGATGGATTTTCTTGCAACTTGAAAACAATGGACATGGACATTGAATCTAATCAAAACTAATCTTAAAGGTGAACAATTACTTCACCTGCTCCCCTCATTAAGACACTGATCGCCTGCTTACGCCTCATGGGACCCCTATTCTGCTTTTTTGACATTAGGATCAGGTCAAAATTGGCCTAAGTTATTTAGTACAGATACAGAAACGTAAAAGGAGTTTTCCAAGCTAAAACCACCGATAACCTATACTTCAGATTGGTGAAGGTTCAACATCCATCGGTTTCCGTGTCACACCAGTATTTTGCACCTCCATCCGGCCAGAATTGTCAATCAGTCAGCCAATCATTTACCTCCTTGGACAATATGATGTCACTTCCTCTTATGGCACAAGTTACATCCGTTGTCCCAAGAAGCCCAAGGATTGCCCAAAGTGGTTCTTGTGACAATTCTCCTTAATGGCAGGATCCTCATTTCCATCGCATTGGTAGCTCAATTCCTGAGTGGGAAAGTAACTCTCTATACACCTTAATGAGTTGGCTCCAGACTACAACTGGGTAAAATGTATCACTGATTACTATAAACTGAGCTCAGGAAAGATGGCAGACCTCTTTGAAATAGATTTGAAATAAAGTGATATGGCTTCTTAGCTGATTTTAATATCACTATGAATGCGTTTTACATTGAGAGTCACTTAACTTTTGAACCATTGGTTGATTGCCACTGGCCTAAAGTAGAGACTGATGTAACTATGAATTCCTTTTATGTTGAGAGCCATTGGTTGAGAGCCACTGGCCTAAGGTAAGGAATGACGTGACTAAGAATTCCCTTTATGTTGAGATCCACTTGGCTCCTGAACCATTGGTTGAGAGCAAATGCCCTCAGGTAAGGACTAATATGGTTTTGAATTCCATTTATGTTGAGATTCACTTGGCTCCTGAACCATTGGTTGAGGGTCAATGACCTGAGGTAAGGACTGATATGGATATAAATTCCCTTTATGTTGAGAGCCACGTGGCTCTTGAACCATTGATTTAGGGCCACTGGCCTAAGATAAGCCCTAATATGGCTTTGAATTCCCTTTATCTTGAGATCCACTTGGCTCCCAAACCATTGGTTGAGGGCCCCTTGGCTGGTGTATGGACTGATATGACAATGAATTCCCTTAACAATGAGAACCACTTGGCTCCAGAAACATTGGTTAAGGGCCACTGGCCTAAGGTAAGGACTAATGTAGCTTTGAATTCCATTTATGTGGACACATCCACTTGGCTCCTGATCCATTGGTTGAGGAACATGGGCATCAGGTATGGACTGATATGGATATGCATTTCCTTAACATTGAGAACCACTTGGCTCCTGAAACATTGGTTAAGGGCTACTGGCCTAAGGTAAGGCCTAATATGGCTTTGAATTCCCTCTATACTGAGATCCACTTGGCTCTTGTACCATTGGTTGAGGGTCAATGACCTGAGGTAAGGACTGATATGGATATAAATTCCCTTTATGTTGAGAGCCACGTGGCTCTTGAACCATTGATTGAGGGCCACTGGCCTAAGTTAAGGACTAATATGGCTTTGAATTCCCTTTATGTTGAGATTCACTTGGCTCCTGAACCATTGGTTGAGGAATTCGGACCTTTGGTATGGATTGATATGACAATGAATTCCCTTAACATTGAGAACCACATGGCTCCAGAAACATTGGTTAAGGGCTACTGGCCTAAGGTTATAACTGATCTAACTTCCCTTTTAGTCGAAATCCACTTGGCTCCTGATCCATTGGTTGAGGAGCATGGGCCTTAGGTATGGACTGACATGGCTATGCATTCCTTTAACATTGAAAACCACATGGCTACAGAAGCATTGGTTGAGGGCTACTGACCTAAGGTAAGGCCTAAAATGGCTTTGAATTCCCTCTTTACTGAGATTCACTTGGCTCCAAAAAACTTTGGTTGAGGGCCAGTGGCCTAAAGTAAGGGCTGATATGGCTATAAAATCCCTTTACATTGAAAATCACTTGGCTCCCAAATCATTGGTTGAGGGCCACTGACCTTAGTTAAGAACTGATCTTGCCTATTCCTATCCAACCTATTCAAGACTCCCATACAGCTATAACAGAACACCAGGGCCGGATTATAGGCGGGGCTCCCGGGGCTCGAGCCCCGGGGCCCCCACCATCTTGATCCCAAAGGGGCCCCCACCATTCTGACAATGTTTGCCTGCCGACTTAAGTACGCGAGCGAGCGGAGCTGTGTCCGCTGACGCTCCGTGCCCCTGTCGGCTCAAGTGTGGCATTGCTACTGTGCCGGGCCAGCCCGTGCCTGCGAGTGCGAGATGACTGTCTGTCTGTCACTCAAGTTGGGAGCGATGATCAGCAGCGGCGCTTCTGCAGTGCATCGCTCCCACTCGGCAGACTCCTGCTTCCGGGTCCCGCCTACAGCCTGAGCCTACAGCGCTCAGCAGCTCGCTGTGAGCTCAGCTGCCTGTGCTGCAGAGCTTCGCTCCAGCCTCCCTCCCACTCTTCAGCTCCAGTGCCCGCCCAGCTCATTCTGCATGCAGCGCGATTTTAGCAATTGCGCTGCATGCAGAGTGAGAGACCCAGTCTGTGCTGACCCCAGCGTGACCCTAACCTAACACTGATTGGCTGAACTGACTGAACCAAATTCTAGCCAATCAGTGTTAGGTTGCTTCACAGATCACTTGGCCCGCCTTCTCCCCACACCGAGTGATCTGTGAGCTGTATGAGGAGAAGTGGCAGGTGTGAAGTCCCTACTAAGTGTGAAGTAAGTACAAAATACTTTGTAAAAACACTTTTACTTAAAGACACCCTTCACATGGCCCTCCCCATGCCACCTATAACTGAAGGTCTCACCTCAACAAAATAAAGAAGGTGCTCAGTTATGGGTGGCCTTAGATAATAAGCCCCTTTTGCACAAACATTATGGGGACATATATTTGGCCACACAATTTGCAGCAGGATATGTGTCCCCATAGATGCCTATGGCAAAAGTACAGTGAACACAAGGTGTGCCTCTGTCCCATAATATCCACGGAAAAAGAGCTTGCTCTGTCTTTTCCTGTAAGGGTGATGGCACATGTGGCATTTTGAACACGTTTTTGGCCTGTGTTTAAGCAGTGAATGCTTTTTTGACAGGTTTGACAAATTAACTTAATTCAAACTGGTCAAACGCATGCGTTATTTGACGGACTGCTTAAAAACGGGCCAAAAACGTGTTCAAAACACCACGTGTGCCATCACCCCAAGTATGGTCAAGCATTCCTATGGCGAGCGGTGCTCATCCGTCCGCCTCTAAAGCCGAATGTGTGCTACACTTGGGCGTGAACACATTGTAAGAAGCCTAAGGCCGGTGACGCATGTGTTTTTCAAATGTTTGCTTGCATTAGTGTTTTTCAAAACCCAATGCTTGATAACTGATAACTGCAGGAAACTGTGTGTCTTGGAATTTGTAAAAACGCAGTGATCTTGTTATCTCTGATGTTTGCAAGTAATCGCATGCTTTTAAAAAATAATGAATTTTTGACTTATGAGTCAAAAACGCAACCGCTTTGAAAAGTGCTATTAAAGCACACCTAAAAAACGCAGACACAAAAAACGCAAGGGAGAAAACGCTGAGTTAAAGGACATCTACCACCAGATTACTGGTGGTAGAGTGTCCTAAATAGGCTGCTTGATTTGCCTCAGGGATGGGGGGGCCGTGTTTAACATGTGATTTGGCGTTTTTATTGTGGAGGCGCTCAGGCAGACGGCGCCACCGCTGAATTACAGTGACGTCAGAGGGCCAGGGGCGGTGTGAATATATTAAAGGCCATATTATAGATATTAACCCTAACACAAAAAGACATTCCTAAAAGTCCTGTAGCATAGGGGGGGAGTATGAAACGGGCTCACGGGCTGAACCCTCTTCATACTCACCGTGTGTGGAGCAAACACCCGTCGCTAACACGGGCGCTGCCTGGCGTTAAAACCTGTAACGGAATATAGCGCCAAAGTTGAAAATGTCACTTTTTTGCCATTTTGCTCAGTATAAGGATTCAATAAAAAGTGATCAATAGGTCGCACAGTCCTCAAAATGGCAGCATTGAAAACGTCATCAAAAGTCGCAAAAACTGCCACCACCCACAGCTCCATACAACAAAGTATGAAAAAGTTATTAGAGCCAGAAGACGGCAAAATTAAGAATTTGTTTTTTGTACAGGAGGTTTAAATTTTTTGTAAATGTATAAAAAACATTATAAAACCAATACAAATTTGGTATACCCGTGATCGCACTGACCCAAAGACATGTCATTTGGGGCGCACAGTGAAAGCCGTAATTCCAAGCCAACAAGAAAATGGTGCAAATGCGGTTTTTCATAATTTTCACTGGATTCACAATTTTTTCCTGCTCCCCAGTACACGGCATGGAATATTAAATACAGTCACTATGAAGTACAATTTGTTACACAGAAAACAAGCCGTCACACAGCTCTTTACAAGGGAAACTAAAAAAACGTATAGATTTTTGAAGGTGGGGAGGGAAAAATTAAAATGCCAAAATGAAAAAGGGTTTAAAGGACATTGTCATTGTCTGAGGGGGGACATGTTAGATGTCCTACTCACTTGTACTAGGGGGTCTGATTGCTCCTAACATATACAGGCAGTCCCTGGGTTACATACAAGATAGGGTCTGTAGGTTTGTTCTTAAGTTGAATTTGTATGTAAATCGGAACTGTATATTTTATCATTGTAATCCCAGCCAGAACTTTTTTGGTCTCTGTGACAATTGGATTTTAAAAATGTTGGGTTGCCATAAGAACCAATATTAACAATAAAGCTTCATTACAGACACCGGTGATAACTGTTACAGCTGATGATTGTAGCCTAGGGCTAAAGTACAGGAAATTACCAATATCCAGAGGTCTGTTTGTAACTAGGGGTCGTATGTAAGTCGAGTGTTCTAAGTAGGGGACCGCCTGTAGTGCAATACTGCGGTCTGTAACAAAGTGCCACCATCACAGGGTTGCAGATCAGGTAAAATGAAAGTCTGTAATGTAATGGAAAGGGTTGGCTCTCTTCTAACCTGTTTTCTTGGATCAAAAAATAAAGGACAATGAGGGTCATTTACTAAGGGCCCGATTCACGTTTTCCCAACGTGTTACCCGAATATTTCCGATTTGCGCCGATTGTACCTGAATTGCCCCGGGATTTTGGCGCACGCGATCGGATTGTGGCGCATCGGCGCTGGCATGCACGCGACGGAAATCGGGGGGGCCTGGCCGAACGAAAACCCAACGTATTCGGAAAAACCGCCGCATTTAAAAAAAAAAAATGGTCGCACGGCCCATACTCACATGCACCACGATGAAGACGATGAACTCCCGGGCATCTCGGCGGACATCGGCGCAGCAGCGCCACCTGGTGGACATCGGGCGCAGGACCTTCATGAATCGCCGGAAGACCCGAACGCTCTTCAGAGAAGCCGCCGCTGGAACGCGAATGGACCGGGTAAGTAAATTTGCCCCAGTGTCTTAGTTCAGAAGAAACATACTAGTTACAAACATCAATTAAAATGGTACAGGTTTAGAATTTTTGTGCTCATCTCTCCTGCATCATCATCATCTTAATATTTGTGTGTGCAATCCAAGTATGCCTGACTCCCTTTTTTTCCATTCTAGCTTCTTGGACTTACGGAGCCAGCTCAAGCCAGCAGGTGCAGCCAGTGGCAGTGGCACACAGACCGCAAGAGGAGCATCAGTGTTGATTTAGTGGAAAAGAAAAAACCCAAAATAGTAAGTTTGCCTGATTATGGCGTTAAATGTGGGAGATTTAGCAGAAATGTTTGAGACCAAAACTGTTCTTTTTGCTCATGGCAAACCATTCAAAGCTCATACTTTATTTTCCATTAGCAGTTTATAAAAATAAAGCTGAGCTTTAATTCAACTAGAATTTTTCTCTCAAACACCTGTGATAAATCTAAGTAAAGCGGTAGTTTGGTTGCCACTGTCTCTTTAAGGCTACATGCTCACACACGTGTGCCCGCCATACCGTAGCTCGGCGGCACCGGGTAGAGGAGGAGGTGGTGAGCGCTGCTCACCTCCGCCCCTCTCCATAGAGGAACATGGTGCACTGCGCCGTATGCCAAGAAAAGATAGGACATGTCCTAAGTTGGGGGCCTCCACCAGATTTTGCGCCCAGGGGCCCCCACCAACCTTAATCCGGCCCTGCAGAACACCCATACTATATTGTTTATAGCGCACTACAATGTTCCATAAAACATATCGCTCCGCTACATAACAACATACCGTAGCAGTATATAAATTATCTCAAGTTATTTTATGCGGCTGAGATAAGATGCCAGCCAAAAATAAAACTCATGGCAAGAAAATCCTCACAGAAGGTTGAAAGCATATTTCTGATGTGAACTGTCTCTTTGCACGTCTTTGCCTCTGTGGTGATGACAATCAGAAAGACAATCGCAAACGGAAGGGGAATTTCACAGATGCAAAAAGCACATTGTGGAAGTGTCACAATCAAAGTCTAGAATCTACACGGTGACAGATTATATTATGTTGAAAGAAAATAAAATAACAGAGAACTTTTCAATGTTATTACACCCCACGCTGATGCGCCTTTTATACGATTAAAGAACTACCACCAAGATTTAGAAATTCCGATTTTTTGAGGGTTTTTTTTAAGATATGGGGCAGATTTACTTACCCGGTCCATTCGCGATCCAGCGGCGTGTTCTCTGCGGTGGATTCGGATCCGGCCAGGATTCACTAAGGCAGTTCCTCCGACGTCCACCAGGTGTCGCTGCTGCGCTGAAGACCATCGGATTGCATCGGAGTTCACCGTCCTACCCTGGGTGAAGGTAAGCGCTCGTCGAGCGACACTTTTTTTTTAAAAATGCGGCGGTTTTTCCGAATCCGTCGGGTTTTTTAACGCCCACGCCCCCCCCTGATTTCCGGCGCATGCATTCCGGCGCCGTTGCGCCACAATCCGATCACGTGCGCCAAAATCCCGGGGCAATTCAGGAAAAAGCGCCGCTAATCGGAAATATTCGGGTAACACGTCGGGAAAAAGCGAATCGGGCCCTTAGTAAATGACCCCCATAAATTTAGACTTTTACCATCTATGGGATGTACCATTTTACTAGATTGCAAATAATCAGTTCTGAATCCTTGTGATCAGCCATAACCTGCTTGTAAGTGTTCAGCTCCACTGCAGTGCCCCCACAGGAAAAATGAGGTATTACAATTACTCCAGATTTCTGTGCTTATAGCATCTGTTGTGTGGACCTAGTGGGGGTCATTTACTAAGGGCCCGATTCGCGTTTTCCCGAAGTGTTACCCGAATATTTCCGATTTGCGCCGATTGTACCTGAATTGCCCCGGGATTGTGGCGCACGCGATCGGATTGTGGCGCATCGGCGCCGGCATGCGCGCGATGGAAATCAGGGGGCGTGGCCAAACGAAAACCCGACGTATTCGGAAAAACCGCCGCATTTAAAAACCGCAAAAGTGTCGCTTGGGGAGCGCTTACCTTCACCTGGCGCGATGAGATGACTTTCAGCGCAGCAGCGCTATCTGGTGGACGGCGGAGGAACTACCTTCTTAAATCCCTGCCGGACCCGAATCCAGAGCAGAGAACGCGCCGCTGGATCGCGAATGGGCCGGGTAAGTAAATTTGCCCCATTGACTATGGTGGGTTCAACAATAATTTATGTCTCTGTTCCCCTACGATAATTAATTCAACAACTATTTTCTAATTTAGTTTCTATATGCAAAGTCATTAAGATCAGTTGGACCATGAGACATCATGGTGACCCCCTTGTGAATTACCGTATTTTTCGGACTATAGGGCGCACCATCAATAAATGCTTGCTAAAATGTCTAGGTTCATATATAAGGCGCACCGGATTATAAGGCACACCTGATTATAAGGATGACCAGCAGGTGGCAGACCTGTGCACAGTTCAAGGCAGCTATTGTCTGTAAGTATGTAGCCTACTGCCTACTGGTTCTATATGTATGGCCATGGAGACTTTATGAGTATATAAATAGAGAGATAGCTACCCAGTAGGTACAGATGGTTCTGTTGCCAGCTGTCTATATGAAGCTGTGCTGAGGGATCATGGGATTGATAGCTGAACACAAAGACGAAGAAATGGATAAAATTAAGAAGTTGTCTGCCCAGAACAAACAAGATGCTAAACGACAGAGAAATAAGTGTGTCCCTTATTTTGCACTTACTTTGTTACAAGGCCCAAGGCTTACAGGTGCCAATGGTCACCCACCAATTTTGCTACTACCCTCTAGAGGTAATACATAGTGGGACCTTCTGCCCTGTAATACTTATACATGTGTGACACACATGTTTACAATAGCCCTTTCAGTACTTTTAAAGGTCCTCCAAAGGTCCTCAAATATAGAATTGAAATCTGTCAGAAAAGACACCTCATTCTTTCATAAGAAGCTTGGTTCTGGTATCATATGTAAGAAGTAGAGATGAGCGAACATACTCGTCCGAGCTTGATGCTCGTTCGAGCATTAGCGTACTCAAAACTGCTCGTTGCTCGGACGAATACTTCGCCCGCTCGAGAAAATGGCATCTCCCGCCGTTTTGCTTTTTGGCGGCCAGAAACAGAGCCAATCACAAGCCAGGAGACTCTGCACTCCACCCAGCATGACGTGGTACCCTTACACGTCGATAGCAGTGGTTGGCTGGCCAGATCAGGTGACCCTGGGATAGACTAGCCGCTGCCCGCGCTGCTCGGATCATTCTGTGTCTGGATGCCGCTAGGGAGAGAGCTGCTGCTGGTCAGGGAAAGCGTTAGGGTGTTATATTAGAATAGTGTTAGGCAGGAGTGATTCTACAAGAACCCAACAGCCCTTCTTAGGGCTACAATAACGTTATACATTTTTTTTTTTTATTTGCTTGTGGCTGGGCTTGCTGGCACTAGTAGTGCAGCTAGTACCATATTGTGAGGAATTTGCAGGGGGACTTGCTACCGTTGTGTTTAGCTCTTAGTGACACACATATCCACCTCAAACACCAAAGTGGGACAATTTATTAGGGGTTTGATTAGAATTAGGCAGAGTCTGCTGATTTTTTTTTTTTAGCTGTATTTCATTTTATAGCTCAAACTCATCTTGCAAAGCAGTGTGCTCTCATTGTAGGCTACAAAATAGCCATAGGAGAACCCCAACGGCTTACTTAGGCCTACAATAGAGTTATATTTTCCTTTTTTTTGTTTGCTTGTGGCTGGGCTTGCTGGCACTAGTAGTGCAGCTAGTACCATACTGTGAGGAATTTGCTGGGAGATCTGCGACCGTTGTGTTTAGCTCTTAGTGACACGCATATCCACCTCAAACACCGAAGTGGGACAATTTATTAGGGGTTTGATTTCAATTAGGCACAGTCTGCCAGTTTCTTTTTATTTTACGTTTATTTTTTGATAACTCAGCGTCATCTCATCAGTGTGCTTTCATACTTGGCTAAAAAATAGCCATAGGAGAATCCAAACGGCTTACTTAGGCCTACAATAGCGTTATATAGTTGATTTTTGGTTGATTTGCTGGTGGCTGGCCTTGCTGTAGTGCATCTACTACCATATTGTGAGGAATTTGCAGTGAGACTTGGGACTGTTGTGTTTAGCGCTTAGTGACGCACATATCCATCGCAAAGACCAAAGTGGGACAATTTATTAGGGGTTTGATTGAAATTAGGCACAGTCTGCCAGTTTCTTTTTATTTTACGTTTATTTTTTGTTAACTCAGCGTCATCTCATCTGGCATAGCAGTGTGCTTTCATAGTTGGCTAGAAAATAGCCATAGCAATAGGATAGCATCGTTTGGTTTTAAAAACTAAAAAACACATAAAAAAAACAAAAAAAAAACAAAAAAAAAAAGTAAATAAAAAATTAAAGTTATAACTTTCATTTTCAAAATGTTTAACCCGAGGGCTAGGGGTAGAGGACGAGGGCGGGGACGTGGGCGTCCAAGTACTGCAGGGGTCAGAGGCCGTGGTCCTGGGCGGGGTGAGACACCACCTGCTGATGAGGGAGCAGGGGAACGCAGCAGAGCTACACTCCCTAGGTTCATGTCTGAAGTTACTGGGACTCGTGGTAGAGCACTGTTGAGGCCAGAACAGTGCGAACAGGTGATGTCGTGGATTGCCGACAATGCTTCGAGCAATTTGTCCACCAGTCAGTCTTCCACGCAGTCCACCCACGTCACCGAAATCGGCACTCCTCCAGCTCCAGCACCTCAGCCTCCTCCCCCTCAGTCTGCACCCTCCCAGGAAAATTTGGCATTTGAACCGGCATACTCTGAGGAACTGTTTTCTGGACCCTTCACAGTGTCACAAACCACTTGTCCGGTTGCTGCTGAGCTCTTTTCCGATGCCCAGGTTTTACACCGGTCGCAGTCTGTGGGTGATGATGACCTTCTTGATGTAGTGGAAGAAGTGTGTAAAGAGGTGTCCGACGATGAGGAGACACGGTTGTCAGACAGAGGTGAAGTTGTTGTCAGGGCAGGAAGTCCGAGGGGGGAGCAGACTGAGGGATCAGAGGATGATGAGGTGACAGACCCAAGCTGGGTTGAGAGGCCGGGTGAACACAGTGCTTCTGAGACGGAGGAGAGTCCTCGACCAGAACAGGTTGGAAGAGGCAGTGGTGGGGCCAGACGGAGAGGCAGGGCCAGAGCTGGTGCATCAGCGCCAAATGTGTCACGTAGTGAAGCTCCCGTGGCGAGGGCTAGATTTTCAGAAGTCTGGAGGTTCTTTAAGGAAACACCGGATGACCGACGGACTGTGGTGTGCAACCTTTGCCAAACCAGGATCAGCAGGGGTTCCACCACTACTAGCTTAACTACCACCAGTATGCGCAGGCATATGAATGCTAAACACCCCACTCAGTGGCACCAAGCCCGTTCACCTCCGGCCGTGCACACCACTGCTCCTTCCCCTGTGTCAGCTGATAGTCAGCCCCCTGCCCAGGACCCTGGCCCAAAAACCCCATCGTCGCCTCCACGATCCTCCACTGCATCCACCAGCATTCAGCTCTCCATACCCCAGACGCTGGAGCGGAAAAGGAAATATAGTGCAACCCACCCGCACGCCCAAGCCCTCAATGTCCACATCTCCAGATTGCTTAGCCTGGAGATGCTGCCCTATAGGCTGGTAGAGACCGAGGCCTTTCGCAACCTCATGGCGGCGGCCGCCCCTCGGTATTCGGTCCCCAGCCGCCACTACTTTTCCCGATGTGCCGTCCCAGCCCTGCACCAGCACGTGTCAGACAACATCATCCGTGCCCTGACCAACGCCGTTTCTGACAAGGTCCACCTGACCACGGACACGTGGACGAGTGCTGCCGGGCAGGGCCACTATATTTCGCTGACGGCACATTGGGTTAACTTGGTGGAGGCTGGGACCGAGTCTGACCCTGCGGCTGGTCATATACTGCCGACGCCGAGGATTGCGGGGCCCACCTCGATCCAGGTCTTTCAGGCCTACTATGCCTCCTCCTCCTCACACCCCTCCTCCACCTCCTCCTCCGAACTACCATCCGTGGGCATGGTGCCATCAGTCGCTAGCTCTAGGCACAGCAGCAGTGCCGTCGCTAAGCGACAGCAGGCGGTGCTCAAACTGCTGAGCCTAGGTGATAAAAGGCACACCGCCCAAGAACTATTACAGGGCATCACGGCGCAGACTGATCTGTGGCTGGCACCGCTGAACCTGAAGCCAGGCATGGTTGTGTGTGACAACGGCCGTAACCTGGTGGCGGCTCTGCAACTCGGCAGACTGACACATGTGCCATGCCTAGCCCATGTGTTAAATCTGATAGTTCAGCGGTTCCTCAAGACATACCCCAATCTGTCTGATTTGCTCACGAAGGTGCGCCGCATCTGTGCGCATTTCAGGAAGTCCAGCACAGATGCTGCCACTCTCAGGGCAGCGCAGCGCCGCCTCCAACTGCCCGCTCACTGACTGTTGTGCGACGTGCCCACGAGGTGGAATTCAACATTAACCATGTTATCCAGAGTTTACCAGCAGCGCAGAGCGATTGTAGACTGCCAGATGTCAACTTCCACCAGAACTGGTAGTCAGGTCAGTCAGCTTCCTCAAGTCTACAATGAGGAGTGGACGTGGATGTCTGATATCTGTCAGGTGCTGAGTAACTTCGAGGAGTCAACACAGATGGTCAGTGGCGATGCCGCCATCATCAGCCTCACCATCCCGCTGCTTGGCCTGTTGAAAAACTCTCTGATCAGCATGAAGTCGGAAGCTTTGCGCTCGTCACAAGAGACGGGGGAAGAAGATTCCCTTGTTGATAGCCAAAGCACCCTCAGGTCTGTTTCTCAGCGCATATCGGAGGAGGTGGAGGAGGATGAGGAGGAAGAGGAGGAGAATGTTGGCGAGACACAAGAGGGGACCATTGTTCAGTCCTTCACTGTTCAGCGTGTATGGGCAGAAGAAGAGGAGTTGGAGGAGTTGGAGGAGGAGGAAATGGACAGTCAGGCCAGTGAGGGGAGTGAATTCTTGCGCGTTGGGACTCTGGCGCATATGGCAGATTTCATGCTAAGCTGCCTATCCCGTGACCCTCGCGTTCAAAGAATTTATTCCAGCACCGATTACTGGGTATTCACTCTCCTGGACCCACGGTACAAGCAAAATCTTTCCACTCTCATCCCTGGAGAGGAAAGGAGTGTGAGAATGCATGAATACCAGCAGGCCCTGGTGCACAAGCTGAAAGAGTATTTCCCTTCTGACAGCGCTAGCGGCAGAGTGTGTAGTTCTGCGGGACAAGTAGCGAGGGAGAGTAGGCGAGCAGGCAGCTTGTCCAGCACTGGCAAGGGTACGCTTTACAAGGCTTTTGCCAGCTTTATGTCACCCCAGCAAGACACTGTCACCTGTCCCCAGTCTCGGCAGAGTAGGGCTGATCTTTACAGAAAGATGGTGAGGGAGTACGTAGCTGACCATACCATCGTCCTAAATGATCAGACAGCTCCCTACAACTACTGGGTTTCAAAGCTGGACATGTGGCACGAACTGGCGCTGTACGCCTTGGAGGTTCTTGCCTGCCCTGCCGCTAGCGTGTTGTCCGAGCGGGTTTTCAGTGCAGCTGGTGGCATCATCACCGATAAGCGTACACGCCTGTCGACTGACGCTTATTAAGATGAATAAAGCCTGGATTTCTCATAATTTCCAATCTCCACCAGGTGAAGGAAGCTCAACCTGAATAATTTATGCACTCCTCCTCCTCATTTTCCTCCTTCTCCTCCTCTTTGTACACTAAAGCAGAGGAAACTGGCTATTTTTTGACAGGGCCCACTGGCTCTAGCTATAGTACTCTATGCATTTAATTTTTCTGGAGGGCCACCTACCCGGTCCTCTGTTTTAAACAATTTTTGGGACTGCCACATACAGGCACTCAATCTATTAAATTTTTCTGGAGGGCCACCTACCTGCTCCTCTGGTTTGAAAACTTTTTTGGACTGCCACATACAGGCACTCAATCTATTTCATTTTTCTGGAGGGCCACCTACCTGCTCCTCTGGTTTGAAAACTTTTTTGGACTGCCACATACAGGCACTATCCAAATTAAATTGTCTCCATAGCAGCCTCCACACGTTGTCTCCATTGCTACCTCCAAAAGTCGTCCATATAGCTGCCTCCATACATCGTCCCCTTATCAAACGAGGTGTGTCAGGCAGAAATTTGGGTTGTTTTCATGGATTCCACATCAAAGTTGTTAACTTTGTTGCCACCCTGCTGTGTTATCCACAAAATATACTGGCAAACTTTTATGATTAACCGATATTATTACAGCGCTTCTTGCGCATCTGTTGATTACACTGCTGTGTAATCCACAAAATATACTGCCAAACTTTTACCATTTATCGATATTATTTCAGCGCTTCTTGCGCATCTGTTTACATTCCCCTCACCCGCCATATCCCAAACTTATAAGAACGCTACTACACTTAACTTGGTGGAGGCTGGGACCGAGTCTGACCCTTGGGCTGGTCATATACTGCCGACGCCGAGGATTGCGGGGCCTACCTCGGTCCAGGTCTCAAAGGCCTACTATACCTCCTCCTCCTCCCACCCCTCCTCCACCTCCTCCTCCGACGAATTACCATCCGTGGGCATGGCGCCATCAGCCGGTAGCTCTAGGCACAGCAGCAGTGCCGTCGCTAAGCGACAGCAGGTGGTGCTCAAACTGCTGAGCCTAGGCGATAAAAGGCACACCGCCCAAGAGCTATTACAGGGCATTCCACATCAAACTTGTTAACTTTGTCGCCACCCTGCTGTGTAATCCACAAAATATACTGGCAAACTTTTATCATTTACCGATATTATTTCAGCGCTTCTTGCGCATCTGTTTACATTCCCCTCACCCGCCATATCCCAAACTTATAAGAACGCTGCTACACTTGATCTTATACAAAAGCTTCTTAGAAGTGCTGTTTGGGGAGTAGCCTAAAGACAGGGGCTTGGATTGGCGAAAGCTCGCCTGGCAGCGGAGCGCCAGCTCCATCCCAAGATCCAACTAACATAGTTTTAACTGCAGCACCTTTAATCTACTACTAGTTCACTGCCTCCATACATGGTCCCCTTATCAAACGAGCTGTGTCAGGCAGAATTTTCAGGTGTTTCACCAGATACATAGTGGAACTCGGCGCGTCTGTCGCCGCCATGCTGGAGACCTGAAGTTGCAATCATAGCAGCGCAATATGGATGCCCCATACTGTCGCTCTTAATCATGGAAGTCCTCTCCATGGCTGCCTCCAAATGTCGTCCCCTTATCAAACGAGCTGTGTCAGGCTCATTTTTCGGGTGTTTCACCAGATACGTTATGGAACTTGGTCACTATATCGCCACCATGCTGTGTTATCGACTAAATATACCGTCAACCTTTTGTTCACAGAGGAAATCATTTCAGCGCTTCTTGCTCACCTCCTTTGGTTCCTCTCTGCCACCCATTGGTTTGAAGCCTGAGTCCATTTAGGGTATGTCGCCATGCCACTCTCTAGCCTGCCGCTGCTGCCGCTGCCTCTGCATGCCATCCCCTATAGTGTCAGGGTCAATTATTGGATGTTTTAGATGCTATCTAGCTTCATTCTGTCACTCTGTCATGGCCATGCTGTTGCCCATAATTTTGGCATAATGGTGCGTTTAAGCAGCCTCAGAGGCATCCATGCATGCTGCCCCTGCTGTTTCCTGTCCATTTCCGTGGTGTTTCCATCCTTTTCTGAGGTTTCCAGGTGTTTGGCCAAGCTTCCCTGTGCAGAGCCTTGTTCCCCTTGAAAAATGGTCGAGTCTCCCATTGACTTCAATGGGGCTCGTTATTCGAGACGAGCACTCAAGCATCGGGAAAAGTTTGTCTCGAATAACGAGTACCCGAGCATTTTAGTGCTTGCTCATCTCTAGTAAGAAGTAAATGTATAAAGTATTAGAAGAAAATAGACTTGGGTGGTCCCATAATTTTCACACAGCCCAGGTCCCATGGCAGTCTTGATCCAGCCTTTTACAGAGAATGGGTGGATGACGAAAGTAGCCCACGCCCAAAGCCTTCTAGGGAGCTCAAGGCCACCAAAACCTCCCACCAAATTTCATACTGAGAAGGGCCTTCACCCATGAGGTCCTCTTACATCTGTTCCTGATCTCAATACACATGTACACAAAAGCCACTTGAGGACCTTTGAAGGCCCTCCAAAGGTTCTAAAACCACAGCCGAAGGGACGCATTCTCCATTCCCCAAGAAGCTGCATCTACATCCATATGTAGGAAGTGATTCCAGACTTGTTTGGGCTATAATATTCCTACAGCCCAGAGCCCATGGCAATCTTAATCCGCCTCTAGCTGGGCACACGGTGCTCCTGGCAAGTTCATCCCGTCGCCAGAGATATATCTAGAGGCCAGAGTCTCTTGATATACCTGGTGCGTACAGACGGTGTGGCCCAACATTAAGTGGTGACACACAGGTCCTCAGCGCTTGCTATATCCACCCCAATGTCTCAGGCACTGTGAGTATGGTAATCTTATATGTGTGATCCATGGCTTCCTTTCTTCGAAAACCAACTTTTGAAATGATGATAATTAACAGGAAGGGCTCTACTAGAGCACCTCTGTGCTCAGTTTCACAGGCTGTTACACAGTGCAGGAGCCACTGTGTGCTAAAATTAACTGCTACCATGACATTACAGCAAGCAGAGGGAGCGGGAAGTGCCAAAGGAGAAGTGGGGGACAGCCTATAAGGCCGCAGCATGGAGGGGCTCTGGTAAAACCCCCAGAGCTCTTCTAACTCATTAGCATAATTTTAAAAGTTGATTTTAGAATGAAGGAGGCCATAAATGATAAATATAAGAAGACCCGATGCCTGGATCTATGAGTAAGTGCCCCTGGTTTATCATGATGGATTGTGATGGTAGATTTCCTGATGCGTGTGACCAATGGACAGAACGGAATCCATATAACAAGGTTCTAAAATGAACACTTTTACTTATTGAAATGTCAATGCATAATGTAGCTTTGGCTTATTTACTCGCCACACGACAAACCTGCAACATTTCATTCAGTTCAATTATTCTTTCCTGCAGGAGAATGTTAACCCTTTCACGACCCGTGACGTAATAGCACGTCACGGGTCGGCCGCGGGTGCATGGAGAGGGCTCACGCGCTGAGCCCTCTCCATAGCCGGTAAGTCTTTGCTGCATATTGCAGCAAAGGCTTACCGGTAACACCCGCGATCGGTGCTAGCACCGATCGCGGGTGTTTTCACCTCGATCGCCGCCGGCAATGCTGCCGGCGGCTTCAAAAGCATGGCGGCGCGTGGGCGCCGCCATCTTTTCTGGGATCGCCGCTCCCCGTGACGTCATCGGGGAGCGGCGATCCGTCGCCATGGTAACCTCGGGTCTCGCGAAGACCCGAGGCTACTTCTGGTTAACCCATGCATTACAATGTGCTATCAGCACATTGTAATGTATGAGGAGTAAAATCCCCATATACTGCCATACTGTAGTATGGCAGTATATGATAGGATCGTGCAGACCCCCTAGGGTTAAAGTACCCTAGGGAGTCTGAAAAGTACTAAAAATAAAAATAAAAAAAAGTTAAAAGAAAAAAAATTATAATAAAAAACCCTAAAAACTCAAATCACCCCCCTTTCCCTAGAACTGATATAAATATAAATAAACAGTAAAAATCATAAACACATTAGGTATCGCCGCGTCCGAAAATGCCCGATCTATCAAAATATGATAACGGTTTTTCACTGTGTTTAATCCCGTAACGGAAAATCGCGCCCAAATTCGAAAATGGCACTTTTTTTGTCATTTAAAAAAATTAAAAAATTCTATAAAAAGTGATCACAAGGTCGTACAGTCCTAAAATTGATAACATTGTAAACGTCATCAAAATCCGCAAAAAACGACACCACTCACAGCTCAGTACACCAAAGTATAAAAAAGTTATTAGCGCCAGAAGATGGCAAAATCCCCAAAAAATTTTTTGTACAGGAGGTTTTAATTTTTTTAAATGTATGAAAACATTATAAAACCTATACAAATTTGGTATCCCCGTAATCGTACCGACCCAAAGAATAAAGTAGACATGTCATTTGGGGCGCACAGTGAAATCCGTAACATCCAAGCCCACAAGAAGGCGGCACAAATGCGTTTTTTTACCAATTTCACTGCATTTGGAATTTTTTTCCCGCTTCCTAGTACACGGCATGGAATATTCAATACCATCTCTATGAAGTGCAATTTGTTACGCAGAAAATAAGCCGTCACACAGCTCTGTACATGGAAAAATAAAAAAGTTATGGATTTTTGATCATGGGGAGTAAAAAATGAAAATGAAAAAACAAAAAAGGGCCAGGTCCTGAAAGGGTTAAGGCGACACAGAATACATTTCATGGTCATTATTGTCTTCACGGTGTATTGATCTTCATGCAGTCACTCCGCATGGTGCACAGCTTTTGGTCTTAGTTTATTTTATTGTGACCTGATTCAGGATATAATGGGTTATTATCTCATAAAATAGTGTAATTTTACAAATCTAGTGGGAAGGTATATCTATGCTTTCGCCAAGCCACCAAAATGGAGAGAAATGTTTTGCCAAGAGAAAATGGTTAAAAATGGCGGCAACTCTTGCAGCCCATTAGAAGAAATGCTGTGACCCATCTCCTTGGTAGATAAAATGTTGTCAATACCTAATTTTTTTTCTTTGGCCAAAGTAATTGTTTAGGAAAATACTATTATTGACCTCTCCTAAGGATAGGTCACTAATTGGTGATCGGTAGACTTGTGACACCTTACACCCACTTCCATTAAGAGCTGGAAGCAGATGGCCTTCATAATAGTGTATGTGTTCCTATTTAATTGAATAAGAGCTATCTCCGTATTAAACCTGGATGAACACTTCACTATGGAAAGACCCATCTGCTTCCATCTTACGGCTCATTAGAGAGGATGCTTGTTGTTACACACCTGCAAGTCGCGTGCTGGTAGCATGTTGTAGAGTAGACCACTGTGATTTCCAACAGCCATTTATTATATCTGTCCCATAGATAATTTTAATCCAAATGCTAACGAGGCAGTTGGTGTACCCGGGTGATGCCCACCGCAACTGGTGAACTACTACTACACTTACCACTTCTACCACTTTCCACTCCTCACAGAGTTAGTTATCTTCTGAAAAGACAAATCTCTTGCCCATCTGATGGAGAGGGTAGTGGTCCAGTCTGGAATAATGGTGGTAAAGGAGCCATCCAAGGTACACCAACTTCCTTATTAGCATACAGTTTAAAATGGGGATATATCAGAAAAGGAAAGATAAGTGTATTGGAATTCACAGCGCATAATGCAGGTTTTGGAAATGGACAGAGACATAGACAGAGGGTCCCAGGGTGATTGGCCAAATACCACCACCCCCACCCCACTCCCCCCCCTGGTGGTAAGTAGACCTATAGGAGACATTCCATTTCTACACAAAAGTGCAAAATACAGGCAAGGTTTGTCAAACAATCTGCAGGTTGGTACGAAAAGAACAATGAAGTACAAAATCACAAGACAGAGAATAGTCAAAGCATGGGCCATGATAGTCAGAATACCAGGAGACATAAATCAGAAGAATTGTATGGAGCAAAATAAGAAACAAATATAGCCAGTGTCACAGGTGTCCCTGCGATCCATGCTGTGGATCGCAGACACACAAGTGCCCCTCTCTGTGGCGGCACTGCCCTGTCCCCGGCCCGCACTCTCCACGCTCCTGTCCAGGCTAGGCCACGCGCGTCCCTGCTTCTTAGGGTGCTGGCACTCGAAGAGTCAAAGGGCCAGCGCACAGCTGATTGGTGCTGGCACTTCTGGATTTCCCACAAAGACTGGCAGCTCCCTTCACTCCCTGCCGGATCTTTGAGCTTTATGCCATTGAGAAAGCTTCCCTCCTGCGTTCCTGTTCTACTCTCCCGTTGTGACCTCGGACTTGACCCTGACTCTGCATCTCTGCCGTCTGCCCTGACCATGAGCCTGGACTCCGATTCTGTACCACGACCTCGGCTGCCACCGCAGGCTATTCGCACCTGTGGGACGACCCTGCCGCAGCACGTCCATCTCACTTTGCGACGGGCTCCGGTGAAGACCAGGTGCCACTTAGACTCCGGTCCCAGGCGTCAGCTAGTACCATCTCGCGGTGGTCCAGTTGGTTTACTGACCTCGAGTCCTGACAGCCAGTATGCTTACAAGGGTGGTGGGACTCTTATGTGATAAGAACTCTGAGATCCAGACAAAACAGTTGTCTGTGCTTTGTTGTTATCTCTACTCAATACCTGAGCACATTCATAGGTAACTTTCTCTATTGAGCCAGAGTTGACTAACTGTATTTCCATGTCCATATGAATCGAGGTGTCTATTTTTTTAAGACATTAACAATGTTTTTTTTTTTATCCTTGACCACCCCTTTAAATAACAGGATTCCTGTGATTGTGACTATTTTAGCTGCTTACTTTAATCAGATCATTTATAACTAGAGATGAGCGAACATGCTCGTCCGAGCTTGATGCTCGGTCGAGCATTAGCGTACTCGAAACTGCTCGTTGCTCGGACGAATACTTCGCCCACTCGAGAAAATGGCAGCTCCCGCCGTTTTGCTTTTTGGCGGCCAGAAACAGAGCCAATCACAAGCCAGGAGACTCTGCACTCCACCCAGCATGACGTGGTACCCTTACACGTCGATAGCAGTGGTTGGCTGGCCAGATCAGGTGACCCTGGGATAGACTAGCCGCTGCCCGCGCTGCTCGGATCATTCTGTGTCTGGATGCCGCTAGGGAGAGAGCTACGGCTGGTCAGGGAAAGTGTTAGGGTGTTCTATTAGCTTACTGTTAGGCAGGAGTGATTCTCCAAGAACCCAACAGCCCTTCTTAGGGCTACAATAACGTTCTACTTTTTTTTTTTTTAATTTGCATCTAGTACCATTTTGTGAGGAATTAGCAGGGGGACTTGCTACCGTTGTGTTTAGCTCTTAGTGGCACACATATCCACCTCAAACACCAAAGTGGGAAAATTTAGTAGGGGTTGGATTTCAATTAGGCACAGTCTGCCATTTTTCCTTTTTTATTTTACGTTTATTTTGTTTAATAACTCAGTGTCATCTCATCTGGCATAGTAGTGTGCTTTCATACTTGGCTAGAAAATAGCCATAGGAGAATCCAAACGGCTTACTTACGCCTACAGTAGCGTTATATATTTGATTTCTGGTTGATCTGCTGGTGGCTGTACTTGCTGCAGTGCATCTACTAGCCAATTGTGAGCAATTTGTAGTGAGACTTGCGACCGCTGTGTTTTGCGCTTAGTGACGCACATATCCATTGCAAAGACCGAAGTGGGAAAATTTAGTAGGGGTTGGATTTCAATTAGGCACAGTCTGCCATTTTTCCTTTTTTATTTTACGTTTATTTTGTTTAATAACTCAGTGTCATCTCATCTGGCATAGTAGTGTGCTTTCATACTTGGCTAGAAAATAGCCATAGGAGAATCCAAACGGCTTACTTACGCCTACAGTAGCGTTATATATTTGATTTCTGGTTGATCTGCTGGTGGCTGTACTTGCTGCAGTGCATCTACTAGCCAATTGTGAGCAATTTGTAGTGAGACTTGCGACCGCTGTGTTTTGCGCTTAGTGACGCACATATCCATTGCAAAGACCGAAGTGGGAAAATTTAGTAGGGGTTGGATTTCAATTAGGCACAGTCTGCCATTTTTCCTTTTTTATTTTACGTTTATTTTGTTTAATAACTCAGTGTCATCTCATCTGGCATAGTAGTGTGCTTTCATACTTGGTTAGAAAATAGCCATAGGAGAATCCAAACGGCTTACTTACGCCTACAGTAGCGTTATATATTTGATTTCTGGTTGATCTGCTGGTGGCTGTACTTGCTGCAGTGCATCTACTAGCCAATTGTGAGCAATTTGTAGTGAGACTTGCGACCGCTGTGTTTTGCGCTTAGTGACGCACATATCCATTGCAAAGACCGAAGTGGGAAAATTTAGTAGGGGTTGGATTTCAATTAGGCACAGTCTGCCATTTGTCCTTTTTTATTTTACGTTTATTTTGTTTAATAACTCAGTGTCATCTCATCTGGCATAGTAGTGTGCTTTCATACTTGGCTAGAAAATAGCCATAGCAATAGGATAGCATCGTTTGGTTTTAAAAACTCAAAAACACAAAAAAAAAAAAAAACACAAAAAAAAGTTAAAAAAAAATTAAAGTTATAACTCTCATTTTAAAAATGTTTAACCCGAGGGCTAGGGGTAGAGGACGAGGGCGGGGACGTGGGCGTCCAACTACTGCAGGGGTCAGAGGCCGTGGTCCTGGCCGGGGTGAGACACCACCTGCTTATGAGGGAGCAGGGGAACGCCGCAGAGCTACACTCCCTAGGTTCATGTCTGAAGTTACTGGGACTCGTGGTAGAGCACTGTTGAGGCCAGAACAGTGCGAACAGGTGATGTCGTGGATTGCTGACAATGCTTCGAGCAATTTGTCCACCAGTCAGTATTCCACGCAGTCCACCCATGTCACCGAAATCGCCACTCCTCCAGCTCCTGCACCTCAGCCTCCTCCCCCCCAGTCTGCCCCCTCCCAGGAAAATTTGGCATTTGAACCGGCATACTCTGAGGAACTGTTTTCTGGACCCTTCCCACAGTCACAAACCACTTGTCCGGTTGCTGCTGAGCAATTTTCCGATGCCCAGGTTTTCCACCAGTCACAGTCTGTGGGTGATGATGACCTTCTTGACGTAGTGGAAGTGTGTAAAGAGGTGTCCGACGATGAGGAGACACGGTTGTCAGACAGTGGGGAAGTTGTTGTCAGGGCAGGAAGTCCGAGGGGGGAGCAGACTGAGGGATCGGAGGATGATGAGGTGACAGACCCAAGCTGGGTTGAGAGGCCGGGTGAACACAGTGCTTCTGAGACGGAGGAGAGTCCTATAGCAGAACAGGTTGGAAGAGGCAGTGGTGGGGCCAGACGGAGAGGCAGGGCCAGAGCTGGTGCATCAGCGCCAAATGTGTCAACTAGTGAAGCTCCCGTGGCGAGGGCTCTTGCGGCGAGGGCTAGATCTTCAGAAGTCTGGAGGTTCTTTAAGGAAACACCGGATGACCGACGGACTGTGGTGTGCAACATTTGCCAAACCAGGCTCAGCAGGGGTTCCACCACTACTAGCTTAACTACCACCAGTATGCGCAGGCATATGAATGCTAAACACCCCACTCAGTGGCAACAAGCCCGTTCACCTCCGGCCGTGCACACCACTGCTCCTTCCCCTGTGTCAGCTGATAGTCAGCCCCCTGCCCAGGACCCTGCCACAAAAACCCCATCGTCGCCTCCACGATCCTCCACAGCATCCACCAGCGTTCAGCTCTCCATACCCCAGACGCTGGAGCGGAAACGCAAATATAGTGCAACCCACCCGCACGCCCAAGCCCTTAATGTGCACATCTCCAGATTGCTTAGCCTGGAGATGCTGCCCTATAGGCTAGTAGAGACCGAGGCCTTTCGCAACCTCATGGCGGCGGCCGCCCCTCGGTATTCGGTCCCCAGCCGCCACTACTTTTCCCGATGTGCCGTCCCAGCCCTGCACCAGCACGTGTCAGACAACATCATCCGTGCCCTGACCAACGCCGTTTCTGACAAGGTCCACCTGACCACGGACACGTGGACGAGTGCTGCCGGGCAGGGCCACTATATATCGCTGACGGCACATTGGGTTAACTTGGTGGAGGCTGGGAGCGAGTCTGACCCTGCGGCTGGTCATATACTGCCGACGCCGAGGATTGCGGGGCCTACCTCGGTCCAGGTGTTTCAGGCCTACTATGCCTCCTCCTCCTCCCACCCCTCCTCCACCTCCTCCTCCGAACTACCATCCGTGGGCACGGCGCCATCAGTCGGTAGCTCTAGGCACAGCAGCAGTGCCGTCGCTAAGCGACAGCAGGCGGTGCTCAAACTGCTGAGCCTAGGCGATAAAAGGCACACCGCCCAAGAGCTATTACAGGGCATCACGGCGCAGACTGATCTGTGGCTGGCACCGCTGAACCTGAAGCCAGTCATGGTTGTGTGTGACAACGGCCGTAACCTGGTGGCGGCTATGCAACTTGGCAGACTGACACATGTGCCATGCCTGGCCCATGTGTTAAATCTGATAGTTCAGCGTTTCCTCAAGACATACCCCAATCTGTCTGATTTGCTCACGAAGGTGCGCCGCATCTGTGCGCATTTCAGGAAGTCCAGCACAGATGCTGCCACTCTCAGGGCAGCGCAGCGCCGCCTCCAACTGCCCGCTCACCGACTGTTGTGCGACGTGCCCACGAGGTGGAATTCAACACTGACCATGTTATCCAGAGTTTACCAGCAGCGCCGAGCGATTGTAGACTGCCAGATGTCAACTTCCACCAGAACTGGTAGTCAGGTCAGTCAGCTTCCTCAAGTCTACAATGAGGAGTGGACGTGGATGTCTGATATCTGTCAGGTGCTGAGTAACTTTGAGGAGTCAACACAGATGGTCAGTGGCGATGCCGACATCATCAGCCTCACCATCCCGCTGCTTGGCCTGTTGAAAAACTCTCTGATCAGCATGAAGTCGGAAGCTTTGCGCTCGTCACAAGAGACGGGGGAAGAAGATTCCCTTGTTGATAGCCAAAGCACCCTCAGGTCTGTTTCTCAGCGCATATCGGAGGAGGTGGAGGTGGAGGAGGATGAGGAGGAAGAGGAGGAGAATGTTGGCGAGACACAAGAGGGGACCATTGTTGAGTCCTTCACTGTTCAGCGTGTATGGGCAGAAGAAGAGGAGTTGGAGGAGTTGGAGGAGGAGGAAATGGACAGTCAGGCCAGTGAGGGGAGTGAATTCTTACGCGTTGGTACTCTGGCGCATATGGCAGATTTCATGCTAGGCTGCCTATCCCGTGACCCTCGCGTTCAAAGAATTTATTCCAGCACCGATTACTGGGTGTTCACTCTCCTGGACCCACGGTACAAGCAAAATCTTTCCACTCTCATCCCTGCAGAGGAAAGGAGTGTGAGAATGCATGAATACCAGCAGGCCCTGGTGCACAAGCTGAAACAGTATTTCCCTTCTGACAGCGCTAGCGGCAGAGTGCGTAGTTCAGCGGGACAAGTAGCGAGGGAGAGTAGGCGAGCAGGCAGCTTGTCCAGCACTGGCAAGGGTACGCTTTACAAGGCTTTTGCCAGCTTTATGTCACCCCAGCAAGACACTGTCACCTGTCCCCAGTCTCGGCAGAGTAGGGCTGATCTTTACAGAAAGATGGTGAGGGAGTACGTAGCTGACCATACCATTGTCCTAAATGATCACACAGCTCCCTACAACTACTGGGTTTCAAAGCTGGACATGTGGCATGAACTGGCGCTGTACGCCTTGGAGGTTCTTGCCTGCCCTGCCGCTAGCGTCTTGTCCGAGCGGGTTTTCAGTGCAGCTGGTGGCATCATCACCGATAAGCGTACACGCCTGTCGACTGACAGCGCTGACAGGCTGACGCTTATTAAGATGAATAAAGCCTGGATTTCTCATAATTTCCAATCTCCACCAGGTGAAGGAAGCTCAACCTGAATAATTGATCCACTCCTCCTCCTCCTCATTTTCCTCCTTCTCCTCCTCTTTGTACAGTAAAGCAGAGGAAACTGGCTATTTTTTGACAGGGCCCACTGGCTCTAGCTATAGTACTTTATGCATTTAATTTTTCTGGAGGGCCACCTACCCGGTCCTCTGTTTTAAACAATTTTTGGGAGTGCCACATACAGGCACTCAATCTATTCAATTTTTCTGGAGGGCCACCTACCCGGTCCTCTGTTTTAAACAATTTTTGGGAGTGCCACATACAGGCACTCAATCTATTCAATTTTTCTGGAGGGCCACCTACCTGCTCCTCTGGTTTGAAAATTTTTTTGGACTGCCACATACAGGCACTCAATCTATTCCATTTTACTGGAGGGCCACCTACCTGCTCCTCTGGTTTGAAAAATTTTTGGGACTGCCACATACAGGCACTATCCAAATTAAATTGTCTCCATAGCAGCCTCCACACGTTGTCTCCATTGCTACCTCCAAAAGTCGTCCATATAGCTGCCTCCATACATCGTCCCTTTATCAAACGAGGTGTGTCAGGCAGAAATTTGGGTTGTTTTCATGGATTCCACATCAAAGTTGTTAACTTTGTCGCCACCCTGCTGTGTAATCCACAAAATATACTTGCAAACTTTTATCATTTACCGATATTATTTCAGCGCTTCTTGCGCATCTGTTTACATTTCCCTCACCCGGCATATCCTAAACTTATAAGAACGCTACTACACTTGATCTTATACAAAAGGTTCTTAGAAGTGCTGTTTGGGGAGTAGCCTAGAGACAGGGGCATGGATTGGCGAAAGCTCGCCTGGCAGCGGAGCGCCAGCTCCATGCCAAGATCCAACTAACATAGTTTTAACTGCAGCACCTTTAATCTACTACTAGTTCACTGCCTCCATACATGGTCCCCTTATCAAACGAGCTGTGTCAGGCAGAATTTTGGGTTGTTTTCATGGCTTCCATGTTAACTTTGTCGCCACCCTGCTGTGTAATCCACAAAATATACTGGCAAACTTTTATCATGTACCGATATTATTTGAGCGCTTCTTGCTCACCTCCTTTGGTTCCTCTCTGCCACCCATTGGTTTGAAGCCTGAGTCCATTTAGGGTATGTCGCCATGCCACTCTCTAGCCTGCTGCCGCTGCCTCTGCATGCCGTCCCCTATAGTGTCAGGGTCAATTATTGGATGTTTTAGATGCTATCTAGCTTCATTCTGTCACTCTGTCATGGCCATGCTGTTGCCCATAATTTTGGCATAATGGTGCGATTAAGCAGCCTCAGAGGCATCCATGCATGCTGCCCCTGCTGTTTCCTGTCCATTTCCGTGGTGTTTCCATCCTTTTCTGAGGTTCCCAGGTGTTTGGCCAAGCTTCCCTGTGCAGAGCCTTGGTCCCCTTGAAAAATGCTCGAGTCTCCCATTGACTTCAATGGGGTTCGTTATTCGAGACGAGCACTCGAGCATCGGGAAAAGTTCGTCTCGAATAACGAGTACCCGAGCATTTTAGTGCTCGCTCATCTCTATTTATAACCTATTGACAAGGCACTAGAGAAATATTTATGAACACGGGCAAGGATCAGCCGAAGAGTTTGCTAAATATGCCATCTGCTTACAGCATTTTCAGGGATATTTTAAGATGAAATATATAACTGAGATAGAAATGTTGAAATATGAAAATACTGTATTAAATAATTATCCTATTAGGTGCAGTTCAGTTACACTGGAGCCTGGAGTTTTGGGCTTCCTTCAAGGTCCTGTGTATCCTGTGTAGGCATGAAAGCTGCTGCTATATTCATCTTCAAGGGACTTGGGGAACCATTTTTTCTACCGAATGATGGGGGTCAAGTGGTTCGATCCAGAGCAATTAGAAATCTATCCCTTTTTTTTTGTACAAACCTATAAAAAGGAAATGACTATGCATGCTTGGCCACTATTTCATTGCAATTGTGGACTAGCACAATGTTGACAATTGCCTCAGCCATCACAACATCCTGTAGTAGAAAGTTTCACAGTCTGACTGCCTTTACAGTAAGGAATACCTTTATATGGGGATGGTAGAACCACCTCTTATCTAGGCATAAAGGATGCACCATGTCTAAGATCGAACCACTTCTCCTCTAGGCGTAGAGGATACCTTCCAGGTCTATGATGATAGTAGGTCCTATACAGATCTTCTGTAGAGGATGCCATTGTGTCTAAGATAATGGTAGGACTTCCTCTTGTCGAGGTAAAGATAATTCTCTCTTGTCATCTTTAGAGGTTAAGAGTAAAGGATAGGATAGTACTATGGGAAATTATGCGAAACCATTCAGGCATAGGCCTTGTGCAGAGGGGACCCAAAAACCTATTCTACCATGTGAGACCAGCCTGGCAAATTTTGGCTTAGTTTCTTAATTTTATTTCCAGTTCATGGGATCCATGGAAGAGCATGATGAAGACCTACATCCTCCCGTTCACCCCATGGCATGATAACTCCTTCTTAACCTTCTCCCCCGGTCTTCTCACTTCCACCTACTGCTAGCGCTGAAATCTCAAGTCCTAGCAGGAGAGGAAGATAATAGATCATCAACAGAGGAGGGGAGTACTGACGCTCAGAACTGCAACACCTAAATGGTCTGAGTTTTGCCCCAAAACAAAATTCTGCTCTAGGACCTCCAAAATGCCAGATCTGATCCCACGGGGATAAAATTAGATCAGTGGGTGTCGAACCCCTGGTACATCCATTGATCATGACATGGGGGTCATGTTTGATAAAGTTACAAGTTGAGTATGTGTCCTGCCGGGCCATTCAGTGTCTATAGAAGTGTCTGAGGCTTCAGGAGAAGAAAGGATGAATGAGAGTGATGAAGATAGTCAACCTCTGTGATCTTCAACACTCATTCATCTTCTCACCTTTATCTTCTTATCTTCACCCTCATCTTCTCATCTAATGAAGACTCATCTATGAATGGAGCAGCAGGGCCCATGTTCAACTTGTCAACTGATCAATTAGGAAGAATAGGAACCACATTCTTAGGTGGGGTTTCGAGGAGGCAGACTCCACTGATCACATTGTTAACACACTAAAGCTTTTAACAACTCCTTTAAACCTCGGTAAAAATTCAACACATGTATTCCACAAAAATATCTGATTATTTTTACATTTTGAAGTCAATTTATTTCCCGTACGTAAAAGCAAATGACCGTTTGATAAGTTAATCTCATTGCCTGCTTACAGCCATCATCTGTGAACATCACCTTATGGCTCATCTCCCAGTACCAAGGTATTTACGCCGTCTTCCAGAGTACAATACAAGCCGTCACTTTAACCTTTATTAATATTTGCTTGGCATTCTCACCATGATGTGCCCAAGAACTTGTCATGAACAAATGTCGATTTAACATTTCCACCACTAACCTCTGTGACAAACATACAACTTAAACATTTTCAAGATCTATAGTTTAGGAAGTTGAGCTGTTTGTACTAAAAACTTCAAATTAAACCTTTAGAAAACTTAACAAAACAGCCCATGGACCTCAATCCACCCACTGTCTTGATAAGGAACGAATAAATGAGGTTAAGTAGTTTTTGAAGCCACTTCATACTGAGCTTGAGGTCTGTAGGGAACACATCCAGATGGGATACAATTAAAGGGATACTCCGCTCAAACTCCGCTCAAAGTCTGGTTTCTGCCTCTTTGCCAAATATATCAAAATACCCCATACTCTCATTTGCAGTAAAGGAGTGTTCCCTTTTTTGTAGCTATTTCAGGAATAACCATAAGTAGGCATAGTAGGTCAGCTGACTCTTTTTGTCCCCGTGATCACATGATTGAACACAGGATCGCTATTGATCATATGACAGCCAGGTCACAGGATACTCAGGGCAGAGAACGAGTGAGACCTTTGATTTGAGTTGACACAATCATGTAATAACATCAGCCTGCTTTGGGTTACAGATTGTCAGGGCAGATGCCTCATGTCCACTCGCACCAGAGAACAATCTTCTCAGTGCACACATCTGCCAATGCCTGAACATGCCTGCACAACAGTGCCATGGACCATGGACAGGTGCTGCAAAGACTTTCCTTCTCCTACTATGGAGGCCCTGTACTATATTGGCTACTATATGGGCCCTCTACTCTAGTGGTTACTAAGGGGGGCCTTTACTACAGTGATTTCTATGGTTGCCGTGTACTATATTGAGTGCTATAAGAACACTGCTTCACGCAAAAGGGTTGAATTTAGCAGTAGAGGCATAATTCTGTTTACTTGAAATAAACCACTCAAGAAACACCAAAAACTTAGAAATACTCACGCTCGCTCCTCTTCATCTTGATCATGGCTCTGTCCGTCGCTAGTTTTGACATGACCGGATCCCCTAGAATAGAAAGTTAGAATTAGCAGCTTAGAGTGCAGGGATAAGATGTCCGACACTCCAGGCTGCTAATTATGCACGCCCCCTCTCTCTCACATGCTGGGAGACTAGGAGAGCAAGGTGACATCACGGGACAGGCGTGGGAGGTGCGGGGGCCTGCATTATTAGCAGCCTGGAGTGCCGAACATCTTGTCCCTGCAGTCTGAGCTGCTAATTATAACTTTCTTTTCTATGTTATCTCGCCATGTCAAGACTAGCAACTGACAGCACCAGGATCAAGCTGAAGAGGAGCGGAGGTGAGTATTTATAGTGGTTTTTTGTGTTTTTTGAGTGGTTCCTTTAAGGGCCTCCAAAATACCAAATCTTTTACCCTAGGGAATATACAAATCCATGTATGTATGATCATTTTTTGATCACTATTTATAGTGAAGGTAAAGGGGAAAGAAAAAATAAAAGAATAAAGAGGGATTAGTACGAGCAAGGTTAGGAAATAGAGAGGAAGGATAGAAGGGTTTAGTTAGGGTAAGGCGTCATAGCAGCAGAGACAGGTCAGGGGGTCCTTGGAGTTGGTGCTGAGAGGATAAAAGGGGGACAGGGTGGCCTGTCATGGAAACCCCTATTCGTAGTGGAATAAGGCGGTATGGCATTTAGGGCTCCTGCTGGGTGGTGTCCCGGGGAGCAAGAATTATATGGATATATATATATATATATATATATATATATATATATATATATAAATTTATATATAAATATATATATATATATATATATATATATATATATATATATATATATAGAGAGAGAGAGATATGGAGACATATATATACAGGCGTTCCCCTACTTAAGAACACATGACTTACAGACAACCCCTAGTTACAAATGGATCTCTGGATATTGTTAAATTACTCGGCCTTACCCTTAAGCTACAATGATCAGCTATAACAGTTATCAAAGGTGTCTGCAATTAAGATATATTATTAATCCAACATTTTTAAAATCCAATTGTCACAGAGACCAAAAAAATTCTGGCTGGGATTACAATAATAAAATACACAGTTCCGACTTACATACAAAATTCAACTTAAAAACAAACCTATAGAAGAAAAACATCTTGTATGTAACCCAGGGACTGCCTGTATAATAATAGTCATCTACAAGGGAATAAGGTGCCTTGTAGATGTTAAAGGAAAGAGTTAAAAAAAACTGTTTTTGGGGGGTTGTGGTAGCTCCAATGACCGCCTAGTTAAATAAGCTATTGGTTTAATATGTAATTTTTTCTGTAAAATAAAAATTCTCCTGAAAACACTAAATATATGTCTGGAAAGCTTATAAAGTGTCCTACACAATGCCGATTTCACCTATGGGAGGATTTGAGTTCTGGTAGACCCCCATAACATAGACTATAACATAGAGTATATCATTTTGTTACTTAGGTGCAGTGAAGCCAAGAACGGGAGGCGCACAACCAGACCAGATAATAATAATAAGAAATATATTCTCTTTTTATTTTTATTTGTATTACGGAGGAAACACAACGCGTTTCGGGGATCTGTGGTCCCCTTTTTCAAGTGGATAAGAAATCTTACAAACGTAAGAGTTGGTACAGAAAGGGAAAAAAAAGGGGATCTGTACAAAGGTTAAAATAGTTATGGGGGGTATACAGACATTGGATAATATACATAGATAAACAAATCCGTTTGGGAGTCAACGTGTATATTCCATTAAAATTATGTGGTTCATATAGGCTTATATCGATGGTTCAATGGGTATGTGTATTTTGTTACTTGGCTTTGGTACTTAATATACTAGCGGGATGATCTCTGCAGTATATGTATATGCACCCACAAGGAGATAGATGAGCTGGGTGTCAAAGCTTCCTCTAAGAATCTCAATGTAAAATAGAGATGTGTTACAGTATCTGTCACAACCAAACACTTGAACACCTGATTGCATCAGCCCTATATAATCCTCCATACTCAACCTACGGGTAAATGTACACCCACACTTCACTATATTGTTTCTGACATGTTCTCTGTTGTGACTACTCTGTTCAGCAAGTAATGGATTACTTTCATTTAAGATTACAAGTTTTCTGCAAAGAGAAAGTCAGCTTTGATATGAACATGAAAAGGCACTTCCCTGCCCAGAGAACCTGCTATAAATAGGCTGTGATGACGTTATTGGAGTTTGAGAGATATAATTCCATTTAAAAAAAAAAACTTTGAGGAAGAATGTAGAAGAATACTTAATATTTCATGCGTATAATCAGAGTGCATTTTTATACTAATGATAACTTTCCTACCAATATTGAAAGGAAATATATATTAATTTGTTTTAAAGGAAATCTACCATGATGATAATGCAAGAACACTTACTCATAGATCCAGGCTCCTCCATGCTGTGGTTTTACAGGCTGTTACACTGTATGAGGTTCCCCCTTGATCCCTCAGTACTTCACCCTACCTTTCCCTGATATAATCTCACTTCAGCAGAGGAAGTTGTAGTACAAAGTGGGAGGGACAAGTGCTCCAGTAAGGAGGTTCTTTGGTAACGCCCACAGAGCCCTTCTGCCTTATTAGCATAATTGTAATAGTTGATTCTAGAAGGAAGGAGGCAATGAATAACCATACTCACGGGGCCTGAGATCATTAGTAAGTGCCCCTGATTTATCATGATTAATTTTGATGGTAGATTTCTTTTAACATTGTTTTCTATTTACGGTATGTGAAATCATTGGAACAGAACATACAGATACATCGAAGATGTTAGAAGCTGAGCTCTATGAGGCTTTATGGTTTAGAGTAGGACTTCTGTAATGCTGGCTCTCCTGGTGGTTAGAGCCACCAGGTCACTTACTTGCTCCCTAGATGGTGTCTTCAGCCACACTGCATCCGGGCTTATGATCCCTAGTGTGTTGCTGTCCTTCGATGGTGTCCTTCATTGCTCCATGTTCTCCTGACCTAAACTTTTTCTAGGATTTCTTTGATGAATCTTGTTCCTGTTTTGATGCCCTGAATCTGAACCTGTGCGGCTAGTCCTGACTTGGTCCTTTCGTAGAGATTTCTTCACAGGGGTTAAAAAGAGAAAACCATCTAGGTCACTTAGACACTGACCTTGGGAGTAGACCAAAGGCCAACCAATTAGGTAACAAAGTGGGTCTGATACCCTTATGTCCACTACTACTTCTCACTACACCTGACAGGTTTCTTAGGGGACTTAGAAAGTCCTACTGAGAATGTTCACAAAAATGGTTGACAGCCCACTGTGTGTACAAATGGGAACACGAAAAGCAGTCAATCCCTATATGTATCAATCTGTATGTAACATCTGTGCCCATTTGTGCCCGTCCGGGCTCCAGAATCATCATCTGTCCGTAAAGTACTGAGGATTCGCTGATAAGTGTAATTTTTTATCATTGTGTCCTGGTATGAACACAAGTTTACTCAATCCGTAGCTGTTTTAATTGATTTCCATCGCGCCAATCTGTCTCCTGTGGATTTAGCTCTAATTTGCACACAGTTGCCATTTTTCTGCCCTGCTTGGATGTCAGAGAACTGATCCAATCATCTTCTTAATCAGAACTCTGACATCTCATAAATGGTTTGCTGGCTATTTGCTCCTTGCTTGCTTTATATCTTATGTCAAGCTATCTGGCATTTTACTTGACTTCTGTATTTTGGATTTCTTGATGTTTGGCCTGTTTTCTGACTACCCATTTGTCTATCGATACTGTACTGGATTTGTTGTCTTGGCTCTGACCTTTATTTTTTAACTAGTCTTAGGTATTTGTATTGTCCTGTCTTTGTTTCAATGTTTGCACTTTGGTGCAGGAAGGGGTCTTTGACCAGTTGTCATCTACCACTTAGAGTAGGTTGGGCACAACTGGAAAGTTGTTTTAGCCTTAGAACTCACTAGTGTGTGCTTCCAGTCTATCCAGGCTGTTCCATCACCTTACATTACAGTGTATCTGGTTATCAGGATTATCACTATCTCCCTTGGCAGTCCTGTCAGGATTTATAGTTTGTTGGGTTTTACTCAGATAGCATCATCCCAGAGCTCAAACCTTATTATCATGGTGGGGTTTTGGTGCATTCTTATCTGCAAAACTATTGCAAACTATGGATATTGGTGGACTTTTTTAAAGTAGGGTCTCAACTTTTTTTGGACAATTATGGACAATTTCCAAAATTTCTAATACAGGCAGTCCCCGGGTTACATACAAGATAGGGTCTGTAGGTTTGTTCTTAAGTTGAATTTGTATGTAAGTCGGAACTGTATATTTTATCATTGTAATCCTAGCCAGAACTTTTTTTGTCTCTGTGACAATTGGATTTTAAAATTGTTGGGTTGTCATAAGAACCAGGATTAACACTAAAGCTTTATTACAGACACCTGTGATAACTGTTATAGCTATTTATTGTGGCCTAGGGCTAAAGTACAATAAATTACCAATATCCAGTGCTCTGTTTGTAACTAGGGGTCGTATGTAAGTCGAGTGTTCTTAAGTAGGGGACCGCCTGTACTGTATAAACTACCCTTGGGTGGTGGGAGTAGTTTTTTTGATGTAAGATGTTGCCTATCATCAATGCACAGAAAGACACCCTGACAATACAAATCTGTCTATCCTTATGTCCCCGCTTTTATCGGGGATAACGGGAGCCGAAACAATAGAAGTTGTTTTTATTGTTTATGTAAATCTCACAGTAAAATACAAACTAAAAATTTTTTTTACATTTCTGTGCCTTCCCAAAAATCACGCCGAAATGCAACTTTTAATCATTGTAATCTTTCAAATGTTAAAACCTTGGCTTTAAGTAAAGCGATGTCTTCAAAACGTTGAAAAATATTGGGAATTTTGAGCATAATGACTAATTCCTGAAATGTCAAAAGTGAATTAGTAGATGGTGGACACACACTTTCATTTATTCCCCCCCCCCCCCCCCCCCCCCGTTGTATAACAGAACCTTCTAAACAAAAGCCCTTATTAAAGATGGGAAAGGGATACTTTACATCAAAGCTGTCACTTCAATACCTCCCTGCCAGCATTCCATCTCCCTTTTGAATACAGAAAGGGGCAGCCTTGTGAGTCATCACTTTATTTTTATACTTCATTGTGTCTGGAGAAGAAAGGATGGCTCTTAAGTTGAGTCTGCTGAAAAGTTCAGCAATGTACTACTTGTACTTGTGAAATTGTTGAATAAATCTGAGGTGAACGGAAAACTATTTCATGAAGATCTGTCGGTTTTTTTTACCTAAATAGTTTCCTATAACTTTGTCTGGAAGACACAATCAGCTCTTGTCTTGACTTGTGCAAAGAGAAATGGAAGGGGATGACCGGCTTTCAAAAAATAGACATGATTTAGCCATAGTGTTGTATCATTATCGGCCAATCTATTAGCTGTAGGATAAGGCGCAACCTGCCAAAGGTTTCGTTAACATTAGTTAGGGATTAGTAGATCCATTTGGGTTTGGTGAGTTCTGGCAAACTTTAAGAAAAAGTTGAGTTCCAATAGGCTAACACCGGTGATTGGTGTGGGCAAAGACATATTAAAAAGCCATTTAAAAAGCTGCCATCATTTTCCTCAAGGTTATCACTCCCTTTAGGTAGCAACAATCCAAGGCAAAATGGCGCCACACAGGGTATTTATGCCGGAAGCATTCAAAGGGTTTACACCCGCGATGGGTCCTAGCACCAATGGCAGGTGTTAGCAGCGGGTGCATCATTAATGGAAACCTACCATCAGGAACACACTTACTGAGGTATTCTTGATGGTAGATACCTTTCTCTCTACTTAGCCCTACACTACCCTTACCATAACCATAACTAACTGAAAACTTTATTTATCCTTTATGCAGATGAATTTCAGAGGCTACTGGGACGTCGAGTAGCCTGGCCAAGCGTCAGGGGGCTAAGGCTACACCACGCCCCTGTAGCCCCTGACATCTCACCCTTGTGCACGACCCTGCTCTTCTGTTATTCAGCTGCAGGGTCGCATGCGCAGTAACACTTTTCAGCAGTGAGACAAGCTACTGTGCATTCGTTGGCACAAGCTGAATAACCAAAAAGCGCTGTGAGGCTACCATAATTACTAGAGATGAGCGAGCACTAAAATGCTCTGGTGCTCTTTATTCGAGACAAACTTTTCCAGATGCTCGAGTGCTCGTCTCGAATAACGAGCCCCATTGAAGTCAATGGGAGACCCGAGCATTTTTTTGCTAAAACAGAACAGTACTTAATTAATTATTCCAGATGTTTCCTGATGTTTTGCTTGTTAGAACACATTGAAATAACCCTATTCTTCACTTTGCAGGTGTGCGCGCGCGTCTCCCGCTAGGTTCGGAGATGTTCGGAACATCTGTAATTTGAAGAATATTGTTCTTTCAATGTGTTCTGCACTGAAATGGTCCTGTATTCACTGTTTTTAACCGGTTAAGGACCGGGCCCTTTCCTGTTTTTTCATGTCCATTTTTCACTCCCCACCTTCAAAAATCTATAACTTTTTTATTTTTACACGTAAAGAGCTGTGTGACGGCTTGTTTTCTGCGTAACAAATTGCACTTCATAATGATGGTATTAAATATTCCATGCCATGTACTCGGAAGCGGGAAAAAAATTCCAAATGCAATGAAAATGGTGAAAAAACGCATTTGCGCCATTTTCTTGTGGGCTTGGATATTACGTATTTCACTAAGCGCCCCAAATGACATGTCTACTTTATTCTTTGGGTCGGTACGATTAAAGGGATACCAAATTTGTATAGGTTTTATAATGTTTTCATACATTTACAAAAATTAAAACCTCCTGTACAAAAATAATTTTTTTGATTTTGCCAACTTCTGGCGTTAATAACTTTTTTATACTATGGTGTACGGAGCTGTGGGTGGTGTCATTTTTTGCGAAATTTGATAATATGTTCAATGATATCATTTTTAGGACTGTACAACCTTTTGATCACTTTTTATAGATTTTTTTAGATTTTTCAAAATGGCAAAAAAGTGCCATTTTCGACTTTGGGCGCTATTTTCCGTTACGGGGTTAAACGCATTGAAAAACCGTTATCATATTTTGATAGATCGGGCATTTTCGGACGCGTCGATACCTGATGTGTTTATGCTTTTTACTGTTTGCTTATATTTATGTCAGTTCTAGGGAAAGGGGGGTGATTTGAAATTTTAGGTTTTTTTTATTATAATTTTTTTTTTTTTACTTTTTTTTTATTTTTATTTATACTATTTTTCAGACTCCCTAGGGTACTTTAACCCTAGGTTGTCTGATCGATCCTATCATATACTGCCATACTACAGTATGGCAGTATATGGGGATTTTCTTCCTCATTCATTACAATGTGCTATCAGCACATTGTAATGAAGGGGTTAAAACGAAATAGCCTCGGGTCTTCGGAAGATGACGTCACGGGGAGCGGCCATCCCAGGTAAGATGGCGGCGCCCATGCGCCGCTATCTGTTTGAGGCTGCCGGCAGCTTTGCCGGCAGCCCACGCTGTGTAAACACCCGCGATCGGTGCTAGCACCGATCGCGGATGTTACCGGTAAGCCTTTGCTGCAATATGCAGCAAAGACTTACCGGCTATGGAGAGGGCTCAGCCCGTGAGCCCTCTCCATGCAGCGCGACGCGACCGCCGCCGTGAATACACGGCGGGCGGTCGCGAACCGGTTAATGTTTTAATTCTATTCTTCACTTTGCAGATGAGCGCGCGTATCTCCGAACCTATCGGAAGACACGCGCAAACACCTGCAATGTGAAGAATAGAATTAAAACATTAAAAACAGTGAACATAGGACCATTTAAGTGCAGAACACATTGAAAGAACAATATTCTTCACATTCCAGATGTTCCGAACATCTCCGAACCTAGCGGGAGACACGCGCGCACACCTGCAAAGTGAAGAATAGTGTTATTTCAATGTGTTCTTACAAGCAAAACATCAGGAAACATGTGTAATATTTTATTAAACAATAAAAACACTGTTCTTCACTTAATTTAATGCTCGATCGCGAGCAGGGGAAATACTCGTCCGAGTAACAAGCCGGTCCGAGTATGCTAATACTCGACCGAGCAGTATATTCGGACGAGTATACCCGCTCATCTCTAATAACTACCCTGTGGTGTGCCTTAATATTTTTGCAGAGGTACCAATGAGGGTATCGGTAGTAGAGTCAAACCCCTTAGGGGCTGTGGTTGGTACTGACAGAGTCTTCGGAGGTAGGTGAACAGCCTGCATCAAAGTTATTTTAGGTTTCAACCATAGTAGTAGGGAACCTTCCTCTGAGCCAGTGCATCCTTTTTGATGATAAATTTCACCAACTGAGGTGCAGGGGAAGTATAGTTAGGAGGTCATTTTAGGGGCATACCAACAAAAATCTAGGCGGCCAGATTGCTAAAAATTACCGATCCCGAATTAGCCCAACAGATCCCATTGACTATAGTGGAGACCATTATGGTATCTGTCAAAGGACTTTTTGGCAAATCAAGCCATGCTGGCCAACAGTTAGGACCCATGACCAATGAATTTATTCGTCATCATTCGAAAGGAAATAAAACCTACTAGCCATTCAAATTAGATTTGCTTCAGCTGTATGTCTGGAATCCAGTATTAAGTTAGACCCAAGAGAATCCTCTGGTTTTTTGGTTGGCCAGTCTGACCCTCATGGCATGTCGGAGTTAGGTATAAATGGGGCTGTACAAGTATTCAGCTGAAACTTTTGGGACTGGGTACTCCTGAGCAAACCTCAGTAATGTGGGTGGTTATGACTTCTGGATCATTCCCAAAGTTATCTAAGAGACTGGAGGCTAAGTTGCAGGTACGAAGAGCCAGAGGCGGTTAGGCAAAAAATTTCTTTCCCTGGCTAGAGAAATCCACTTTAAAGGGGTGTTCTCACATAGTATCATAGTATATAAGGCTGGAAGGAGACGCAAGTCCATCAAGTCCAACCTTCAAGAATTAAATAAATGTTTTATCCCCATAACCCGTGATATTTTTTCTCTCCAGAAAGGCATCCAGGCCTCTCTTGAACATGTACATAGAGTCCGCCATAACAACCTCCTGCGGCAGAGAGTTCCATAGTCTCACTGCTCTTACAGTAAAGAACCTTTGTCTATGGTGATGGTAGAATCGCCTCTCCTCTAGGCGTAGAGGATGCCCCCTTGTCCTGGTCACAGGCCGAGGTATAAAAAGATCTTTGGAGAGATCCTTGTACTGTCCGTTCAGGTATTTGTACATTGTAATGAGGTCTCCCCTCAGTCGTCTTTTTTCTAAACTGAATAATCCCAAATTTTGTAATCTGTCATTGTATTCTAGTCCCCCCATTCCCCTAATAATCCTGGTTGCTCTCCTCTGCACCCGTTCCAGCTCTACTATATCCTTTTTATATACTGGTGCCCAAAACTGTCCACAATATTCCATGTGTGGTCTGACCAGGGATTTGTATAAGGGCAGAACTATGTCTTTATCATGAGAATCTATTCCTCTCTTGATACATCCCATTATTTTATTTGCTTTAGCAGCAGCCGCCTGGCTCTGGTCACTAAAATTAAGTTTACCATCCACCAATACGCCCAAGTCCTTTTCAGCCTCAGTTTTACTAAGTAATTGACCGTTTAGAACATAATTATACTTTTTGTTTCCATGGCCCAAGTGCATAACTTTACATTTATCTACATTAAACCTCATCAACCATTTCTCTGCCCATCCCTCAAGCTTCCACAAATCCCTCTGTAATGCTAAACTATCGACCTCAGTATTTATTACTTTACACAGCTTAGTATCATCTGCAAATATTGAAACTTGACTGTGTAAACCCACTACAAGGTCATTAATAAAAATATTAAAAAGAAGTGGCCCCAATACTGACCCCTGTGGCACTCCACTGGTAACATCAACCCAATCTGAGAATGTGCCATTAATGACCACCCTCTGTTTTCTATCACTAAGCCAATTACTTACCCAGATACACAGATTTTCTCCTATTCCCAGCAGTCTCATTTTATATACCAACCTTTTATGTGGCACGGTGTCAAATGCCTTTGAAAAGTCCAGATATACAACATCCACAGCGTCCCCCAGATCCAGTCTTGAACTTACCTCCTCGTAGAAACCAATCAGATTAGTCTGACAGGACCGATCTCTCATAAACCCATGCTGACGCTGGGTTATAAGGTTGTGCACAGTGAGATACTCCAGGATAGCATCTCTAATAAACCCCTCAAATATTTTCCCCACCACAGCAGTTAGACTTACGGGTCTGTAGTTTCCAGGATCGCTATTTGATCCTTTTTTGTATATTGGTACCACATTTGCTATGCGCCATTCCTGTGGAACATAACCAGTCCTCAGTGAATCTTCAAATATTAAAAATAACGGTCTGTCTATCACCGTACATAATTCATGCAGAACCCGGGGGTGTATGCCATCTGGCCCAGGTGATTTATCTATCTTAGTGGTTGCGAGGCGGCGCCGTACCTCTTCCTGGGTTAAAGTGTTGACATTATAAAAATAATTTACATTATTCCTCATTGTGTCTTCCACCAGGGGATTTTCCTGGGTAAAGACAGTTGAGAAGGCGACATTCAGTAGATTGGCCCTTTCCTCATCTCCTTCCACCATGACCCCCATGTTATTTCTAAGGGGACCCACACTCTCTGTTTTTAGTTTCTTATCATTTATATACTTGAAAAATAATTTGGGATTATTTTTGCTCTCCCTGGCAATATTTCTTTCAGTCTCTATTTTTGCGGCCTTTATCTGCTTTTTACAGGATTTATTTTTCTCTCTATAATCCTGTAATGCCTCATCGCTTCCTTCACGTTTTAGCACCTTAAACGCTTTATCTTTCTCGCTTATTGCTTTCCTTACAAGACTAGTTAGCCACATAGGCTTTTTCTTGTTCCTTTTATGCTTTTTCCTATAAGGTATGTGTTTCTCACAGGACTTTTTCAGAATATATGAGAAAAAGTCCCATTTTTGGGGGGGGCTTTTGTCTTTGAGGGCATTATCCCAGTCTATGCCTTTAAGGTCTTCCCTTAGTTGATGAAAATTTGCCCTCCTGAAGTTTAGAGTGTTGGTTGCCCCTTCACTAACATGCTTAGTAAAGCGTAATACAAAATCAATGATATTATGATCACTATTCCCCAGGTTCCCCCCAACCTGTAGTTTTGATACCCTATCAGGTCTGTTGGTAAGGATAAGGTCCAGCAGCGCCCCCCCTCTTGTTGGCTCCAGGACTAGTTGCGACAGGTAATTGTCTTTTGTTGTTGACAAGAACCTGCTACCTTTGAAGGACCTGCAGGTTTCTGCCCCCCAGTCAATATCTGGGTAATTGAAGTCCCCCATGATAAGTACTTCACCATGCTTTGAAGCCGCATCCATTTCACTTATCAGCATTTCCTCTGCTGCCTCCACTATATTTGGAGCCTTATAACAAACCCCTAGTAATATTTTATTATTCTTTTTCCCTCCCCTTATCTCCACCCATAGGGACTACACATTTGCGTTACTGATGTCATCTCGCAATGTCATCATGGCAATGACATTAAATTGAATTTATCTAGCATATACATAGATTTCTTAAATTGGATGTCATTAAAAAAAAATGTACCAGTGTGAAGATAATTTCCCATAAATTTAGCCATGGATTCCCTTACATAAGAAATGGTTGTACTTGGATATGACCACCACTGTTGGAATAATTGCACAAAGAAACAAATAGTTTAAGCCTATGATTTGTCCAAGTGTTACTGCATGTTTTACAGCCATCCTGTGGTAATGAACACTGAATCATGATTGTCGGACAGGGCTCAATGTCTGGCCACCGTCGCCGGGGGGAAGGGGTGGTCGTATCCAAAAAAATTTTTAAAATAACTTGCATATTAATTAATTAATATGCGCTGTGCACGCCATCTACACAGAAAAAACAGTAATGTACATATTTTTGCTAATTTATGCAACAAGAGAAACTGAAATATCACATGGTGATAAGTATTCAGCCCCTTTGCTCAGTGTTGAGTAGAAGCAGCTTTGGATCTGGTGCAGCCATGAATCTTCTTGGGAAGATGCAAAACGTTTTTCACACCTGGATTTAGGGATCCTCTGCCTCTTCCTTACAGATCCTCTCCAGTTCCCTCAGGTTGAATGGTGAACGCTGGTGGAAGCCATTTTAAAGTCTCTCTCCAATGCTCAATTGTGTTTAGGTCAATGTTCTGGTTGGGCCAGTCAGGGATGGTCACAGAGTTGTTCTGAAGCCTCTGCTTTGGTATTGTAGATATGTATGCACTTAGGGTCATTGTCTTGTTGGAAGGTGAAGGCCCAGTCTGAGGTCCAGAGCATTTGAAACAGGTTTTCATCCATCTCTGTATTTGGCCACATTAATTATTCCTTCAGTTGCCACCAGTGGCCCCGTCCCTGCCCCCATAGCATGATGCTGCCACCAGCATGTGTCACTGTTGGGATTGTATTTGGCAGGTGATGAGCATTACCTGGTTTTTCCCCACATACTGCTTAGAATTAGCACCAAAAAGTTCAATCTTCCTCTCATGAGACCAGAGAATCTTATTTATCATAGCCTGGGAATCCTTCATGTGTTTTATTCAAACTGTATGTCTTCATATGTCTTGCACTGAGAAAAAGCTTCAATCAGCAGACTCTGCCATAAACCCGACTGCCTGAGGCGGCAGTGATAGTTGACTTTGTGGAACTGTCTCCTATCTCCTTACAGAATCTCTGGAGCTTAGCCACAAAGATCTTGAGGTTCTTCTTCACCTGTCTCACCAAGGGTCTTCTCCCCCAATTTCTTAGTTTGGCTGGATGGACAGATCTAATCTTCATTTAAAGATTATGGAGGCTTCTGTGCTCCTAGGAAACTTGAGTTCTGCAGAAATTATTTTACAACCTTGGTCAGATCTGTGCCTTGGAACAATAATGTTTCTGAGCTCCTTGGGCAGTTCCTTGGACCTCATGATTCTCCTGCTCTGACATGCACTGTAATCTGTGAGGTATTTTATAGTCAGGTGTGTGCCTTTCCTAATCAAGTCCAATCAGTTTAATTGAAAACAGCTGGACTCCAACAGAGGGGTAGGACCATCTCAAGATAGGATCAGAAGGAAATGGACAGCAGGTGAGTTAAATATGAGTGTCACAGCAAAGGGTCTGAAAACTTATGACCATGTGATATGTCAGTTTTCTTGTTTATGAAATGAGCAAAAACTATTTTCAAGATGGGGCAGATGGGGCAGAGGGCACATTTATGAGCAAAAAAAGAACTTTTTTGATCTTACCAATTGGCTACAATAATATAGGGTTCTGAATGTATAGGGGTCTGAATACTTTCTGTACCCACTGTATATGAATTAAATTAAATATCAATGACCAGATGAGAATACCCCTTTAACTATATTTATATTTTCCTTCTTTTCCACCTTCTTCAGATTCCGGGATGCTCAAACCCATTGTAGATGACACAATACGAATGAGAAGAGAGAAGCATTACCATAAATGATCCCCGGTGGAGAAATTAGGTATCTTTACCATCAGTTATTGTAGCTACAGGATGATACTGTGAGGTTCGCAGGTAATTACTTTGTTATTGTTATCTCTTGGCTCCTCCTCTTCCTAGCATCGAGCAAGACAAAAGTTTTACATATTCTTTGTAATCATTAGTCATTTTCCAATCACCTTCATTTATGTCGACCAAGCTTGTTTGTGAGACCAAACCTGTCATTTTGATTGAACAGCCTAGGTTTGCCGCCCCCGCATGCACTTATGGCTAAGCTAGGAATCTTTTTTTTGTTAATTGGAAAGGGCTCGCTGAAGTACTGCCCTTTTCTACCTTCTTCTGAAATGTTGTGTTTTACGTCTAGAAACCTGACAAGTATCATCATCAGAATGACCCATTAAACAGAGAACTTTATAGGTTAAATATTGATTGCTTTTCTGATTGAGAGATATAGCCTTTCCTGCCGTAATAGGCAAATGGAAGCCTTCAATAAAACGCCGGGTATACGCACGAGAACAATGAGACGATAATATGTTAACCCATAGAATGCTGCCATCCCTAGAGGCATCTCTGAGGCAAACAGGGAATATTAGGATCAGTCTTCCGCATCATAAAATAGAACTTTTTGGTTATTTATCATGAAACAAGATGCATCGTATGGACTATAGTGATTCTGGTCAAATTTTGCCTATCCACTGGATAGGAATAGCTTGTTTATGGTGGATGTCTTACAAAAGAAAGTGGATCCTTCTTAGGCTCAGTTCATACCGGTGTTTGTTTTTTAATAGGGTAAATTTTTTAAGAGAGTAATCAAACAAACAGACAAGAAAATTAAGTATTTGGTTTTACGTTGCATGAAATTGTAGCAAGAGTCGGGCTAACGTTGACCGGAGCAGTATCATACTATACAGGAATACACCAGGATTGTATATAAAGTATAAAAAAACAGAAAACAGAAAAACTCCCCCTTCGCTGCTCACCCAAGAATCAGATCCCAGAGATCCGGAGTAATCCAGGCTTTATTCATCTTGATAAGCGTCAGCCTGTCAGCGCTGTCAGTCGACAGGCGTGTACGCTTATCGGTGATGATGCCACCAGCTGCACTGAAAACCCGCTCGGACAACACGCTAGTAGCAGGGCAGGCAAGAACCTCCAAGACGTACAGCGCCAGTTCGTGCCACATGTCCAGCTTTGAAACCCAGTAGTTGTAGAGAGCTGTGTGATCATTTAGGACGATGGTATGGTCAGTTACGTACTCCCTCACCATCTTTCTGTAAAGATCAGCCCTACTCTGCCGAGACTGGGGACAGGTGACAGTGGGGGTGACATAAAACTGGCAAAGGCCTTGTAAAGCGTACCCCTGCCAGTGCTGGACAAGCTGCCTGCTCGCCTACTCTCCCTCGCTACTTGTCCCGCAGAACTACGCACTCTGCCGCTAGCGCTGTCAGAAGGGAAATACTGTTTCAGCTTGTGAACCAGGGCCTGCTGGTATTCATGCATTCTCACACTCCTTTCCTCTCCAAGGATGAGAGTGGAAAGATTTTGCTTGTACCGTGGGTCCAGGAGAGTGAATACCCAGTAATCGGTGCTGGAATAAATTCTTTGAAAGCGAGGGTCACGGGATAGGCAGCCTAGCATGAAATCTGCCATATGTCCCAACGCACAAGAATTCAATCCCCTCACTGGCCTGACTCTCCATTTCCTCCTCCTCCAACTCCTCTAACTCCTCTTCTTCTGCCCATACACGCTGAACAGTGAAGGACTGAACAATGGTCCCCTCTTCTGTCTCGCCAACATTCTCCTCCTCTTCCTCTTCATCCTGCTCCGATATGCGCTGAGAAATAGACCTAAGGGTGCTTTGGCTATAAACAAGGGAATCTTCTTCCCCCGTCTCTTGTGACGAGCGCAAAGCTTCCGACTTCATGCTGACCAGAGAGCTTTTCAACAGGCCAAGCAGCGGGATGGTGAGGCTGATGATGGCGGCATCGCCACTGACCATCTGTGTTGACTCCTCAAAGTTACTCAGCACCTGACAGATATCAGACATCCACGTCCACTCCTCATTGTAGACTTGAGGAAGCTGACTGACCTGACTACCAGTTCTGGTGGAAGTTGACATCTGGCAGTCTACAATCGCTCTGCGCTGCTGGTAAACTCTGGATAACATGGTTAATGTTGAATTCCACCTCGTGGGCACGTTGCACAACAGTCGGTGAGCGGGCAGTTGCAGGCGGCGCTGCGCTGCCCTGAGAGTGGCAGCATCTGTGCTGGACTTCCTGAAATGCGCACAGATGCGGCGCACCTTCGTGAGCAAATCAGACAGATTGGGGTATGTCTTGAGGAAAGCGATATATAGTGGCCCTGCCCGGCAGCACTCGTCCACGTGTCCGTGGTCAGGTGGACCTTGTCAGAAACGGCGTTGGTCAGGGCACGGATGATGTTCTCTGACACGTGCTTGTGCAGGGCTGGGACGGCACATCGGGAAAAGTAGTGGCGGCTGGGGACCAAATACCGAGGGGCGGCCGCCGCCATGAGGTTTCAAAAGGCCTCGATCTCTACCAGCCTATAGAGCAGCATCTCCAGGCTAAGCAGTTTGGAGATGTGGACGTTGAGGGCTTGGGCGTGTGGGTGGGTTGCACTATACTTCGTTTTGCGCTCCAGCGTCTGGGGTATGGAGAGCTGAACGCTGGTGGATGCTGTGGAGGATCGTGGAGGCGAAGATGGGGTTTTCGCACGGGAGGTGTTTGGGCCGAGGTCCTGGGCAGGGGGCTGACTAGCAGATGACACAGGGGAAGGAGCAGTGGTGTGCCCGGCCGGAGGTGAACGGGCTTGGTGCCATTGAGTGGGGTGTTTAGCATTCATATGCCTGCGCATACTGGTGGTAGTTAAGCTAGTAGTGGTGGAACCCCTGCTGATCCTGGTTTGGCACAGGATGCACACCACAGTCCGGTGTTTCTTTAAAGAACCTCCAGACTTCTGAAAATCTAGCCCTCGCCACGGGAGCTTGACTACGGGAAACATTTGGAGCTGATGCACCAGCTCTGGCCCTGCCTCTCTGTCTGGCCCCACCACTGCCTCTTCCAACCTGTTCTGCTATAGGACTCGCCTATGTCTCAGAAGCACTGTGTTCACCCGGCCTATCAACCCAGCTTGGGTCTGTCACCTCATCATCCTCCGATTCCTCAGTCTGCTCTCCCCTCGGACTTCCTGCCCTGACAACAACTTCACCACTGTCTGACAACCGTGTCTCCTCATCGTCCGACACCTCTTTACACACTTCTTCTACTACGTCAATAATGTCATCATCACCCACAGACTGCGACCGGTGGAAAACCAGGGCATCGGAAAATAGCTCAGCAGCAACCGGACAAGTGGTTTGTGACTGTGGGAAGGGTCCAGAAAACAGTTCCTCAGAGTATGCCGGTTCAAATGCAAAATTTTGCTGGGAGGGGGCAGACTGGGGGGAAGGAGGCTAAGGTGGAGGAGCTGGAGGAGTGCTGATTTCGGTGACATGGGTGGACTGCGTGGACGACTGACTGGTGGACAAATGGCTAGAAGCATTGTCCGCAATCCACGACATCACCTGTTCGCACTGTTCTGGCCTCAACAGTGCTCTACCACGAGTCCCAGTAACTTGAGACATGATGAACCTAGGGAGTGTAGCTCTGCGGCGTTCCCCTGCTCCATCATCAGCAGGTGGTGTCTCACCCCGCCCAGGACCACGGCCTCTGACCCCTGCAGTAGTTGGACGACCACGTCCATGCCCTTGTCCTCTACCCCTAGCCCTCGGGTTAAACATTTTCCAAATTAAAGTGTAAACTGTAAATTTTTTTTTTGTGTGTGTTTATTTATTTATTTATTTATTTTTTTAAACAAAACGATGCTATCCTATTGCTATGGCTAGTTTCTAACCTACGCTGACAGCACACAACTGGATTTTGTGCTGTGCCTGATGACTTTGAGTTATAAAAAGAAATAAACGTAAAAAAAAATAAATGAGCAGACTGTGCCTAATTCAAATCAAACCCCTAATAAATTGTCCCACTTCGGTGTTTGAGGTGGATATGTGTGTCACTAAGAGCTAAACACAACGGTAGCAAGTCCCCAAGTAAATTCCTCACAATATGGTACTAGCTGCACTACTAGTGGCAGCAAGCCCAGCCATAAGCAAACAAAAAAAAAGTAAAATATAACGCTATTGTAGGCCTAAGTAAGCCTTTGGGGTTCTCCTATGGCTATTTTCTAGCCTACACTCAAAGCACACTGCTTTGCCAGATTACTTTGAGTTATAAAAAGAAATAAACGTAAAAAAAAAAAAATTTAGAAGACTCTGCCTAATTCAAATCAAACCCCTAATAAATTGTCCCACTTCGGTGTTTGAGGTGGATATGTGTGTCACTAAGAGCTAAACACAAGTCCCCCTGCAAATTCCTCACAATATGGTACTAGCTGCACTACTAATGGCAGCAAGCCCAGCCACAGGCAAACCAAAAAAAAGGAAAATAAAACGTTATTGTAGCCCTAAGAAGGACTGTTGGGTTCTTGTAGAATCACTCCTGCCTAACACTATTCTAATAGAACACCCTAACGCTTTCCCTGACCAGCAGCAGCTCTCTCCCTAGCGGCATCCAGACAGAGAATGATGCGAGCAGCGCGGGCAGGGGCTAGTCTATTCCAGGGTCACCTGATCTGGCCAGCCAACCACTGCTATCAACGTGTAAGGGTACCACGTCATGCTGGGTGGAGTGCAGAGTCCCCTGGCTTGTGATTGGCTCTGTTTCTGGCCGCCAAAAATCACAACGGCGGGAGATGCCATTTTCTCGAGCTGGCGAAGTATTTGTCCGAGCAACGAGCAGTTTCGAGTACGCTAATGCTCGAACGAGTATCAAGCTCGGACGAGTATGTTCGCTCATCTCTAGTGATGAGCTAACATGCACCTGCAATGTTCAGGTCTGTGGCAAACATTGCAGGTTCGGGTCCCTGAGCACAGACTTTCGACAGAGGTTCAGGTTCGGGAGGCTCAACCCGCTTATAAACACCCGCAATCAGTTCTGACACCCAGGGAGCAAAGATCCTTGGGAAAATGGTGATCGGGGCTGTTACCAGTGGGGGTGAGTGTTTGGGTTCAGGTCCAACCCTAACCATAACAGGTTCACTCATTCCTACATAATAGTAAAGAAAAGTGTCAGTATGACATTTTGCTTTTGGAAATTCAGAAAAGAAAAACAGCATTTTGGAATGTGCATGCTCATAGTTTAAAAACACGGAGCAGACCTACGCGTTTCGGACACTATGTAATATAGTCCTTAGTCATGGTCTATCTATCTATAGACCATGACTATTCATAGACCATGACTAAGAACCCTATTACATAGTGCCCGAAATGCGTAGGTCTACTCCATGTTTTTAAACCTCTATGCTCTATGTTTTTTGTCATTTTGTATCCACCTATGGAATTTTTTAATGGAATGAAATGAACTGCCTTTTTTTACTCAAGAACACGAGTGCAGTAAAAACTTTTTGACTTCTACATGCAAAAAAAAAACCCACAATATTGTGATGTAGCCACAAAAGACCTCCACACAGTACTGTCTCTCTATAGTTATATACCTTTACACTGTGTATGCTCTATCTACAATCACTATGGGGCTCATTTCTTTTGTCAGATTTTCCGCATTTTCTGGATTTGCACTGCTGTGATAGGTATTTAACTGGTGATTGTGTTGCATGTGATCGGATTGTGGGACAGCTGTGCTGACTTTAATGCGACAGTAGTTGGGGGGCGTGCCGTCAGACGATCCGACTTATTCGGACTGAGCGCGGGATTTAACTTTCAAATTGTGACGCAAGATCAAGCACTTACATGCACCAGGAAGAAGAAGGTGAACTCCAGCAGACCTGAGCGGGGAAGTGACACATGCAGGATATCGGGCGCACGATCTTAGTGAATTGAGGCAGAAGTGCATTCCGGTCGGACAATGCACTTTCGGGGAACACGTCAGGAGGGGTAAGTAAATGTGTCCCTATATTTGTATAGATAGATAGATAGAAAGATAAATACAGTCATGGCCAAAAGTTTTGAGAATGACACAAATATTATATTGTCACATGATCTGTTGTCCTCTGGTTTGTCAGATGTTTTTATCACATACAGAAATACAAGTGCAATCATATTATGAGTAACAAAAGCTTTTATTGTCAGTGAGAAGGAATTACTGCAGCAAGTCAATATTTGCAGTGTTGCCCCTTCTTCTTCAGGACCTCTGCAATTCTCCCTGGCAGCTCTCAATCACCTTCTGGACCAAATCCTGACTGATAGCCGTCCATTCTTGCACAATCAATGCTTGCATCTTTGTTTGTGTTTGTTCACTGGTCTCTTGATGATTGACCACAAGTTCTCAATGGGATTAAGATCTGGGGAGTTTCAAGGCCATGGACCCAAAGGGGGATATGGCTGAAAATTCGCAGCCCGATACATCAAGAGGCTTCTGCCACTTGATGTATCGTGGCTGATTGCAGCGCAGCGTTTATCCTATGCCAGACAGGGCCTGGCGTTGAAAGAAACGCAGCCGGCGACTTTTCACGTATGAAAAGTTGCCCGCAGCAGCAAGTTCGCAGGCGCGGGGACAGTAACGGACCGCACCAGCCCACTCTCGTCCGGTCGCGCCCTCCGCTCGGCCGGCCACACCCCCCTTCACGCCCCTTCATGCCCCTTCACGCCCCTTCACGCCCCACGTGAAGGTGGCGGATCGGGGCAAATAATCGCAAAAGCTAGCAATAAGCAAGCATTTGCGATGATTTCAAACCCTCTGCGCCACTGGCGGTAAAATCTCTATGTTTTGTTCCCTGAACCATTTAGTTATCACCTTTGCTTTATGGCAAGGTGCTCCATCATGCTGGAAAAGGCATTGTTGATCACCAAACTGCTCTTGGACGGTTGGGAGAAGTTGCTTTTGGAGGACATTCTGGTCCCATTCTTTATTCATGGATGTGTTTTTAGACAAGACTGTGAAAGAGCCGATTCCCTTGGCTGAGAAGCCGCCCCACACATGAATGGCTGCAGGAGGCTTTACAGTTGGCATGAGACAAGACTGGTGGTATGGCTCACCTTGTCTTCTCCGAACAAGCTGCTTTCCAAATGTTCCAAACAATTGGAAAGGGGATTCATCAGAGAAAATGACTTTCCCCCAGTCCTCAGCAGTCCACTCCCTGTACCTTGTGCAGAATATCAGTCTGTCCCTGATGTTTTTCTGGAGAGAAGTGGCTTCTTCGCTTCCCTCCTTGACACCAGGCCTTGCTCCAAGAGTCTCCACAGTCTCACAGTGCGTGCAGATGCACTCACACCTGTCTGCTGCCATTCCTGAGCAAGCTCTGCACTGCTGGTAGCCTGATTCCCAAGCTGAAACACTTTAATGAGACGGTCCTGGTGCTTGCTGGTCCTTCTTGGGCGCCCTGGAGCCTTTTTAGCAACAATGGAACCTCTCTCCTTGAATTCCTTGATGATGCGATAGATTGGTGACTGAGGTGCAATCTTTCTAGCTGCGATACTTTTCCCTGTTTGGCCAGTTTTGTGCAGTGCAATGATGACTGCACGTGTTTCTTTAGAGATAACCATGGTTAACAGAAGAGAAACAATGATGCCAAGCACCAGCCTCCTTTTAAAGTGTCCAATGGTGTGATTCTTACTTAATCATGAGATTGATCTCCAGCCCTGTCCTCATCTACACCCTCACCTGTGTTACGGGAGCAATCACTGAAACCATGTTAGCTGCTCCTTTTAAGGCGCCTGCAATGAAGGTGAAATGTGTTTTTGGGGAAAAAGTTCATTTTCTAGGCAAATACTGAGTTTGCAATTAATTGCTGTTAAGCTGATCACTCTTTATAACATTCTGGAGTATCTGCAAATTACCATTATAAAACCTGATGCAGTAGACTTTGTAAAAATTAACATTTGTATAATTCTCAAAACTTTTGGCCATGACTGTAGATAGATAGATAGATAGATAGATAGATAGATACTGTACATGTCCAGTCTGACTCTTTGTGGAATCAAACTTGGAAGTGTTTCACAGTTTGCATACTAAATTGATAGTTTCCTGCTGTTTATGCAGTTGGGCATTAATCCTATGAATAAAACATTCCACTTCATTCCAAAGATGCTTTATGGGATTGAGGTCAGCGGAGGCCACTGACGTACATGCGAGCCATTGTCACAGCCACTCAGCGAGCAGCTCTCACCCTGATGCCGAAGACATTTGATGAGTGTTTCTCCTGAATCCATAAGATGCCGTAGTGAAAAGAATTGTGAATGAAGACATGTTGGTGCATTTCATATTCTAATACCAACTGTCTATTGTTGAGTTGTACTTAACACCTTAGAAGGGTTGGCAACTCTTTTACATAAATTTCCCATGTGCCTTTAATGCCTTAAAGTGGTCTGATAAGGCTCTAGTGACGGGCATTTTTAGTGCATGGCGGTTAAAGGACCATATCTTTTTTTCGGGACACATAGAGCTAGTTAAAACATAATAAAAGTTTCAAGATTCTGTGGAATAGCCTGCCTCAGGTTCTGGTCACAGCAGGGACGGCAGAGAGCTTCAAGGAAATGTACCTGAATGTTCATCAATTGTTTCATCATCCCTGATACTTGCTTTAGTGCTGTCTGTAAACTCTCTGTGGATCTTTGTTTATATATCTGAGCACTTATGAATAAAATGAACTGCAGTAGGAGAGTTATGACTCACCCTGCTCCCCCTGTCCCCTTCCCTTTCCATGTCAGTGAGGCGGACTGTGAGAAATAAAGACAATGGGGCAGATTTACTTACCCGGTCCTGTCGCGATCCAGCGGTACGTTCTCTGTTGAGGATTCGGGTCTTCCGTCGATTCACTAAGGTGGTGCACCCGATGCCCACTGGGTGTCGCTGCTGCGGCGGTTTTTCCAAATCCTTCGGGTTTCCTTACGCCCACGCCCCCCGATTTCCGTTGCGTGCATGCCGGCTCCGATGTGCCACAATCTGATCGCGTGCACCAAAAACCCAGGGCAATTCAGGGCAAATCAGCGCAAAACTGTAAAATTCGGGTAACCTGACGGAAAAACGCAATTCGGGCCCTTAGTAAATGACACCCATTGGGCACATTTACTAAGGACTGTGAGACAGTTTTCTGTTGGACTTTGGATGTTCTTTTATGTGCAAACTGCTTGTACATGTATTTAAGACGTATCCACGACACATGTATCCCAAGTGACCCTTTTGTGTCGCGGCTGTACTATTCTTCACGCGCCACAATTTCCCAGGATGGGCTGTCGGAAAGGGGTGACTATATGTGTTGGGGTGTGGTACAGGGTAAGGCTGGGTCACATAAAAATTGCATGCATCCAATTCCTGATGACAAAAAGAATAGGAAGCATGGCCTTAAATGACTAGAAAAATCTATTATTTTTTATATTTTTGAGCGGTTAACAGCATGAAATCTTTGGAATATCTCTAAAACATTAAAAACCCCTTTACCCTAATTGTCTTTGTGTACTGAAAAACCCTAACTCGGCTTATACTAGAGTCTATCAAAAAAGTAGCACTGTACTCACCCCTCCGACGTCTCCCGTAGGTCCTCTTCTGCTTCCGATGCTCTGGCGCTGCCTCGTGTCCTTCACATCATATTCGGGTTCTTCCGCTCCTCTACGACTCCTCTCCAGAAAGTTCTGCTCCTCTTCGGGTCCCCTCGCAATGCCGGCGGCTCAAAAACAATGACGTCGGCAAGTGGCTGACGTCATTTTGTGTGCCAGCCAAGCGGGAAGACCCGAAGAGGAGCTGAACGTCCAGAAGAGGAGCCAAAGAACCCGAAGAGGACCGAAGGACAAAAGGCGTCATTGGAAGCAGAAGAGGACCTACGGGAGACGTCGGAAAGGTGAGTACAGTGTTAATTTACTACAGGGGCTAGCAGGCTATATAATACAAGGGCTGGCTGGCTATATACTACAAGGGCTGGCAGACTATATATTACAGGGGGCTGGTAGGCTGTATACTACAGGGGCTGGCTGGCCATATACTACAGGGGGATGGTAGGCTATATACTAAAGGGGTTGGCAGGCTGTATACTACATGGTGGCTGGCTCCCTCTATACTACAGGGGCTGGCAGGCTATATACTACAGGTTCTGGCAGACTGTATACTACAGGGGCTGGCAGGCTATATACTACAGGGGCTGGCAGACTATATACTAAAGGGGCTGGCAGGCTATATACTACAGGGGCTGGCAGGCTATATACTACAGGGACTGTCAGGCTATATACTACAGAGCCTGGCAGGCTATATACTACAGGGGTCTGGCTTGCTATATACTGGGAGGTTGTGACCAATGCATTCCTAACCCTCGGCTTATACTTGAGTCAATAGGTTTTCCCAGTTTTTGGTGGTAAAATTGGGTACCTCGGCTTATATTCGGGTCAGCTTATACTCGAGTAAATACGGTAAATTTATAAACTATAGACCACAAATATACAATGTTGTGTTTGGAATCTTCTCTTCTCTGATGAGCCATTCAGACACATCCAGAACTGTCACCTGACTATAAACGGAAACTTCATAATGGAAAAATTTGAATGCAATTTTCCCACCGAAAAGTTTCCATGATCTCATGTTCACTACACTTCCATCACAACCTGTTGCGTTGCTCTGATTCATCCATTGACTAACTCTTGTCCTAACTGTCCTCCAGGATAAAATCATCCCAATGGACCATTAAGAATAAGGGATTTTCAGGCAACGATCACAGTCAGGTGGCTTCAATTTCAATTTAAAGGGGCTGTCAGAAATTATAAAAAATATCACAAAAAGCATATACAAATCACATATACACAGACACAGTGCCACATACAGACATACAGTATATATACACCCCATACTACATATACACATAGAGCATATATACATCACAGATATACACACATATACAGCAGATAAACATGACATGTGTATTATACATATTGGGGACATTTAGTTACCAGTCCCATTGACGCTGCCGATCTGGAATGTCCGACGAGGATTCGGAGCTGCCGCGATTCACTAAGATCGTGCGTCCAATTTCCTGCATTTCCCTGCTCAGGTCCGCCGGAGTTCACCTTCTTCTTCCCAAATTGGCACAATTTGATTTTTAAATTCCACGGTTTGTCCGAATCAGTTGGGTTGCCCGACGGCCACCAACCGGCGGTGCGCCACTCTTCGATCACGCGCACCTAAAACCCGGGGCAATTCAGAGAAAAACTGAAAAATTCCGGAAACCGGACGGAAATGCGTCCGGCGGACCCTTAGTAAATGTGCCTCATTATGCTGTACAATGTGCACATCCTCCATTTATTAGTGTCAGGTTAGAGGACAGGGCCCCATAGCAGCTGCTATGGCTGCTACCGCTGTAGTTCCGCCCTGTCCATGCACCTGCAAACAAACAGGAGGACAGCACCAAGGGACAGCGGGGCACCCGGAGTGCTTGAAAAAGTAACCTCCCCCTCCCCACCTCAAGAACAACTTGGACAACCCCTTTAAAGAATATTACATCTCTAAGCTTAGTCAACTCAGCTGATATCTTACTACAGGGTGATGCACTCTGTTGGTTTGATATACATACTCTCTATATACAGACAGTATATGTATTATTTATGGGCATTATTTTTAGACTACATCTTCTTTGCTGTTGAATAATGAATTTGATATACAGTATTAAAAAAGAACATTTGTAGATATTGCAAAGTAGAAATCATTATGCCCTTCGCTCCCATGTGTCTTTTCTACATTCAACACCACCCGGTGCAATGAACCTCAAGCATAGACCCATAGATTTCTGTAATATCTGCTTCATGATCCCAGTGCTAAATAAGGACTAACCCAGAATTTGGTGGCACAAATATGACTGGTCCCCTTAGTTTTGTAGGCCAGAGCCCTGCCACCTGGCATTTCATATTTGTATTGCTTTGGGAAAAATAGTCGCCACATGAGTTTTGAGGTGACACTTCAACCATCTGCCCTACAGCATCCACAAATATGACATTTCAGAATGTGTTTCAATGGGCTTGCACTTGTAGTACAGTCTACTGTTGGTAAATATTTTTAAGGAAGTTGACTGATGAAGAGCATTATTGGGGCATAAAGGGAACCTAACTAGATGTGAGTGGACCCAGGATGGTTCTGGTTCGGCAGGTTCCATCAATTCTGGATCAAAAATCCAAACACATTGCTAACACCTACGATCGTTACCCAAACTTCTGGTTGAAGTCTTTGCCCTGAGCCACAATGTTCATCATGAACCAGTGGTTCAGGACTGGTCATTCCTAAAACAAACACCAGTTTTCACACCACTACCAGTCCCCTCCCATAGGGTATGTATCAGACTCAGATTGGCCCAAATATGAACAGATGAATCCACCAGTGAGATCCTGAGCTAGGTGGTCCATAACATCACTGTACCTCATAAAGATACTGGGGCACATTTACTTACCCGATCCAGTCGCGGTCCCGCGGCGCATTGTACAGCGCTGATTCGGGTCTGCCGGGATTCAGGTCCGTGCACCCGATATCCAGCAGGTGTTCGCTGCTGCACCGAGGTCCACCGGAGTTCACCTACTTCTTCCCGGTGCATGTAAGTGCTGATCTTGCAACACAAATTCTTTTTTAAATTCCGTGTTTTTTCCAAATCCGTCGGGTTGTCCCACGGCCACGCCCCCGATTTCTATTGCGTGAAAGCCATCGCCGATGCGACACAATCTGATCACGTGAGCCAAAATCCCGGGCAATTCGGCGCAAATCGGAAATATTCAGGAAACCCCATGAAAGTGCGGTGTTCGGACCCTTAGTAAATGAGCCCCACTGAACGTACAGCAGACAGAATTTTTGATGGGTTTTAAGGTGGGCACCTTATTTTCAGTGTTTTTTTTTTACTTTTTCATACTAATTGATACCCTCTAATCATCCAAGCTACAGATGGAGTTATGTTATGATGCAGAGCTTTCAACCTACAAGGCCATAGGGCAGTTTTTATGAGGCACGATGTGCCAGTGCTTTCGTGTGGCCTCTTAGTATATCCGGTGCCCAACATTGAGGATGGACAATTCTAAGTCAGTTCCCGTCTGGCGTAGAATTGCTCTATAATCTGCGCCAGGAACGGTCACAGGCTATAGCTAACTGCTGTACCACATCATCATGTTAAGGGAAATAGCCACAACTCCTGGACTTGAGTTAAACTTTATAAATTGCCTCCATATTTTAGGTTATGTGTTGACAGATACCCTTAAATGATGCTGACTATTGTGAGTTCATTGTAATAAATAACAGGAAAAATTTTAATATGATCCTGAAATAGTCCGGAACGTTCCATCATAGGATAACTTGGACTCTGCACTTAATAACAACACCCAGCGTACTTTCGGCAGTCAACACTAATGTGGGTGTAAGTGAATATCCCCGGTCTTGTCTTTTTTTCCCTTCATCTCTCGTCCTAATGGCTTCTTGGTGAGCAGTTTATTATTTATGTACTTATTTTTTTTTATTATTTCAACCAATTTTAATTACATCTCTGCCATGCCAGCCGATGACTCATCCTCTATTTTTCATCCTTCACCAGGGTCTATGAAACGATAAGGTGATTTGTAATTCACATGAACCTATCTTCTATAGACGCGTATTCAGAGAAAAGACAGGAAGCACTCGCTAGATTCAAAAATAGTGTCGGGAGAAGAATAGGCTCCGCTGACGTTTCAGTGTCATGTAACTCTTCTTCGTCAAGGTTATGTGCACTTTTTATATAACCGTGCAAGTAAATGTTAGAAAATTAACTTTAAAGAATGTATCAACACACTGACGTCCCTGGGCTGGTTAGTAATGAGGTGAGTATGAAAGACGGCAAATGGATCGCCAAGGTACATGCTGAATCACTTTGAATCTAACTTTTCGGCACCTTTTAAGGCTCTAAGGTTTCAACTTTACAATACTGAATACTCTAGAAAACTTGAGTCATAGGATCTTTATAGTTTTCTGCCCACAAGTAGAGATGGACAGTAGTGACTAAACAGTAGATACCACCATAATGTACTTTACTAGACCATAGCAGAAACCTGTGTGTAGTGCTTGGGTTAGTGGTAGACCCAAATCTGTGCTGGATCCAACAGGCATTGTCGAGGTGTTACCACATGTTGCTGCTCTCCGAAGGGATTGTAAAGAGTGATGCACCCCAATGAGAACTGCAGTGAACAGTTTCCTACTATACTGAAGAAATTCAGGTGCAAAGCAATACAAGCACATCAAAGGGTTGAAAGCATCAGTATAGTTGGCCACCCACAAATAACAGCTCAGAAAACCGTAGAAACATCACTAATATAGGCCAACGCTGAAGCCTGTACTGATCATGATAACCAAAAAAATCATGAGAAACAGGATTTCAACTTTACTCTGCTGTGTATGAAACATGTCTTGAGTTATAGGAACAGTATATCTGGCTACTCACAAGTACAAATTGAGTATAAAAGTGTAACACTATATAACATATGAGTCCACAGCTGAAGCCTGTACTGACCCTATCAACCCCACAAAAAAGGATGAGCCACAATTTCAAATTAATTGAAGAGCAGAAACTCCTTAATGCCATCATGTCCATTAGGCCGAGGCTGATGCCTGCACTGAACATGGCAACAGGACAGCCAAACAGCAATAGCGCTAGTCACATGGCAAGCAACAGAAGAAACAGTACTACTACCAACTTCACTGGTTGAAAGTAGTGATGAGCAGACCAGAACTGCAGTGTTCAGGTCCAAACCAAACATTGTGGGTGTGGGTTACCGAAATTGAACAAGGACCTCAACCAGAAGTTTGGGCTCGACGTTCGTGTTCAACAACCACTGGCAACACTCAAGATCACAGGTGTTAACTTTTTAAATGTCGCCAGCAAAGCCATTTTATGAAGCCACAGAGGTCAATGATCCTATTGAAAATAGAGTCGCATTACAAGTATGAATGGCTACAATGGGGCCCATTTACTTACCCAGTTCATTCGCGATCCCGCTGTGCGTTGTCCGACGTTGATTCGGGTCTGCCGGGATTCACTAAGGTCGTGCACCCGATATCCACTAGATGTCGCTGCTGCGCTGAAGTCCGCCGGAGTTCACCTTCTTCGTCCTGGTGTATGTGAGTGCTATTCTTGCGACAAATTTTTTTAAAAATTCTGCGTTTTTTCTGAATCCGTCGGGTTCTCCGATTTCTGTCGTGTGAAAGCCGGAGCCGATGCGCCACAATCCGATCGCGTGCGCCAGGACAATTCGGCACACATCGGAAATATTCAGGAAACCCGACGAAAATGCGCGATTCAGACCCTTAGTAAATGAGCCTCAATGTGTTCTCGAAGCTAGCCATGTGGTCACGAGTGCTAACCATGTGTATTCGAACCCAACGTTTGTTCAAGGTTCACAGAAAATCTGAACCCAAATGGGTCTGCTTAGTCCTATTTGAAAGCCGAATTATTAGCCATGTTGTTTGAGACATTGGCCATCACAAGTTCATAGTCTACTGTCAAATCACAACTTGCTGCTATAATGGAAGTTGGGGCAAAGTTTGGCTTCACACAATAAAGGCTTTCATATTCATCTCATGTCATTTGTTACCAAAGATGGTGGAGGAGTAAGTCCCCCATTCCAAATTTTTCTATGGAATCCTATGTTCTTATTCTTTTTTGGTAAAGTTTTATTGCATTTTTAAATGTCTTTGTGAGAATAAACAACTTCATTAACCTTGAGATAGTTCTACGGAGAATGTAATGAACCTGAATAAGGCTAGTATCATACACAACGGCAGAGAAAAAGTGCGTTGTCTTTTGAGTCAAATCTTATATTCTTTGTCGTATAATCTGAGATCAGAGAATTTATTCATTATTAGAGATGAGCGAACACTAAAATGCTCGGGTACTCGTTATTCGAGACGAACTTTTCCCGATGCTCGGGTGCTCGTCTCGAATAACGAGCCCCATTGAAGTCAATGGGAGACTCGAGCATTTTTCAAGGGGACCAAGGCTCTGCACAGGGAAGCTTGGCCAAACACCTGGGAACAGGGCCGCCGATAGGGCAGTACAACTGGTACTGCCCTATGGGGCCCGGACTCTAAGACACTAGGGGGGGGGCCCGGGGGCCCGGCCGGTGGGCCGCAGACTGTGCGGTCTGTGCTGCACACAATATGTGTGGTGTGGGGTGGAGGCGCCGGGGGCCGCTGGCAGTGGCGTACCGACCGCAGTCCGGGCCCATCGGACGGGGGGGCCCGGGCCGGGGCAATCACTAATGCCTCTGTCTGTCGGACCCCCCGTGAATTTGCTGGCCTGGCAGGCTATAATTTAATGATTCTGGGCCGGTGGGGGCGGTGCTTGTGCCGTCCGCGGCATTCTGTATTGGAGCTGCGCTCATGACAGAGCTGGAAGTGACGCGCACTGACACTTCCTGCTCTGTCACACTGAAGCAGCGCACAGGACGGTAAGCGTCCTAGCGCTGGCAGCATAATGACGTCATTACGCTGCCAGCGCTGGGCGCCTCACTACGTGCCCAGTACAGAAGACGGAGGATGAAGGCCAGAAAAAGGGGAGTGAAGAAATGTGAGTATTAGAGTTTATTTTTTTAAAATTATAAATTGTGTGTGGGGGGCCATTACTATATATCTGTGTGTGTGTGGGGGCCATTACTATATATCTGTGTGTGTGGGGGGCCATTACTATATATCTGTGTGTGTGTGTGGGGGGGGGGGGGGGGGGGGCCATTACTATATATCTGTGTGTGTGTGTTGGGGGCCATTACTATATATCTGTGTGTGTGGGGGCCATTACTATATATCTGTGTGTGTGGGGGCCATTACTATATATCTGTGTTTGTGGGGGGCCATTACTATATATCTGTGTGTGTGGGGGGCCATTACTATATATCTGTGTGTGTGGGGGCCATTACTATATATCTGTGTGTGTGGGGGGCCATTACTATATATCTGTGTGTGTGTGGGGCCATTACTATATATCTGTGTGTGTGGGGGGCCATTACTATATATCTGTGTGTGTGGGGGCCATTACTATATATCTGTGTGTGTGGGGGGCCATTACTATATATCTGTGTGTGTGGGGGGCCATTACTATATATCTGTGTGTGTGGGGGGCCATTACTATATATCTGTGTGTGTGTGGGGCCATTACTATATATCTGTGTGTGTGGGGGCCATTACTATATATCTGTGTGTGTGGGGCCATTACTATATATCTGTGTGTGTGGGGGGCCATTACTATATATCTGTGTGTGGGGGGCCATTACTATATATCTGTGTGTGTGTGGGGGCCATTACTATATATCTGTGTGTGTGGGGGGCCATTACTATATATCTGTGTGTGTGGGGGGCCATTACTATATATCTGTGTGTGTGGGGGGGGGCATTACTATATATCTGTGTGTGTGGGGGGCCATTACTATATATCTGTGTGTGTGGGGGGGGGCATTACTATATATCTGTGTGTGTGGGGGGCCATTACTATATATCTGTGTGTGTGGGGGGCCATTACTATATATCTGTGTGTGGGGGGCCATTACTATATATCTGTGTGTGTGGGGGGCCATTACTATATATCTGTGTGTGTGGGGGGCCATTACTATATATCTGTGTGTGGGGGGCCATTACTATATATCTGTGTGTGTGTGGGGGCCATTACTATATATCTGTGTGTGTGGGGGGCCATTACTATATATCTGTGTGTGTGGGGGCCATTACTATATATCTGTGTGTGTGTGTGGGGCCATTACTATATATCTGTGTGTGTGGGGGCCATTACTATATATCTGTGTGTGTGTGTGGGGGGCCATTACTATATATCTGTGTGTGGGGGGCCATTACTATATATCTGTGTGTGTGTGTGGGGGGCCATTACTATATATCTGTGTGTGGGGGGCCATTACTATATATCTGTGTTTGTGGGGGGCCATTACTATATATCTGTGTGTGTGGGGGGCCATTACTATATATCTGTGTGTGTGTGGGGGGCCATTACTATATATCTGTGTGTGTGTGGGCCATTACTATACAGGCGGTCCCCTACTTAAGGACACCCGACGACCCACAGTTAAAGACGGACCCCTCTGCCCACTGTGACCTCTGGTGAAGCTCTCTGGATGCTTTAGTTTAGTCCCAGGGTGCAATGATCAGCTGTAAAGTGTCTGTAATGAAGCTTTATTGATAATCCTTGTATGTAACCCGGGGACTGCCTGTATATATATGTGTGTGGGGGGGGGCATTACTATATATCTGTGTGTGTGGGGGCCATTACTATATATCTGTGTGTGTGGGGGCCATTACTATATATATGTGTGTGTGTGGGGGGGGGGGGGGCATTACTGTTATTTTTACTATTTTTCAGACTCCCTAGGGTACTTTAACTCCAGGTTGTCTGACTGATCCTACCATATACTGCCATACTACAGTATATGCGGATTTTCTACATCATCTATTACAATGTGCAAATCACACATTGTAATAGAAGGGTTAAAATCAGACAGCCTCCGGTCTTTGTATAAATGTAATTAGGACATCATTTTTATTCCTGTGATATTATACTGTCAGTGACTGTGGTGTTTTTAGAGGCAGCCCTTTAGTGCAGTCATTTTTTTGGCGCTGTATACTAACGTGCAGTTTTTTCGCAGCTGGTATATATTTATGTATATGTGATATATTCATTACTGCAATATTATTAGTATTGTACAGGTACGTGGATATATATATATAATATATTTATGTGCAACTGAATTTCAGTGTTTCATATGGTGTATGTATTTATATGTGTAGTGTGAATATAGCGTGTGTAGAGTATATATGGGGCAGTGTTAATATGTGTTTATGTGTATTATGCATATATAGTGTATGTGCGCTTTTGTCTGTGGAGTGCAAAGTCACCCAGCGGCCAGTCCTGCGGTGATCCGAAATCCCGATACCTGTGCCTGCTCAGCAGCCTCTGTGAATCAGTGTGCAGGTGCTGGGACTTTAGGTTTCCTTGGGGCATGCAATGAACGCTCCTTCATATTTCCTCAGAACCAATGGGAAGGAAAAGAAGTCCTGACCCTTATGCAGTGATTCACAGAGGTTGCTGAGCAGGCACAGGTACCAGGACTTCAGATTACCTCAGGACTGGTGGCAGGGTGACGTAAAGAGCCCTTAGGTGCACTGGAGCACCCCCACTGGTAATTAACACAATTCTTTATTAAAACATTAAAAGATAGTGGTGGCCCTAGCAATTGCACTTTATAATGTTATATTTGTTATATGTTGTCTGTTAAACACTTTTATATGTTTACTGTTCACCATGCTTTTAGTTTTTGATGCCATATTTGCACTATAATAAATATACTTGACCAAAAGTATGACTCCTATTGGCAATCTACCAGAAGAGTGTGCCTTGTCGTAGCAACAGGCCTCAAACCCTGTTTGTGAAAGGTCACTGCGGGGGGCAGGAGGCTTGTTCGGTTTTGGGGTGTGTTGGGGCCCAGACACTTTTGCTGTATGGGGCCCCGAATTTCCTGATGGCTGCCCTGCCTGGGAACCTCAGAAAAGGATGGAAACACCACGGAAATGGACAGGAAACAGCAGGGGCAGCATGCATAGATGCCTCTGAGGCTGCATAATCGCAACATTATGCCAAAATTATGGGCAACAGCATGGCCATGACAGAGTGACCGAATGAAGCTAGATAGCATCTAAAACATCCAATAATTGACCCTGACACTATAGGGGACGGCATGCAGAGGCAGCGGCAGCAGGCTAGAGAGTGTCATGGCGACATACCCTAAATGGACTCAGGCTTCAAACCAATGGGTGGCAGAGAGGAACCAAAGGAGGTGAGCAAGAAGCGCTTAAATAATATCGGTACATGATAAAAGTTTGCCAGTATATTTTGTGGATTACACAGCAGGGTGGCGACAAAGTTAACATGGAAGCCATGAAAACAACCCAAAATTCTGCCTGACACAGCTCGTTTGATAAGGGGACCATGTATGGAGGCAGTGAACTAGTAGTAGTTTAAAGGTGCTGCAGTTAAAACTATGTTAGTTGGATCTTGGCATGGAGCTGGCGCTCCGCTGCCAGGCGAGCTTTCGCCAATCCAAGCCCCTGTCTCTAGGCTACTCCCCAAACAGCACTTCTAAGAACCTTTTGTATAAGATCAAGTGTAGTAGCGTTCTAATAAGTTTAGGATATGGCGGGTGAGGGGAATGTAAACAGATGCGCAAGAAGCGCTGAAATAATATTGGTAAATGATAAAAGTTTGCCAGTATATTTTGTGGATAACACAGCAGGGTGGCGACAAAGTTAACAACTTTGATGTGGAATCCATGAAAACAACCCATGGTTGATAAGGGGAGGATGTATGGAGGCAGCTATATGGACGACTTTTGGAGGTAGCAATGGAGACAACGTGTGGAGGCTGCTATGGAGACAATTTAATTTGGATAGTGCCTGTATGTGGCAGTCCCAAAAAGTTTTCAAACCAGAGGAGCAGGTAGGTGTCCCTCCAGAAAAATGGAATAGATTGAGTGCATGTATGTGGCAGTCCCAAAAAGTTTTCAAACCAGAGGAGCAGGTAGGTGGCCCTCCAGAAAAATGGAATAGATTGAGTGCCTGTATGTGGCAGTCCCAAAAAGTTTTCAAACCAGAGGAGCAGGTAGGTGTCCCTCCAGAAAAATGGAATAGATTGAGTGCCTGTATGTGGCAGTCCCAAAAAGTTTTCAAACCAGAGGAGCAGGTAGGTGGCCCTCCAGAAAAATGGAATAGATTGAGTGCCTGTATGTGGCAGTCCCAAAAATGTTTCAAACCAGAGGAGCAGGTAGGTGGCCCTCCAGTAAAATGGAATAGATTGAGTGCCTGTATGTGGCAGTCCCAAAAAGTTTTCAAACCAGAGGAGCAGGTAGGTGTCCCTCCAGAAAAATGGAATAGATTGAGTGCCTGTATGTGGCAGTCCCAAAAATTTTTCAAACCAGAGGAGCAGGTAGGTGGCCCTCCAGTAAAATGGAATAGATTGAGTGCCTGTATGTGGCACTCACAAAAATTGTTTCAAACAGAGGACCGGGTAGGTGGCCCTCCAGAAAAATTAAATGCAAAAAGTACTATAGCAAGAGCCAGTGGGCCCTGTCAAAAAATAGCCAGTTTCCTCTGCTTTACTGTACAAAGAGGAGGAGAAGGAGGAAAATGAGGAGGAGGAGGAGTGGATCAATTATTCAGGTTGAGCTTCCTTCACCTGGTGGAGATTGGAAATTATGAGAAATCCAGGCTTTATTCATCTTAATAAGCGTCAGCCTGTCAGCGCTGTCAGTCGACAGGCGTGTACGCTTATCTGTGATGATGCCACCAGCTGCACTGAAAACCCGCTCGGACAAGACGCTAGCGGCAGGGCAGGCAAGAACCTCCAAGGCGTACAGCGCCAGTTCGTGCCACATGTCCAGCTTTGAAACCCAGTAGTTGTAGGGAGCTGTGTGATCATTTAGGACGATGGTATGGTCAGCTACGTACTCCCTCACCATCTTTCTGTAAAGATCAGCCCTACTCTGCCGAGACTGGGGACAGGTGACAGTGTCTTGCTGGGGTGACATAAAGCTGGCAAAAGCCTTGTAAAGCGTACCCTTGCCAGTGCTGGACAAGCTGCCTGCTCGCCTACTCTCCCTCGCTACTTGTCCCGCAGAACTACGCACTCTGCCGCTAGCGCTGTCAGAAGGGAAATACTGTTTCAGCTTGTGCACCAGGGCCTGCTGGTATTCATGCATTCTCACACTCCTTTCCTCTGCAGGGATGAGAGTGGAAAGATTTTGCTTGTACCGTGGGTCCAGGAGAGTGAACACCCAGTAATCGGTGCTGGAATAAATTCTTTGAACGCGAGGGTCACGGGATAGGCAGCCTAGCATGAAATCTGCCATATGCGCCAGAGTACCAACGCGTAAGAATTCACTCCCCTCACTGGCCTGACTGTCCATTTCCTCCTCCTCCAACTCCTCCAACTCCTCTTCTTCTGCCCATACACGCTGAACAGTGAAGGACTCAACAATGGTCCCCTCTTGTGTCTCGCCAACATTCTCCTCCTCTTCCTCCTCATCCTCCTCCACCTCCACCTCCTCCGATATGCGCTGAGAAACAGACCTGAGGGTGCTTTGGCTATCAACAAGGGAATCTTCTTCCCCCGTCTCTTGTGACGAGCGCAAAGCTTCCGACTTCATGCTGATCAGAGAGTTTTTCAACAGGCCAAGCAGCGGGATGGTGAGGCTGATGATGGCGGCATCGCCACTGACCATCTGTGTTGACTCCTCAAAGTTACTCAGCACCTGACAGATATCAGACATCCACGTCCACTCCTCATTGTAGACTTGAGGAAGCTGACTGACCTGACTACCAGTTCTGGTGGAAGTTGACATCTGGCAGTCTACAATCGCTCTGCGCTGCTGGTAAACTCTGGATAACATGGTCAGTGTTGAATTCCACCTCGTGGGCACGTCGCACAACAGTCGGTGAGCGGGCAGTTTGAGGCGGCGCTGCGCTGCCCTGAGAGTGGCAGCATCTGGGCTGGACTTCCTGAAATGCGCACAGATGCGGCGCACCTTCGTGAGCAAATCAGACAGATTGGGGTATGTCTTGAGGAAACGCTGAACTATCAGATTTAACACATGGGCCAGGCATGGCACATGTGTCAGTCTGCCGAGTTGCAGAGCCGCCACCAGGTTACGGCCGTTGTCACACACAACCATGCCTGGCTTCAGGTTCAGCGGTGCCAGCCACAGATCAGTCTGCGCCGTGATGCCCTGTAATAGCTCTTGGGCGGTGTGCCTTTTGTCGCCTAGGCTCAGCAGTTTGAGCACCGCCTGCTGTCGCTTAGCGACGGCACTGCTGCTGTGCCTAGAGCTACCGACTGATGGCGCCGTGCCCACGGATGGTAGTTCGGAGGAGGAGGTGGAGGAGGGGTGGGAGGAGGAGGAGGCATAGTAGGCCTGAAACACCTGGACCGAGGTAGGCCCCGCAATCCTCGGCGTCGGCAGTATATGACCAGCCCCAGGGTCAGACTCGGTCCCAGCCTCCACCAAGTTAACCCAATGTGCCGTCAGCGATATATAGTGGCCCTACCCGGCAGCACTCGTCCACGTGTCCGTGGTCAGGTGGACCTTGTCAGAAACGGCGTTGGTCAGGGCACGGGTGATGTTGTCTGACACATGCTGGTGCAGGGCTGGGACGGCACATCGGGAAAAGTAGTGGCGGCTGGGGACCGAATACCGAGGGGCGGCCGCCGCCATGAGGTTGCGAAAGGCCTCGGTCTCTACTAGCCTATAGGGCAGCATCTCCAGGCTAAGCAATCTGGAGATGTGCACATTAAGGGCTTGGGCGTGCGGGTGGGTTGCACTATATTTGCGTTTCCGCTCCAGCGTCTGGGGTATGGAGAGCTGAACGCTGGTGGATGCTGTGGAGGATCGTGGAGGCGACGATGGGGTTTTTGTGGCAGGGTCCTGGGCAGGGGGCTGACTATCAGCTGACACAGGGGAAAGAGCAGTGGTGTGCACGGCCGGAGGTGAACGGGCTTGTTGCCACTGAGTGGGGTGTTTAGCATTCATATGCCTGCGCATACTGGTGGTAGTTAAGCTAGTAGTGGTGGAACCCCTGCTGAGCCTGGTTTGGCAAATGTTGCACACCACAGTCCGTCGGTCATCCGGTGTTTCCTTAAAGAACCTCCAGACTTCTGAAGATCTAGCCCTCGCCGCAAGAGCCCTCACCACGGGAGCTTCACTAGTTGACACATTTGGCGCTGATGCACCAGCTCTGGCCCTGCCTCTCCGTCTGGCCCCACCACTGCCTCTTCCAACCTGTTCTGGTCGAGGACTCTCCTCCGTCTCAGAAGCACTGTGTTCACCCGGCCTCTCAACCCAGCTTGGGTCTGTCACCTCATCATCCTCCGATCCCTCAGTCTGCTCCCCCCTCGGACTTCCTGCCCTGACAACAACTTCCCCACTGTCTGACAACCGTGTCTGCTCATCGTCGGACACCTCTTTACACACTTCCACTACGTCAAGAAGGTCATCATCACCCACAGACTGTGACTGGTGGAAAACCTGGGCATCGGAAAATTGCTCAGCAGCAACCGGACAAGTGGTTTGTGACTGTGGGAAGGGTCCAGAAAACAGTTCCTCAGAGTATGCCGGTTCAAATGCCAAATTTTCCTGGGAGGGGGCAGACTGGGGGGGAGGAGGCTGAGGTGCAGGAGCTGGAGGAGTGGCGATTTCGGTGACATGGGTGGACTGCGTGGAAGACTGACTGGTGGACAAATTGCTCGAAGCATTGTCAGCAATCCACGACATCACCTGTTCGCACTGTTCTGGCCTCAACAGTGCTCTACCACGAGTCCCAGTAACTTCAGACATGAACCTAGGGAGTGTAGCTCTGCGGCGTTCCCCTGCTCCCTCATAAGCAGGTGGTGTCTCACCCCGGCCAGGACCACGGCCTCTGACCCCTGCAGTAGTTGGACGCCCACGTCCCCGCCCTCGTCCTCTACCCCTAGCCCTCGGGTTAAACATTTTTAAAATGAGAGTTATAGCTTTAATTTTTTTTTAACTTTTTTTGTGTTTTTTTTTTTTTTTTGTGTTTTTGAGTTTTTAAAACCAAACAATGCTATCCTATTGCTATGGCTATTTTCTAGCCAAGTATGAAAGCACACTACTATGCCAGATGAGATGACACTGAGTTATTAAACAAAATAAACGTAAAATAAAAAAGGACAAATGGCAGACTGTGCCTAATTGAAATCCAACCCCTACTAAATTTTCCCACTTCGGTCTTTGCAATGGATATGTGCGTCACTAAGCGCAAAACACAGCGGTCGCAAGTCTCACTACAAATTGCTCACAATTGGCTAGTAGATGCACTGCAGCAAGTACAGCCACCAGCAGATCAACCAGAAATCAAATATATAACGCTACTGTAGGCGTAAGCCGTTTGGATTCTCCTTTGGCTATTTTCTAGCCAAGTATGAAAGCACACTACTATGCCAGATGAGATGACGCTGAGTTATTAAACAAAATAAACGTAAAATAAAAAAGGACAAATGGCAGACTGTGCCTAATTGAAATCCAACCCCTACTAAATTTTCCCACTTCAGTCTTTGCAATGGATATGTGCGTCACTAAGCGCAAAACACAGCGGTCGCAAGTCTCACTACAAATTGCTCACAATTGGCTAGTAGATGCACTGCAGCAAGTACAGCCACCAGCAGATCAACCAGAAATCAAATATATAACGCTACTGTAGGCGTAAGCCGTTTGGATTCTCCTATGGCTATTTTCTAGCCAAGTATGAAAGCACACTACTATGCCAGATGAGATGACACTGAGTTATTAAACAAAATAAACGTAAAATAAAAAAGGACAAATGGCAGACTGTGCCTAATTGAAATCCAACCCCTACTAAATTTTCCCACTTCAGTCTTTGCAATGGATATGTGCGTCACTAAGCGCAAAACACAGCGGTCGCAAGTCTCACTACAAATTGCTCACAATTGGCTAGTAGATGCACTGCAGCAAGTACAGCCACCAGCAGATCAACCAGAAATCAAATATATAACGCTACTGTAGGCGTAAGCCGTTTGGATTCTCCTATGGCTATTTTTTAGACAAGTATGAAAGCACACTACTATGCCAGATGAGATGACACTGAGTTATTAAACAAAATAAACGTAAAATAAAAAAGGAAAAATGGCAGACTGTGCCTAATTGAAATCCAACTAGAGATGAGCGAACACTAAAATGCTCGGGTACTCGTTATTCGAGACGAACTTTTCCCGATGCTCGAGTGCTCGTCTCGAATAACGAACCCCATTGAAGTCAATGGGAGACTCGAGCATTTTTCAAGGGGACCAAGGCTCTGCACAGGGAAGCTTGGCCAAACACCTGGGAACCTCAGAAAAGGATGGAAACACCACGGAAATGGACAGGAAACAGCAGGGGCAGCATGCATGGATGCCTCTGAGGCTGCCTAATCGCACCATTATGCCAAAATTATGGGCAACAGCATGGCCATGACAGAGTGACAGAATGAAGCTAGATAGCATCTAAAACATCCAATAATTGACCCTGACACTATAGGGGACGGCATGCAGAGGCAGCGGCAGCAGCGGCAGGCTAGAGAGTGGCATGGCGACATACCCTAAATGGACTCAGGCTTCAAACCAATGGGTGGCAGAGAGGAACCAAAAGAGGTGAGCAAGAAGCGCTCAAATAATATCGCTACATGATAAAAGTTTGCCAGTATATTTTGTGGATTACACAGCAGGGTGGCGACAAAGTTAACATGGAAGCCATGAAAACAACCCCAAATTCTGCCTGACACAGCTCGTTTGATAAGGGGACCATGTATGCTTACAGTTCATGCCAGTCGCTGCACTTGCTGCCAGTCTCCTTTCGAATAGTTTAAAATAATAATAACCCTCATCCATAAAGCTCTGTATAATGCTGCACCCCCCTACCTCTCCTCTCTTATCTCAGTCTATCGCCCAACCCGTGCTCTTAGATCCGCCAGTGATCTTAGATTAACCTCTACCCTAGTGCGGACCTCCCACTCGCGTCTCCAAGACTTCTCTAGAGCTGCACCAATTCTATGGAATGCTCTGCCCCGGACTATCAGACTAATACCTAACCTCCAAAGTTTCAAACGTGCTCTTAAAACCCATTTCTTTAGGCAAGCCTATAACACTCATTAACTGCATGAAGTTTTAACTCTTCTACTAACCCGTCCTGTGTCGTCCTCCCATCTGTTATCCAGCAACCAACAGGCACCAGACTTCTCTGCAGTCCCATTCACCCTGGACCTGGTATATAAGATGACGGCTGAGTGTTTCAAGCGACAGCAATTCCATTTATTATATTTTTTTCTATTCCCTAAGAAGAATGGCTTGACCATTAAATATTCTTTTACCTCGTGTTACCCCATCATCTTCATAAACCGTAAGCTCTGGCGAGCAGGGACCTCACTCCTGTTGTTCCATACAAATGTTGTGCTCTGTTACATTACATTTGTATTTGTTTCCTATGATTTGTAAAGCGCTGCAGAATATGATGACGCTATATAAATAAAGATTATTATTATTATGGAGGCAGTGAACTAGTAGTAGATTAAAGGTGCTGCAACTATGTTAGTTGGATCTTGTGATGGAGCTGGCGCTCTGCAGCCAGGCGAGCTTTCGCCAATCCAAGCCCCTGTTTCTAGGCTACTCCCCAAACAGCACTTCTAAGAACCTTTTGTATAAGATCAAGTGTAGTAGCGTTCTTATAAGTTTAGGATATGCCGGGTGAGGGGAATGTAAACAGATGCGCAAGAAGCGCTGAAATAATATCCCTAAATGGTAAAAGTTTGCCAGTATATTTTGTGGATTACACAGCAGGGTGGCGACAAAGTTAACAACTTTGATGTGGAATGCCCTGTAATAGCTCTTGGGCGGTGTGCCTTTTATCGCCTAGGCTCAGCAGTTTCAGCACCGCCTGCTGTCGCTTAGCGACGGCACTGCTGCTGTGCCTAGAGCTACCGACTGATGGCGCCATGCCCACGGATGGTAATTCGGAGGAGGAGGAGGTGGAGGAGGGGTGGGAGGAGGTATAGTAGGCCTTTGAGACCTGGACCGAGGTAGGCCCCGCAATTCTCTGCGTCGCCAGTATATGAGCAGCCCCAGGGTCAGACTCGGTCCCAGCCTGCACCAAGTTAAGTGTAGTAGCGTTCTTATAAGTTTGGGATATGGCGGGTGAGGGGAATGTAAACAGATGCGCAAGAAGCGCATGATGCGCATGGAGCTGGCGCTCCGCTGCCAGGCGAGCTTTCGCCAATCCAAGCCCCTGTCTCTAGGCTACTCCCCAAACAGCACTTCTAAGAACCTTTTGTATAAGATCAAGTGTAGTAGCGTTCTTATAAGTTTAGGATATGCCGGGTGAGGGGAATGTAAACAGATGCGCAAGAAGCGCTGAAATAATATCCCTAAATGGTAAAAGTTTGCCAGTATATTTTGTGGATAACACAGCAGGGTGGCGACAAAGTTAACAACTTTGATGTGGAATCCATGAAAACAACCCAAATTTCTGCCTGACACACCTCGTTTGATAAAGGGACGATGTATGGAGGCAGCTATATGGACGACTTTTGGAGGTAGCAATGGAGACAACGTGTGGAGGCTGCTATGGAGACAATTTAATTTGGATAGTGCCTGTATGTGGCAGTCCCAAACATTTTTCAAACCAGAGGAGCAGGTAGGTGGCCCTCCAGTAAAATGGAATAGATTGAGTGCCTGTATGTGGCAGTCCCAAAAATGTTTCAAACCAGAGGAGCAGGTAGGTGGCCCTCCAGTAAAATGGAATAGATTGAGTGCCTGTATGTGGCAGTCCCAAAAATTCTTCAAACCAGAGGAGCAGGTAGGTGGCCCTCCAGTAAAATGGAATAGATTGAGTGCCTGTATGTGGCAGTCCCAAAAATTCTTCAAACCAGAGGAGCAGGTAGGTGGCCCTGCAGTAAAATGGAATAGATTGAGTGCCTGTATGTGGCAGTCCCAAAAATGTTTCAAACCAGAGGAGCAGGTAGGTGGCCCTCCAGTAAAATGGAATAGATTGAGTGCCTGTATGTGGCAGTCCCAAAAATTGTTCAAACCAGAGGAGCAGGTAGGTGGCCCTGCAGTAAAATGGAATAGATTGAGTGCCTGTATGTGGCAGTCCCAAAAATGTTTCAAACCAGAGGAGCAGGTAGGTGGCCCTCCAGTAAAATGGAATAGATTGAGTGCCTGTATGTGGCAGTCCCAAAAATTGTTCAAACCAGAGGAGCAGGTAGGTGGCCCTGCAGTAAAATGGAATAGATTGAGTGCCTGTATGTGGCAGTCCCAAAAATGTTTCAAACCAGAGGAGCAGGTAGGTGGCCCTCCAGTAAAATGGAATAGATTGAGTGCCTGTATGTGGCAGTCCCAAAAATTCTTCAAACCAGAGGAGCAGGTAGGTGGCCCTCCAGTAAAATGGAATAGATTGAGTGCCTGTATGTGGCAGTCCCAAAAATTCTTCAAACCAGAGGAGCAGGTAGGTGGCCCTGCAGTAAAATGGAATAGATTGAGTGCCTGTATGTGGCAGTCCCAAAAATGTTTCAAACCAGAGGAGCAGGTAGGTGGCCCTCCAGTAAAATGGAATAGATTGAGTGCCTGTATGTGGCAGTCCCAAAAATTGTTCAAACCAGAGGAGCAGGTAGGTGGCCCTGCAGTAAAATGGAATAGATTGAGTGCCTGTATGTGGCAGTCCCAAAAATGTTTCAAACCAGAGGAGCAGGTAGGTGGCCCTCCAGTAAAATGGAATAGATTGAGTGCCTGTATGTGGCAGTCCCAAAAATTGTTCAAACCAGAGGAGCAGGTAGGTGGCCCTGCAGTAAAATGGAATAGATTGAGTGCCTGTATGTGGCAGTCCCAAAAATGTTTCAAACCAGAGGAGCAGGTAGGTGGCCCTCCAGTAAAATGGAATAGATTGAGTGCCTGTATGTGGCAGTCCCAAAAATTGTTCAAACCAGAGGAGCAGGTAGGTGGCCCTGCAGTAAAATGGAATAGATTGAGTGCCTGTATGTGGCAGTCCCAAAAATGTTTCAAACCAGAGGAGCAGGTAGGTGGCCCTCCAGTAAAATGGAATAGATTGAGTGCCTGTATGTGGCAGTCCCAAAAATTCTTCAAACCAGAGGAGCAGGTAGGTGGCCCTCCAGTAAAATGGAATAGATTGAGTGCCTGTATGTGGCAGTCCCAAAAATTCTTCAAACCAGAGGAGCAGGTAGGTGGCCCTGCAGTAAAATGGAATAGATTGAGTGCCTGTATGTGGCAGTCCCAAAAATGTTTCAAACCAGAGGAGCAGGTAGGTGGCCCTCCAGTAAAATGGAATAGATTGAGTGCCTGTATGTGGCAGTCCCAAAAATTGTTCAAACCAGAGGAGCAGGTAGGTGGCCCTGCAGTAAAATGGAATAGATTGAGTGCCTGTATGTGGCAGTCCCAAAAATGTTTCAAACCAGAGGAGCAGGTAGGTGGCCCTCCAGTAAAATGGAATAGATTGAGTGCCTGTATGTGGCAGTCCCAAAAATTGTTCAAACCAGAGGAGCAGGTAGGTGGCCCTGCAGTAAAATGGAATAGATTGAGTGCCTGTATGTGGCAGTCCCAAAAATGTTTCAAACCAGAGGAGCAGGTAGGTGGCCCTCCAGTAAAATGGAATAGATTGAGTGCCTGTATGTGGCAGTCCCAAAAATTTTTTAAAACAGAGGACCGGGTAGGTGGCCCTCCAGAAAAATGGAATAGATTGAGTGCCTGTATGTGGCACTCACAAAAATTGTTTCAAACAGAGGACCGGGTAGGTGGCCCTCCAGAAAAATTAAATGCATGAAGTACTATAGCAAGAGCCAGTGGGCCCTGTCAAAAAATAGCCATTTTCCTCTGCTTTACTGTACAAAGAGGAGGAGAAGGAGGAAAATGAGGAGGAGGAGGAGGAGTGGATCAATTATTCAGGTTGAGCTTCCTTCACCTGGTGGAGATTGGAAATTCTGAGAAATCCAGCCTTTATTCATTTTAATAAGCGTCAGCCTGTCAGCGCTGTCAGTCGACAGGCGTGTACGCTTATCGGTGATGATGCCACCAGCTGCAAAAACCCGCTCGGACAAGACGCTAGCGGCAGGGCAGGCAAGAACCTCCAAGGCGTACAGCACCAGTTCGTGCCACATGTCCAGCTTTGAAACCCAGTAGTTGTAGGGAGCTGTGTGATCATTTAGGACGATGGTATGGTCAGCTACGTACTCCCTCACCATCTTTCTGTAAAGATCAGCCCTACTCTGCCGAGACTGGGGACAGGTGACAGTGTCTTGCTGGGGTGACATAAAGCTGGCAAAAGCCTTGTAAAGCGTACCCTTGCCAGTGCTGGACAAGCTGCCTGCTCGCCTACTCTCCCTCGCTACTTGTCCCGCAGAACTACGCACTCTGCCGCTAGCGCTGTCAGAAGGGAAATACTGTTTCAGCTTGTGCACCAGGGCCTGCTGGTATTCATGCATTCTCACACTCCTTTCCTCTGCAGGGATGAGAGTGGAAAGATTTTGCTTGTACCGTGGGTCCAGGAGAGTGAACACCCAGTAATCGGTGCTGGAATAAATTCTTTGAACGCGAGGGTCACGGGATAGGCAGCCTAGCATGAAATCTGCCATATGCGCCAGAGTACCAACGCGTAAGAATTCACTCCCCTCACTGGCCTGACTGTCCATTTCCTCCTCCTCCAACTCCTCCAACTCCTCTTCTTCTGCCCATACACGCTGAACAGTGAAGGACTCAACAATGGTCCCCTCTTGTGTCTCGCCAACATTCTCCTCCTCTTCCTCCTCATCCTCCTCCACCTCCACCTCCTCCGATATGCGCTGAGAAACAGACCTCAGGGTGCTTTGGCTATCAACAAGGGAATATTCTTCCCCCGTCTCTTGTGACGAGCGCAAAGCTTCCGACTTCATGCTGACCAGAGAGTTTTTCAACAGGCCAAGCAGCGGGATGGTGAGGCTGATGATGGCGGCATCGCCACTGACCATCTGTGTTGACTCCTCAAAGTTACTCAGCACCTGACAGATATCAGACATCCACGTCCACTCCTCATTGTAGACTTGAGGAAGCTGACTGACCTGACTACCAGTTCTGGTGGAAGTTGACATCTGGCAGTCTACAATCGCTCTGCGCTGCTGGTAAACTCTGGATAACATGGTCAGTGTTGAATTCCACCTCGTGGGCACGTCGCACAACAGTCGGTGAGCGGGCAGTTGGAGGCGGCGCTGCGCTGCCCTGAGAGTGGCAGCATCTGGGCTGGACTTCCTGAAATGCGCACAGATGCGGCGCACCTTCGTGAGCAAATCAGACAGATTGGGGTATGTCTTGAGGAAATGCTGCACTATCAGATTTAACACATGGGCCAGGCATGGCACATGTGTCAGTCTGCCGAGTTGCAGAGCCGCCACCAGGTTACGGCCGTTGTCACACACAACCATTCCCGGCTTGAGGTTCAGCGGTGCCAGCCACAGATCAGTCTGCGCCGTGATGCCCTGTAATAGCTCTTGGGCGGTGTGCCTTTTGTCGCCTAGGCTCAGCAGTTTGAGCACCGCCTGCTGTCGCTTAGCGACGGCACTGCTGCTGTGCCTAGAGCTACCGACTGATGGCGCCGTGCCCACGGATGGTAGTTCGGAGGAGGAGGTGGAGGAGGGGTGGGAGGAGGAGGAGGCATAGTAGGCCTGAAACACCTGGACCGAGGTAGGCCCCGCAATCCTCGGCGTCGGCAGTATATGAGCAGCCCCAGGGTCAGACTCGGTCCCAGCCTCCACCAAGTTAACCCAATGTGCCGTCAGCGATATATAGTGGCCCTGCCCGGCAGCACTCGTCCACGTGTCCGTGGTCAGGTGGACCTTGTCAGAAACGGCGTTGGTCAGGGCACGGATGATGTTGTCTGACACGTGCTGGTGCAGGGCTGGGACGGCACATCGGGAAAAGTAGTGGCGGCTGGGGACCGAATACCGAGGGGCGGCCGCCGCCATGAGGTTGCGAAAGGCCTCGGTCTCTACTAGCCTATAGGGCAGCATCTCCAGGCTAAGCAATCTGGAGATGTGCACATTAAGGGCTTGGGCGTGCGGGTGGGTTGCACTATATTTGCGTTTCCGCTCCAGCGTCTGGGGTATGGAGAGCTGAACGCTGGTGGATGCTGTGGAGGATCGTGGAGGCGACGATGGGGTTTTTGTGCCAGGGTCCTGGGCAGGGGGCTGACTAGCAGCTGACACAGGGGAAGGAGCAGTGGTGTGCACGGCCGGAGGTGAACGGGCTTGTTGCCACTGAGTGGGGTGCTTAGCATTCATATGCCTGCGCATACTGGTGGTAGTTAAGCTAGTAGTGGTGGAACCCCTGCTGAGCCTGGTTTGGCAAATGTTGCACACCACAGTCCGTCGGTCATCCGGTGTTTCCTTAAAGAACCTCCACACTTCTGAAGATCTAGCCCTCGCCGCAAGAGCCCTCACCACGGGAGCTTCACTAGTTGACAGTGGCGCTGATGCACCAGCTCTGGCCCTGCCTCTCCGTCTGGCCCCACCACTGCCTCTTCCAACCTGTTCAGGTCGAGGACTCTCCTCCGTCTCAGAAGCACTGTGTTCACCCGGCCTCTCAACCCAGCTTGGGTCTGTCACCTCATCATCCTCCGATCCCTCAGTCTGCTCCCCTCAGTCTGCTCAGGACTTCCTGCCCTGACAACAACTTCCCCACTGTCTGACAACCGTGTCTCCTCATCGTCGGACACCTCTTTACACACTTCCACTACGTCAAGAAGGTCATCATCACCCACAGACTGTGACTGGTGGAAAACCTGGGCATCGGAAAATTGCTCAGCAGCAACCGGACAAGTGGTTTGTGACTGTGGGAAGGGTCCAGAAAACAGTTCCTCAGAGTATGCCGGTTCAAATGGCAAATTTTCCTGGGAGGGGGCAGACTGGGGGGGAGGAGGCTGAGGTGCAGGAGCTGGAGGAGTGGGGATTTCGGTGACATGGGTGGACTGCGTGGAAGACTGACTGGTGGTGGACAAATTGCTCGAAGCATTGTCAGCAATCCACGACATCACCTGTTCGCACTGTTCTGGCCTCAACAGTGCTCTACCACGAGTCCCAGTAACTTCAGACATGAACCTAGGGAGTGTAGCTCTGCGGCGTTCCCCTGCTCCCTCATCAGCAGGTGGTGTCTCACCCCGCCCAGGACCACGGCCTCTGACCCCTGCAGTAGTTGGACGCCCACGTCCCCGCCCTCGTCCTCTACCCCTAGCCCTCGGGTTAAACATTTTTAAAATGAGAGTTATAACTTTTTTTTTTTTTTTTACTTCTTTTTGTTTTTTTTTGTGTTTTTTTGTGTTTTTTTTTTTTTTTTGTGTTTTTTTTTTTTTTTTGAGTTTTTAAAACCAAACAATCCTATCCTATTGCTATGGCTATTTTCTAGCCAAGTATCAAAGGAAGCACACTACTATGCCAGATGAGATGACACTGAGTTAGTGCCTAATAGAAATCCAACCCCTACTGAATTTTGCCACTTCGGCCTTTGCTATGGATATGTGCGCCACTAAGCGCAGAACACAGCGGTCGCAAGTCTCACTACAAATTGCTCAGAATTGGCAAGTACATGCACTGCAGAAACTACAGCCACCAGCAGATCAACCAGAAATCAAATATATAGAACGCTACTGTAGGCTTCAAGAAGCTGTTTGTATTCTCCTATGGCTATTTTCTAGCCAAGTATCAAAGGAAGCACACTACTATGCCAGATGAGATGACACTGAGTTATTGCCTAATAGAAATCCAACCCCTACTGAATTTTGCCACTTCGGCCTTTGCTATGGATATGTGCGCCACTAAGCGCAGAACACAGCGGTCGCAAGTCTCACTACAAATTGCTCAGAATTGGCAAGTACATGCACTGCAGAAACTACAGCCACCAGCAGATCAACCAGAAATCAAATATATAGAACGCTACTGTAGGCTTCAAGAAGCTGTTTGTATTCTCCTATGGCTATTTTCTAGCCAAGTATCAAAGGAAGCACACTACTATGCCAGATGAGATGACACTGAGTTATTGCCTAATAGAAATCCAACCCCTACTGAATTTTGCCACTTCGGCCTTTGCTATGGATATGTGCGCCACTAAGCGCAGAACACAGCGGTCGCAAGTCTCACTACAAATTGCTCAGAATTGGCAAGTACATGCACTGCAGAAACTACAGCCACCAGCAGATCAACCAGAAATCAAATATATAGAACGCTACTGTAGGCTTCAAGAAGCTGTTTGTATTCTCCTATGGCTATTTTCTAGCCAAGTATCAAAGGAAGCACACTACTATGCCAGATGAGATGACACTGAGTTATTGCCTAATAGAAATCCAACCCCTACTGAATTTTCCCACTTCGGCCTTTGCTATGGATATGTGCGCCACTAAGCGCAGAACACAGCGGTCGCAAGTCTCACTACAAATTGCTCAGAATTGGCAAGTACATGCACTGCAGAAACTACAGCCACCAGCAGATCAACCAGAAATCAAATATATAGAACGCTACTGTAGGCTTCAAGAAGCTGTTTGTATTCTCCTATGGCTATTTTCTAGCCAAGTATCAAAGGAAGCACACTACTATGCCAGATGAGATGACACTGAGTTATTGCCTAATAGAAATCCAACCCCTACTGAATTTTCCCACTTCGGCCTTTGCTATGGATATGTGCGCCACTAAGCGCAGAACACAGCGGTCGCAAGTCTCACTACAAATTGCTCAGAATTGGCAAGTACATGCACTGCAGAAACTACAGCCACCAGCAGATCAACCAGAAATCAAATATATAGAACGCTACTGTAGGCTTCAAGAAGCTGTTTGTATTCTCCTATGGCTATTTTCTAGCCAAGTATCAAAGGAAGCACACTACTATGCCAGATGAGATGACACTGAGTTAGTGCCTAATAGAAATCCAACCCCTACTGAATTTTCCCACTTCGGTCTTTGCTATGGATATGTGTGCCACTAAGAGCTAAACACAACGGTAGCAAGTCCCCCTGCTAATTCCTCACAAAATGGTAATAGATGCAAATTAAAATAAAAAAAGTAGAACGTTATTGTAGCCCTAAGAAGGGCTGTTGGGTTCTTTGAGAATCACTCCTGCCTAACAGTAAGCTAATAGAACACCCTAACGCTTTCCCTGACCAGCAGCAGCTCTCTCCCTAGCGGCATCCAGAGACAGAATGATCCGAGCAGCGCGGCCAGCGGCTAGTCTATCCCAGGGTCACCTGATCTGGCCAGCCAACCACTGCTATCGACGTGTAAGGGTACCACGTCATGCTGGGTGGAGTGCAGAGTCTCCTGGCTTGTGATTGGCTCTGTTTCTGGCCGCCAAAAAGCAAAACGGCGGGAGCTGCCATTTTCTCGAGCGGGCGAGGTATTCGTCCGAGTAACGAGCAGTTTCGAGTACCCTAATGCTCGACCGAGCATCAAGCTCGGACGAGCATGTTCGCTCATCTCTAAATCCAACCCCTACTAAATTTTCCCACTTTGGTGTTTGAGGTGGATATGTGTGCCACTAACAGCTAAACACAACGGTAGCAAGTCCCCCTGCTAATTCCTCACAAAATGGTACTAGATGCAAATAAAAAAAAAAAAAGTAGAACATTATTGTAGCCCTAAGAAGGGCTGTTGGGTTCTTGGAGAATCACTCCTGCCTAACAGTAAGCTAATAGAACACCCTAACGCTTTCCCTGACCAGCAGCAGCTCTCTCCCTAGCGGCATCCAGACACAGAATGATCCGAGCAGCGCGGGCAGCGGCTAGTCTATCCCAGGGTCACCTGATCTGGCCAGCCAACCACTGCTATCGACATGTAAGGGTACCACGTCATGCTGGGTGGAGTGCAGAGTCTCCTGGCTTGTGATTGGCTCTGTTTCTGGCCGCCAAAAAGCAAAACGGCGGGAGCTGCCATTTTCTCGAGCGGGCGAAGTATTCGTCCGAGCAACGAGCAGTTTCGAGTACGCTAATGCTCGAACGAGCATCAAGCTCGGACGAGCATGTTCGCTCATCTCTATTCATTATGTCTCACACAGTACACAGGAATGGCGATACCTGAATAACAGAAAGACAATGGTGAACAGTTGCCCAAAGAACATATTCATCTTTACAAAGAACCAAGGATAACATTTTACCGTCACGTAAAGTTCATCTTTCATTCTTCAACTTTATACAACATCTTAAAACATCATTAAACACTGCCAGCGACTCACAACCACTGTCTCCTTCCTACCCGTTGTGGTCAGTGCCACTGGTTACTCATACGTGGCGCCACCGTCCTCTCCAACATGCTGCCAGTATTAGTATTCCTGACACTCATGGGTCGTGATGAGCAGGACCTCCAAGTTCAGCTCAACCTTTAACAAAAGTCCGGTTTGGGTTTACGAATGTGAACATCTACCAGTCACACCCTCAATCGACAAAGCCACCATTTTCCCTATGACTGTAGCTTCTGGTGAGGTCATCAAATTCACAGAAGAGATTAAGTAAGGGTGGATTGGAAGCCAAATCTTAATCCGAACTTCTGGCAGAAATCTCAGTTTGGATTCAGAGACCTAAGCCCGCAATCTTTGGCACAGACCCGAATATTGTGGTTCTTGCTTGCTCAATCCTAGTCATGGGCTTCTTGCTTGTATAGTGCAGCCATAAGGAACAGATCCCATGCCAATCTTTGGGTATCTTCTCCCACAGAAGGGTTCCTTAATGCAAAGGTCCCATTGTCTTAGTGTCCTGCAAAGAAGGTGTCTGATCCGCTACTATTTATCCTCTGTGCTTCTGACTTTGGATCTCACCCCTGTTCTGTTGATGACGTCAACTTGAGGTTTTCAGAATTCGGGAAGTAAAAAAATAGAAGGACAAAAGCTAAAAAGGAGTTAATCTTCTGGTAGAACACATATCCCTTTATAGGGCCATCAAAAAATTATCAGACAGTTGGTAACCCAAGTGCTTATATAGGAGAGGATCTATGGAAACAATGGCCACTGTTTACCAGAGGTGCCCCAAAGTAACATTGAGCATTTAATGTCAGTTCTGCCTACTTTTCCAATAAAGATTGGGGCCACTATTCCCAGGGAGAAGTAGGTTCTCTGTACTGGTTGTTAAAAAAAAATTCAGCCAGTTTAGGGAATTGGGAAGAAGCTGGAGGTCAACCCATAGCCATCCCAAGTGCTTAATATGTTACAGTTAGGATATGCTCAGGATCAGAAGTGAATTATAATATAGGTGGTTTGAACGGTAGCCCGGGGCCAAAACCTTCTAGGGAGTCCTTGGCCACCAAAACCACCAACCAAATTTCATACTGAGAAGGACCTTCACCCATAAAATCCTCATACATCTGTTCCTGCTCTCAAGACACATGTACACAAGATCCTCTAAAGTTCCTGAAACTGCAGATTGAAAGAAGAAGGGACGCATCCTCCATCCACCAAGAAGCTGATTCTAGTACCATATGTAGGAAGTGATTCCAGACTTGTAGGGGCTATGATTGTCATACAGCACAGGGCCCATGGCTCAAGCTATCCCTGCTTAGGATGTGTTTTAGGGGCCACCTACCAATCATCTGTTTTCAGCTCCATCTGGTTTTGGAACTGACATAGATAATGGAGCCAGAAGCACAGCTCCATTCTCTGTATAGTGGCCAAACTGGGTTACTGCAGTACAGCTCCTGTTCAAATTAATGGAAATGGAACCCAAATTTAATGTGTCCGCTCATCACCAGTATCCAGTCTCAACCACTCCCCAGAGAAAATAGTCATGGCTATATTCTCTAGGTAAATTGTGGATGCAGATTATTGATAGAGGTGCCCCATGACTGACCCTGTAATTGATGACCTATCTTTAGGGACTCTTTTTGGCTTTTAAGGGGCTTTATTGATGTTTTTTATTGATGTTGCCAGAATTAGCTACTAGTTTGGGGTTCAAGAAATCAGACTCAACTTATACGATTTGTCCACTTCTTCTTAGGTCAGGTTATCAATATACATGCATATAATATATATGCCTTTAACTATTTAAATTTTCTCAAATAAATAGATTGGACCCTTCCTTACACCGTTCTCATATGTTACATCGAGCCCAAGCAGACAGCACTAAGTATCATCCTCGTAGAAAATGAGATGAATAAAGAGTAGTACTTGACCAGCAGGGGGAAGAAACACTTCAGTTATACGGAGCCGGCATCTTCAATCGGGAGAAGAAAGCAGCTTAAGTTCCAGTAAAACTTCATAGTTTGATCATGTTGTTTGATGCTCCGCACTTCTGCTACTCCTCACACTACATTTTTCTCGGACACATCTCGGAGTAGACCCATATAAGAAAAATTAGATATAGTATTATTCATATGAAACATAGAATGAAGTCACTTAAAGGGAAAGTAAATGGCTGGACATTCGCTATAAATCTGACCAGTCCATGTTAAAAACAAGACCAAGATGTTATGGTTACTTTGTATTTAACGAGATCAGAATTTTTGCCAGTTCTGTCAAAAACAGTATTTGTCAACCTTATGAAGGCAACAGAGTGTCCTGTATACAAAATTCCAAAAATTCCCTGCCAAAGGAGCAACAACAAAATGTCCAAGAAGAAGTGAATCTTTCCTTCCTCCACCTCTTCAGAATTTACGCATTCTGTGTTAGGTGTGTCACCATGGCTTCCAGCACAGATGACATTTATTCTGTAGACTTCACCATTCCACAGATATTAGTGATATGCTAATTAGGTTCTACACTTTCATGTGGATGCTTCAAGTCCAGTAGTGGATTATAATATAGGTGGTAGCACGGGACCCAAGTCTTCTTGGGGGCCCATGGCCACCCAAACCACCAACTGCTGAGAAGGACCTTCACCCATGAAATTCTCATACATCTGCTCCTGCTCTCAATACACTTGTACACACAAGTAGAGATGAGCGAGCACTAAAATGCTCGGGTACTCGTTATTCGAGACGAACTTTTCCCGATGCTCGAGTGCTCGTCTCGAATAACAAGCCCCATTGAAGTCAATGGGAGACTCGAGCATTTTTCAAGGGGACCAAGGCTCTGCACAGGGAAGCTTGGCCAAACACCTGGGAACCTCAGAAAAGGATGGAAACACCACGGAAATGGACAGGAAACAGCAGGGGCAGCATGCATGGATGCCTCTGAGGCTGCTTAATCGCACCATTATGCCAAAATTATGGGCAACAGCATGGCCATGACAGAGTGACAGAATGAAGCTAGATAGCATCTAAAACATCCAATAATTGACCCTGACACTATAGGGGACGGCATGCAGAGGCAGCGGCAGCAGGCTAGAGAGTGTCATGGCGACATACCCTAAATGGACTCAGGCTTCAAACCAATGGGTGGCAGAGAGGAACCAAAGGAGGTGAGCAAGAAGCGCTCAAATAATATCGGTACATGATAAAAGTTTGCCAGTATATTTTGTGGATTACACAGCAGGGTGGCGACAAAGTTAACATGGAAGCCATGAAAACAACCCAAAATTCTGCCTGACACAGCTCGTTTGATAAGGGGACCATGTATGGAGGCAGTGAACTAGTAGTAGATTAAAGGTGCTGCAGTTAAAACTATGTTACTTGGATCTTGGCATGGAGCTGGCGCTCCGCTGCCAGGCGAGCTTTCGCCAATCCAAGCCCCTGTCTCTAGGCTACTCCCCAAACAGCACTTCTAAGAAACTTTTGTATAAGATCAAGTGTAGTAGCGTTCTTATAAGTTTGGGATATGGCGGGTGAGGGGAATGTAAACAGATGCGCAAGAAGCGCTGAAATAATATCGGTAAATGATAAAAGTTTGCCAGTATATTTTGGGGATTACACAGCAGGGTGGCGACAAAGTTAACAAGTTTGATGTGGAATGCCCTGTAATAGCTCTTGGGCGGTGTGCCTTTTATCGCCTAGGCTCAGCAGTTTGAGCACCGCCTGCTGTCGCTTAGCGACAGCACTGCTGCTGTGCCTAGAGCTACCGACTGATGGCGCCATGGCCACGGATGGTAATTCGAAGGAGGAGGAGGTGGAGGAGGGGTGGGAGGAGGAGGAGGTATAGTAGGTCTTTGAGACCTGGACCGAGGTAGGCCCCGCAATCCTCGGCGTCGGCAGTATATGACCAGCCCCAGGGTCAGACTCGGTAGCAGCCTGCACCAAGTTAAGTGTAGTAGCATTCTTATAAGTTTGGGATATGGCGGATGAGGGGAATGTAAACAGATGCGCAAGAAGCGCTGAAATAATATCCCTAAATGGTAAAAGTTTGCCAGCATATTTTGTGGATAACACAGCAGGGTGGCGACAAAGTTAACAATTTTGATGTGGAATCCATGAAAACAACCCAAATTTGTGCCTGACACACCTCGTTTGATAAGGGGACGATGTATGGAGGCAGCTATATGGACGACTTTTGGAGGTAGCAATGGAGACAACGTGTGGAGGCTGCTATGGAGACAATTTAATTTGGATGGTGCCTGTATATGGCAGTCCAAAAAAGTTTTCAAACCAGAGGAGCAGGTAGGTGGCCCTCCAGAAAAATGGAATAGATTGAGTGCCTGTATGTGGCAGTCCAAAAAAGTTTTCAAACCAGAGGAGCAGGTAGGTGGCCCTCCAGAAAAATTGAAATAGATTGAGTGCCTGTATGTGGCAGTCCAAAAAAGTTTTCAAACCAGAGGAGCAGGTAGGTGGCCCTCCAGAAAAATGGAATAGATTGAGTGCCTGTATGTGGCAGTCCAAAAAAGTTTTCAAACCAGAGGAGCAGGTAGGTGGCCCTCCAGAAAAATGAAATAGATTGAGTGCCTGTATGTGGCAGTCCAAAAAAGTTTTCAAACCAGAGGAGCAGGTAGGTGGCCCTCCAGAAAAATGAAATAGATTGAGTGCCTGTATGTGGCAGTCCAAAAAAGTTTTCAAACCAGAGGAGCAGGTAGGTGGCCCTCCAGAAAAATTGAATAGATTGAGTGCCTGTATGTGGCACTCCCAAAAATTGTTTAAAACAGAGGAACGGGTAGGTGGCCCTCCAGAAAAATTAAATGCATAAAGTACTATAGCTAGAGCCAGTGGGCCCTGTCAAAAAATAGCCAGTTTCCTCTGCTTTAGTGTACAAAGAGGAGGAGAAGGAGGAAAATGAGGAGGAGGAGGAGTGCATAAATTATTCAGGTTGAGCTTCCTTCACCTGGTGGAGATTGGAAATTATGAGAAATCCAGCCTATATTCATCTTAATAAGCGTCAGCCTGTCAGCGCTGTCAGTCGACAGGCGTGTACGCTTATCGGTGATGATGCCACCAGCTGCACTGAAAACCCGCTCGGACAAGACGCTAGCGGCAGGGCAGGCAAGAACCTCCAAGGCGTACAGCGCCAGTTCGTGCCACATGTCCAGCTTTGAAACCCAGTAGTTGTGGGGAGCTGTGTGATCATTTAGGACGATGGTATGGTCAGCTACGTACTCCCTCACCATCTTTCTGTAAAGATCAGCCCTACTCTGCCGAGACTGGGGACAGGTGACAGTGTCTTGCTGGGGTGACATAAAGCTGGCAAAAGCCTTGTAAAGCGTACCCTTGCCAGTGCTGGACAAGCTGCCTGCTCGCCTACTCTCCCTCGCTACTTGTCCCGCAGAACTACGCACTCTGCCGCTAGCGCTGTCAGAAGGGAAATACTGTTTCAGCTTGTGCACCAGGGCCTGCTGGTATTCATGCATTCTCACACTCCTTTCCTCTCCAGGGATGAGAGTGGAAAGATTTTGCTTGTACCGTGGGTCCAGGAGAGTGAATACCCAGTAATCGGTGCTGGAATAAATTCTTTGAACGCGAGGGTCACGGGATAGGCAGCCTAGCATGAAATCTGCCATATGCGCCAGAGTCCCAACGCGCAAGAATTCACTCCCCTCACTGGCCTGACTGTCCATTTCCTCCTCCTCCAACTCCTCCAACTCCTCTTCTTCTGCCCATACACGCTGAACAGTGAAGGTCTGAGCAATGCTCCCCTCTTGTGTCTCGCCAACATTCTCCTCCTCTTCCTCCTCATCCTCCTCCACCTCCTCCGATATGCGCTGAGAAACAGACCTGAGGGTGCTTTGGCTATCAACAAGGGAATTTTCTTCCCCCGTCTCTTGTGACGAGCGCAAAGCTTCCGACTTCATGCTGATCAGAGAGTTTTTCAACAGGCCAAGCAGCGGGATGGTGAGGCTGATGATGGCGGCATCGCCACTGACCATCTGTGTTGACTCCTCAAAGTTACTCAGCACCTGACAGATATCAGACATCCACGTCCACTCCTCATTGTAGACTTGAGGAAGCTGACTGACCTGACTACCAGTTCTGGTGGAAGTTGACATCTGGCAGTCTACAATCGCTCTGCGCTGCTGGTAAACTCTGGATAACATGGTTAATGTTGAATTCCACCTCGTGGGCACGTCGCACAACAGTCGGTGAGCGGGCAGTTGGAGGCGGCGCTGCGCTGCCCTGAGAGTGGCAGCATCTGTGCTGGACTTCCTGAAATGCGCACAGATGCGGCGCACCTTCGTGAGCAAATCTGACAGATTGCGGTATGTCTTGAGGAAACGCTGAACTATCAGATTTAACACATGGGCCAGGCATGGCACATGTGTCAGTCTGCCGAGTTGCAGAGCCGCCACCAGGTTACGGCCGTTGTCACACACAACCATGCCTGGCTTCAGGTTCAGCGGTGCCAGCCACAGATCAGTCTGCGCCGTGATGCCCTGTAATAGTTCTTGGGCGGTGTGCCTTTTATTGCCTAGGCTCAGCAGTTTGAGCACCGCCTGCTGTCGCTTAGCGACGGCACTGCTGCTGTGCCTAGAGCTACCGACTGATGGCGCCATGCCCACAGATGGTAGTTCGGAGGAGGAGGTGGAGGAGGGGTGGGAGGAGGAGGAGGCATAGTAGGCCTTTGAGACCTGGACCGAGGTAGGCCCCGCAATCCTCGGCGTCGGCAGTATATGACCAGCCCCAGGGTCAGACTCGGTCCCAGCCTCCACCAAGTTAACCCAATGTGCCGTCAGCGATATATAGTGGCCCTGCCCGGCAGCACTCGTCCACGTGTCCGTGGTCAGGTGGACCTTGTCAGAAACGGCGTTGGTCAGGGCACGGATGATGTTGTCTGACACGTGCTGGTGCAGGGCTGGGACGGCACATCGGGAAAAGTAGTGGCGGCTGGGGACCGAATACCGAGGGGCGGCCGCCGCCATGAGGTTGCGAAAGGCCTCGGTCTCTACTAGCCTATAGGGCAGCATCTCCAGGCTAAGCAATCTGGAGATGTGGACATTAAGGGCTTGGGCGTGCGGGTGGGTTGCACTATATTTTCTTTTCCGCTCCAGCGTCTGGGGTATGGAGAGCTGAACGCTGGTGGATGCTGTGGAGGATCGTGGAGGCGACGATAGGGTTTTTGTGCCAGGGTCCTGGGCAGGGGGCTGACTATCAGCTGACACAAGGGAAGGAGCAGTGGTGTGCACGGCCGGAGGTGAACGGGCTTGGTGCCACTGATTCGGGTGTTTAGCATTCATATGCCTGCGCATACTGGTGGTAGTTAAGCTAGTAGTGGTGGAACCCCTGCTGATCCTGGTTTGGCAAAGGTTGCACACCACAGTCCGTCGGTCATCCGGTGTTTCCTTAAAGAACCTCCAGACTTCTGAAAATCTAGCCCTCGCCGCGGGAGCCCTCGCCACGGGAGCTTCACTACGTGACACATTTGGCGCTGATGCACCTGCTCTGGCCCTGCCTCTCCGTCTGGCCCCACCACTGCCTCTTCCAACCTGTTCTGCTATAGGACTCTCCTCCGTCTCAGAAGCACTGTGTTCACCCGGCCTCTCAACCCAGCTTGGGTCTGTCACCTCATCATCCTCCGATCCCTCAGTCTGCTCCCCCCTCGGACTTCCTGCCCTGACAACAACTTCACCACTGTCTGACAACTGTGTCTCCTCATCGTCGGACACCTCTTTACACACTTCTTCCACTACGTCAAGAAGGTCATCATCACCCACAGACTGCGACTGGTGGAAAACCTGGGCATCGGAAAATTGCTCAGCAGCAACCGGACAAGTGGTTTGTGACTGTGGGAAGGGTCCAGAAAACAGTTCCTCAGAGTATGCCGGTTCAAATGCCAAATTTTCCTGGGAGGGGGCAGATTGGGGGGGAGGAGGCTGAGGTGCAGGAGCTGGAGGAGTGGGGATTTCGGTGACATGGGTGGACTGCGTGGAAGACTGACTGGTGGACAAATTGCTCGAAGCATTGTCGGCAATCCACGACATCACCTGTTCGCACTGTTCTGGCCTCAACAGTGCTCTACCACGAGTCCCAGTAACTTGAGACATGATGAACCTAGGGAGTGTAGCTCTGCGGCGTTCCCCTGCTCCCTCATCAGCAGGTGGTGTCTCACCCCACCCAGGACCACGGCCTCTGACCCCTGCAGTAGATGGACGCCCACGTCCCCGCCCTCGTCCTCGTCGTCGTCCTCTACCCCTAGCCCTCGGGTTAAACATTTTGAAAATGAAAGTTATATAACTTTAATTTTTTTTTTTACTTTTTTTTGTGTTTTTTTGTGTTTTTTAAGGTTTTTTTTTGTGTTTTTTAGTTTTTAAAACCAAACAATGCTATCCTATTGCTATGGCTATTTTCTAGCCAAGTATGAAAGCACACTGCTATGCCAGATGAGATGACGCTGAGTTATGAAAAAATAAACGTAAAATAAAAAGGAAATGGCAGACTGTGCCTAATTGAAATCCAACCCCTAATAAATTATCCCACTTCGGTCTTTGCGATGGATATGTGCGTCACTAAGCGCTAAACACAGCGGTCTCAAGTCTCACTCCAAATTCCTCACAATTGGCTAGTATATGCACTGCAGCAAGGACAGACACCAGCAGATCAACCAGAAATAAAATATATATAACGCTATTGTAGGCGTAAGTAAGCCGTTTGGATTCTCCTTTGGCTATTTTCTAACCAAGTATGAAAGCACACTGATGAGATGACGCTGAGATATGAAAAAATAAACGTAAAATAAAAAGAAACTGCCAGACTGTGCCTAATTGAAATCCAACCCCTAATAAATTATCCCACTTCGGTCTTTGCGATGGATATGTGCGTCACTAAGCGCTAAACACAGCGGTCGCAAGTCTCACTCCAAATTCCTCACAATTGGCTAGTATATGCACTGCAGCAAGGACAGCCACCAGCAGATCAACCAGAAATAAAATATATATAACGCTATTGTAGGCGTAAGTAAGCCGTTTGGATTCTCCTTTGGCTATTTTCTAACCAAGCATGAAAGCACACTGATGAGATGACGCTGAGTTATGAAAAAATAAACTTAAAATAAAAAGAAACTGTCAGACTGACGCTGAGTTATGAAAAAATAAACGTAAAATAAAAAGAAACTGGCAGACTGTGCCTAATTGAAATCCAACCCCTAATAAATTATCCCACTTTGGTGTTTGAGGTGGATATGTGTTTCACTAAGAGCTAAACACAACGGTAGCAAGTCCCCCTGCAAATTCCTCACAATATGGTACTAGCTGCACTACTAGTGCCAGCAAGCCCAGCCACAAGCAAACAAAAAAAAAAAGTATAACGTTATTGTAGCCCTAAGAAGGGCTGTTGGGTTCTTGTTGAATCACTCCTGCCTAACACTATTCTAATAGAACACCCTAACGCTTTCCCTGACCAGCAGCAGCTCTCTCACTAGCGGCATCCAGACACAGAATGATCCGAGCAGCGTGGGCAGCGGCTAGTCTATCCCAGGGTCACCTGATCTGGCCAGCCAACCACTGCTATCGACGTGTAAGGGTACCACGTCATGCTGTGTGGAGTGCAGAGTCTCCTGGCTTGTGATTGGCTCTGTTTCTGGCCGCCAAAAAGCAAAACGGCGGGAGCTGCCATTTTCTCGAGCGGGCGAAGTATTCGTCCGAGCAACGAGCAGTTTCGAGTACGCTAATGCTCGAACGAGCATCAAGCTCGGACGAGTATGTTCGCTCATCTCTACACACAAGCCATTTTATTACCTTTGAAAGTCCTGAAACTACAAATTGAAGGCAGGCAAAAGGGACAGATCGTCCATTCCCTAAGAAGCTTAATTGAAATCCAACCCCTAATAAATTATCCCACTTCGGTCTTTGCGATGGATATGTGCGTCACTAAGCGCTAAACACAGCGGTCGCAAGTCTCACTCCAAATTCCTCACAATTGGCTAGTATATGCACTGCAGCAAGGACAGCCACCAGCAGATCAACCAGAAATAAAATATATATAACGCTATTGTAGGCGTAAGTAAGCCGTTTGAATTCTAATTTGGCTATTTTCTAACCAAGTATGAAAGCACACTGATGAGATGACGCTGAGTTATGAAAAAATAAACGTAAAATAAAAAGAAACTGCCAGACTGTGCCTAATTGAAATCCAACCCCTAATAAATTTTCCCACTTCGGTCTTTGCGATGGATATGTGCGTCACTATGCGCTAAACACAGCGGTCGCAAGTCTCACTCCAAATTCCTCACAATTGGCTAGTATATGCACTGCAGCAAGGACAGCCACCAGCAGATCAACCAGAAATAAAATATATATAACGCTATTGTAGGCGTAAGTAAGCCGTTTGGATTCTCCTTTGGCTATTTTCTAGCCAAGTATGAAAGCACACTGATGAGATGACGCTGAGTTATGAAAAAATAAACGTAAAATAAAAAGAAACTGCCAGACTGTGCCTAATTGAAATCAAACCCCTAATAAATTTTCCCACTTTGGTGTTTGAGGTGGATATGTGCGTCACTAAGCGCTAAGCACAGCGGTCGCAAGTCTCACTCCAAATTCCTCACAATTGGCTAGTATATGCACTGCAGCAAGGACAGCCACCAGCAGATCAACCAGAAATAAAATATATATAACGCTATTGTAGGCGTAAGTAAGCCGTTTGGATTCTCCTTTGGCTATTTTCTAGCCAAGTATGAAAGCACACTGATGAGATGACGCTGAGTTATGAAAAAATAAACGTAAAATAAAAAGGAAATGGCAGACTGTGCCTAATTGAAATCCAACCCCTAATAAATTTTCCCACTTCGGTCTTTGCGATGGATATGTGCGTCACTAAGCGCTAAACACAGCGGTCGCAAGTCTCACTCCAAATTCCTCACAATTGGCTAGTATATGCACTGCAGCAAGGACAGCCACCAGCAGATCAACCAGAAATAAAATATATATAACGCTATTGTAGGCGTAAGTAAGCCGTTTGGATTCTCCTTTGGCTATTTTCTAGCCAAGTATGAAAGCACACTGATGAGATGACGCTGAGTTATGAAAAAATAAACGTAAAATAAAAAGAAACTGGCAGACTGTGCCTAATTGAAATCCAACCCCTAATAAATTATCCCACTTTGGTGTTTGAGGTGGATATGTGTGTCACTAAGAGCTAAACACAACGGTAGCAAGTCCCCCTGCAAATTCCTCACAATATGGTACTAGCTGCACTACTAGTGCCAGCAAGCCCAGCCACAAGCAAACAAAAAAAAAAAAAGTATAACGTTATTGTAGCCCTAAGAAGGGCTGTTGGGTTCTTGTTGAATCACTCCTGCCTAACACTATTCTAATAGAACACCCTAACGCTTTCCCTGACCAGCAGCAGCTCTCTCCCTAGCGGCATCCAGACACAGAATGATCCGAGCAGCGCGGACAGCGGCTAGTCTATCCCAGGGTCACCTGATCTGGCCAGCCAACCACTGCTATCGACGTGTAAGGGTACCACGTCATGCTGTGTGGAGTGCAGAGTCTCTTGGCTTGTGATTGGCTCTGTTTCTGGCCGCCAAAAAGCAAAACGGCGGGAGCTGCCATTTTCTCGAGTGGGCAAAGTATTCGTCCGAGCAACGAGCAGTTTCGAGTACGCTAATGCTCGAACGAGCATCAAGCTCGGACGAGTATGTTCGCTCATCTCTACACACAAGCCATTTTATTACCTTTGAAAGTCCTGAAACTACAAATTGAAGGCAGGCAAAAGGGACAGATCCTCCATTCCCTAAGAAGCTTAATTCTAGGCCCATATGTAGGAAATAAATTTCAGATTTGCAGGAACTATAATATTCATACAGCCCAGGGCCCGTGGCAGTCTTAATCCGTCCCTTGTTCTAGTCTGCCTGCTCCAACCAAGGATCACCCCTGACTGTAAGGAGCCTAATAAGCATCTTCATTGCTCTAGAATGTTGGGGGCTTTGGAAGGGCTTGTTCCATAATGTTGGGGGCTTTAGAAGGGCTTGTTACAGAATGTTGGGAGCTTTAGCAGGGATTGCTGCAGAATGTTTGGGGCATCAGAAGGGTTTGTTCCAGAATGTTTCAGGCCTACATTAGGGAATTGCTTTAGAATGTTGGGGCTTTAGAAGGACTTGTTCCAGAATGTTGGAGGCTTTGGAAGGGATTGTTACTAGAGATGAGCGAACATGCTCGTCCGAGCTTGATGCTCGGTCGAGCATTAGGGTACTCGAAACTGCTCGTTACTCGGACGAATACTTCGCCCGCTCGAGAAAATGGCAGCTCCCGCCGTTTTGCTTTTTGGCGGCCAGAAACAGAGCCAATCACAAGCCAGGAGACTCTGCACTCCACCCAGCATGACGTGGTACCCTTACACGTCGATAGCAGTGGTTGGCTGGCCAGATCAGGTGACCCTGGGATAGACTAGCCGCTGGCCGCGCTGCTCGGATCATTCTGTCTCTGGATGCCGCTAGGGAGAGAGCTGCTGCTGGTCAGGGAAAGCGTTAGGGTGTTCTATTAGCTTACTGTTAGGCAGGAGTGATTCTCAAAGAACCCAACAGCCCTTCTTAGGGCTACAATAACGTTCTACTTTTTTTATTTTAATTTGCATCTATTACCATTTTGTGAGGAATTAGCAGGGGGACTTGCTACCGTTGTGTTTAGCTCTTAGTGGCACACATATCCATAGCAAAGACCGAAGTGGGAAAATTCAGTAGGGGTTGGATTTCTATTAGGCACTAACTCAGTGTCATCTCATCTGGCATAGTAGTGTGCTTCCTTTGATACTTGGCTAGAAAATAGCCATAGGAGAATACAAACAGCTTCTTGAAGCCTACAGTAGCGTTCTATATATTTGATTTCTGGTTGATCTGCTGGTGGCTGTAGTTTCTGCAGTGCATGTACTTGCCAATTCTGAGCAATTTGTAGTGAGACTTGCGACCGCTGTGTTCTGCGCTTAGTGGCGCACATATCCATAGCAAAGGCCGAAGTGGGAAAATTCAGTAGGGGTTGGATTTCTATTAGGCAATAACTCAGTGTCATCTCATCTGGCATAGTAGTGTGCTTCCTTTGATACTTGGCTAGAAAATAGCCATAGGAGAATACAAACAGCTTCTTGAAGCCTACAGTAGCGTTCTATATATTTGATTTCTGGTTGATCTGCTGGTGGCTGTAGTTTCTGCAGTGCATGTACTTGCCAATTCTGAGCAATTTGTAGTGAGACTTGCGACCGCTGTGTTCTGCGCTTAGTGGCGCACATATCCATAGCAAAGGCCGAAGTGGGAAAATTCAGTAGGGGTTGGATTTCTATTAGGCAATAACTCAGTGTCATCTCATCTGGCATAGTAGTGTGCTTCCTTTGATACTTGGCTAGAAAATAGCCATAGGAGAATACAAACAGCTTCTTGAAGCCTACAGTAGCGTTCTATATATTTGATTTCTGGTTGATCTGCTGGTGGCTGTAGTTTCTGCAGTGCATGTACTTGCCAATTCTGAGCAATTTGTAGTGAGACTTGCGACCGCTGTGTTCTGCGCTTAGTGGCGCACATATCCATAGCAAAGGCCGAAGTGGGAAAATTCAGTAGGGGTTGGATTTCTATTAGGCAATAACTCAGTGTCATCTCATCTGGCATAGTAGTGTGCTTCCTTTGATACTTGGCTAGAAAATAGCCATAGGAGAATACAAACAGCTTCTTGAAGCCTACAGTAGCGTTCTATATATTTGATTTCTGGTTGATCTGCTGGTGGCTGTAGTTTCTGCAGTGCATGTACTTGCCAATTCTGAGCAATTTGTAGTGAGACTTGCGACCGCTGTGTTCTGCGCTTAGTGGCGCACATATCCATAGCAAAGGCCGAAGTGGCAAAATTCAGTAGGGGTTGGATTTCTATTAGGCACTAACTCAGTGTCATCTCATCTGGCATAGTAGTGTGCTTCCTTTGATACTTGGCTAGAAAATAGCCATAGCAATAGGATAGGATTGTTTGGTTTTAAAAACTCAAAAAAAAACAAAAAACACAAAAAAAAAAAAAAAAACACAAAAAAACACAAAAAAAACAAAAAGAAGTAAAAAAAAAAAAAAAGTTATAACTCTCATTTTAAAAATGTTTAACCCGAGGGCTAGGGGTAGAGGACGAGGGCGGGGACGTGGGCGTCCAACTACTGCAGGGGTCAGAGGCCGTGGTCCTGGGCGGGGTGAGACACCACCTGCTGATGAGGGAGCAGGGGAACGCCGCAGAGCTACACTCCCTAGGTTCATGTCTGAAGTTACTGGGACTCGTGGTAGAGCACTGTTGAGGCCAGAACAGTGCGAACAGGTGATGTCGTGGATTGCTGACAATGCTTCGGGCAATTTGTCCACCACCAGTCAGTCTTCCACGCAGTCCACCCATGTCACCGAAATCCCCGCTCCTCCAGCTCCTGCACCTCAGCCTCCTCCCCCCCAGTCTGCCCCCTCCCAGGAAAATTTGCCATTTGAACCGGCATACTCTGAGGAACTGTTTTCTGGACCCTTCCCACAGTCACAAACCACTTGTCCGGTTGCTGCTGAGCAATTTTCCGATGCCCAGGTTTTCCACCAGTCACAGTCTGTGGGTGATGATGACCTTCTTGACGTAGTGGAAGTGTGTAAAGAGGTGTCCGACGATGAGGAGACACGGTTGTCAGACAGTGGGGAAGTTGTTGTCAGGGCAGGAAGTCCGAGGGGGGAGCAGACTGAGGGATCGGAGGATGATGAGGTGACAGACCCAAGCTGGGTTGAGAGGCCGGGTGAACACAGTGCTTCTGAGACGGAGGAGAGTCCTCGACCTGAACAGGTTGGAAGAGGCAGTGGTGGGGCCAGACGGAGAGGCAGGGCCAGAGCTGGTGCATCAGCGCCACTGTCAACTAGTGAAGCTCCCGTGGTGAGGGCTCTTGCGGCGAGGGCTAGATCTTCAGAAGTGTGGAGGTTCTTTAAGGAAACACCGGATGACCGACGGACTGTGGTGTGCAACATTTGCCAAACCAGGCTCAGCAGGGGTTCCACCACTACTAGCTTAACTACCACCAGTATGCGCAGGCATATGAATGCTAAGCACCCCACTCAGTGGCAACAAGCCCGTTCACCTCCGGCCGTGCACACCACTGCTCCTTCCCCTGTGTCAGCTGCTAGTCAGCCCCCTGCCCAGGACCCTGGCACAAAAACCCCATCGTCGCCTCCACGATCCTCCACAGCATCCACCAGCGTTCAGCTCTCCATACCCCAGACGCTGGAGCGGAAACGCAAATATAGTGCAACCCACCCGCACGCCCAAGCCCTTAATGTGCACATCTCCAGATTGCTTAGCCTGGAGATGCTGCCCTATAGGCTAGTAGAGACCGAGGCCTTTCGCAACCTCATGGCGGCGGCCGCCCCTCGGTATTCGGTCCCCAGCCGCCACTACTTTTCCCGATGTGCCGTCCCAGCCCTGCACCAGCACGTGTCAGACAACATCATCCGTGCCCTGACCAACGCCGTTTCTGACAAGGTCCACCTGACCACGGACACGTGGACGAGTGCTGCCGGGCAGGGCCACTATATATCGCTGACGGCACATTGGGTTAACTTGGTGGAGGCTGGGACCGAGTCTGACCCTGGGGCTGCTCATATACTGCCGACGCCGAGGATTGCGGGGCCTACCTCGGTCCAGGTGTTTCAGGCCTACTATGCCTCCTCCTCCTCCCACCCCTCCTCCACCTCCTCCTCCGAACTACCATCCGTGGGCACGGCGCCATCAGTCGGTAGCTCTAGGCACAGCAGCAGTGCCGTCGCTAAGCGACAGCAGGCGGTGCTCAAACTGCTGAGCCTAGGCGACAAAAGGCACACCGCCCAAGAGCTATTACAGGGCATCACGGCGCAGACTGATCTGTGGCTGGCACCGCTGAACCTCAAGCCGGGAATGGTTGTGTGTGACAACGGCCGTAACCTGGTGGCGGCTCTGCAACTCGGCAGACTGACACATGTGCCATGCCTGGCCCATGTGTTAAATCTGATAGTGCAGCGTTTCCTCAAGACATACCCCAATCTGTCTGATTTGCTCACGAAGGTGCGCCGCATCTGTGCGCATTTCAGGAAGTCCAGCCCAGATGCTGCCACTCTCAGGGCAGCGCAGCGCCGCCTCCAACTGCCCGCTCACCGACTGTTGTGCGACGTGCCCACGAGGTGGAATTCAACACTGACCATGTTATCCAGAGTTTACCAGCAGCGCAGAGCGATTGTAGACTGCCAGATGTCAACTTCCACCAGAACTGGTAGTCAGGTCAGTCAGCTTCCTCAAGTCTACAATGAGGAGTGGACGTGGATGTCTGATATCTGTCAGGTGCTGAGTAACTTTGAGGAGTCAACACAGATGGTCAGTGGCGATGCCGCCATCATCAGCCTCACCATCCCGCTGCTTGGCCTGTTGAAAAACTCTCTGGTCAGCATGAAGTCGGAAGCTTTGCGCTCGTCACAAGAGACGGGGGAAGAATATTCCCTTGTTGATAGCCAAAGCACCCTGAGGTCTGTTTCTCAGCGCATATCGGAGGAGGTGGAGGTGGAGGAGGATGAGGAGGAAGAGGAGGAGAATGTTGGCGAGACACAAGAGGGGACCATTGTTGAGTCCTTCACTGTTCAGCGTGTATGGGCAGAAGAAGAGGAGTTGGAGGAGTTGGAGGAGGAGGAAATGGACAGTCAGGCCAGTGAGGGGAGTGAATTCTTACGCGTTGGTACTCTGGCGCATATGGCAGATTTCATGCTAGGCTGCCTATCCCGTGACCCTCGCGTTCAAAGAATTTATTCCAGCACCGATTACTGGGTGTTCACTCTCCTGGACCCACGGTACAAGCAAAATCTTTCCACTCTCATCCCTGCAGAGGAAAGGAGTGTGAGAATGCATGAATACCAGCAGGCCCTGGTGCACAAGCTGAAACAGTATTTCCCTTCTGACAGCGCTAGCGGCAGAGTGCGTAGTTCTGCGGGACAAGTAGCGAGGGAGAGTAGGCGAGCAGGCAGCTTGTCCAGCACTGGCAAGGGTACGCTTTACAAGGCTTTTGCCAGCTTTATGTCACCCCAGCAAGACACTGTCACCTGTCCCCAGTCTCGGCAGAGTAGGGCTGATCTTTACAGAAAGATGGTGAGGGAGTACGTAGCTGACCATACCATCGTCCTAAATGATCACACAGCTCCCTACAACTACTGGGTTTCAAAGCTGGACATGTGGCACGAACTGGCGCTGTACGCCTTGGAGGTTCTTGCCTGCCCTGCCGCTAGCGTCTTGTCCGAGCGGGTTTTCAGTGCAGCTGGTGGCATCATCACCGATAAGCGTACACGCCTGTCGACTGACAGCGCTGACAGGCTGACGCTTATTAAAATGAATAAAGGCTGGATTTCTCAGAATTTCCAATCTCCACCAGGTGAAGGAAGCTCAACCTGAATAATTGATCCACTCCTCCTCCTCCTCCTCATTTTCCTCCTTCTCCTCCTCTTTGTACAGTAAAGCAGAGGAAAATGGCTATTTTTTGACAGGGCCCACTGGCTCTTGCTATAGTACTTCATGCATTTAATTTTTCTGGAGGGCCACCTACCCGGTCCTCTGTTTGAAACAATTTTTGTGAGTGCCACATACAGGCACTCAATCTATTCCATTTTTCTGGAGGGCCACCTACCCGGTCCTCTGTTTTAAAAAATTTTTGGGACTGCCACATACAGGCACTCAATCTATTCCATTTTACTGGAGGGCCACCTACCTGCTCCTCTGGTTTGAAGAATTTTTGGGACTGCCACATACAGGCACTCAATCTATTCCATTTTACTGGAGGGCCACCTACCTGCTCCTCTGGTTTGAAGAATTTTTGGGACTGCCACATACAGGCACTCAATCTATTCCATTTTACTGCAGGGCCACCTACCTGCTCCTCTGGTTTGAACAATTTTTGGGACTGCCACATACAGGCACTCAATCTATTCCATTTTACTGGAGGGCCACCTACCTGCTCCTCTGGTTTGAAACATTTTTGGGACTGCCACATACAGGCACTCAATCTATTCCATTTTACTGCAGGGCCACCTACCTGCTCCTCTGGTTTGAAGAATTTTTGGGACTGCCACATACAGGCACTCAATCTATTCCATTTTACTGGAGGGCCACCTACCTGCTCCTCTGGTTTGAAACATTTTTGGGACTGCCACATACAGGCACTCAATCTATTCCATTTTACTGCAGGGCCACCTACCTGCTCCTCTGGTTTGAAGAATTTTTGGGACTGCCACATACAGGCACTCAATCTATTCCATTTTACTGGAGGGCCACCTACCTGCTCCTCTGGTTTGAAGAATTTTTGGGACTGCCACATACAGGCACTCAATCTATTCCATTTTACTGGAGGGCCACCTACCTGCTCCTCTGGTTTGAAACATTTTTGGGACTGCCACATACAGGCACTCAATCTATTCCATTTTACTGGAGGGCCACCTACCTGCTCCTCTGGTTTGAAAAATGTTTGGGACTGCCACATACAGGCACTATTTAAATTAAATTGTCTCCATAGCAGCCTCCACACGTTGTCTCCATTGCTACCTCCAAAAGTCGTCCATATAGCTGCCTCCATACATCGTCCCTTTATCAAACGAGGTGTGTCAGGCAGAAATTTGGGTTGTTTTCATGGATTCCACATCAAAGTTGTTAACTTTGTCGCCACCCTGCTGTGTAATCCACAAAATATACTGGCAAACTTTTACCATTTAGGGATATTATTTCAGCGCTTCTTGCGCATCTGTTTACATTCCCCTCACCCGGCATATCCTAAACTTATAAGAACGCTACTACACTTGATCTTATACAAAAGGTTCTTAGAAGTGCTGTTTGGGGAGTAGCCTAGAAACAGGGGCTTGGATTGGCGAAAGCTCGCCTGGCTGCAGAGCGCCAGCTCCATCACAAGATCCAACTAACATAGTTGCAGCACCTTTAATCTACTACTAGTTCACTGCCTCCATAATAATAATAATCTTTATTTATATAGCGTCATCATATTCTGCAGCGCTTTACAAATCATAGGAAACAAATACAAATGTAATGTAACAGAGCACAACATTTGTATGGAACAACAGGAGTGAGGTCCCTGCTCGCCAGAGCTTACGGTTTATGAAGATGATGGGGTAACACGAGGTAAAAGAATATTTAATGGTCAAGCCATTCTTCTTAGGGAATAGAAAAAAATATAATAAATGGAATTGCTGTCGCTTGAAACACTCAGCCGTCATCTTATATACCAGGTCCAGGGTGAATGGGACTGCAGAGAAGTCTGGTGCCTGTTGGTTGCTGGATAACAGATGGGAGGACGACACAGGACGGGTTAGTAGAAGAGTTAAAACTTCATGCAGTTAATGAGTGTTATAGGCTTGCCTAAAGAAATGGGTTTTAAGAGCACGTTTGAAACTTTGGAGGTTAGGTATTAGTCTGATAGTCCGGGGCAGAGCATTCCATAGAATTGGTGCAGCTCTAGAGAAGTCTTGGAGACGCGAGTGGGAGGTCCGCACTAGGGTAGAGGTTAATCTAAGATCACTGGCGGATCTAAGAGCACGGGTTGGGCGATAGACTGAGATAAGAGAGGAGAGGTAGGGGGGTGCAGCATTATACAGAGCTTTATGGATGAGGGTTATTATTATTTTAAACTATTCGAAAGGAGACTGGCAGCAAGTGCAGCGACTGGCATGAACTGTAAGCATACATGGTCCCCTTATCAAACGAGCTGTGTCAGGCAGAATTTGGGGTTGTTTTCATGGCTTCCATGTTAACTTTGTCGCCACCCTGCTGTGTAATCCACAAAATATACTGGCAAACTTTTATCATGTAGCGATATTATTTGAGCGCTTCTTGCTCACCTCCTTTGGTTCCTCTCTGCCACCCATTGGTTTGAAGCCTGAGTCCATTTAGGGTATGTCGCCATGCCACTCTCTAGCCTGCCGCTGCTGCCGCTGCCTCTGCATGCCGTCCCCTATAGTGTCAGGGTCAATTATTGGATGTTTTAGATGCTATCTAGCTTCATTCTGTCACTCTGTCATGGCCATGCTGTTGCCCATAATTTTGGCATAATGGTGCGATTAGGCAGCCTCAGAGGCATCCATGCATGCTGCCCCTGCTGTTTCCTGTCCATTTCCGTGGTGTTTCCATCCTTTTCTGAGGTTCCCAGGTGTTTGGCCAAGCTTCCCTGTGCAGAGCCTTGGTCCCCTTGAAAAATGCTCGAGTCTCCCATTGACTTCAATGGGGTTCGTTATTCGAGACGAGCACTCGAGCATCGGGAAAAGTTCGTCTCGAATAACGAGTACCCGAGCATTTTAGTGTTCGCTCATCTCTAATTGTTACAGAATGTTGGGAGCTTTAGAAGGGATTGCTCCAGAATGTTTTGGGCAACAGAAGGGTTTGTCACAGAATGTTTACGGCCTACATTAGGGAATTGCTCCAGAATGTTAAGGGCTTTAGAAAGGATTGCTCCAGAATGTTGGGAGCTTTAGCAGGGATTGCTCCAGAATGTTTGGGGCAACAGAAGGGTTTGTTCCAGAATGTTTCAGGCCTACATTAGGGAATTGCTCTAGAATGTTGGGGACTTTAGAAGGGCTTGTTCCAGAATGTTGGAGGCTTTGGAAGGGATTGTTACAGAATGTTGGGAGCTTTAGAAGGGATTGCTCCAGAATGTTTGGGGCAACAGAAGGGTTTGTCACAGAATGTTTACGGCCTACATCAGGGAATTGCTCCAGAATGTTAAGGGCTTTAGAAGGGATTGCTCCAGAATGTTGGGGGCCTTAGAAAGGATTGCTCCAGAATGTTGGGGGCGACAGAAGTAATTGCTCAAAATATTTGGGGCAATATAAGTAACTGATCCAGAATGTTTGGGGCTACAGAAGGGATTGCTCCAAAATTGTTGGGACAACAGAATGGATTGCTTCAGAATGTTTCAAGCAACATAAGGGATTTTTCTAGAATGTTTGGTGCCATGGAAGGGATTGCTCCAGAATGTTTAGGACAACAGAATGGATTGTTCAAAAATGTTTGGTGCTACAGAAGGGATTGCTCCAGAATGTTGGGGGCTACAGAAGGGTTTGCACCAAAATGATTGGGGCAACAGAAGGGATTGCTCTAGAATTTTTGAAGCAACAGAAGTCCTTTTTCTATTTTTTTTTTCTACTGAAAAAATCTTGCTGGGCCACTTTCAGTAGAGAATTACAACATGAAAAGAGTTAGAGTTGGTTGAGGTGGTAAAAGACTGAATTCAAGTATGACAAAGAGGTGTTGTGGCTTCTTGGAAAAGGGGTGTGCACTAAAATTATGGAGGTGCAACAAAATGTTGCCACACCTACTGTATACTAAATCAACTAGTAGCTTGTACCGGTACTAAGTTGGAAAAGACCATCTTGACAGATTCATCATCCAGCATTGGAAATAAATCGGGAGAATTTATGGACTATTAGCATAAGAAAAGGCCATAACCACTGGTTTGCATGTTTGGGAGAAGGTGGGGCAACAAGGATTGAGGAACTCAACTGACTATAGGCTCCTGTTGGAGTCAGTTGTAACAAGGTCGTGCGCCTAATTTATGACGAAGCATGTGTGTCATCATGAATTAGGTACATGCTTCACTTGGGTCTTGATATGTGCCACCAGGTGGCGCTGCTGCGCTGAAAAGCATCGGAACGCGCTGGAGTTCTCCGAGCCGGGCTGAGTGAAGGTAAGTGCAAGCTCCGCAACAGATTTTTTTTTTTTAATGCGGCGGTTTTTCAGAATCCGTCGGGTTTCCGTTCGGCCAAGCCCCCCGATTTCTGTCGCCTGCATGCCAGCGCCGATGCGCCACAATCTGATCGCGTGCGCCAAAATCCTGGGGCAATTCAGGGGAAAACGGCGCAAATCGTAAATATTCGGGTAACACGTCGGGAAAACGCGAATCGGGCCTTAGTAAATGACCCCCGATGTGTTTGGAAAAAGAAAATACCAATTCATTGAAAGATCTGCCAAAATTTCATACATTTGCTCCAATCTACATGCAAATGCACATTATTGTTTACCATCTTGAACTTCCCTTTCAGGCTTTGTAAGCTGGACCAAGATTTTTGGGTTGATGAATGAATATGTGCAGGTTGTCATAGTATTTTAAGTATCTTAAAGCACTTGAGAGTCAGTGGCCTGATAGAAGTAACCTAGAAGTAACGCTGTTTCTTGTCATTATGTGACTGTAGTCTTCATACTCTGTGTGCCGGCATATGATGAAGGCCTCACACCCCCACCACCAGGGGTGTAACTAGGAGAGGCAGGGCCCCATTTCAGGCTTCTGGATGGGGATCCCCTTCCCACTTAAAATATATACACATTTGTATACTCACACATCTGAGTTACTATCACACTCATTTATACACTCATATAATGTATACACAAAAATCTATATACTTATATATACAGTACTTTCATACATACACACATGCTCCAACAGTTCTGTTAAAAAAAACAAATACTGTATTCAGTGGGTAACGTGTTTCACCCTTCGTCAGACCAAACTACTAGCCAAAGCATTTTGGTTACTAGCTGGTTCGATGAAGGGTGTTTACCCGAAACGCGTTACCCACTGAATATTTGTTTTTTTAACAGAAATGTGTTTTGTCAACTTTTTAAGCTTTCAATAAATAGCATGTACAAATAATAACACAGAGTGTAGTTACTCTGTTCCAATAGCTTACCAGCGCCCGTTAAAGCCCCATTTTTTTCCGTTTTTTTATATTAAGAAACCATGATAAGTTAATTGCTGTAATTGGTGACAGAATCAACTGTGCCAGTTAACCTGTTGTGGCATCTTATTTTCTGTTTAAAGGGGTATTCCCACAAGGATTCTTAAATACACTCAGGCTACCAAAATAACACATTCTCTAATTCACAGTTATTAACAAAGATACAGCATTTCACAGATATCAGCAGCGATCTCGACCCTTGCATTCCAAGATGAGCTCACACACACACAAAGACTTCCTAGCTGCAAGCAACAGTGCAAGGAGAGTAAAGCTACAGACAGATGAGGTTATTATCCAGGGTAGGGTGGCACAGCAGATGTTGACAGTGTATGTTATGGCTGTGATAGCAGAGCTGAGAATGTCATTGTGTGTTATATGCATCTCGTGGATCTCATCATCTCTCATCTCAGATCTGTCTCATCTCTTTTTCTATGTGTCAGATACTAGTACAATGTTCAGAAGCTAAATGAAAGTGTATATAAACCTGTACCCTGATAATATAAGCACATTATCAGCACACAGCATCTCATAGCACTAGAGGGATCATGAATTGTCTGCTTAAAGAGTCCCCTTCCACACTCTGGATTCTTACACTGACTATCTGATAGGAGCTAAAACAGCAAAAAAAATTGCTATAAAATTGTAAAGTAAGGGGTTAAAAATGATCTTTATTGAAGGGATTGAAATTTGAGAATTTCATTTCATTGGCAAACCCCTACTGGTATTAACTGGGAGGAAGTCTACCCAATTGAGTTTCCAATAAGTGAAGCTACCAAACAGCAAGACGAGATTTAGACTGAATTTTCCGTAACCTGTATTTAGAAACTTGTGTGTTCAGTGCACAACCTACAAGACATGAGTCATGACTTTAACAATAAGGAGTAGATTTATTCTCCGTATAGATGCAAATTAAAAGTCCCGAATAGGTTCATTCTAGAAATGGGAAGAAAATTACATTTGCTCTTTCTGTAAAGATCAAGTAAACATTCCTCCTCCAAGTTAGTTATTCTAACATTTTATTTCACTATTTAGAGAGTTTTAGTTCTCTGCTGGTTGAACATTTTATTTCAAATGCCAAAACACACTGAGCCGAGCGTAAGGTCACCAAATAGTAATATTGAACAACATTTCAGAACTCATCTCAATTACACATTACCTGAACTATATAATCTATTAGGAAGAGGTTCTATGTTCCACTTTCTAGACTCTAAGTGTGATCTGATCTGTTTGACCTGAAACATGAGTTTCTCATTTAAGTATACCGCCGACAGAGTAAACAAAGATCCTAATAAGAAAAAATACTTGTAGCTAAAAGTTTGCCTATTGGTAATATATATATGGAGTATTTTGGAGGAAAAATATAATATAATCAATATTGATCTATGTGATAATATTACTACTCTACAGTTTTTTTTTCTATTTTCTTTTTTGTCTTTCTTTGTGTTGTTTCAATCATGTTGTGTCATAAGGCTCCATTTGGCCAGAGCAAATGGCTGAAGGGGCACATTGCTTTTTACAACCAGCCAGGAAGAGGAGCCTGGCAGTGTGTCTCTAACACCCCAGGAAGTCTCTGTTTGATCAGAGGAACGTGGTCTTCCTAAGTGGTGGAATTGACACCTTAGGCCAGTGTGTGGTTCAGGAAGGGGGATGAAAGACTGTGTTTTTTCCCTCCAAAACTTAGACAATGGGAAATATCATAGCTGTCCATAACTGGGGCATAATAAATAATTATGGGTCCCCAGTTACACAGGACAGTTATGGGGTCTAGACACGCTTATACCAAGTTTCAAAAGCCAAGCTGCAGGGGAAGTCAGCCAATAGCAGAACACCCCTGATATTAGACTAAGACAACCCCAATTTGGTATGGGGTTAATGAGAATAAGGTACTCGGTTGATTGGAAGCAATGGCATGATTGTGCCATCTTCCAATCAAAAGTTCTGGGGTTTTAATAAAACCCCAGACCCAGAAAGTACCTCACTGATAGGAGGGGGATAGAAAAACTCCCCCTCACAGTGACATCACATCCAGGGGTGGGGGCCAAAAATCCCCTGGGCTTAAATTAGTGAAGCAGCCACATGGCTTGGTTCACTTTTGAGGATTCTATCACACTAGAAGACTGGATTGCTGTCTATGCCCAGTCCTCGGGCCAAAGAATTTCTTCCTATTTCAATAGCAAGAATTTTTTGTTTCCTTTTTTTCCCTGTTTGTAAGTATCGTATGTGTATTGTTTTTTAACTTTTTTATTTTATCTGACAATTTTATTCTTTGAGAGTACTGTATTTTTAATGTAAATTAAAGTGTTAACTTTAATAAGCCTCTGCTTGTAGCCTTAAAGAATCTGAGACTCTGAAGGGAATTACGTTACCAGAGGTAATTTTTAGCATAGTCCATGTAGTAAGCGATTGCATGTTCTGTGCGATTTTATCATTTTAATATCGTGTAAATAGTGAGTGCATGTGGTGTGTAATCATCAGGGTGCATTGTCTGTGTGGTTGAGGTGCCTACGGCTTTCTTTGTGTAAGTAACTCGTGGGTGGTGGCAGTGGATTGACTGGGTGCCGAGATTGCGTGGAGTAAATTTTGCATTAGGACGTCATTTTGTGGAAGTGGGCAGAGCTTAGGGGCTAAATTCTGGGACGCCATAGAGTAGGTATCCCTGTGTGTGAACTCTGGTGAGTCGAGATCGTGACAATCTACATTTTAGAAAATACTGAACACAATCAATGTAAAGTAGTAATACAGAAGCCCTCCAGATATTTTTTTTAGTATTTGAAGACCTTACCTGACTGAGCTGTACATAATCATGCAAATTGTGAGAGATGTTAAAGGGGTTGGCCACTTATCAATATATCTCTTCCATTAGACATGTCTCTGCATGTATATGTACCTGTGTCTTTGCCTCATTTGAGAGCTTCAGCCTCTCCCTGTTCTCACCATGCTGCCCTCTGCATACATACAGAATGTCGTGTTTCTCATTCCTTTAGTCCATCTTAATGGCGTCAACCACAGTGCCTCTTTCTCTCACAGTCAGACATAGGGAAAGGGTGACCAGGATAAGTCATAACTCTCCTGCTACAGTTCCTCCTATTCATCAGTGCTCAAATTAGTAAACAAAGACCCACAGAGAGTGTGAGAGATATATTTCTCTACAGACGCCTTTTTGGGCCAAGTAGGCTCCATCTTGTCATGCTGACCACTGTCAGCAATATTGTAAAAAATGTCTGTTCATCTCATGATTCAAACATCATTTAGAATCATCTGCTGAGAGACAGTTCTGTCATTGACTCCTGTCCTATATTTAACCGCTTATCTTATGTTTTGGCCTCACCGAGGAGCCATCGGAGTCTACGTCTCAGGACTTATAGTAAAGTCTCCCTGGTGCTCTCTGTGAGAAATAATATGTAAAGTTCATCTGCATGTTTTAGTAAAGTGAATTTATGGGGAGATATTCAAGCTGGCCTATAGCATTGCAGTATTTTATCACCTTTTCACGCCTCTATGAAGATGATTTTCTGTGTTGTATATACACTCACTGGCCACTTTATTAGGTACACCATGCTAGTAACGGGTTGGACCCCCTTTTGCCTTCAGAACTGCCTCAATTCTTCGTGGCATAGATACAACAAGGTGCTGGAAGCATTCCTCAGAGATTTTGGTCCATATTGACATGATGGCATCACACAGTTGCCGCAGATTTGTCGGCTGCACATCCATGATGCGAAACTCCCGTTCCACCACATCCCAAAGATGCTCTATTGGATTGAGATCTGGTGACTGTGGAGGCCATTTGAGTACAGTGACCTCATTGTCATGTTCAAGAAACCAGTCTGAGATGATTCCAGCTTTATGACATGGCGCATTATCCTGCTGAAAGTAGCCATCAGATGTTGGGTACATTGTGGTCATAAAGGGATGGACATGGTCAGCAACAATACTCAGGTAGGCTTTGGCGTTGCAACAGTGCCAAGAAAATATTCCCCACACCATGACACCACCACCACCAGCCTGAACCGTTGATACAAGGCAGGATGGATCCATGCTTTCATGTTGTTGACGCCAAATTCTGACCCTACCATCCGAATGTCGCAGCAGAAATCGAGACTCATCAGACCAGGCAACGTTTTTCCAATCTTCTACTGTCCAATTTCGATGAGCTTGTGCAAATTGTGGCCTCAGTTTCCTGTTCTTAGCTGAAAGGAGTGGCACCCGGTGTGGTCTTCTGCTGCTGGAGCCCATCTGCCTCAAAGTTCGACGTACTGTGCGTTCAGAGATGCTCTTCTGCCTACCTTGGTTGTAACGGGTGGCGATTTGAGTCACTGTTGCCTTTCTATCAGCTCGAACCAGTCTGCCCATTCTCCTCTGACCTCTGGCATCAACAAGGCATTTCCGCCCACAAAACTGCCGCTCACTGGATGTTTTTTCTTTTTCGGACCATTCTCTGTTTGTGCGTGAAAATCCCAGTAGATCAGCAGTTTCTGAAATACTCAGACCAGCCCTTCTGGCACCAACAACCATGCCACGTTTAAAGGCATCAAATCACCTTTCTTCCCCATACTGATGCTCGGTTTGAACTGCAGGAGATTGTCTTGACCATGTCTACATGCCTAAATGCACTGAGTTGCTGCCATGTGATTGGCTGATTAGAAATTAAGTGTTAACGAGCAGTTGGACAGGTGTACCTAATAAAGTGGCCGGTGAGTGTATGCGGCTGCGCGCTAATAAAGATTGTGAGACTGCATTTACCAAGAGACTGGTGTGTCTTGGTTTGTGCTCTCATCGCAGTACCGGTAGCCATTTTTGGCTAAAAAGGGCTAATTCGATAGCCACTTTACAACTGAAGGGCTGTTTGAGCCCTAGATAACGATCATTTACAGAGAGACACTAAAGTAAGTATCTGGAGTGCTGGATCCCTTCATGTGCGTTCACAGCTTATTATAATAGGGCTTGTCCGAGATATATAAAAAACAGCTATGTGGCCAGGCGGGGGCTAAATATGTACTTACCTCTGCGGTCCCTCACGATGTCTGAGACATATAAAAAGACAGCTATGTGGCCAGGAGGGGGCTTAATATGTACTTACCTCGGCGGTCCCTCACGATGTTCGAGACATATAAAAAAACAGCTATGTGGCCAGGAGGGGGCTGCTTAAAAAAATAAACATGTACTAACCTCTGTGGTACCTCATGGTGTCCCACGCTGTGGTCTCTCTGGGCTGTGCCCCTGTTTGTTTTCAACACACACTGCCTCTCCCGGGTTTCACACACGCCGCTAACAGGGAGCCAGGTAATTTGAATCAAACTTATATAAAGTACTGAAATTCTTCAGAATGCTGAAAAAGGCATTTTTAAAATCTGCATAGTATAGGTTACTGGAAACAGCTAAAAATAACGCTCCTTGTGACGGGGTCCTAATTGTACGAAAGGCATTCAAAAAGTTGAATGTTTTCCAGTGGCCCTTCGTTCACAACTTTACTGTGACCTGGAACTAACATACAGGTCATGTTACTATGGAAAATCATGCCAGGGCAGATCGGCATTTTAAGAAGTACATGACAGGTGTAGTAAGTAATCATTTTTGTATGACTTTTTCTTTATTGTAGTTCACTACTATAAATCACAGTGTAACAAATGTTATGTACAATTCCTGCCAACTGAGCGCTATTCATCCGTGTTTAATCCATGCCGCTGTTTGCCTACCCAAAGTAATATAATCCTGCACAAGAGTTTGATGTTCTGGAAGCCCCTTTCTACCTAAGTACACATATCGAGAAGAATATCGAGCCACAACTGAAGTTTGCGGCACATGTCAGACAGCGCTGCTCGGATATTTCTCATGTTATTACAGGTGAAATATTAAACCTTGTTCATTACACAAATAAAGTCCTTTCAACCTTCTCCGAACACGTTGGAATCATTAATAGTCCTCTGAAGAGTATTTTCTGTGGCTGCAGATAAAAGCGTAACACATTGCGAGATACGGTCTAAACCTGATCTTACTTGATGTGTAAAAACATATGTAATTGTATATTTGCACAGATGTAGAATATACAAAACTGTAAAACATTTTTTCCGCCTTTCCTCAAATCAAGCGATTGGCTTTCGTCGGAAACCAGGTAACGCGATGACATCATCGAAAACATTGATTCTTTTGTGCGTGAAAGTAAGAGCTTCTTGATCTCTCGCTTTGATGGGAAGCTCTGAAAATATCAATAACTCGTCAATTCATAAAAGACTTGTCATGATCCGGGCGTATTAGATGGGTTTGTATCTTATAATAGATCTCGAAAACATTATTGGAAAATTTTCAAGAGGTTAACTATTGTCCAGTCTGTAAACTCTAGAAGTCTCAAGGCTCTTGTATCCCAGTCCAAAGAAAGGCAACAAACCAGTCATGGTTGGCTCGAGGTTTCAGTAGACCACTCAGTGACAGAGCCTCAGTGGGCCCCTTTGCAGTGAACTCACGTGACAGCATTAAAAATTCAGAAACTAAAAGAGTCTCCTGGCCTATAATATTCACTCGTTTATCATACCAAACAGCCCCCTCATTGTTATTTTATATAAGCCCTTTCCCATCCTATGGTTTCGTTAGCTACAGTCCCCTCACCCCCATGGATTCGTTATGTACAGCCTTATGTGAGCTCCAGAACTTGCCCAGCTATGCCCAGTGCTGGCACCGGCCCTGGCACCATCTCACCACTCACCTATTCCACAAATTCAGGCGTACAGTCTTCACTGACTCAAGATCGACGCGTTTCAGCCTTTTAATTATGATCATGACTAAAGCCTGAATGGTTGAAACGCGACGATCTTTACTCGTGCCGATAAAGATTTTATGTCTGAATTTATGTATGTTTTAAAGAAGAAATAAAGCTAAGTTGTTACCATGTCGGGAGTTGCTGGACGCTTGCTTTTTTCTGTGGATTGTGTTGTTCATTATCGGTCAAGTTCTCCCAGATCTCGAGTCAATTTTTGGGCTTGTAGTAGTCTTTTCGATAAAACAGGGCTTGTAGTAGTCTTTTTGATAAAAACAGGTTTACATCTATTACTACCAGCACCCCAGACTCAGCACATAAAGACTTTGATCTAACACGAGGAAAACCTTATCGGAAAGTCTATAGAAGAGATTGACTAGTCTCCTATCAGAAAATATAGAAGTATCTCTGTATTATTTTTATTATTTTATTATAAGACAAGTTCTATAAGATCTGGTATTATATTTTGGGCTGGTAGTAGTCTTTTTGACTATACTCAAGTATACACTCATTGATTGATTTCCGTTTGCTAATGCAACTGACACCTCGAATATGTAGAAATAGAAGGATCCTTGGATTATAGATTTCATGATAATCCATTGTATTTTTTTAACTTTTCACATGTATGAGAATCACTGCCAGATGACAATTTAACTTTTCATTAGCAAGCCGGTAAGCCAAAAGCATAAAAAAGCTATAAAACAGCAGTTATTTAATAGGACAACAACCACCGTTTCTCCACTAAAAGTTGCAATTTTTCAGCATTCCTCAAAAACTAAACTCACACCAGACTGTCTACGATGTCTACGACGCAAGGAAGCTCATCGTACAGAATGTTAAAAAAAATGTATGTATATTGGGGCAGATTTACTTACCAGTCCCTTCGCGATCCCCGAGGTGCGTTCCCCGACGAGAATGGACAGCTGCTGCAATTTACTAAGACCGTGCGCCCGATATCCTGCATCTGTCGCTTCCCCGCTCAGGTCCGCCGAAGTTCACCTTCTTCTTCCCGGTGCATGTAAGTGCATGGCTTGCAACACAATTTAAATTGCGACACAATCGGAACGTGTGCGACACAATCCCCTTTTAAATCCCTGTCCCTGTTTTCGGGCGCGATCCCTGAAAAGTCAGAAAACCAGACGGCTATGCGGCCGCTGGGACCCTTAGTAAATAAGCCCCATTGTTTTATTGACATTTTTAATACTGTTAAAAAATATATAAAAGTCTCAAAGTTTATTCCTTCCAACTGTGTCATCTTCATATCTATATGTTGTCCTACAAAGAATTTTTAAGGAAATCTACCATCAAAACCCTTTATGATAAACCAAGGACACTTACTCATAGATCCAGGCACTGTGACTGTGGTAATCTTCTTTTATGTGTTATCCATGGCCTCCTTCCTTCTAAAATCAACTTTTATAATTATGGTAATGAGCAAGAAGGGATCCTGGGGGTTCCAGGTCCCTTCTGTGCTTTAGATTCACTGGTTGTTACATTGGGGCTCATTTACTTACCCGGTCCTGTCGCAATCCCACGGCGCGTTGTCCGACGTGGATTTGGGTTCTGCCGGGATTCAATAAGGTCGTGTGCCCGATATCCAGCAGGTGTCGCTGCTGCGCCGAGGTCTGCTGGAGTTCGCCTTCTTCTGTCTGGTGCATGTAAGTGCTTGATCTTGCACACATTTCGTTTTTTTAAATTCCGTGGTTTTTCCGAATCCGTCAGTTGTCGGGGTAAAACGGAAAAATTTCCGACGACAGTGCGGCCGTGGAGCCCTTAGTAAATGAGCCCCATTGGACATGTCTTTATAAAGTGAGAACGCTGCCTGCAGCCAGAAAAATTAACTCATAATAATGGTCCTCTTATAGTCAGAGGGGTGGGGTTCTTGTCACAGCAGTCAATGAGGTGCCAGCCCTCAGGAGGGGAATCTTTGCATAGCCCTGCCTCCTTATCTCTCTTAAATCTCCCTCTCGCCTCAATTCTTGTGCTGGTCATCTCCGCTCTAGCCCTGCGTGTATGCGGAAGGACAAAGGTGCAATGTGCATGCGCGAGAATTGAAACAAGACCGTGGCAAACCAGGAGGCAGGGAATGCTGCGGCTTCAAGAAGATAAGGAGGTGTGGATATGTAAATACTTTTTGTGGTTTTATAGCGATTCGCCTGGTGACAGGTTCCCTTTAAAGCTCATTTGCCTTTTTTTCATTCTTTCTTTATGTCTGAGAAATACCATTTCTACTTTCTATAGTTCAAGCCATGGTCACGTTTCCTGCTGACTAGCTCATGCGGGTGACTAAACTTGGTGGTGCTGAAGAATACGGGGCGTCAGAATGGGATTATTTATGAACGAGTCATAATGTCTCTGTGCGGTGAACAAGGAATCAGCATGACACAAATTTAATTGCTGTAGCATCTTAGGTCTAGTCTATTGCTGATCATCCGTTTACCTCATTTAAAAAATATATGTTCTCCTACACTAATCATATTTTGCAGGACTTTGAACCATTTTCAAAGTGAATACAAGATTGGGCTACATAAATCCATGAATAAATAATATCTTCTTAATTTGCTAATGTGATAAAGGAGTTTTGCTTGTTGTGCTTTACTAACTATGGAAATGGAGTTGAAAATGAAGTTTACTTTTATCTTCAAAAAATACATGAAAGAACTCAGGTGGCCTTTTAGAATTAGTCACTCAATGGATGAGTCCATTAGTCATTGAATGGGGCCCATTATAATCCATTATAACCATATAAAATATGAGAGAAAACAAGGTTTAATCACCGGAGGCGACAGGGTTTTTTTTACTATGAGAGCTGTCAATCTGTGGAATAGCCTGCCTCAGGCGCTGGTCACAGCAGGGACAGCAGAGAGCTTCAAGAAGGGTCTGGATGCCTTTTTACATCTAAATAACATTGACAGTTATGTTATATAGAATTGTTTCACCTAAATCCCTTCCTCATCCAGTCCCTTCCTTTTCTTTGTTGAACTTGATGGACATGTGTCTTTTTTCAACGGTATAAACTATGATACTATGATGATTTCACCTTTTTGAAAATGATAACACAGAGGAACAATTTTTAACATTTCCTGTTGAGTTCAATTTCAAGTTCTCTACAGCTGCTCCAAATACATTTACTCCAGGCTGAATCGGGGTAAGGAAGCATTAGTGCTCTCCTATTGGCTGAGAGAAAATGCCCCTTACGTGGGAGGGGGTGACTTTGTAGACCAGGGAAAGGTTCATACTAGAGATGAGCGAGCACTAAAATGCTCGGGTACTCGTTATTCGAGACAAACTTTTCCCGATGCTCGAGTGCTCGTCTCGAATAACGAACCCCATTGAAGTCAATGGGAGACTCGAGCATTTTTCAAGGGGACCAAGGCTCTGCACAGGGAAGCTTGGCCAAACACCTGGGAACCTCAGAAAAGGATGGAAACACCACGGAAATGGACAGGAAACAGCAGGGGCAGCATGCATGGATGCCTCTGAGGCTGCATAATCGCACCATTATGCCAAAATTATGGGCAACAGCATGGCCATGACAGAGTGACAGAATGAAGCTAGATAGCATCTAAAACATGCAATAATTGACCCTGACACTATAGGGGACGGCATGCAGAGGCAGCGGCAGCAGGCTAGAGAGTGGCATGGCGACATACCCTAAATGGACTCAGGCTTCAAACCAATGGGTGGCAGAGAGGAACCAAAGGAGGTGAGCAAGAAGCGCTCAAATAATATCGGTACATGATAAAAGTTTGCCAGTATATTTTGTGGATTGCACAGCAGGGTGGCGACAAAGTTAACATGGAAGCCATGAAAACAACCCAAAATTCTGCCTGACACAGCTCGTTTGATAAGGGGACCATGTATGGAGGCAGTGAACTAGTAGTAGATTAAAGGTGCTGCAGTTAAAACTATGTTAGTTGGATCTTGGCATGGAGCTGGCGCTCCGCTGCCAGGCGAGCTTTCGCCAATCCAAGCCCCTGTCTCTAGGCTACTCCCCAAACAGCACTTCTAAGAACCTTTTGTATAAGATCAAGTGTAGTAGCGTTCTTATAAGTTTAGGATATGCCGGGTGAGGGGAATGTAAACAGATACGCAAGAAGCGCTGAAATAATATCGGTAAATGATAAAAGTTTGCAAGTATATTTTGTGGATTACACAGCAGGGTGGCGACAAAGTTAACAAGTTTGATGTGGAATGCCCTGTAATAGCTCTTGGGCGGTGTGCCTTTTATCGCCTAGGCTCAGCAGTTTGAGCACCGCCTGCTGTCGCTTAGCGACGGCACTGCTGCTGTGCCTAGAGCTACCGACTGATGGCGCCATGCCCACGGATGGTAATTCGGAGGAGGAGGAGGTGGAGGAGGGTTGGGAGGAGGTATAGTAGGCCTTTGAGACCTGGACCGAGGTAGGCCCCGCAATTCTCTGCGTCGGCAGTATATGACCAGCCCCAGGGTCAGACTCGGTCCCAGCCTGCACCAAGTTAAGTGTAGTAGCGTTCTAATAAGTTTGGGATATGGCGGGTGAGGGGAATGTAAACAGATGCGCAAGAAGCGCATGATGCGCATGGAGCTGGCGCTCCGCTGCCAGGCGAGCTTTCGCCAATCCAAGCCCCTGTCTCTAGGCTACTCCCCAAACAGCACTTCTAAGAACATTTTGTATAAGATCAAGTGTAGTAGCGTTCTTATAAGTTTAGGATATGCCGGGTGAGGGGAATGTAAACAGATGCGCAAGAAGCGCTGAAATAATATTGGTAAATGATAAAAGTTTGCCAGTATATTTTGTGGATAACACAGCAGGGTGGCGACAAAGTTAACAACTTTGATGTGGAATCCATGAAAACAACCCAAATTTCTGCCTGACACACCTCGTTTGATAAAGGGACGATGTATGGAGGCAGCTATATGGACGACTTTTGGAGGTAGCAATGGAGACAACGTGTGGAGGCTGCTATGGAGACAATTTAATTTGGATAGTGCCTGTATGTGGCAGTCCCAAAAATTTTTCAAACCAGAGGAGCAGGTAGGTGGCCCTCCAGTAAAATGGAATAGATTGAGTGCCTGTATGTGGCAGTCCAAAAAAATTTTCAAACCAGAGGAGCAGGTAGGTGGCCCTCCAGAAAAATTGAATAGATTGAGTGCCTGTATGTGGCACTCCCAAAAATTGTTTAAAACAGAGGACCGGGTAGGTGGTCCTCCAGAAAAATTGAATAGATTGAGTGCCTGTATGTGGCACTCCCAAAAATTGTTTAAAACAGAGGACCGGGTAGGTGGCCCTCCAGAAAAATTAAATGCATAAAGTACTATAGCTAGAGCCAGTGGGCCCTGTCAAAAAATAGCCAGTTTCCTCTGCTTTACTGTACAAAGAGGAGGAGAAGGAGGAAAATGAGGAGGAGGAGGAGTGGATCAATTATTCAGGTTGAGCTTCCTTCACCTGGTGGAGATTGGAAATTATGAGAAATCCAGGCTTTATTCATCTTAATAAGCGTCAGCCTGTCAGCGCTGTCAGTCGACAGGCTTGTACGCTTATCGGTGATGATGCCACCAGCTGCACTGAAAACCCGCTCGGACAAGACGCTAGCGGCAGGGCAGGCAAGAACCTCCAAGGCGTACAGCGCCAGTTCGTGCCACATGTCCAGCTTTGAAACCCAGTAGTTGTAGGGAGCTGTGTGATCATTTAGGACGATGGTATGGTCAGCTACGTACTCCCTCACCATCTTTCTGTAAAGATCAGCCCTACTCTGCCGAGACTGGGGACAGGTGACAGTGTCTTGCTGGGGTGACATAAAGCTGGCAAAAGCCTTGTAAAGCATACCCTTGCCAGTGCTGGACAAGCTGCCTGCTCGCCTACTCTCCCTCGCTACTTGTCCCGCAGAACTACGCACTCTGCCGCTAGCGCTGTCAGAAGGGAAATACTGTTTCAGCTTGTGCACCAGGGCCTGCTGGTATTCATGCATTCTCACACTCCTTTCCTCTGCAGGGATGAGAGTGGAAAGATTTTGCTTGTACCGTGGGTCCAGGAGAGTGAACACCCAGTAATCGGTGCTGGAATAAATTCTTTGAACGCGAGGGTCACGGGATAGGCAGCCTAGCATGAAATCTGCCATATGCGCCAGAGTACCAACGCGTAAGAATTCACTCCCCTCACTGGCCTGACTGTCCATTTCCTCCTCCTCCAACTCCTCCAACTCCTCTTCTTCTGCCCATACACGCTGAACAGTGAAGGACTCAACAATGGTCCCCTCTTGTGTCTCGCCAACATTCTCCTCCTCTTCCTCCTCATCCTCCTCCACCTCCACCTCCTCCGATATGCGCTGAGAAACAGACCTGAGGGTGCTTTGGCTATCAACAAGGGAATCTTCTTCCCCCGTCTCTTGTGACGAGCGCAAAGCTTCCGACTTCATGCTGATCAGAGAGTTTTTCAACAGGCCAAGCAGAGGGATGGTGAGGCTGATGATGGCGGCATCGCCACTGACCATCTGTGTTGACTCCTCAAAGTTACTCAGCACCTGACAGATATCAGACATCCACGTCCACTCCTCATTGTAGACTTGAGGAAGCTGACTGACCTGACTACCAGTTCTGGTGGAAGTTGACATCTGGCAGTCTACAATCGCTCGGCGCTGCTGGTAAACTCTGGATAACATGGTCAGTGTTGAATTCCACCTCGTGGGCACGTCGCACAACAGTCGGTGAGCGGGCAGTTGGAGGCGGCGCTGCGCTGCCCTGAGAGTGGCAGCATCTGTGCTGGACTTCCTGAAATGCGCACAGATGCGGCGCACCTTCGTGAGCAAATCAGACAGATTGGGGTATGTCTTGAGGAAACGCTGAACTATCAGATTTAACACATGGGCCAGGCATGGCACATGTGTCAGTCTGCCGAGTTGCAGAGCCGCCACCAGGTTACGGCCGTTGTCACACACAACCATGCCTGGCTTCAGGTTCAGCGGTGCCAGCCACAGATCAGTCTGCGCCGTGATGCCCTGTAATAGCTCTTGGGCGGTGTGCCTTTTATCGCCTAGGCTCAGCAGTTTGAGCACCGCCTGCTGTCGCTTAGCGACGGCACTGCTGCTGTGCCTAGAGCTACCGACTGATGGCGCCGTGCCCACGGATGGTAGTTCGGAGGAGGAGGTGGAGGAGGGGTGGGAGGAGGAGGAGGCATAGTAGGCCTGAAACACCTGGACCGAGGTAGGCCCCGCAATCCTCGGCGTCGGCAGTATATGACCAGCCGCAGGGTCAGACTCGCTCCCAGCCTCCACCAAGTTAACCCAATGTGCCGTCAGCGATATATAGTGGCCCTGCCCGGCAGCACTCGTCCACGTGTCCGTGGTCAGGTGGACCTTGTCAGAAACGGCGTTGGTCAGGGCACGGATGATGTTGTCTGACACGTGCTGGTGCAGGGCTGGGACGGCACATCGGGAAAAGTAGTGGCGGCTGGGGACCGAATACCGAGGGGCGGCCGCCGCCATGAGGTTGCGAAAGGCCTCGGTCTCTACTAGCCTGTAGGGCAGCATCTCCAGGCTAAGCAATCTGGAGATGTGCACATTAAGGGCTTGGGCGTGCGGGTGGGTTGCACTATATTTGCGTTTCCGCTCCAGCGTCTGGGGTATGGAGAGCTGAACGCTGGTGGATGCTGTGGAGGATCGTGGAGGCGACGATGGGGTTTTTGTGGCAGGGTCCTGGGCAGGGGGCTGACTATCAGCTGACACAGGGGAAGGAGCAGTGGTGTGCACGGCCGGAGGTGAACGGGCTTGTTGCCACTGAGTGGGGTGTTTAGCATTCATATGCCTGCGCATACTGGTGGTAGTTAAGCTAGTAGTGGTGGAACCCCTGCTGAGCCTGGTTTGGCAAATGTTGCACACCACAGTCCGTCGGTCATCCGGTGTTTCCTTAAAGAACCTCCAGACTTCTGAAGATCTAGCCCTCGCCGCAAGAGCCCTCGCCACGGGAGCTTCACTAGTTGACACATTTGGCGCTGATGCACCAGCTCTGGCCCTGCCTCTCCGTCTGGCCCCACCACTGCCTCTTCCAACCTGTTCTGGTCGAGGACTCTCCTCCGTCTCAGAAGCACTGTGTTCACCCGGCCTCTCAACCCAGCTTGGGTCTGTCACCTCATCATCCTCCGATCCCTCAGTCTGCTCCCCCCTCGGACTTCCTGCCCTGACAACAACTTCCCCACTGTCTGACAACCGTGTCTCCTCATCGTCGGACACCTCTTTACACACTTCCACTACGTCAAGAAGGTCATCATCACCCACAGACTGTGACTGGTGGAAAACCTGGGCATCGGAAAATTGCTCAGCAGCAACCGGACAAGTGGTTTGTGACTGTGGGAAGGGTCCAGAAAACAGTTCCTCAGAGTATGCCGGTTCAAATGCCAAATTTTCCTGGGAGGGGGCAGACTGGGGGGGAGGAGGCTGAGGTGCAGGAGCTGGAGGAGTGGCGATTTCGGTGACATGGGTGGACTGCGTGGAAGACTGACTGGTGGACAAATTGCTCGAAGCATTGTCAGCAATCCACGACATCACCTGTTCGCACTGTTCTGGCCTCAACAGTGCTCTACCACGAGTCCCAGTAACTTCAGACATGAACCTAGGGAGTGTAGCTCTGCGGCGTTCCCCTGCTCCCTCATAAGCAGGTGGTGTCTCACCCCGGCCAGGACCACGGCCTCTGACCCCTGCAGTAGTTGGACGCCCACGTCCCCGCCCTCGTCCTCTACCCCTAGCCCTCGGGTTAAACATTTTTAAAATGAGAGTTATAGCTTTAATTTTTTTTTTACTTTTTTTTGTGGTTTTTTTTTTTTTGTGTTTTTGAGTTTTTAAAACCAAACGATGCTATCCTATTGCTATGGCTATTTTCTAGCCAAGTATGTAAGCACACTACTATGCCAGATGAGATGACACTGAGTTATTAAACAAAATAAACGTAAAATAAAAAAGGACAAATGGCAGACTGTGCCTAATTGAAATCCAACCCCTACTAAATTTTCCCACTTCGGTCTTTGCAATGGATATGTGCGTCACTAAGCGCAAAACACAGCGGTCGCAAGTCTCACTACAAATTGCTCACAATTGGCTAGTAGATGCACTGCAGCAAGTACAGCCACCAGCAGATCAACCAGAAATCAAATATATAACGCTACTGTAGGCGTAAGTAAGCCGTTTGGATTCTCCTATGGCTATTTTCTAGCCAAGTATGAAAGCACACTACTATGCCAGATGAGATGACGCTGAGTTATTAAACAAAATAAACGTAAAATAAAAAAGGACAAATGGCAGACTGTGCCTAATTGAAATCCAACCCCTACTAAATTTTCCCACTTCGGTCTTTGCAATGGATATGTGCGTCACTAAGCGCAAAACACAGCGGTCGCAAGTCTCACTACAAATTGCTCACAATTGGCTAGTAGATGCACTGCAGCAAGTACAGCCACCAGCAGATCAACCAGAAATCAAATATATAACGCTACTGTAGGCGTAAGTAAGCCGTTTGGATTCTCCTATGGCTATTTTCTAGCCAAGTATGAAAGCACACTACTATGCCAGATGAGATGACGCTGAGTTATTAAACAAAATAAACGTAAAATAAAAAAGGACAAATGGCAGACTGTGCCTAATTGAAATCCAACCCCTACTAAATTTTCCCACTTCGGTCTTTGCAATGGATATGTGCGTCACTAAGCGCAAAACACAGCGGTCGCAAGTCTCACTACAAATTGCTCACAATTGGCTAGTAGATGCACTGCAGCAAGTACAGCCACCAGCAGATCAACCAGAAATCAAATATATAACGCTACTGTAGGCGTAAGTAAGCCGTTTGGATTCTCCTATGGCTATTTTCTAGCCAAGTATGAAAGCACACTGCTATGCCAGATGAGATGACACTGAGTTATTAAACAAAATAAACGTAAAATAAAAAAGGACAAATGGCAGACTGTGCCTAATTGAAATCCAACCCCTACTAAATTTTCCCACTTCGGTCTTTGCAATGGATATGTGCGTCACTAAGCGCAAAACACAGCGGTCGCAAGTCTCACTACAAATTGCTCACAATTGGCTAGTAGATGCACTGCAGCAAGTACAGCCACCAGCAGATCAACCAGAAATCAAATATATAACGCTACTGTAGGCGTAAGTAAGCCGTTTGGATTCTCCTATGGCTATTTTCTAGCCAAGTATGAAAGCACACTACTATGCCAGATGAGATGACACTGAGTTATTAAACAAAATAATAAAGGAAAAATGGCAGACTTTGCCTAATTGAAATCCAACCCCTACTAAATTTTCCCACTTTGGTGTTTGAGGTGGATATGTGTGCCACTAAGAGCTAAACACAACGGTAGCAAGTCCCCCTGCTAATTCCTCACAATATGGTACTAGATGCAAATAAAAAAAAAAAAAAGTAGAACGTTATTGTAGCCCTAAGAAGGGCTGTTGGGTTCTTTGAGAATCACTCCTGCCTAACAGTAAGCTAATAGAACACCCTAACGCTTTCCCTGACCAGCAGCAGCTCTCTCCCTAGCGGCATCCAGACACAGAATGATCCGAGCAGCGCGGGCAGGGGCTAGTCTATTCCAGGGTCACCTGATCTGGCCAGCCAACCACTGCTATCGACGTGTAAGGGTACCACGTCATGCTGGGTGGAGTGCAGAGTCTCCTGGCTTGTGATTGGCTCTGTTTCTGGCCGCCAAAAAGCAAAACGGCGGGAGCTGCCATTTTCTCGAGCGGGCGAAGTATTCGTCCGAGCAACGAGCAGTTTCGAGTACGCTAATGCTCGAACGAGCATCAAGCTCGGACGAGCATGTTCGCTCATCTCTAGTTCATACTTGTCTATGCTATTCAGCTATGCATTGTGAGTATGGTGAGTGGTTGTGTTGCGATTCTAGATAACGAAACGTATTCTGAAGTGTAGTGTGGGTTGTGTCTGTATCTAAGCAGTTGGCGGAATAAATTAACATACTGGGGCTTATTTACTAAGGGTCCCACTTTCGTCGGGTTTTCGGGATTTGCTGTGACAGCTATTTAACCGGTTAAGGACCAGGCCCTTTCCTGTTTTTTCATGTCCATTTTTCACTCCCCACCTTCAAAAATCTATAACTTTTTTATTTTTACACGTAAAGAGCTGTGTGACGGCTTGTTTTCTGCGTAACAAATTGCACTTCATAGTGATGGTATTAAATATTCCATGCCATGTACTCGGAAGCGGGAAAAAAATTCCAAATGCAGTGAAAATGGTAAAAAAAACGCATTTGCGCCATTTTCTTGTGGGCTTGGATATTACGTCTTTCACTGAGCGCCCCAAATGACATGTCTACTTTATTCTTTATGTTGGTACGATTAAGGGGATACCAAATTTGTATAGGTTTTATAATGTTTTCATACATTTACAAAAATTAAAACCTCCTGTACAAAATTTTTTTTTTATTTTGACAACTTCTGGCGCTAATAACTTTTTTATACTTTGGTGTACGGAGCTGTGGGTGATGTAATTTTTTGTGAAATTTGATAATATTTTCAATGATATTATTTTTAGGACTGTACGACCTTTTGATCACTTTTTATAGATTTTTTTTATATTTTTCAAAATGGCCAAAAAGTGCCATTTTCGAATTTGGGCGGTATTTTCCGTTACGGGGTTAAACGCATTGAAAAACTGTTATCATATTTTGATAGATCGGGCATTTTCGGACGCGTCGATACCTAATGTGTTTATGATTTTTACTGTTTATTTATATTTATGTCAGTTCTATGGAAAGGGGGGTGATTTGAAATTTTAGGTTTTTTATTATAATTTTTTTTTTTAATCTTTTTTTAATTTTTATTTATACTATTTTTCAGACTCCCTAGGGTACTTTAACCCTAGGTTGTCTGATCGATCCTATCATATACTGCCATATGGGGATTTTCCTCCTCATTCATTACAATGTGCTATCAGCACATTGTAATGAAGGGGTTAAAACGAAATAGCCTCGGGTCTTCGGAAGACCCGAGGCTACCATGTAGATGGATCGCCGCCCCCCGATGACGTCACGGGGAGCGGCGATCCCAGGTAAGATGGCGGTGCCCATGCGCGGCTATCTTTTTGAGGCTGCCGGCAGCTTTGCCGGCAGCCATCGTTGTGAAAACATTCGCGATCGGTGCATGGGTGTTACCGGTAAGCCTTTGTTGCAATATGCAGCAAAGACTTACCGGCTATGGAGAGGGCTCAGCCCGTGAGCCCTCTCCATGCAGCGCGACCCAACCGCCGCCGTGAATACACGCCGGGCGGTCGCGAAGTGGTTAACTGGGGATTGTGTCGCACGTGAACATGCGACAGAAATTGGGGGACGTGCCGTCGGATGATCCAACTGTTTCTGACTGAGCGCAGGATTTAAGATTCAAATTGCATCGCAAGACAATGCACTTACATGCACCACGAAGAAGAAGGTGAATTCCGACAGACCTGAGCGCGGAAGAGACACATGCAGGATATTGGGCGCACAATCTTAGTGAATCGCACCAGAGTGCTTTATCGTCGGACACTCCATACTTTGTGAACTCCTCCGGAAAGAGGTGTAGTTTGGGAGGACAGGTATCCGACATACAGGCAGTTGAAGAGTGTTTGGTAAAAGCCCTTCATTTGTCATCAGTAACCTAAGGGTAAAACCAGACATAAGGTAAGCAGGAGTAGTCTGATTGTTCATGTTGGCTTAGCAAGTATACACCTTTGTTAAAGTCTACATTGAGCCTGTTTGTTACGGATTAGGGGTAGGCAGGTAGTGGGGCGCCTACTCCATCCAGGATTAGATACAGGGATTTTGTATAGCCCATAGTTGTGGGTCACATGACTCATTAAAGCCTAACATATTTTAACTTTTTGTGTTTTGGAACCATCCGGGACCGTTGTATGCAGCACTCTTCACAGAAGGTGCTGCATTCCTTTCTTAAATTATTTCTTGGTGTTTAAAATTAAAGCATAAACTGTAGAAGTAGGAGTAGTGGTGGCACCACCTTGAGATCTGAAAGCTGCAGAGTGTAACATACAGCAACAAGGTAATTAAGTGCCACTTTGTCCTGTGAGTCAAAAGCGGGTGCCTCGCAGCCAAGTCCACATATAGATGTGTGTTAAGGACTTTAAGTCACATGCAAGTTTGCAGTTCATATGATCAGGCCAACATATGGGCCTGACTGTTGGGCTGCACGTGTTCTTGTGTGCAACCAGTGTGTTGAAGGTTTACACGGGGGCACAGGATGAAAAAGACTATTGTACCTTTGTAGGAATCCTCACTGTAATATGAATAGGGCCTACAGAGTGAGCACTCCATAGAGGGAAGGTGTCCACGGTCTCGAGATGTTATGCTCTATGCACTAATGTCATCGCCTGCGTCCGGTGATCAGCAATGTGTGCGTCTAAAGACGGACACCGTTGATCACTACTAACGGCTGGGACTGCGCACCCCTCGTCCCGGCCCTGGACCCCTAGAAGCCCAATGTGCCAGGAGCACCAGCTACCCCTGCCCTTCTCCCCCTGTAGCTAAGCCACTGCCACTGCCCAAGTCCCTAAATACAGGCACGTACAAGATATGTTCCATAGGATTGTTCTTAAATTGGATTTGCATGTAAGTCAAAACTGTATATTTAATAATTCCAGACAAAAAAAAAAAAAATTTCCCCGTTGACAATTGGAGTTTCAAAATTTTTTGCTGTAATGGGACCAAGGATTATCAATAAAGCTTCATTACAGACACCTTACAGCTGATCATTGCAGCCTGGGACTATAGTAACAGATCCGGAGAGGTCACCAGAGATCACAATGGGCAGAGGGGTCCGTCTTTAACTAGGGGTTGTCTGTAAGTTGGGTATCCTTAAGTTGGGGACCGCCTGTACCTGGTTTCATAAAGGAAAATAAAAATCTCCTACAATGAACGCTGTAATGGAAATTACTACTTTTTCATAATTTTGTCACCCATAAAAATATTAATAAAAAACGATCGAAGTCTGACTGCCGGGACCTCAGGCAAAGAGACAGTTGTTCACTATACTGTACATAAAATTCATTTATGAAAAAAAAAGCCAGAAAATAACCACAATTTCTAACAACATATGATAATGAATTAGATAAGAAGATGCTTTGGTATTTGCTGTAGCTCAGCCCAGAGCTATTTTATATTGCTTTATAACACAACCGCCTCCAGAAATATCTATACTTCTTGATGAGATTGATTTCCAGTGTAGGATGGATTAGCAGGGCACAATTTTGCATAAAGAAAGACAGGCCAAGCATTTTACAAAACTTCTTCTAAATACTGTACGTCATGACTTTCCTCGGGCAGGAATGTGCAAGTTTTCACATTTACAGTCTCTGTTTAGTTCGAAATCTAAATTCTCTATAGAAATATTACATTTGAATTTACAATATCTAATATTTTTCAGGATTAATAACATATAACGTTATTTAAGGGGTCTTGTTGAGGTTGTAGACCTCTTTATGAGGAGACCCCCTTTTTTATGAGTTGTATCCCCTGTCCTAATTGATGTAGACCAAGTGCACCAGATACAGATCAGGTATAACCCCCTCTTGGTCAGAGGCACGGGAAGTATACAAACTCATAAAGACGTAAGAGTAGGCATCACCGGCTTTGTTCTGTGTCTTTCCATGATTGGAGTATTCAGAGATGACTGAGACTTCGGGATGGAGAGGTAAGAGTTCTCCTTATGGAGACTGCCAATTAAGTCCGCCTTGTAGGCGTGTGGAGACTTATAGGCATGGACGTTCCAGTAGTGGATTCTGGGAAAATATGCAAATAAGTTTTCCTGGATGTGATATGGAAAACCACGCCTCTTTTAGCTACCTTGTTAGGCAGTTCCTTTGACATCAAGCATGACAGCCATGCACCTGTGTCACATCACAGGAAAATAACAAACCTGAACAGGGAAATAATGAGCTGTGCACCTTTGTGACATCACGTGACCAGGGATATAACAAGCTGTGCACCTGTGTGACATCAGATGACCAGGGATAAAATGAGCTGTGCACCTGTGTGACATCACATGACCAGGGATAAAATGAACTGTGTGTCTTTGTGAAATGAATTATAGAGCTGCTAGATGTTCACTTTGCCACTGATCCAATATAGCGACTTTCAAAATGGCTGACATGCTCTAGTCCTAGCCCAAAAGATAAGCCCCCACACCAATTATTTACTGGGGTATCAGATATGTAATTTACCCTTATGTTTCTGAAATACAAGCATGACCTAGGACTTTTGACTCACGCGGTGGTCTTATCCTTTTCTTGGCTCTGCTTGCAGGGGCGTAACTTGAGGGCATGTAGAGGTTGCGATCACACCCGGGCCCAAGAGGTTTAGGGGGCCCTTATGGTGTCCCTTTCCCATATGAGAAGACTATTACTATAAGCCATACATTATAGTCGGGGGCCTGGCACAGACTTTGCACTGGGGCCCATCAGCTTCTAGTTACGCCACTGTCTGCTTGGGCCCTACTGGATCTTCTGAAACATTGGTAGAGCAGTCTAAGACCTCATGCACACAAAAATGTGTACATTGAAGACCACACAAGGGACTTGTTTGGGGGTCGTTTCAGGTGGGTGGATCAGTGGTGGGAAATAGGACCTGCTCTATAACCTTCACCTTGACCCCTTGGCACAGTCATGGTGCGGAGCCAAATGTGGTTGTGTTCATGAAGCCTAAACCTGAATAAATAGGAACCTTATAGAAGGGAACTCTAATTTAGCAATTTATTTTTAACATATAGAATATTATCCCTAATACCATTATAATCAATAATAAAACCCTAATAAAATATACCGGTAGTTCCTTTTTCTCAGTATTACAGATTTCCGCTGGATAATGATTTGCTTACTTACTGAAATTCTATAAAGCATCTTAATAGGCCATAAATGGTCTCCAGACAAGCGGCGTGGGACACAATCCAGGCTTATTAAATGGTCTTTGTGGGCCTGCATAAAACAGCAGATTTAACAGAACAATTTTGTAAAGGTGTTGAATGTTCGTCCTGTCATCATGCAAAGTATGTGACATATGGCCAATAGATTGTTGGTTAATATTTAATAGGTGAAACATTGATCTCTGATGCGCAGCTTCTAGTATTACCCAGGAGCAAAGGTACCGGTGACAATGAAAGTACTTCTTGTTAACAATAGTGCACTGTTACAAGTTCCTTGTGTGTTCTAAAATTAAAATTCAGACTCAAGCCGAGACAAGCTCTCGGTGACTTTACCTGGAATATATTTTCAAGGCTAATGAGGCCGTGGAAAGTAGCCAAAATTGCCGTTTCCTAGAGAGCTCCATAAAGTCACCCTCACACGTCTTGGTGGCAAAAGAGTAGATACATAAATTTTATGGCATCTACTAAAACATTAGCTAAGTGACCCATAGGAAACATAATTGTATGCTGAGAAAATCCATAACCAGTAACACTTACACCTTATCAAGTTGGTAAATAAGTTTTGGGTGCCTGTTGTAGATAACTAGATAAGGCGGTATTATCTTGTCCCAGGGCAGTGGTGGCAAACCTCATGGCGTAGATGTCAGTGGTGGCACTTAGGCTACATTCACACTGCCTTGAGCCCGCCGCACCGTAGCACGGCGGGCACACGGCAGCGCGGGGAGAGGCTAAGGAGGTGAGCGCAGCTCACTCGCGCCCCTCTCCATAGCGATATATGGCCGCGGCGCCGTAGTACGGGAAAAGATAGGACATGTTGTGTGCCGCACGTGTGCTGCACCGTACCGCTCCCGTAGGGCGCCGTGAGCCCATAGAAGTGTATGGGGGACGTGTATCGGCCGCATATACGTCGGCCGTATGTACGTCCCCCATACTGTAGTGTGAATGTAGCCTTAGATCCATCTCTGTAGGCACTTTGGCTGTCACCCCAAAACTTAGTTGGCCACACAGGTTGAGCGACTCAAGGCATCATCTTGCAGTACTGGGTAGCCCTGGATGTCCTACGTTTAGAGCTATTTTAAAGCAACACTTTCTGGGCTTCCTGGGACTGTATAAGGAGCAAGTAAGATGGGTAGTGGCTGAATTATCATTGGAGCTCCTACTCCACAATTCTTCCTATACAGGGCGACCGTGGAGGGAAGCTTAAATGATAATTATGGGGAACAAATTAAGATTGTTTTTGTGGTGCCTGGAGTTTTCCACCTGATTCTGGGTATTTTTGAGCTGCTGATTCTAAAAATGCCTTCCATTCCTTTCTAGTACCTCTAGTTTATGAGATGTTGAGCGTTTCCATCAAGAAATAAGTACAATAGAAAACAGAATGATACCAAGGACGGGCGGGATTCACATAAGACAAACGATTACTGTTGGAGCATCCAGCTTGAATCTTATCAGTGGAAATAACAGAAATGAGGATTCAGCGACCTGATGGAAAATCTCTAGTTTACAGCCACTAACTATGACATTAATTTATTCATTAGTTGACATTAATATCAAAATTTATTTAGCACAGTATTGAGAAGTGACTAGTTTGAGCAGCATATACTTTGTAAGGTGGCAATGCCAGATCTCCAAAAGTAGAGCTCATAGGGCACTGGTCGCGAACCTATGGCACGAGTACCAGAGGAGGCACTCGGAGCCCACTCTTTGGGCAACCAGGCCATCACCCAGCACAAAGGTCACCATTCAGGACTCCTCCTCCTGCAGTCAAAGGCAGCCCAGAATCTGTACACAGCAGGGAGCAATAAATTACTTTAAATTGGCATTTGGCACTTTGTGAAAAAATATGTGGCTTTTGGTTACAGTTTTGGGCACTCAGTCTCTAAAAGGTTCGCCATCACTGTGATAGGGGAAAACAGGTGCCATTTCCAGAATCAGGGCCCCCAGTGTAATCTGAATTTCTCTTCCTTCTATCAACGGTAAATACCAATATGATTGAAAGCTGTGACAGAGCAAGGAGCTATAAGTTGCTGATTAAATTGCAGCGCCTGCATTATTTTATAAATTATTAGGTTTTTGGCTAAAGTTTCTGAAGCCTCTAAAAGGTTAATCATTTCTGTCCTTGGTAGAAAGTAGGTCCTAGGTAGGTACTAGTAGGTCATTGACTAGAAGTCTGGTTGTAGGTCATTGACTAGAAGTCTGGTTGTAGGTCATTGACTAGAAGTCTGGTTGTAGGTCATTGACTAGAAGTCTACTAGTAAGTACAGATGAGCGAGTATACTCGTCCGAGCTTGATGCTCGTTCGAGTATTAAGGTACTCGAAACGGCTCGTTGCTCGGACGAGTATTACCCCTGCTCGAGATCGAGCATTTAATTAAAAAAACACAGTGAAGAACAATGAAGAATAGAATAAAAACAGTGAAAACAGGATCATTTAAGTGAAAAACACAGTGAAAAACACAGTGAAGAATAGATTACAGATGTTCGGCACATCTGCTTACTTGTCGGAAGATACGCGCGGAACGGTACGAACAAAATAGTATGTGAAGAACAATATATATGTGTGAAGAACCCATTGAAGAACACGGTGAGCAGGACAGAGACACCGGGGAGCAGCACAGAGACATCGGGGAGCAGCACAGAGACACCGGTGAAGCGGCAGCACGGAGACATCGGGGAACAGCACGGAGACATCGGGGCAGCGTCAGCAAGGAGACATGGGGCAGCGGCAGCACAGAGACATCGGGCAGCACGGAGACATCGGGCAGCACAGAGACATCGGGCAGCAGGGAGACATCGGGCAGCAGGGAGACATCGGGCAGCACGGAGACATCGGGCAGCACGGAGACATGGGGCAGCGGCAGCACGGAAAGATCGGGCAGCAGGGAGACATCGGGCAGCACGGAGAGATCGGGCAGCAGGGAGACATCGGGCAGCAGGGAGACATCGGGCAGCAGGGAGACATCGGGCAGCACGGAGAGATCGGGCAGCACGGAGAGATCGGGCAGCACGGAGACTTCGGGCAGCAGGGAGACATCGGGCAGCACGGAGACATCGGGCAGCATGGAGACATCGGGCAGCACGGAGACATCGGGCAGCACGGAGACATGGGGCAGCACGGAGACATGGGGCAGCACGGAGACATGGGGCAGCACGGAGACATGGGGCAGCACGGAGACATCGGGCAGCACGGAGACATCGGGCAGCAGGGAGACATCGGGCAGCATGGAGACATCGGGCAGCATGGAGAGATCGGGGAGACTTCAGTGGAAGAAGAGCAGCGGATCCCGGGACAGCGTATCTCCCGACAAGTAAGCAGATGTGCCGAACATTTGCAATCTATTCTTCACTGTGTTTTTCACTTAAATGATCCTGTGGTCACTGTTTTTATTCTATTCTTCACTGTTCTTCACATCTCCTAACTTGTCGGGAGATAATATACGCGCAGTGAAGTGAAGAATAGATTGCAGATGTTAGTATACATCTGCTAACTTATCAGAAGACATTCTTTTTCAATTAATTAACACATTTTATTCCCGAACCATAGTCCCTTTGAAAAATGCTCGAGTCTCCCATTGACTTCAATGGGGCTCGTTATTCGAGACGAGCACTCGAGCATCTGGAAAAGTTTGTCTCGAATAACGAGCACTCGAGCATTTTAGTGCTCGCTCATCTCTACTAGTAAGTCATTGACTAGAAAGCTGCACAAAGTCAAACAGCTGCTGGTAAAAAATTTTATATATATATGTTATCCATTATAGGATGTCAACTGTAAATATTTACATTTTGTATCCTTGAGAATAGACACCTAAGGTCCAGTTCACACCTATACCTACCTAGAACAGAGAGTGTAATGGAAACCAAAAATGGAAGATGAACAAAAAGTCTTTCGTTCCCCATTACTTTCCCACATTACTATTTACATCTCACAACACAGTGAAAAACACAGTGAAGAATAGATTACAGATGTTCGGCACATCTGCTTACTTGTCGGAAGATACGCGCGGAACGGTACGAACAAAATAGTATGTGAAGAACAATATATATGTGTGAAGAACACGTTGAAGAACACGGTGAGCAGGACAGAGACACCGGGGAGCAGCACAGAGACACCGGGGAGCAGCACAGAGACACCGGGGAAGCGGCAGCACGGAGACATCGGGGAGCAGCACAGAGACACCGGTGAAGCGGCAGCACGGAGACATCGGGGAACAGCACGGAGACATCGGGGCAGCGGCAGCAAGGAGACATGGGGCAGCGGCAGCACGGAGACATCGGGCAGCACGGAGACATCGGGCAGCAGGGAGACATCGGGCAGCAGGGAGACATCGGGCAGCACGGAGACATGGGGCAGCGGCAGCACGGAAAGATCGGGCAGCAGGGAGACATCGGGCAGCACGGAGAGATCGGGCAGCAGGGAGACATCGGGCAGCAGGGAGACATCGGGCAGCAGGGAGACATCGGGCAGCACGGAGAGATCGGGCAGCACGGAGAGATCGGGCAGCACGGAGACTTCGGGCAGCAGGGAGACATCGGGCAGCACGGAGACATCGGGCAGCACGGAGATATCGGGCAGCAGGGAGACATCAGGCAGCATGGAGACATCGGGCAGCATGGAGACATCGGGCAGCACGGAGACATCGGGCAGCACGGAGACATGGGGCAGCACGGAGAAATGGGGCAGCACGGAGACATGGGGCAGCACGGAGACATGGGGCAGCACGGAGACATCAGGCAGCAGGGAGACATCGGGCAGCATGGAGAGATCGGGGAGACTTCAGTGGAAGAAAAGCAGCGGATCCCGGGACAGCGTATCTCCCGACAAGTAAGCAGATGTGCCGAACATTTGCAATCTATTCTTCACTGTGTTTTTCACTTAAATGATCCTGTGGTCACTGGTTTTATTCTATTCTTCACTGTTCTTCACATCTCCTAACTTATCGGGAGATAATATACGCGCGGTGAAGTGAAGAATAGATTGCAGATGTTAGTATACATCTGCTAACTTATCAGAAGACATTCTTTTTCAATTAATTAACACATTTTATTCCCGAACCATAGTCCCTTTGAAAAATGCTCGAGTCTCCCATTGACTTCAATGGGGCTCGTTATTCGAGACGAGCACTCGAGCATCTGGAAAAGTTCGTCTCGAATAACGAGCACTCGAGCATTTTGGTGCTCGCTCATCTCTACTAGTAAGTCATTGACTAGAAAGCTGCACAAAGTCAAACAGCTGCTGGTAAAAAATTTTATATATATATATATGTTATCCATTATAGGATGTCAACTGTAAATATTTACATTTTGTATCCTTGAGAATAGACACCTAAGGTCCAGTTCACACCTATACCTACCTAGAACAGAGAGTGTAATGGAAACCAAAAATGGAAGATGAACAAAAAGTCTTTCGTTCCCAATTACTTTCCCACATTACTATTTACATCTCACAAATCCATTATTTATGATTGGAAAAAAATATTTGGCAAACAATGGTGTAAAAATAGCCTAAGAGTAAGTTTATATGATGGCTATGACCACTATATGACCAAAAATTAGAGTCGATATCTACTCTTGGGTTTTCTGGTGCGGATTTCACAAAAAGATTCAATAATTAAGAGGTAGGCCACCTTTAGCTTTAAACATGGGCAATGGATTGACTAAATAACCTACTCTCTCTCCCAGCCCCTCACCCATCACTTTGCTCTGGTACCAACTTGTCTCTGCAGTGTCCCTGTTTAGGAAGGATCAACATTAGAGATGAGCGAGCACTAAAATGCTCGGGTACTCGTTATTCGAGACGAACTTTTCCCGATGCTCGAGTGCTCGTCTCGAATAACGAGCCCCATTGAAGTCAATGGGAGACTCGAGCATTTTTCAAGGGGACCAAGGCTCTGCACAGGGAAGCTTGGCCAAATACCTGGGAACCTCAGAAAAGGATGGAAACACCACGGAAATGGACAGGAAACAGCAGGGGCAGCATGCATGGATGCCTCTGAGGCTGCATAATCGCACCATTATGCCAAAATTATGGGCAACAGCATGGCCATGACAGAGTGACAGAATGAAGCTAGATAGCATCTAAAACATCCAATAATTGACCCTGACACAATAGGGGACGGCATGCAGAGGCAGCGGCAGCAGGCTAGAGAGTGGCATGGCGACATACCCTAAATGGACTCAGGCTTCAAACCAATGGGTGGCAGAGAGCAACCAAAGGAGGTGAGCAAGAAGCGCTCAAATAATATCGGTACATGATAAAAGTTTGCCAGTATATTTTGTGGATTACACAGCAGGGTGGCGACAAAGTCAACATGGAAGCCATGAAAACAACCCAAAATTCTGCCTGACACAGCTCGTTTGATAAGGGGACCATGTATGGAGGCAGTGAACTAGTAGTAGATTAAAGGTGCTGCAGTTAAAACTATGTTAGTTGGATCTTGGCATGGAGCTGGCGCTCCGCTGCCAGGCGAGCTTTCGCCAATCCAAGCCCCTGTCTCTAGGCTACTCCCCAAACAGCACTTCTAAGAACCTTTTGTATAAGATCAAGTGTAGTAGCGTTCTTATAAGTTTGGGATATGGCGGGTGAGGGGAATGTAAACAGATGCGCAAGAAGCGCTGAAATAATATCGGTAAATGATAAAAGTTTGCCAGTATTTTTTGTGGATTACACAGCAGGGTGGCGACAAAGTTAACAAGTTTGTTGTGGAAGCCATGAAAACAACCCAAAATTCTGCCTGACACAGCTCGTTTGATAAGGGGACCATGTATGCTTACAGTTCATGCCAGTCGCTGCACTGGCTGCCAGTCTCCTTTCGAATACAGTTTAAAATAATAACCCTCATTCATAAAGCTCTGTATAATGCTGCACCCCCCTACCTCTCCTCTCTTATCTCAGTCTATCGCCCAACCCGTGCTCTTAGATCCGCCAGTGATCTTAGATTAACCTCTACCCTAGTGCGGACCTCTCACTCGCGTCTCCAAGACTTCTCTAGAGCTGCACCAATTCTATGGAATGCTCTGCCCCGGACTATCAGACTAATACCTAACCTCCAAAGTTTCAAACGTGCTCTTAAAACCCATTTCTTTAGGCAAGCCTATAACACTCATTAACTGCATGAAGTTTTAACTCTTCTACTAACCCGTCCTGTGTCGTCCTCCCATCTGTTATCCAGCAACCAACAGGCACCAGACTTCTCTGCAGTCCCATTCACCCTGGACCTGGTATATAAGATGACGGCTGAGTGGTTCAAGCGACAGCAATTCCATTTATTATATTTTGTTCTATTCCCTAAGAAGAATGGCTTGACCATTAAATATTCTTTTACCTCGTGTTACCCCATCATCTTCATAAACCGTAAGCTCTGGCGAGCAGGGACCTCACTCCTGTTGTTCCATACAAATGTTGTGCTCTGTTACATTACATTTGTATTTGTTTCCTATGATTTGTAAAGCGCTATGGAATATGATGGCGCTATATAAATAAAGATTATTATTATTATTATTATGGAGGCAGTGAACTAGTAGTAGATTAAAGGTGCTGCAGTTAAAACTATGTTAGTTGGATCTTGGGATGGAGCTGGCGCCCCGCTGCCAGGCGAGCTTTCGCCAATCCAAGCCCCTGTCTCTAGGCTACTCCCCAAACAGCACTTCTAAGAACCTTTTGTATAAGATCAAGTGTAGTAGCGTTCTTATAAGTTTGGGATATGGCGGGTGAGGGGAATGTAAACAGATGCGCAAGAAGCGCTGAAATAATATCGGTAAATGATAAAAGTTTGCCAGTATATTTTGTGGATTACACAGCAGGGTGGCGACAAAGTTAACAAGTTTGATGTAGAATGCCCTGTAATAGCTCTTGGGCGGTGTGCCTTTTATCGCCTAGGCTCAGCAGTTTGAGCACCGCCTGCTGTCGCTTAGCGACGGCACTGCTGCTGTGCCTAGAGCTAGCGACTGATGGCGCCATGCCCACGGATGGTAATTCGGAGGAGGAGGTGGAGGAGGGGTGGGAGGAGGAGGAGGCATAGTAGGCCTTTGAGACCTGGACCGAGGTAGGCCCCGCAATCCTCGGCGTCGGCAGTATATGACCAGCCCCAGGGTCAGACTCGGTCCCAGCCTCCACCAAGTTAACCCAATGTGCCGTCAGCGATATATAGTGGCCCTGCCCGGCAGCACTCGTCCACGTGTCCGTGGTCAGGTGGACCTTGTCAGAAACGGCGTTGGTCAGGGCACGGATGATGTTGTCTGACACGTGCTGGTGCAGGGCTGGGACGGCACATCGGGAAAAGTAGTGGCGGCTGGGGACCGAATACCGAGGGGCGGCCGCCGCCATGAGGTTGCGAAAGGCCTCGGTCTCTACTAGCCTATAGGGCAGCATCTCCAGGCTAAGCAATCTGGAGATGTGGACATTAAGGGCTTGGGCGTGCGGGTGGGTTGCTCTATATTTTCTTTTCCGCTCCAGCGTCTGGGGTATGGAGAGCTGAACGCTGGTGGATGCTGTGGAGGATCGTGGAGGCGACGATGGGGTTTTTGTGGCAGGGTCCTGGGCAGGGGGCTGACTGTCAGCTGACACAGGGGAAGGAGCAGTGGTGTGCACGGCCGGAGGTGAACGGGCTTGGTGCCACTGATTCGGGTGTTTAGCATTCATATGCCTGCGCATACTGGTGGTAGTTAAGCTAGTAGTGGTGGAACCCCTGCTGATCCTGGTTTGGCAAACGTTGCACACAACAGTCCGTCGGTCATCCGGTGTTTCCTTAAAGAACCTCCAGACTTCTGAAAATCTAGCCCTCGCCACGGGAGCCCTTGCCACGGGAGCTTCACTACCTGACACATTTGGCGCTGATTCACCTGCTCTGGCCCTGCCTCTCCGTCTGGCCCCACCACTGCCTCTTCCAACCTGTTCTGCTATAGGACTCTCTTCCGTCTCAGAAGCACTGTGTTCACCCGGCCTCTCAACCAAGCTTGGGTCTGTCACCTCATCATCCTCCGATCCCTCAGTCTGCTCCCCCCTCGGACTTCCTGCCCTGACAACAACTTCACCACTGTCTGACAACCGTGTCTCCTCATCGTCGGACACCTCTTTACACACTTCTTCCACTACGTCAAGAAGGTCATCATCACCCACAGACTGCGACTGGTGGAAAACCTGGGCATCGGAAAATTGCAACCGGACAAGTGGTTTGTGACTGTGGGAAGGGTCCAGAAAACAGTTCCTCAGAGTATGGCGGTTCAAATGCCAAATTTTCCTGGGAGGGGGCAGACTGGGGGGGAGGAGGCTGAGGTGCAGGAGCTGGAGGAGTGCCGATTTCGGTGACATGGGTTGACTGCGTGGAAGACTGACTGGTGGACAAATTGCTCGAAGCATTGTCGGCAATCCACGACATCACCTGTTCGCACTGTTCTGGCCTCAACAGTGCTCTACCACGAGTCCCAGTAACTTGAGACATGATGAACCTAGGGAGTGTAGCTCTGCGGCGTTCCCCTGCTCCCTCATCAGCAGGTGGTGTCTCACCCCACCCAGGACCACGGCCTCTGACCCCTGCAGTAGATGGACGCCCACGTCCAGGCCCTCGTCCTCGTCCTCTACCCCTAGCCCTCGTGTTAAACATTTTGAAAATGAAAGTTATATAACTTTAATTTTTTTTTTAACTGTTTTTTGTGTTTTTTTGTGTTTTTTAGATTTTTTTTGTGTTTTTTAGTTTTTAAAACCAAACAATGCTATCCTATTGCTATGGCTATTTTCTAGCCAAGTATGAAAGCACACTGATGAGATGACGCTGAGTTATGAAAAAATAAAAGGAAAATAAAAAGGAAATGGCAGACTGTGCCTAATTGAAATCCAACCCCTAATAAATTTTCCCACTTCGGTCTTTGCGATGGATATGTGCGTCACTAAGCGCTAAACACAGCGGTCGCAAGTCTCACTCCAAATTCCTCACAATTGGCTAGTATATGCACTGCAGCAAGGACAGCCACCAGCAGATCAACCAGAAATAAAATATATATAACGCTATTGTAGGCGTAAGTAAGCCGTTTGGATTCTCCTTTGGCTATTTTCTAGCCAAGTATGAAAGCACACTGATGAGATGACGCTGAGTTATGAAAAAATAAAAGGAAAATAAAAAGGAAATGGCAGACTGTGCCTAATTGAAATCCAACCCCTAATAAATTTTCCCACTTCAGTCTTTGCGATGGATATGTGCGTCACTAAGCGCTAAACACAGCGGTCGCAAGTCTCACTCCAAATTCCTCACAATTGGCTAGTATATGCACTGCAGCAAGGACAGCCACCAGCAGATCAACCAGAAATAAAATATATATAACGCTATTGTAGGCGTAAGTAAGCCGTTTGGATTCTCCTTTGGGGTGGATATGTGTGTCACTAAGAGCTAAACACAACGGTAGCAAGTCCCCCTGCAAATTCCTCACAATATGGTACTAGCTGCACTACTAGTGCCAGCAAGCCCAGCCACAAGCAAACAAAAAAAAAAAAGTATAACGTTATTGTAGCCCTAAGAAGGGCTGTTGGGTTCTTGTTGAATCACTCCTGCCTAACAGTAATCTACTAGCACCCTAACGCTGTCCCTGACCAGCAGCAGCTCTCTCCCTAGCGGCATCCAGACACAGAATGATCCGAGCAGCGCGGGCAGCGGCTATTCTATCCCAGAGTCACCTGATCTGGCCAGCCAACCACTGCTATCGACGTGTAAGGGTACCACGTCATGCTGGGTGGAGTGCAGAGTCTCCTGGCTTGTGATTGGCTCTGTTTCTGGCCGCCAAAAAGCAAAACGGCGGGAGCTGCCATTTTCTCGAGCGGGCGAAGTATTCGTCCGAGCAACGAGCAGTTTCGAGTACGCTAATGCTCGAACGAGCATCAAGCTCGGACGAGTATGTTCGCTCATCTCTAATCAACATCATAGGTCGCGAGCATTAAATCCCACTGTCATTATTGTTCATGCGCTGGACAGAGAAGATAGAGGAAGACAAAGAAAAAAGAAGTACACGGGAGGATTGAGACAACACTGGAGAATTCATAATGTAGGTAAGTTTGACAAATGTTTGTTAGCTTAAGCCTTGCTAAATTTCTCCAAAAATTTGGTTTGGTTCCGAATCAAGTTACTCGGAGCCGTCAGAAACTAATCAGAAAAAAAATTTGGATTATATTTGGTGCCAGAAAATTCATCCCAAATCCATGAATCATTGAATAGATATGCTCATCGCTTACCTTTACCCTCGTTAAACTTGTCAGCACAATATGAAAGTGGAATGAGCTTCATGGAGAGTATATATGTGAAGGTTTCACAAACAAGTGAAATATTTAAATTTTTTCCATGCTGCCCTTAATTCTTCTCTTTATAGATATAGTTGATTAGAATAAGCATAATGAAATCATAAAACATACTGTAGATAATATGGCATAACAGTGTACATGCAATAAACACAGTGATATCTACTCAGTAATGTTACAGGAAATATAAAAACCTACCAGATGTCGGTGATAGAGACCATCTTTTTGTAATGCATTAACTCAGCAAAAACTATGATCTATATATAATATTTTTAAATATACAGTAGATATTTCAAAATTGTCTAATATTGTTATGCAGGGTCTGAAACTAACATACAGAGACTGTGTGTCCTGAGACTATCCCTGCCTAACTGCCTAACCTAACCTAAGTGGTAGGTAGATAACTGCTCCCTTCCTGCACCAAAGTGTAAAAACAGAGACATAAAGAAAGGTAATACAAACAGAAAGGGATATTTGTGAAATACAAGTCAGAAACAAGAGAGCAATCATGTACAAATTCGGAAGGCAAATGGTTAGTCAAAGAATAATGTAAAAGATTAAAGATATCAGAAAACAGAAGACAGCATAAACACAACGAACTTACTAAGTACCATAGTATAGCACAGACAAAGAGCCCTGGTCCTCAAAACATTATAGGGCAAATGCAAATGTATTTTGTTATTTGCACCTATTTTTTCCCTTTTCTTTTTGCATTTTTTTTGCCTTTGCACATTTTTGACGCCTTTTTTGCCACTTACTGAAACTCGTGGTGCACTGATTTTCATGCTTTGTGCCAAATTCATCTTTTAACTGTGCATGCTGACAGAGGTTGGCACACGATTTACCACTTACTTGGGCCTAAAAAGTCACAAAAAATTTAGCAAAAACACTCCAGTCCCAACCACATCCAAAAAATTGGATCAGATCTCTGACACCCGTCTCTGTCAATCACAGTAGATTAACTATTAGTGAACCAGAGCAGAGTTCACAGGAAACAGACAGGTGTGGTCAATCAAGGCTGCTCGCAGGTTATAAACCAGTGTTCAGGGTAGCAAGAGTGAAACAAATTTAAATCATCGGTGTGTTCCTATCTGTACTTTATGGATAGAGGATGACGTTGGTACAAGTATCTTATTATTAAGAATTATTGAGATAGGGGATCTGGATTCTCCAAAATGCATCTTGGGAGATAAGAAGTTACCCGCTTCTGGATTTTGGTCTTCTGATCTTCCGTCTGGTGCACATAGAAAGCCCTATTGTCGGAGACAGCACTTTTCAGCTCTGGAATTTCGTAATGCAAACCAATGTAAGAATGAACCCAATTGAGAAAAAGTCATCCTTCAAAGTCTACCAAATAAACAATGCTATATTGCTTCTGCCAGACATATTTACCCTCTAATAGCTGTGAGGAATTGTCAACTCTATTTCACAAATCAGGATCCATAAATCTTAGATGCTTTAAACGTAGCCCTCGTCATACGCGCAGTAGACATTTCCATGGCAAACCTACTGGAGGAAATGACTGAAAAAGTAATTCATTACAGAGGTTGTATTATTGAAATTTCTGTTAGCGACTAATAACATTCATTGACAACCTCCAAATAGTGTAATCAGTCTCAATGTCACAACTCCAACACTGGGGACTCTTAGCTCAATTTTTTGTGTGTGTGTGTAGTCTCATATTTTAACAACATCATTCAGCAGGAACCTAATTCTACGAGAAGAGAGAGATTCAGACGACTTTGGTATTGTGCGTAGGTGAATATAATTTACATATGTGCCTCTCACACCCGAGTAGATTTATTAACATTTTTGTGCTTTTTTCTTTTCTTTTTGCTTAATTTATCACATTTGGAAGAAAGTCTTATTGGGTTTAGTTTCATTTAAAATAGTTTCATTGGGCAAGTGTCTGACATTTCTTTTGCAGATGTCTATGTGGGTTGATATAATGGGACACATTTACTTACCCGTCCCGTTAACGCCGCCGATCCGGAATGTCCGACGAGGATTCGGGTCTGCCGCGTTTCACTAAGATTACGCATCCAATTTCCTGCGTGTGTCGCTTCCCTGCTGAGGTCACCTTCTTCTTTCCGGTGCATGTGAGTGCAGATTCTGCGACATAATTTGGTTTTTAAATTCCGCTGTTTGTCCGAATCAGTCGGGTTGTCCGATGTCCACGCCCACCGATTTGTGTCCCATGCAAGCCGGCGCCAATGCACCACAATCTGATTGCATGCGCCAAAAACCTGGGGCAATTAAGGGCAAAACGGTAAAAAGTCAGGAACCCAACAAAATGCGGACCCTTAGTAAATGTGCCCCAATGTTTCATAAAAGATATGCAATTGTTTTTTTCATGCAAAAAAAAAACTTTTAGGTATACCTGTCCCTAAAGATTCCCATTCCAAAAAAGCAGCATTCGAAAACTTCCGCCACTAGACGCCAAGACAGCAACGAGTATCTATAACAGTGACGGTGAACTTTTTAGAAGCCAAATCTCAAAACTATAGCCAAATACCCACTTGTAAATCACAAAGTGCTGACACAGCAATTTAATCAGCAACATATTGCTCCCCGCTCTGCCACATCCTGCAATTGTATTCAGATCATTGTAATGTCCCTCCTGGAAGGAGAAATCTGGGGGCAAGAGTTACAATGATAATCCAACCTTGATCACACCTCTGCAGTGCTAGGAAGCCGAAGAAGTGTTGCTTTAAATAGTGCTCAATCCTCGGCTACCTATGACCATGGGAGGATGCTTTGAGACCCTCTTTCTGGAAAACTATGTGCCTAAGTGCCACCGAGCCACAGGTTTGCCACCACTGCCACCAGACAGAGGGATCATAACACAGGTGGTCCAAATCAAGTTGTGCCATATTTCTTCTCCATGAGTAGTTTGAGCCTTCTCAAGTATTTTATACTAGTATATTTAGGAAGGAGAAAGCAGTCCAAGGGTCACAATTCCCTTAATTCTACAGAGATGTCTAGGTCATGTTATTGCAACGTGAGCAAACACCAGGAGGGAGGTTGCCTCCTGCATGCCCACCGTGATGTTTGCTTTGATCATGACTATGTTCCACCTGTATGTACATGTTGAAAATGATTCAACTTCTGCAGTACATTGTTGAGTTAAAAGTGGGTCTTCTTATTCTGGGTAAAAGCCCTGAAAGAGCAATTTTTTTGTTAGAAAAATCTCCTAAAGGCACACAGCTTCAGCCATGGCTTCTGATCTCCAACACTAATGATACTGATGGGCCAAGAGTGTTGACATCATGTTTAAAAGCAAGTGAATCGATTCGTAGTTTCGATGAGAATCTGCCAATTTTCTGGCAATTAATCTGATTGACTGTTAAGGTTAGGGATTAAGTCAATGGACATGTCCAGAACAGACATGAGTGGAGATGAGAGAATCACTGAAAATTCAATTTGCTAAAGTTTCCCTCAATTTTTCAAAAGATTTGTTTCAGGTCCGAATTGAAATGGTCCCAACCGATGATGCTCCAAAACCGATGTTGCTCCTCTAGAACAGTGATATTTTTAGAAAAAGGTCCTATCACATTTTATTCATTTAATACCATTTTTTTCGAAAGGGTTATGGTTAGGTTTTGTTAAAAAAATATATGTTTTAAAGGAGTAGAGGAGGTTATGTACCAATTTCAAGAACAACTGGATCAACAATTGGTCTTTTGAAGAAAAAGTAATGCCCCGCACCATCGCCGGCTGCACCCACCGCTCTCCTGCCCCCCCCCCCCCTTTTCTGGCATGAAGGTGGCAGATTGTGCAAAATAATTGCAAGTGCTAGCAATAAGTTAGCTTTTGCAATTATTTCAGGGCTTATACATCACTGATGTGGCGCAGAGGGCCTGATAAATATCCCTCTATGTGTGTATAAGATGTGTATAAACTGTATGTGCGTATAAGATGTATATACTGTATGTATTAGTGTATAAATGTCTATATGAGTGGATAAATGTGTGTGATTTTATAAACATTTGTGAGTATACAGATATGTTTATATTTTTAAGGGGAAGGGAGCCCCATTTAGAAGTCTGCTATGGGGCCCACCCTCTCCTAGTTACACCCCAGCCATCAAGGGTAGAAAAAAGAGGTATTTTATGTCACATCTACATATGTAGTGTAGGCAGAATAATTATAGATTTACTTATTTATGTAATAGTACTCACTGGATTATATATGGTAAATAGTTTACTACATGTCAGGACTCGGTCAGTGAACCGTCTGGACCACCACGGGAGATGGTACTTGTCGACACTTGGGACCGGAGTCTAAGTGGCATCTGGTCTTCACCAAAGCCTGTTCCACAGGTGCAACTAGCCCACGGTGGAAGCCAAGGTCGCGGTACAGAATCAGAGTCTAGGCTCGAGGTCAGGTACAAGCAGGTTGTCAGGGCAGGCAGCAGAGATGCAGATTCAGGGTCAAGTCCTAGGTCAAGTCCGAGGGAGCGCAGAACAGGAACGCAGGAGGGAAGCTTTCTCAATGGCAAAAAGCTCAAAGATCCGGCGGGGAGTGAAGGGAGCCGCCAGTCTTTATGGGAAACCCGGAAATGCCAGTGCCAATCAGCGATGCGCTTGGCCTTTAACATGCACACGGCCTAGCCTGAACAGGAGCGGGAGCGTGGAGAGGTAAGTGCGGGTCGGAGCAGCGCCGCCACTGAGAGGGGCATGGGTGTGCCTGTGATCCACAGCATGGATCGCAGGGACACCCGTGACACTACAGCTACATTAAAATGGACAGTATCTTCTTTACTTGGTCTGGTCTACTACCAACCATCCACGAAGCTTTACTCTATGCAAACACCACAAACCCACTTACTGTATTATATGTCCTATATTATGTTTTTTTAAAAATTATTTTTGTTCAGTATGAAACAAAGGCATTCAGCTACTGGGGATGAATTCAGTGCACAGCCCGCGTGACAGCTTGATCTTATGATGATGACGGCTTGAAACCCTTATTTAATTTTTCTTTCAATCTTTAGAACTTTTTTTAATGAATCAGTTTTAAATGTATTACCGCACTTCTGCATCTCTTCTCCGACAGATGAGTCAGATCTGAATCTTCGTGACGATCCTTCAAGTTTTTCAATCAATGTAGCACCGTTATTTGCTACTGAGATTTCTTGATTCTTTTCTTAAAGTCTACTTCTTTTTTATGGTCGGTAAGGGAAGTTGTAGAGTGTTATTGCAGGCAGAAAACAAATTACTTTTGTATGAAGTAATCAAAAATTAACAATTTTTAGCAATTGCTCAAAATCTACAATAAAAATGTTACAGGAAGTCCCCAACTTAAGGACACTTAACTTACAGATGACCCCTGGTTACAGACGGTCCTCTGCGTACCCTCAGGCTACAATGATCAACTGTTAGGGGGAAATTAGGAGAAACAGGGCCCCATAGCAGACTTTTGAATGCGGTCCCACTTACCCCTTTGAAAATATGCATACAGTATATACACACCATGTAGTCATACAGTACCATATACACCCATGCATTATATACACAGACATACAGCATATACACATCACATATGCACATACCTTTAGAGCATCTACAGATCACATATACACACATATAGCATGTTTACATCTAGTACCCCAGGTTCCGGGGGCCCCTGACACTGTGGGCCCCATAGCAGCTGCTATGGCTGCTACCCCTGATCAACTGTAAGAGTTATCAGAGTTGTCTGCAATAAAGTTTTATTGTTAATACTTTTGGAACTCCCCAAAAAACAACACTTTTTTGACTGTATTTATACATACAAAATATGCATGTTCTAACTTACATGCAAATTCAACTTAAGAACAAACTTAAAGATCCTACCCTTGGGACTGCTTGTATTTTCATAATTAATTTACTTTGGATAGTACCACACCAGGTGTTTTGCTTGGCAGAGGGCTTAGTATTCATCGTGTCTCAGGCGCAGCTAGCGTTATGGACTGGCATGTTGAGCAATCCATTTTTACTCCATTCAGTGCTGGTTAGACTTTTCCCCTGGCCCTTGTAAATCTACTTTCTCTATTGTACTTTTGCTGTGTTTTCTGACTCGTGCTCTTGAAACTTGTGACTTGTTCTATTTGCCTCACAATTCCCAACTCACTGCCATCTTGGGTTTGATGCAATTAGCTGAGCCTCACTTTTGTCTGTCTGTCTTTTGATTATTTATCTGTTTTGTGCACACATCCAAAGTAGGGGCTGTTGTCCAGTTGTTTCCTGCAGGTAAGCACAGTGTGGGCAAGTTGGCAGGCACATAGTTATTGGAAAGAGCAGTGCTTGAACTTTCTTGCTGTGAAAACTATCTAACATTGAGTTTTTCGAAGTTATATAATGCACCAGATGTTTGACAGTTGCTGATTCTAAGTAATGAGCCTGTTTTATGGTTCACCAGGAATATAATTTTGGCCAAAAATACACCAAAATTTTATTATATTAAAATTAGCAAAACATTTTATTAATTTTAAACAGGTTGTCCGACTGCTTTAAAAATTCTGCAGGTGGGCCAGGGAGGGATTTAAAAAAAAACAAAATTGTACTCACCTCCTCCATCGCTCCCTGTGTCCCGTGCTGCCGTCTCTGTTTGTTGGCAGGGGCACAGAAGTTCAGTACATGATGCAGTGGCTGTGAAGGCGTGGCTGGCCACCTCAATTGCCGGAAGTGGACTCAGCACAGCTTCCGTGCCCCTGCAAATAAACAGGGGCACGGCACGGGGAGACGATGACTTGGGGTCACTCCACTTTCTGATAAGTCCTCATCAGAAAAGACACAGAAAAATGAAAATAATAAATGCAGTCTCTTTAGATTTTGGCATAAAATCTAAAAAGTTTGACCAAAACAGACGTACACCAAAATGTTTAACATTTTTTCCTTCCAAAGAACTGGAACAAATTCCTTAATTAATATCCGCACTGTCTATTGATGGATTAAGATAAATTAAGATTTACTTAAGGGTTCCCTCAATGATAATGGAGCTATACAGATAAAATCAGGACAGTGTTATTAAAGTACATCAAATATTAACCGTGACAAACAGATGTGGGCCAGACAAAAATAAATAAATTTGGAGACAATCAAATTTAAAGGAAACCTACCATTTGATATGATGCATTATGAAGCAAACACACATTGAGAATGCTGCAGCTACACTGATGCAGGATCGTATCTTGGTTAATCCCTGAGCTGAGTGGTTTTGCTGAAAAAACAATTATAACATTCAGGACCTTGGGAAAGCTGGGACAGGCTGGCTGACACATTACACGGAGCTTGGAATCACAAATGGCGGTTAGTCATGCATGACTAATCAACCTGAGCTGGATCACTCATACACAGGAGCTGGGGGATAGTGCAGCAATTGATTATTCTTTTTGGCAAGGAGAAAAGCTATTGCATCATATTCTCCTGCAGAGAAAAATTCACCTGCTAGGAGAAGTGCGGAAGCAAGCGCTGAAGAAGCCATAGCCCACTCAGCAGAGGGATTAACCAAGATATGATCCTGCATCAGTGTAGCTACAGCATTCTCAAGGTATGTTTGCTTCATAATGCATCAAATCAAATGGTAGGTTTCCTTTAATTGTGCTCCGCAGATATTGTCCTCTAGAAGCAATAGCACCCACAAAGTAGTTTTACCAATTATAATGATCCTTAAAATTTTATATCAATTGAAATATTGTAGCCCCCTAACAAATTATGTAAACCTGAGGGCCCTTAGCTCAAAGCAGAGTGTGTGACAACATAAACACTACAATACAACCACTGTCCCCATAATGACTGAACCGAGACAAGATTTCCCATAAGACTATACCAAGATGGGTAGTCCCCCGAAAGGGTCCCTACAAGTCAAGATGTCTTGTCCAAATAAAAATAAGTTAGAAAATGCTCACCTAACCTTATTTCAGGATCTCTCACAGGTTGAAAGCTGCATCAGAAGGATGGGTGGTGGAAGACATGTTGACCTCATTTCATCGTCGTGATCTGTAGATCTGCCCTCTCACAGAACAAAGGCCTAAATTAAGCTTTGGTCTACAAGGGTTAACAATGGAGCACAAAGCAAATATCAATCTAAGCGACCATTAGACAAATGAAAAGTAGTTATCCTTTACAATCACAGTTTTAAACAGTTGCAAGGACACATCTCAAACTGGAAGCTACAGCAAACAAAAAACATAAAACTAATGAACAATCTTAGAAAGGACAACATTACACTTAATTATTTTTTCTGAAGCTTTAAGTTCTTATTAAGTCCACACCTCCCTTTCTTCCTGGACATCAGCAAACTTAAATTACGCATCAATGACTCATCCCTATGCCTGAAAAAAAAAAATGTTTCCCGCTAGAACTTGTTAATTAAAAAATCTTGTATTTTCCCACTCTGTCTCTATGTACGTTCTCCTGTATTTTTCTAGCTTCGCTTCCAATTAACATATTTTTATGCTTCTTCTTTCTGTCTGTGTCTTTTCACAACACAGGCTGAACAGGATATATAAATATCACGTATGTGAAATTTTTATCCAAACAGATCCTCTGACGTACAGAAAGAAATAGTGTCACCGATTTTTTTTGGTGTTATAAATTTTAATACAAACAACGATAACTGAAAAATAACTGAAAATAACTGAATGTGGAGTTATTTGATCTGCTTTGGAAACAAAGATAAGTTTCATTTCATGGCAGAGAAAATTCTAGATTGCTGTTACTTTTAGCATTGGCTGCATTTAGTGGTCTACGTTTGGGTCACTTGGGTGTAGAGACTCTTTTCAGACCTTATCAGCCACATTGGAGCTTATTTACTAAGGATCGCGGAACGCATTTTTGTCGGATCCTCCGTTTTTGTGATTTGAGCCGCTGGGACAGGTATTTAACTGGGGATTGTGTTGCATGCGTTCGGATTGTGGCGCCGCTGCACTGGCTTTCATGCAACAGAAATCGGGGGGCGTGCCGTCAGACGATCCGACTGATTCGGACAGAGCATGGGATTTAAATTTCAATTTGTGTCGCAAGATCAAGCACTTAAATGCACCAGGAAGAAGAAGGTGAACTGAGCGGGGAAACGACACATGCAGGATATCGGGTACACGATCTTAGTGAATCGTGGCACGGTACATTCCGGCCGGACAATGCACTTGAGGGGAACGCGTCAGGACGGGTAAGTAAATGTGCCTCATTATGTCATTGTGAGTCCGAAACAGCTACCCTGTCGACAGAACTTTTGTCGGATTTTCCGTTTTTGCGAATTGCGCTTCTGGAACAGGTAGTTAACTGGGGATTGTGTCGCACGCGATCGGATTTTTGCACAGCGGCACCAGCTTTCACGCAACAGAAATCGGGGGGCGGGCCATCAGATGTTCCAACTGATTCAGACTGAGCGCGGAATTTAAGATTAAAATTGTGTTGCAAGCAATGCACTTACATGCACCAGGAAAAAGAAGGTGAACTCCGGCGGACCTGAGCGGGGAAGTGACACATGCAGGATATCGGGTGCACGATCTTAGTGAATCGCGGCACAGTGCATTCCGGTCGGACAATGCACTTTCGGGGAATGGGTCAGGACGGGTAAGTAAATGTGCCCCATTATGTAATTGTGAGTCCAAAACAGCTACCCTTTCGACAACAACCAGCTGATTAAGCCGTGGTGAACTGTGATAAGCAACGTGTCCCTGCAAAGAGTAGAACCATTAAGAACATTAGAGATGAACGAATCATTCAAGATTTGATTTTCAAAAACTTTGTCAATTTTTTTAGAAGATTTGGCTGAGGTCTAAAACTATTTGGTCTGAACCTATGTTACTCCAATTATGAAAATTTTTATATAACCCTCTAAAACCATTTTTTTCATGATCAGTTTTGTTCATTTTTTATGATATTTTTATTTTTTTTACTTACCTATCATTCCTCCTAAACTCTGGGATAAATGACATGAGTAGCATTTTAGAAAAAGCAAAAAAGATTCAGATTTGATTTGCTGGCTGAAGAATGGCAGCTTAGTATTGAAACAACCAACAATTATATAATATGGGGAAGACATATCGGAAGTATCATAGAGCAAAACTGTTCTGGTTGCCTAAAGCAACCAATCAGAGCTTAGCTTCCGTTCCCTGACAGCTGTTTATAAAATCAAAGTTGAGCTCTGATTGGTTTCCATGGGCAACTAGAACAGTTGTACCACAGATACTTCTGATTAATCTCTCCCTATGGGTATGTGCACAGAACAGACACAGACAGACAAAAGCGGGATCAACTAATAGTGTCAAAATCAAGATAGCGGTCAGGTTCAAAATCATAGGGAATATAGAACAGTCACTAGTTCCAAGCAAGAGTCAAGACAAAATGCAAACGTACAATAGAGAAGTCTAACCAGGACTGAGGAGTGAGTAAAAATGGAATTTCTCTATGGTGCCTGAAACAGGTATATTTTGTAAGTGTAACTCCAGACAAATAATTTTTTGGTCCCTATGACAATTAGATTTTTAACATTTTGGGTTGACATGGGAACAAGGATCAATAAAGCATCATTGAAGACACCTTACAGTTGATCATTGCAGCCTAGGACTAATATGCAGTACATTTCCAATATCCAGAGAGCTTCCCCAGAAGTCACAGTGGAAAGAGAGGTCCTTTTGCAGCTAGGAGTCATCTATAAGTTGGGTGTCCTTAATCTGCTATTCGTGTGCTATTTATACACACACACTAGCTGTAGCTTCCGAAATTGCCTGGGATAGTAAATAACTGCTCTTAGCTATACCAAAATAGAATGGGTTGACAAAAAATATTTTATATGTATCTATAGACTTTCTCAGGCTGTCTCAGGCTGTCTCTTACCGTCTTGGTCACTGACCTTCTCTGTTACTGACCGTCTCTTTTTTATAAACTTTTTTGACCGCCTCTGTCTCTGACCTTCTCTGTCTCTGATGTCTCTTTCTGTCTCTTTGAGTGACTGTCTGTGACTGTCTTTTTGAGTGACCGTCTAGCACCATCTCTTTGAGTGACTGTCTCTGACCGTCTCTTTGAGTGACTGTCTCTAAAAACTTCTGATTCCATTGACTGTTTTTGACACTCATTCCAGTGACTGTCTCTGTCTCCAAATGTCTCCTAATTGCCCATGACAACCAATCAGAGCTCAAGTTTCATTTTTGCACAGCTGTTTATAAAATTACTGCTGATCTCTAATTGGTTTCCATGGGAAACTGGAACAGTTTACCTCTGACATTTTTTTAAAAATCTCCCCGTACCTCTGTACTCTGTATTCCTATCCATATTAGCTCCATGGTTACCTATAGTAACCAATCACAGCTCAGAACTCATATTAATGACCTGTGGCACAACAGCAACCAATCACGGTTCAGCTTTCAACTGCCACAGCAGCAGCAGCAGCAGCAGACAATAACTCCTGTATATGGTGGTTAGTAAGTGTATTTTGGAAAGCATGGGGTGAAAATTTCAGCTCAAACCCTTGTCTATGATGTTCTCTGAGTCACAGGAAACAACTGTGCAAAATTTGGTGATTGTAAACACAACGGTACAGATTCCTTTATACATACACATACACTCAGCTCTATATATTAGACGAGCTGTAGCTCCCGGCGTTACCCGGGATAGAAAGTAACAAAATAGAATGGGTTAACAAAAAATATCAGAGGATCCTCCTGTGGGCCCTGGTTCAACCCTACTGAATACTGAACCATAGATGTCCAACAGAAACCCAATTTGAAAGCAGCTAGAATCTATTTCCTGGCGGAAAATTAAGAATGGGCCCGGATTATTTTTCTACGGTGGGCCTAAGAGAAACCAGCCTGACACTGTATATATATATATATATATATATATATATATATATATATAGATATAGATATATATATATATATCTATATATATATATATATATAGATATATATATATATATATATATATATATGCATGTATATCAATTGTAGCATAAGTCGACAGCTGTATCTATACCACAAGCATAGCATACAGAGGTAGAATGTACAACGCTCATACATGCTTGGTCTCTATCTGGCCTAAATTATGCTAATGTGTTCACTGGCATGAACCCAAATGACAAGGCAAATTGCCAGTATCACTAGAGCAGACTATAGATGCCAAACATGGCTCCACATGGAGCGTGGCTCTACACAAGTAAGCCACAGATGATATTTCTGATGACAGCAGTGACACATGTTTTTAATGGAACACAGAGCAAATCTAGAATAAAGTATGCAAACTGTAGGGTAATTAGTCATCATCCTCGGCTTGATATGGAGTAGACATGTCTTTATGTTTGATTTACATCCCGAAGTAAGAATCAGAAGACCCGGCTGTAGAAACCAATAAATTATACGTTTAACTGTTTTAATTTTGCCTTCAAACAGTGTTTCTAGGAAAGGACATATGCTTGTAATTTTCATTTAATAGTAATAGATGATGTAAGGACATGAAAATAAATCTTAGTGAACACTGGTGGTATCCAACGCTTTACTCACTGTATTGAAAATAAATTAAAAGGGGTTTTTGAGGGTTGGAAAGGGATGACATGCAATAAAGTGGTTTTCTGGGAATCTCGGAAAAACCCCTGGGGCTGAGGTAATAAAGGGAAATAAATAAAACGTACCCTGCTCCAGCACTAGGTTCTAGAAGTTGACCGGACAAACTGTGCCACCATAGAGGAACCTCCTCCTGTGGAGAGCTCAGATTCCTGGGACAATTCTGGGTTTGGAGGTGTCCCCAGTGAGTGCAGGGGGTTGGGAAGTACAAGCGAGGGACAGACCAGTGGTGGTTGGTGAGGGAGAAGGACTATGCTTACTTCAGGCCTACTTCACCTAGGCTGACGACATCTTGAGGAGCTCCCAACCGAGCGTGTGCCAGCACTGAAAGTGTTCATTGAGGACAATCTGATGCCACTAAGGGAGTCCTTCAGTTGGTGCAGGAGACTGTAGGCTACTTGGGGTTTAAACATCAACCCGACTGATTCGGACTAAGCACGGGATTTAAAATTCTAATTGTGTCACAAGACAATGCACTCACATACACCGGGAAGAAGAAGGCGAACTCTGGCGGACATCAGAGGGGAAGCGACACATGCAGGATATCAGGCGCACGATCTTAGTGACTTAGGTCTTCATCCTCGTCGGACAACGCACCTCAGGGATCGCGACAGGGATTGCACGTGCCCCTCCAGCTACAAGTTGTAATATCACTTTCTGATACTCCCAGTTAGACCGAAGGGTAGCCTCAGTATTCATATGAGACAAGTGACAACCAGATTCTAAATTTATCATTCATTTATCGCATGAGGCAGAGACACCTTATGGACTCCTTAAGGACCCAATTTGCCACTCAAGTTAAGCTCCTAGTTGTCATAGAACATGCTTTCTGAGACATTCTAAGATAATTAGCTTGAGACCAACTGCTGGATGTGCAGGGCCAAGGTTAGGGGTGTCCCCAATGCTATGCTGGGTCTGCCAGGCACAGTCGAGGTGTTTATGCTCTCTGGAAGGGATGGTAGGGCATAATGCACCCCAATGAGAAATAAGTATGCATGCTCTGGTAGACTGGCAGTTTTCTTCTCCAAGCTCTGTTCCCTAATTGCAGACACTAAGGACCGGGACTATTCAACTTATATGCATTTTACTAGGGGAGGAGTGGTTACATTTAAGCACAAAAACAATGATAAAGTGTTCGCCCATTCACTTATATTAAATCCCCATAATATTCTATGGGAGCAAGTGTAAACAACTTTCCAGACAGCACCTGTCATTCTAAAGGTCAGACTGTCTGCTTTTCTGGTAAATAAGCATGTTTATCTTCTGCTAAACAACCTCTACTATAGCTGGAAAATTACTGTCTTCTCTTTAGTTAGTGATATACAGTCAGAAATTTCTCTCAATGTTCATTAACCCTTTAGTTAGTCTATACAGATACAGTAATAATAATCAGAACGTACATAACAAAACACTATAGATTACTGCAAGTTTAATCTTGATGTAAAATAAAGTAAAGTGCTGAGTTCACATAGGGTAAATGTTTAAATGTCCAAAGTTCAATGCTCCTCTGATCCAGGGCACTACAGATGCTGTAAGACATTGGCAAATTCAACAGATGAGCTTGAACAAACCTGTACCTACAGGGATACAACCGATGAATAGTTATAGACAGTGGGGCAGATTTACTTACCCGGTCCATTTGCTATCCAGCGGCGCGTTCTCTGCGGTGGATTCTCCGACGTCCTCCGACGTCCACCAGGTGCTGTGCTGAAGAGCATCGGAAGGCACTCAAGTTCACCGACCTATTCCTAGTGAAGGTAAGTGCAAGCTCCGCAACACTTTTCTTTTTTTAAATGCGGCGGTTTTTCCAAATCCGTCGGGTTTTCGTTCGGCCATGCCCACCGATTTCTGTCGCGTGCATGCCAGCGCCGATGCGCCACAATCCGATCGCGTGCGCCAAAATCCCGGGGCAATTCAGGGGAAATCGGCGCAAATCGGAAATATTCAGGTAACACGTCGGGAAAACGCGAATCGGACCCTTAGTAAATGACCCCCAGTCTCTAAGAGTTAGTGTGTCTTGTGTGAAGTTTTCCATTCAACAAGTTCTCTCATGTAGGACAATTTCCTTAAGTCCCCATTAGCTGTTCTGTATTGTCAAATTTTGGCATCAACTTGCCCTATAGCCCACTTCCAAATTCACGTAGAATAAAAGTTTTTCATCCAGTGCTCCATTGTTATGGAATTAAGTTAGACCCCTGGAAATCAGAAACGTATCCCTATCCTCTCGATAAGGGGATAGATGCCCTTAATGGGAAAACCATTTAACATCTAACATTGTGGATGCCTGTAGTCAGGCCCTGCAGGCCTTTTACCCAATGTTACCTTCTCCCTTTCCAGAGTCTGGAGATGCGTTGAACAGTACTCAGCCCTTGGGAGATGTTCTTCTTTGTTCTAGTTAATTCCATACGTTTCCGATGTTGACATGCACAGTATACATAGGTACAATGCAGTGACGCAATATCACGGTGAAGTATTTTCTATTATCCATTATTATGTTGATTCCCCACGTACCAGTTATGTGACTGCATTGAAAAGTAAAGTTCAAGGTCACAAGAGTTAAAAGGGATGCGGAGGTGGACACATATTGATAGTCATCTGGAATTTGTGAAAGGCTCTGAATAGATGAGTAGATTCCACATTCTGTAGTCCTTGTCACATTGCAGAGCTTTTATATATAGTTTGTTGCTGAAAACGTGCTAGGATTTCCCCGCTTTGAGAGAGAGAGAAAGAGCTGGCAGTTACATAGTGAAATGTCCGTTGAAGAAACCTCAAAATATAAAATAGTGGAACCTAACTGGTCCTTTTCCTATTTTACTGGGTCTATACTAAATGTAACAGACAATGACAGACAAGGGGGAAGATTAATTATCAAGTTCAGAGCTAAAACTGTTCTAGTTGCCCATAGAAACCAATCAGAGCTCAACTTTAATTTTGCAAACAGCTGTGGGAATATGAAAGCTGAACTCTGGCTGGGCAACCAGAACAGTTCTGCTTTAAGAGACTTATGATAAATGTCCCCCATTTATTAGGGAATTAAAAGAAGTCTACTAGCACCTACATCACACCTCAAGGAAAATATCATTAACTGGTGGATTGTGGCAAGGAGATAAAACACAACAAATACCATAAAATCTGTGTCCCAAGCCCATTCAATATGCAACATTTCGCATTTCATCCACTTTTTACTCCTATTTTTAAAGATGGAGAACTGCCTAAAGACTGTCTTCTGCCAAGCTATTTGGTCTCCTAACCGGCTCACTCCTGAATATGCTCAATGGTGCTACACTCACTACGACTTCTCAAACTCTCTGACCCTACATAATATATTCATCATCAGGGGAGTTTTAAATCACACCATGCCGTGATGCTAGCGGTGTACCCGAGCATGGTGCACGCTGAATCTATAAAGACATGGCCTCCTTTTACAGTCATGGGTGTGCTAGTGAGTGCAGGATACCACCCCAAATAGTAGACTTGCCCTGTGCGTAGAGACAACCCTAAGTCCTCTTTGGATACCTACAGGTATCAAGGTGCTTTTGGCTCCTCCCCTCCAAAACCTGTGTCACGACCACCAATCGTGGAATCAGGATCCACAAAACACATGTGCATTGTTGCCCTGGTCCATTTGGGCAGAGTAAACGCTCACCCCACATGTGATGCGGCTGGGGGTTGGACGGTGTGATGTATGGAATCCATCTATTCCCAGATTTGAGGAGACCCAATGACACCCCCACAACAGTAGCACCATGGCTATAAGATGTAGCACCATGGCGATAAGTTGGTGGAGGAGTTATCAGGACTAGGTGGCAACGAATCCCTAAATAATAGTGGAAGCCCCATGGGGACCTTACGTCTTAAACCCATATAACATGGGGACATGGGTGGCACATACATACAAAGACTGCATTGTCACACATACCACTAGTCACCATGTTTTCAGAGTAAACATGGATACTCTGAAAACATGGTGACTAGTGATATGTGTGACAATGCAGTAGGTAAAAAGAACCCTCATAGGTACAATGAAGCGTAATCCATATTGGAGGAATCTCCTAAATAACTTAGAAGAATCTTCAGTTCATGAGTCTCCTCCCCGATATATTGTTGGACAGTCCATAAGAGGGGGTTAGACTTGATAAAAAACCGATAAGATGCAAAGATACTATTATAAGTCCACAAATAGACTAGGATTCAGAATAGTGAGAGTAGTAAAATGTCAGACTGTAAAAATTGTCACATCAAGGTCGCCCCTCAAGGAAAAACAGCGTTTTTTCTCAGCAATCTGTAATTTTGGAGGAAATTCAGTTTTTCAATTTATGGAATTAAGATTTTTGGAGCACCAGGGGTGGAGCTAATCCTACTAGTGCTCCAATTTTCTTCCATTTTTGTCACCAATTATCATTTAGGGTGGTCCTATTAACACTACCTATTAACATAATGGGGGTCATTTATCTTATCTCTGTTTGTTTTGGCTTGTTTTTGCCTGTCTTTTTTTCCATCTGCTTTACTTTCCTTGTGTTTTTTCTTTCAGATCTCTTTTTTGCAACATTTGTTAGAAATGTCTCAAAAATGTCACACAAATGTCTCAATTCACTGCTTTCCATTTGCTAAGTTTTTCTTATGTATAGTTTTGTCTGGATTTTTTCTGCGCCACTAAATGATGCAAATTTTAGATAATTTGAAAAGACAAATGTCATTTGCGACATTTAGCATATTTGGATTAAAAGATAAACAAATGTCCGGCAGGATTCAGTGCACATTTCAAAAGATCCCCAAAAAGTTGCAAAAATTTCAATGCGCCCAAAAAAAAGCAAGAAAAATAAAGATAAATGGCCCCCAATGACTGATATGGGGTGCACCACAGGCACGGATCCACTCGTAATTTGCATAAAGAAAAGATGGCATTTCACGTAAAAGACCAATGCGGAGTAAAATAATGGGGCAGATTTACTTACCTGGTCCATTCGCGATCCAGCAGCGCGTTCTCTGTGGAGGATTCGGGTCTTCCGGCGATTCACTAAGGTAGTGCGCCCGATGTCCACTAGGTGTCACTGCTGCGCTGTAGTCCGTCGGAGTTCACTGGAGTTCACCTAGCTATCGTGGGTGCAGGTAAGCGCGTGTCAAGCAACACTTTTTTAAAAAAAATACGGTGGTTTTTCCGAATCCGTCGGATTTTGTTAAGGCCACGCCCCCCGATTTCCGTTGCGTGCATGCTGGTGCCGATGCGCCACAATCTGATCGCGTGCGCCAGAAACCCGGGGCAATTCAGAGAAATTCGGCACAAAACGGTAAAATTCGGGTAACCCGACGGAGAAACGCGATTCAGGCCCTTAGCAAATGACCTCCAATATGTTTGGAAAGCTTATAAATTATGGGGAGACTGGTAAAAAATAGTTTCACACTTGAAATAGCTTTATAATTATGTTTTATTTAAAAAATCTTTTGGAAAGTATTTTGTCATCCCAATTACCATGCCTATAGCTTCCACCGGAAAACACGGATACATAACATAGTAGATGGAGCCTTAATAACCCGCGTTATAATCCATCTCAGTATTAATTACCACCTCAAACTTATAGTTCTACCAACCATTTTGTCATATATGAGGATAAAAGTTATTTTTTTTAATAATGTGCTAGATAATTTTTGCCATTTTCCACCTCCCTAATTGCAAATGTTACTCTCGATGTGTATGGCGCAGCTCACATTGTATTTAATTTCGCTATTCTCTTTCACAGACATGTGAATTTAGTTAAGCTTTAATTAGCTGTAAATTACATCTCCAAACAACTTGCTCCTACATTACAATTACCGTGTTAAATCTGAAGGAACTGGAGAAAAAAAATTACTGAGGAAGATTAAAAAAACAGGAATATGATTATGTTTATATAGGCTCCATTTATACTAAACGGCGGGAAATACACATTCGGTTTCAATGTTGTAACCCAACCCAATGTCACAGTGCCTCTACTACTGGAAGGATCTTGAAGCACCTTCATCGACCCCAAGCCAATAGGTGTCGCTCAACCGATTCTGAAATAGTTGTAATTTTCTCTGAATTCCGAACGTTCCTGAGTAATCAATATCATAATGTTCCAATCTCTACTGTCCATGGGCGTGACCAAGTCCTCACTAGCCCAGGACCACCCATCAGACATTATGGAACCTAATTAGCATACTTTTGGTACCCAATATGACAATTATGACCCTTGCTATCAGATGGGTGGTAATCTGATGTTAAAATCTTCCAATCACTACTGTCCATGGGTGTGACCAAGATGTCCTCACCAGCCCAGGACCACCCATCAGACATTATGGAACCTAATTAGCATACTTTTGGTACCCAATATGACAATTATGACCCTTGCTATCAGATGGGTGGTAATCTGATGTTAAAATCTTCCAATTACTACTGTACATGGGTGTGACCAAGATGTCCTCACCAGCCCAGGACCACCTATCCTACAATATGGAGCCTAATTAGCATACTTTTGGTACCCAATGTGACAATTATGATCATTACTGTCAGATGGGTGGTAACCTGGCAATAGAGTTCCAAAAATAAAAGGATTGATTGCTTGGGAATAGTGGAGGCCAGAGAGAAAATGTAAACTGCACCAGATTAAGTGGAGTAGCACCTATTTAAAAAGTTGGAGTTTATGGAGGTGGTTAAAGACTTAGACCTGTCATAAGGTGTTCACCAATGACAGGTTCCCACAGAAGTCTTCGTACTTTGCCCCATGTTTGCTTTCATCTAAAAATCCATAGCTCAGATCTAGTTAAAATCACTTTTAAAAAAAGTTACCAGCCACCAAACAAGAAGCGTGTTTTCTCTTCACTGGGTTCAGCTCCTTGTTTCCTTATCGTTCATGAGGGAGATGTTGGCTGTTGTGTGACTTGTTGAAGAAAAGGCAGCTCCCTCATTCCCCCTTCCCTCAAGCACGGCTGTGGAGGAGATTTATAAATATGCCGGAGTACGCCCAAATGTGTATTTGCACTGCTTTCTAATAGCTGTTTTTTAAAAAATATGTTTATTTTTAAAAAATATGTTTATATCTGTGAGATTGAATTCAATGGCAGGTTCCTTTTAAGTAGAAAGAACAAAAAAACAACAAGAGAGGACGGAGCCTCGTGTAATACTGTTTGGATCAATGGTTGGTGAGAGAAGAGAGTACTGCTCACCTGAAAGCACCTTATTACAGTGCAGTTTGTGGCCCGGATCGTATGGCTAATTGAAGCCAATAGCCGGAGTAGATGGATAGTTTGGTCTAAGCAGCTCCCACAGCTCCAAAATACCCAGTGGAGTAAAAAATGGAAAAAAATGGGAGTAAGCAGCTAAAGCAGCGCGAAAGGCGCTAATAGGCCAAATTGTTTCTACAATAGGTTCTTATAACCGAAAAAACGTTACCTACACATTTATTTTTATCCCTGTTTGTTGTTTTATATAATAAAATATTTTCAATTCAGATTATTTTTAGCTATTTATCACTATTGTAGATATGATTTGGCCTATTAGCGCCCCCCGTTAGCTTCTTTCTCCCGTTTTTTTACTCCAGGTTCCTTTTAAAGCAGGTTTCTGACTACATTGAAAAATAGGCTCCAGAAAGGTAGAAAGCAAAGTAAAAAAAAAGGCATAGTGGTACTACTGAGCCAGAAGTAAGAGTGGGAAAAGTTGTCAGAATCCAATTTACGCAGATTGGCCAAATATTTGATTTGCACATAGACCTCCAGACTCTCCTCTGAATAAAAAAAATTAATTTGTGTAAGGTAAAGAAGGATTTGAAGTGTTTATGTTCAATGACCAATCACTTTTTATCTTTAGACATAGACCACAACAAATCCTACATGAAAGCCTCAGTGGTGTGCCAATGATATTTCCCCCTCAGACCATGGACACCCTCCCAATTACATGGTGTAATGTTGTTGGGTGCTTGTTGTGGCACTGGCCCAAAGGGGCATTTTGTAAAAATAAAAAAAAAACAGTAGTGTATTCTTTGGATCTTTTTGTTTTTTAACCAAATCTCTTTATTGCAGTGCAAAATGGCCAACTGATAGACAGCCATTGGGTGATACGTATAAGGTAGCCCGGAGGATCTTGCGTAGACCCAAGGTGACCCCACAATGACACAATGGGGTGCTGATTGGCTATTTGTGCCATGGGCTTTTGCATTTGAGTACGTTTTGTGCCTTGGGGGCTGTATAGCAATATCGGTAACAAACAGAACTTTAACATATAGCGGCCTTGGTGATAATTCTTCTAAGACACAACTATACGCTTACAATTAGTGAACTTTTGATACTTAACATAAAGAGCTATATTTTACAAAATTTCCCATTGACTATTCATACTTCTGAATAGAAAATGATGTGGACTATTTAAAGATTCCTACTTCCTCCCTCTTTATAAAGACAATTTTTTTAATGTGTGGATGTAAGAAGTATATAAGCCATTTTTGGACCATGTCTGAAAACTGAGGTCTTTTGTGCTCCCCCTATGTAAAAGTGCTCTGAGCACTTATTGCCATGAACCGCTTTTTGATCCGTGTGCCAGCATTGTAAAATTGGTCGCGATCCAGACACGCTTCGGAGGAAGTTCTATTGTTAGCAGATTAGATTTTCACTTCACTTGAAACATGCAAACAAATAAAGTAGGAGATAGAAATCTCATCACATTTTCATTTCAATTCCATAAACAGTTCTCAGTATACAGTATGAAATGTGTCCAGCACTCCAAGAGTAATTTCCTTGCTGTATTGACATTGTATGGTCGAATTTTATGTGCTTTGTGCTGTAAACATTATACTTTGCCTGAGCACCACCCTGGGCACGAGCCTTGAATACATACTCATATTTGTATTGGATTAAAGGGGAGTATCATCAGACCCGGGTATATTATTTAACCAAACCTTCTATTCTAATCTCAATTTTGTTTAAGATATTCCAATTTTAAAGGAATATCTATCACCAGGATCAAGGACTGTAAACCCAGAACACTGATATACTGGTGTGTGCCCCCTGTGGCAGGATTTGCTCTTTTTTAAGCTTCTTATTGCCTGTTTTTTTATTATGCAAATGAGCATGGACATTAATGGAGCCTGGAGCTCCTCAGGCTCATTTGCATACTTAAACATACTTGCAGCCTTAAATTCTAAAAGAAGAGCAGATCCTGCCAGAGGGGGGCGCAGGTGAGTATGTCGGTGTGCTTGGTTTGCAATCCTTGATTCTGGTCGTAGATGTCCTTTAATATTGGTCCTGGAATTTACACAATGGAAGCTCTTAGGGGAAATCTTTGTCCCCCATTGTGGTGATCAATGAGGGTCCCAACTTGTTTTGTTTCCAGAAGGTAATGTCTCAGCTTTAGCTTTTATGCTTTCAGCTCACCCCCACCCCTCTCCATAGGAATTAATGGCACACGGCGCCGTACTACGGAGAAAGATAGGACAGGTCCTATCTTTTTCCGAGTACGGAGCGGTACGGTGCCGCACGTGTGCTGCACCGTACCGCTCCCGTAGGGCGCTGTGTGCCCATTGACGTCTATGGAGGACGTATATCGGCCGTATATACGTCGGCCATATATACGTCCTCCATACTTCAGTGTGAATGTAGCCTAAATCTGCAGCTCACATTTCAAACTGTGTATTTAACTGGCTCCTTAGTTCACACCACCATGAAATTCCTGGGATTTGGAACATGAATTTTTAATCTTTAATATGACACCAAAATACCAAGCACAATCTTTCTAGGGACTATAGAGTGGGGCATATAAAGTCACACTCCTCCTCCAACCTCTAAACTTTCCTCATCTCAGGGAAAATAACTCTCCTCTGATCATTTTCATATGATATTGGGGGCAGATTTTTTTATAGGTAAATGGGTGAGAATTCACATAATAGAGGGAACTCTAAAAAGGACATTTGAACCCCTAATTGTGTGGGCTGTTTGTTTTGTAAGGTATAATCTAGTGACAGGGTCCCTTTAAGAAACTAGTGATCCATGACAGTTCAAAATGGCTTCTTCTTGTGTAGCAAAGAGTTGCATTATTTCTCAAATTTTTCTTTTCTTCAAATATCCTCAGAATGATCGATACCAAATTAAAGAAAATCTACCACGGAGTATAACCCAAACTAAACTGTACATACTCTCCTCTTCATCTTGATCCGGGTGGTGGTCTTCTTTAAGATTGACATGCTGGGATTGCCTGAAAAAAATACTAACAAACAGGATGTCGGATTGCAGAAATGCATTGTCCGGTGCTCCAGGCTGCTAATTATTCATGCTTCCTGCAAGATGGAGAGTGAGATGACTTCAACATGGGAGAGGGAGGTGACGTCATGCAAGAGGGGTGAGTAATTAGCAGCTTGGAGCCTCGGACAGCGTGTCCCCGTGCTCCAGACTTCTTTTTATGTCTTTTTTCAGGCAACTCCGCAATATCAAGATTAAAGAAGCCTAGTGCCAGGATCAAGATGAAGAGGACATTAGGTATGTAGTGTAATTTTGTTTATACTCCGTGGTAGATTTTCTTTAAGTAGGAAAAAAAATGTATTAGATAATTGTAAAATCTGCTGAAGAAAACCTATTTCTTCAGCCATGAGTAAAATATAGAGAAAGTTTGTGCTTTTTGAATTAAGACTATTTTTTTCGACAACGTGTTTACCAAAAATCTGCTTTATTTCTGGCAGACATATCATCCAAAAGCAGCCCTGCCACCCCCACATAGTGCCCACTGCTCTCACTTACAAGGAACAAAACATTTCAAAAATACATTTTCAATATGTTTTCTTGGCTTCGCTCTTAATTTGTTGCGAATCATGACGTTAGTAATGCTGGTGAAATCCAAGCCTTATTAAATGTTCCATTTATAGGTCCATAACAGGGAGACGACTGTATCCTCGTTGTTTAGTCACTACAAGGAATAGCATGACCTGTCACAAATATGCTGACTCGGGTCCAGGAGGTAAGAACCTGTTTTTGGCTTATTTTTGCAATATTGTAGCCATATTGCATCTCATTATATTAATTCATGAATAATGATGGCAGAAAGTGATTATAGTGAGTTTATCAGCTCACTTGGACTCTATCAACTATCAGATCCTCCCACTAAGAGCCTATCAACTATCAGATCCCCCCACTAAGAGGCTATCAACTATCAGATCCCCCCACTAAGAGTCTATCAACTATCAGATCCCCCCACTAAGAGCCTATCAACTATCAGATCCCCCAACTAAGAGCCTATCAACTATCAGATCCTCCCACTAAGAGGTTATCAACTATAAAATCCTCCCACTAAGAGGCTATCAACTATCAGATCCCCCCACTAAAAATCTATCAACTATCAAATCCTCCCACTAAGAGGCTATCAACTATCAGATCCTCCCACTAAGAGGCTATCAACTATCAGATCCCCCCACTAAGAGGCTATCAACTATCAGATCTCCCCCCCCCACTAAGAATCTATCACCTATCAGATCCCCCTACTAAGAGTCTATCAAATATCAAACCCACCCATTAAGAGGCTATCCACTATCAGATCCCCCACTAAGAATCTATCAACTATGAGATCATCCTACTAAGAGGCTAATAACTATAAGATCCTCACACTAATAGGCTATCAACTATCAAATTACCCCACCAAGAGGCTATCAACTATCAGATTCCCCACTAAGAGGCTATCCAGTATCAGATCCCCCACTAAGAGGCTATTAATAGAGATGAGCGAACACACTCGTCCGAGCTTGATGCTCATTCGAGCATTAGCGTACTCGAAACTGCTCGTTGCTCGGACGAGTATTTCGCCAGCTCGAGAAAATGGCATCTCCCGCCGTTTTGATTTTTGGCGGCCAGAAACAGAGCCAATCACAAGCCAGGAGACTCTGCACTCCACCCAGCATGACGTGGGACCCTTACACGTCGATAGCAGTGGTTGGCTGGCCAGATCAGGTGACCCTGGAATAGACTAGCCCCTGCCCGCGCTGCTCGGATCATTCTCTGTCTGGATGCCCTTAGGGAGAGAGTTTCTGCTGCTGCAGGGATAGCGTTAGGGTGTTATATTAGCTTACTGTTAGGCAGGAGTGAGTCTACAAGAACCCAACAGCCCTTGTTAGGGCTACAATAGCGTTATATATTTTTTTTTTATTGTTTGCTTGTGGCTGGGCTTGCTGGCACTAGTAGGGCAGCTAGTACCATATTGTGAGGAATTTGCAGGGAGACTTGGAAACGTTCTATTAAGCTCTTAGTGACACACATATCCATCTCAAACACCTAAGTGGGACAATTTATTAGGGGTTTGATTTGAATTAGGCACAGTCTGCTCATTTATTTTTTTTTACGTTTATTTTTTTTTATAACTCAAAGTCATCAGGCACAGCACAAAATCCAGTTGTGTGCTGTCAGTGTAGGTTAGAAACTAGCCATAGCAATAGGATAGCATTGTTTTGTTTAAAAAAAAAAAACACAAAAAAAAACACAAAAAACTAAAAAATTTACAGTTTACACTTTAATTTTGAAAATGTTTAACCCGAGGGCTAGGGGTAGAGGACGAGGGCGTGGACGTGGGCGTCCAACTACTGCAGGGGTCAGAGGTCATGGTCCTGGGTGGGGTGAGACACCACCTGCTGATGAGGGAGCAGGGGAACGCCGCAGAGCTACACTCCCTAGGTTCATGTCTCAAGTTACTGGGACTCGTGGTAGAGCACTGTTGAGGCCAGAACAGTGCGAACAGTTGATGTCGTGGATTGTGGACAATGCTTCTAGCCATTTTTCCACCAGTCAGTCTTCCACGCAGTCCACCCATGTCACCGAAATCAGCACTCCTCCAGCTCCTCCACCTCAGCCTCCTTCCCCCCAGTCTGCCCCCTCCCAGGAAAATTTGGCATTTGAACCGGCATACTCTGAGGAACTGTTTTCTGGACCCTTCCCAGAGTCACAAACCACTTGTACGGTTGCTGCTAAGCTCTTTTCCGATGCCCAGGTTTTCCACCGGTCGCAGTCTGTGGGTGATGATGACATTATTGACGTAGTGGAAGAAGTGTGTAAAGAGGTGTCGGACGATGAGGAGACACGGTTGTCAGACAGTGGTGAAGTTGTTGTCAGGGCAGGAAGTCCGAGGGGGGAGCAGACTGAGGGATCGGAGGATGATGAGGTGACAGACCTAAGCTGGGTTGATAGACCGGGTGAACACAGTGCTTCTGAGACGGAGGCGAGTCCTATAGCAGAACAGGTTGGAAGAGGCAGTGGTGGGGCCAGACGGAGAGGCAGGGCCAGAGCTGGTGCATCAGCGCCAAATGTTTCACATAGACAAGCTCCCGTGGCGAGGGCTAGATGACCGACGGACTGTGGTGTGCAACCTGTGCCAAACCAGGATCAGCAGGGGTTCCACCACTACTATCTTAACTACCACCAGTATGCGCAGGCATATGAATGCTAAACACCCCACTCAATGGCACCAAGCCCGTTTACCTCTGGCCACTGCTCCTTCCCCTGTGTCATCTGCTAGTCAGCCCCCTGCCCAGGACCCCGGCCCAAACACCTCCCATGCGAAAACCCCATCTTCGCCTCCACGATCCTCCACAGCATCCACCAGCGTTCAGCTCTCCATACCCCAGACGCTGGAGCGCAAAAGGAAGTATAGTGCAACCCACCCACACGCCCAAGACCTCAACGTCCACATCTCCAAATTACTTAGCCTGGAGATGCTGCCCTATAGGCTGGTAGAGACCGAGGCTTTTCGCAACCTCATGGCGGTGGCCGCCCCCCGGTATTCGGTCCCCAGCCGCCACTACTTTTCCCGATGTGCCGTCCCAGCCCTTCACCAGCACGTGTCAGACAACATCATCCGTGTCCTGACCAACGCCGTTTCTGACAAGGTCCACCTGACCACGGACACGTGGTCGAGTGCTGCCGGGCAGGGCCACTATATATCACTGACGGCACATTGGGTTAACTTGGTGGAGGCTGGAACCGAGTCTGACCCTGCGGCTGGTCATACACTGCTGACGCCGAGGATTGCAGGGCCTACCTCGGTCCAGGTCTTTCAGGCCTACTATGCCTCCTCCTCCTCCCACCCCTCCTCCAAATTACCATCCGTGGGCATGGCGCCATCAGTCGGTAGCTCTAGGCACAGCAGCAGTACCGTCGCTAAGCGACAGCAGGCGGTGTTCAAACTGCTGAGCCTAGGCGATAAAAGGCACACCGCCCAAGAGCTATTACAGGGCATCACGGTGCAGACTGATCTGTGGCTGGCACCGCTGAACCTGAAGCCAGGCATGGTTGTGTGTGACAACAGCCGTAACTTGGTGGCGGCTCTGCAACTCGGCAGACTGACACATGTGCTATGCCTGGCCCATGTGTTAAATCTCATAGTTCAGCGGTTCCTCAAGACATACCCCAATCTGTCTGATTTCCTCACGAAGGTGCGCCGCATCTGTGCGCATTTCAGGAAGACCAGCACAGATGCTGCCACTCTCAGGGCAGTGCAGTGCCGCCTCCAACTGCGACGTGCCCACGAGGTGGAATTCAACATTAACCATGTTATCCAGAGTTTACCAGCAGCGCAGAGCGATTGTAGACTGCCAGATGTCAACTTCCACCAGAACTGGTAGTCAGGTCAGTCAGCTTCCTCGTCCCAAGAGACGGGGGAAGAAGATTCCCCCGAAGCACCCTCAGGTCTGTTTCTCAGCGCATATCGGAGGAGGTGGAGGAGGATGAGGAGGAAGAGGAGGAGAATGTTGGCGAGACACAAGAGGGGACCATTGTTCAGTCCTTCACTGTTCAGTGTGTATGGGCAGAAGAAGAGGAGTTGGAGGAGGAGGAAATGGAGAGTCAGATCAGTGAGGGGAGTGAATTCTTGTGCGTTGGGACTCTGGCGCATATGGCAGATTTCATGCTAGGCTGCCTATCCCGTGACCCTCGCGTTCAAAGAATTTATTCCAGCACCGATTACTGGGTATTCACTCTCCTGGACCCACGGTACAAGCAAAATCTTTCCACTCTCATCCCTGGAGAGGAAAGGAGTGTGAGAATGCATGAATACCAGCAGGCCCTGGTGCACAAGCTGAAACAGTATTTCCCTTCTGACAGCGCTAGCGGCAGAGGGCGTACTTGTGCGGGACAAGTAGCGAGGGAGAGTAGGCGAGCAGGCAGCTTGTCCAGCACTGGCAGGGGTACGCTTTACAAGGCCTTTGCCAGTTTTATGTCACCCCAGCAAGACACTGTCACCTGTCCCCAGTCTCGGCAGAGTAGGGCTGATCTTTACAGAAAGATGGTGAGGGAGTACGTAGCTGACCATACCATTGTCTTAAAAGATCACACAGCTCCCTACAACTACTGGGTTTCAAAGCTGGACATGTGGCACGAACTGGCGCTGTACGCCTTGGAGGTTCTTGCCTGCCCTGCCGCTAGCGTGTTGTCCGAGCGGGTTTTCAGTGCAGCTGGTGGCATCATCACCAATAAGCGTACTTGCCTGTCGTCTGACAGCGCTGACAGGCTGACGCTTATCAAGATGAATAAAGTCTGGATTTCTCAGGATTTTCATTCTCCAACAAGTGAAGGAAGCTCAACCTGAATAATTTATGCACTCCTCCTCCTCATTTTCCTCCTTCTCCTCCTCTTTGTACACTAAAGCAGAGGAAACTGGCTATTTTTTGCCAGGCCCAGCTGGCTCTAGCTATAGTACTCTATGTATTTAATTTTTCTGGAGGACCTCCTACCTGCTCCTCTGGTTTGAAAACTTTTTTGGACTGCCACATACAGGCACTCAATATATTTAATTTTTCTGGAGGACCACTTACCTGCTCCTCTGGTTTGAAAACTTTTTTGGACTGCCACATACAGGCACTCAATCTATTAAATTTTTCTGGAAGGCCACCTACCTGCTCCTCTGGTTTGAAAACTTTTTTGGACTGCCACATACAGGCATTATCCAAATTAAATTGTCTCCATTGCTACCTCAACACGTCATCTCCATAGCTGCCTCCAAAAGTCGTCCATATAGCTGCCTCCATACATCGTCCCCTTATCAAACAAGCTGTGTCAGGCAGAATTTTGGGTTGTTTTCATGGCTTCCACATCAAACTTGTTAACTTTGTCGCCACCCTGCTGTGTTATCCACAAAATATACTGGCAAACTTTTATCATTTACTGATATTATTTCAGCGCTTCTTGCTCATCTGTTTACATTGCCCTCACCCGCCATAACCCAAACTTATAAGAACACTACTACACTTGATCTTATACAAAAGGTTCTTAGAAGTGCTGTTTGGGTAGTAGCCGAGAGACAGGGGCTTGGATAGGCGAAAGCTCGCCTGGCAGCGGAGCGCCAGCTCCATCCCAAGATCCAACTAACATAGTTTTAACTGCAGCACCTTTAATCTACTACTAGTTCACTGCCTCTATACATCGTCCCCTTATTAAATGAGCTGTGTCAGGCAGAATTTTGGGTTGTTTTCATGGCTTCCACATCAAACTTGTTGACTTTGTCGCCACCCTGCTGTGTTATCCACAAAATATACTGCCAAACTTTTATCATTTACCAATATTATTTCAGCGCTTATTGCGTATCTGTTTACATTCCCCTCACCCGCCATAACCCAAACTTATAAGAACACTACTACACTTGATCTTATACAAAAGGTTCTTAGAAGTGCTGTTTGGGGAGGAGCCGAGAGACAGGGGCCTGGACAGGCGAAAGCTCGCCTGGCAGCGGACCGCCAGCTCCATCCCAAGATTAGGCAGCCTCAGAGGCATCCATGCATGCTGCCCCAGCTGTTTCCTGTCCATTTTGCCTCCACGATCCTCCACAGTGTCCACCAATGTCTCCATGCGCAACTTTCAACTCTCTATACCCCAGACGCTGGAGCACGAGAGGATATGCAGCACATCATCCCCTTATCAAACGAGCTGTGTCAGGCAGAATTTTCAGATGTTTCATTAGATACATAGTGGAACTCGGCCCATTTGTCGCCGCCATGCTGGAGACCTGAAGTTGCAATCATAGAAGCGCAATATGGATGCCCCATACTGTCGCTCTTAATCATGGAAGTCGTCTCCATGGCTGCCTCCACATGTCGTCCCCTTATCAAACGAGCTGTGTCAGGCTAATTTTTCGGGTCTTTCACCAGATACGTTATGGAACTTGGTCACTATGTCGCCACCATGCTGTGTTATCGACTAAATATACCGTCAACCTTTTGTTGACATAGGAAATCATTTCAGCGCTTCTTGCTCACCTCCTTTGGTGAAGCCTGAGTCCATTTAGGGTATATCGCCATGACACTCTCTAGCCTGCCGCTGCTGCCGCTGCCTCTGCATGCCGTCCCCTATAGTGTCAGGGTCAATTATTGCATGTTTTAGATGCTATCTAGCCTCATTCGGTCACTCTGTCATGGCCATGCTGTTGCCCATAATTTTGGCATAATGGTACGATTAAGCAGCCTCAGAGGCATCCATGCATGCTGCCCCTGCTGTTTCCTGTCCATTTCCGTGGTGTTTCCATCCTTTTCTGAGGTTCCCAGGTGTTTGGCCAAGCTTCCCTGTGCAGAGCCTTGGTCCCCTTGAAAAATGCTTGAGTCTCCCATTGACTTCAATGGGGCTCGTTATTCGAGACGAGCACTCGAGCATCGGGAAAAGTTTGTCTCGAATAACGAGCACCCGAGCATTTTAGTGCTCGCTCATCTCTAGCTATTAACTATCAGATCCCCCACTAAGAGGCTATTAACTATCAAATTACCCTACTAAGAGGCTATGAACTATCAGATCCTCCCACTAAAAGTCTATCAACTATCAGATTCTCCCACTAAGAGGCTATCATCTATCAGATCCCTCCAGATACATATACTGGAGATTTATCATTAGGGTCTGAGGTAAAACCGTTCTAGTTGCCCATGGAAACCAATCAGAGATCAGCTTTCATTTTATAAACAGCTGTGGAAAAATATAAGCTGAGCTCTGATTGGTTGCCATGGGAAACTAGAACAGTTCTGCTCTAAGACACTTCTGATAAATCTCCCCCATAGATATTATTGAGATAAATACATACTATAGATTGATATAATCTGCAGAAAGATGGATAGATATTTTTTATTGATAAATTATGTGAACAAATATGTTCTGCAGATGGATAGATAGATAGATATAGATAGTGTGGGGAATTGCTCTGGTAGTTGACTGGTAGCAGTGCAGGAAGCAGGGACACATGCAAGTTTAAAGTCCAACTTAAGTGTTTATTCACACTTGCAACACAGAACACAAATTCAGCCTTGGCTTAGGCACATGCAAAAACATTACAAAAGTAATTCCTGCCCGGCTAGGCGCTGTCTAATACATTTGGCGGACCCTAGCTATCCGGGTACGAGGCTGCCTGGCACCCGCTCTTGGCCAGCAGCAAGACAGGAGACCCTCAGTTACCTTTGCTGTGAGAATGCAATCTCGCTTTCAGCTCTCCAGGTAGGGCCTCTCCTACTGCTTCTGGCCTGTAGATTAAATCAGGCCCTAACGAGGCCTGTGCCCCGCACCTGTGGGCAATTCACAAACCCAGGACCGAAGCCCGGGTGGAGTAGGAGTCCCACTACCAGCCTACCCCTACTCCATAATAAGCAGGCCCAGTACGGACATTACAAATGTGACAGATAGCGGTTTTCCCACACAATACCTCTTACTTTCTCACAATAGATAGATAGATAATAGATAGATAGATAGATAGATAGATAGATATGAGATAGATAGATAATAGATAGATAGATAGATATGAGATAGATAGATGATGATAGATAGATAGATAGATAGATAGATAGATAGATAGATAGATAGATAGATAGATAATAGATAGATAGATAGATAGATAGATAGATATAGATATGACATAAATAGATATATAGATAGTACAACAATAGATAGAAGATAACTGAGTGGTATAGTGATAAATTTGAAAACATGCAACTTTATTATTCTCCCCCCACCCCATGCTGGACGTATCCACCGTCTTTGAATGACTTTGCAGTGACACATCTTCAGAACAAAAAGGACATTAGGCGTCGGGTATAGACTTGGCATGTTTACCATGTGCAGTGCCAAGCTGGCATGGATGCGGCGTGTCTGTACTATGGATATGGTATATAGGCGCATAGCACTTGGTGTCACATCATGGTAATTGCTTTTCCTCCTGGCAGGCTGCGGTATTCTTCATGCATTTACACCTCTGATTAATTCCTTCTTTCTCTACCTCGGATCATGTCTTCTTAGCCACCTCTCAGAATTAATTGATTTGATCATTAGGCAGTCATACATCAACCCTTCCCAGAAGATACCCAGGTAGGACCGTGTCACAAACTCTTTCTAATTAACACACAAGCAAAAAAAAATAAAATAAAACACTTTTACTGATTTTACGCCGTGACTCAACATAAAGAACATAAGACCATTGATTCTTAACCCCTTCTTGGAATTTTTTTTTTTTTTTGCCTTTTCTCCATCTCCGGCAGATTTGTTTGTCAGAATCGGGGGGGTAAGATTTATATTCATTTGTGACTGGAGAACAAAAAATAAAAACATCTCGCTGGGTTGTGGTGACTTTACAGAACGGCTTTGTATCCTGCAATGCAGCGTAATTAAATAAACCAAAAAGCAATCAATGCTAAAATGCGTTAGGCTTAAAAGTCCGACTGTGGGAACATTACCGATCCCACATGTTGGCTTTTTTTTTTGGAAATAAAGCTCTTCTTTTTGCTTCTGAAACTTAAACAACCTGTTGATAATGTTTAAAGGACTCATCCATAAAATGGTAGCTATGGCAGCAGCTGTAGAATATGATATACGGTACATATGATGATAAGGGCTGAACATGATTGGCTAGATTTCAACAACTTAAGAGCCTCCATTATTCTGTTCAGTTTCTGTCCAATAAGAGAGGAGCTGCAGTTCCCCAGCACAACCACTATACTAAATCACCAATCGCTGTATGTGGGCGGAAAAATCAGGACTCTCACTGTCAATCACTGTGTGTGGGCGGGGTAATCAGAGACTCTCACTGTCAATCACTGCATTTGGGCAGGGTAATCAGGACTCTTACTGTCAATCACTGTGTGTGGGAGGGGTAATCAGGACTCTCCCTGTCAATCACTGTGTGTGGGAGGGGTAATCAGGACTCTCACTGTCAATCACTGCATGTGGGCAGGGTAATCAAGACTCTCGTTGCCAATCAGAGTGTGAAGGTGGGGAAATCAGGACTCTCACTGTCAATCACTGTGTGTGGGCGGGGTAAGCAGGATTATCACTGTCAATCACTGTGTGTGGGAGGGGTAATCAGGACTCTCACTGTCAATCACTGCATGTGGGCAGGGTAATCAAGACTCTCGTTTCCAATTAGAGTGTGAAGGTGGGGAAATCAGGACTCTCACTGTCAATCACTGTGTGTGGGTGGGGTAACCAGGACTCTCATTGCCAATCACTGTGTGAGGGCAGGGTAATCAGGACTAAAGTAAACAGCTCCTAGTGCTAAAACAGTCCCAGCAGTGTTACACTGCTAGTGTTATCCGAAACCTCAGATAACACTAACAAACACTGCCCCGCTGTACACTAGAAACGCCGGACCACTCACAAAGTGGTCCAGTGTATTCATAAGGGGGCGGGTTTAGGGGCGGTAACTGCCACATGACACTCGGAAGTCACGGGCGGCCTATGGAGTGGGCGAGGCGGTCCGGGCAAGAGGCAGCACCTCGGACTGCCCCCTCATACTGTACAGCGCAGCAGTGTTTGTTAGTGTTATTGGAAGTTTCCAATAACACTAGCAGTGTAACACATCACATAAAAAGGCTTTATTTTTTTATGAATTATGCAAATGAGCCTGAGGTGCTCCACGCTCCATTAAAACCTATGGAACCCAGAGCCCCTCAGGCTCCTTTGCACAATGTTTAATGCCTTATTTTGTAAAAACCAGGGCATAAGAAGCTTAAAGAAGAGCAGATCCTGCCAGAGGGGGCACACACCAGTATGTCAGTGTACTTGGTTTACAATCCTTCATCCTGGTGGTAGATGTCCTTTAATATACATCAAAAAAGTAATTTTATTATCTTTTTAGTTCCAGAATTTGTTATGATAAGTTATGGAACTTATTGTCAGTTTGAGTCAGTGAATTAATATATGTTAACCAAAACAAGGGAATAATATCTATATAAAGTCCTATATAGAGTCTCTCAGTATCTTGATAGAACATTGCAGATTCTCTACTTCAGAGTAGACAATTTCACCCGGTAAACAATTCCCCCCCCCCAGAAACGGTTAAATGCAACAGTTCTCTCTCTATTTTTCTATTTCACGCTGCTAAATCTGTCCTGATCGGCAGCTCCATATGCATTCTCCTGGCAAGTTCATGAAGTGTTAGTAAGCATTGCAAGGAAGCAATCAGTCAGACTTCTCCGACACCCATCTGCAGAAAGCAGCGAAAAAAAAAAAACCCTTAAATAATACATACAATCAGACCCGAGCCGAGTACATTGAGACAAATGCCACGATGCAAAAGGTGTCGCTGGGATTACCAATGACGTGCTAATGGTTGTTCAAGCAATCTCAATGCCTCCTTCCCTCTGACTCACCAGCTCCCTTTGGGGGCCTGGCGAACGTCATTGAGGGACTCAGAGCTACCGACAGATCACTAACTCTAGGCAAACCTTATCTGCTCTTCATCTGCATCCCCCTGCTCTTCACAGAGGACTGAGGTCACTGGCGAGCCGCCGCTCAGTCTTTTATCAATAGCCTCTCCGAAATAAGAAGAGGCAACACTCTTTTATATATATATATATTATTTGTGTGTAAATTCAGCCTTTCTATCTTTGCCGCATCGCCTTTTACACTCTCCCACTCAAAACTGTTAAAAAAAAAAGCTAAAAAAAGGAAAGGAAAATAGATATTTTTTCTTTCTATCGTCAGTGATTCTGAGATTCCTTGGCTTGCAGAAAATAATGTTTCAAAAAGCAAAAAAAAAGTGTTTTATAACTAGTTATTGATAGTTTTGTTGTTTTGCCTATTTGGTTGTATCTCTTGTTATTTTTAGTAGTCAGATATTTTTACTACTTATTGATATTATTACTAGAGATGAGCGAGCACTAAAATGCTCGGGTACTCGTTATTCGAGACAAACTTTTCCCGATGCTCGAGTGCTCGTCTCGAATAACGAGCCCCATTGAAGTCAATGGGAGACTCGAGCATTTTTCAAGGGGACCAAGGCTCTGCACAGGGAAGCTTGGCCAAACACCTGGAAACCTCAGAAAAGGATGGAAACACCACGGAAATGGACAGGAAACAGCAGGGGCAGCATGCATGGATGCCTCTGAGGCTGCTTAATCGCACCATTATGCCAAAATTATGGGCAACAGCATGGCCATGACAGAGTGACAGAATGAAGCTAGATAGCATCTAAAACATCCAATAATTGACCCTGACACTATAGGGGACGGCATGCAGAGGCAGCGGCAGCAGCGGCAGGCTAGAGAGTGGCATGGCGACATACCCTAAATGGACTCAGGCTTCAAACCAATGGGTGGCAGAGAGGAACCAAAGGAGGTGAGCAAGAAGCGCTGAAATTATTTCCTCTGTGAACAAAAGGTTGACGGTATATTTAGTCGATAACACAGCATGGTGGCGACATAGTGACCAAGTTCCATAACGTATCTGGTGAAACACCCGAAAAATGAGCCTGACACAGCTCGTTTGATAAGGGGAGGCAGCCATGGAGAGGACTTCCATGATTAAGAGCGACAGTATGGGGCATCCATATTGCGCTTCTATGATTGCAACTGCAGGTCTCCAGCATGACGGCGACAGACGCGGCGAGTTCCACTATGTATCTGGTGAAACACCTGAAAATTCTGCCTGACACAGCTCGTTTGATAAGGGGACCATGTATGGAGGCAGTGAACTAGAAGTAGATTAAAGGTGCTGCAGTTAAAACTATGTTAGTTGGATCTTGGGATGGAGCTGGCGCTCCGCTGCCAGGCGAGCTTTCGCCAATCCAAGCCCCTGTCTCTAGGCTACTCCCCAAACAGCACTTCTAAGAACCTTTTGTATAAGATCAAGTGTAGTAGCGTTCTTATAAGTTTGGGATATGGCGGGTGAGGGGAATGTAAACAGATGCGCAAGAAGCGCTGAAATAATATCGGTAAATGATAAAAGTTTGCCAGTATATTTTGTGGATTACACAGCAGGGTGGCGACAAAGTTAATAAGTTTGATGTGGAATGCCCTGTAATAGCTCTTGGGCGGTGTGCCTTTTATCGCCTAGGCTCAGCAGTTTGAGCACCGCCTGCTGTCGCTTAGCGACGGCACTGCTGCTGTGCCTAGAGCTACCGACTGATGGCGCCATGCCCACGGATGGTAGTTCGGAGGAGGAGGTGGAGGAGGGGTGGGAGGAGGAGGAGGCATAGTAGGCCTGAAAGACCTGGACCGAGGTAGGCCCCGCAATCCTCGGCGTCGGCAGTATATGACCAGCCGCAGGGTCAGACTCGGTCCCCGCCTCCACCAAGTTAACCCAATGTGCCGTCAGCGATATATAGTGGCCCTGCCCGGCAGCACTCGTCCACGTGTCCGTGGTCAGGTGGACCTTGTCAGAAACGGCGTTGGTCAGGGCACGGATGATGTTGTCTGACACGTGCTGGTGCAGGGCTGGGACGGCACATCGGGAAAAGTAGTGGCGGCTGGGGACCGAATACCGAGGGGCGGCCACCGCCATGAGGTTGCGAAAGGCCTCGGTCTCTACCAGCCTATAGGGCAGCATCTCCAGGCTAAGCAATCTGGAGATGTGGACATTATTGGCTTGGGCGTGCGGGTGGGTTGCACTATATTTCCTTTTCCGCTCCAGCATCTGGGGTATGGAGAGCTGAACGCTGGTGGATGCTGTGGAGGATCGTGGAGGCGACGATGGGGTTTTTGGGCCAGGGTCCTGGGCAGGGGGCTGACTATCAGCTGACACAGGGGAAGGAGCAGTGGTGTGCACGGCCGGAGGTGAACGGGCTTGGTGCCACTGAGTGGGGTGTTTAGCATTCATATGCCTGCGCATACTGGTGGTAGTTAAGCTAGTAGTGGTGGAACCCCTGCTGATCCTGGTTTGGCAAAGGTTGCACACCACAGTCTGAAAATCTAGCCCTTGCCGCGGGAGCCCTCGCCACGGGAGCTTCACTACGTGACACATTTGGCGCTGATGCACCAGCTCTGGCCCTGCCTCTCCGTCTGGCCCCACCACTGCCTCTTCCAACCTGTTCTGGTCGAGGACTCTCCTCCGTCTCAGAAGCACTGTGTTCACCCGGCCTCTCAACCCAGCTTGGGTCTGTCACCTCATCATCCTCCGATCCCTCAGTCTGCTCCCCCCTCGGACTTCCTGCCCTGACAACAACTTCCCCACTGTCTGACAACCGTGTCTCCTCATCGTCGGACACCTCTTTACACACTTCTTCCACTACGTCAAGAAGGTCATCATCACCCACAGACTGCGACTGGTGGAAAACCTGGGCATCGGAAAATTGCTCAGCAGCAACCGGACAAGTGGTTTGTGACTGTGGGAAGGGTCCAGAAAACAGTTCCTCAGAGTATGCCGGTTCAAATGCCAAATTTTCCTGGGAGGGGGCAGACTGGGGGGGAGGAGGCTGAGGTGCAGGAGCTGGAGGAGTGCCGATTTCGGTGACATGGGTGGACTGCGTGGAAGACTGACTGGTGGACAAATTGCTCGAAGCATTATCGGCAATCCACGACATCACCTGTTCGCACTGTTCTGGCCTCAACAGTGCTCTACCACGAGTCCCAGTAACTTCAGACATGAACCTAGGGAGTGTAGCTCTGCGGCGTTCCCCTGCTCCCTCATCAGCAGGTGGTGTCTCACCCCGCCCAGTACCACGGCCTCTGACCCCTGCGGTAGTTGGACGCCCACGTCCCCGCCCTCGTCCTCTACCCCTAGCCCTCGGGTTAAACATTTTGAAAATGAAAGTTATAACTTTAATTTTTTTTTTACTTTTTTTTTGTGTTTTTTTTTTTGTGTTTTTTAGTTTTTAAAACCAAACGATGCTATCCTATTGCTATGGCTATTTTCTAGCCAAGTATGAAAGCACACTGCTATGCCAGATGAGATGACGCTGAGTTATGAAAAAATAAACGTAAAATAAAAAGTAAATGGCAGACTGTGCCTAATTGAAATCCAACCCCTAATAAATTGTCCCACTTCGGTCTTTGCGATGGATATGTGCGTCACTAAGCGCTAAACACAACGGTCGCAAGTCTCACTGCAAATTTCTCACAATATGGTAGTAGATGCACTACAGCAAGGCCAGCCACCAGCAGATCAACCAGAAATAAAATATATAACGCTATTGTAGGCCTAAGTAATCCGTTTGGATTCTCCTATGGCTATTTTCTAGCCAAGTATGAAAGCACACTGATGAGATGACGCTGAGTTATGAAAAAATAAACGTAAAATAAAAAGAAACTGGCAGACTGTGCCTAATTGAAATCAAACCCCTAATAAATTGTCCCACTTTGGTGTTTGAGGTGGATATGTGCGTCACTAAGAGCTAAACGGTAGCAAGTCCCCCTGCAAATTCCTCACAATATGGTACTAGCTGCAAATAAAAAAAAAAATGTATAACGTTATTGTAGCCCTAAGAAGGGCTGTTGGGTTCTTGGAGAATCACTCCTGCCTAACACTATTCTAATAGAACAGCCTAACGCTTTCCCTGACCAGCAGCAGCTCTCTCCCTAGCGGCATCCAGACACAGAATGATCCGAGCAGCGCAGGCAGGGGCTAGTCTATTCCAGGGTCACCTGATCTGGCCAGCCAACCACTGCTATCGACGTGTAAGGGTACCACGTCATGCTGGGTGGAGTGCAGAGTCTCCTGGCTTGTGATTGGCTCTGTTTCTGGCCGCCAAAAATCAAAACGGCGGGAGATGCCATTTTCTCGAGCGGGCGAAGTATTCGTCCGAGCAACGAGCAGTTTCGAGTACGCTAATGCTCGAACGAGCATCAAGCTCGGACGAGTATGTTCGCTCATCTCTAATTATTACTTTTTGTGTTTTTGCAATGTATTCATATTTTTGCTATTCATTGCCATTTCTACACTTTTTTTTGCTAGTTATCAAATTTAGTTTTTTTATTTTTCGCTATTTATTGCTAATTTTATTTTTTGGGCTATTTTTTACTATATCAGCAATTTATTGATATTGTCATTATTTTTGATATGCATTGATTTTTTTAGTACTTATTTTTTCGCTTTATATTGATATTTTTGATATTCATTGCCATTTTTTAAAATTTTTTTGCTATTTATTAATTTTTGGGTTTTTTTAAAATATATTTTTACTACTTATTGATATTTGAGGGTTTTTTAACTATTTATTGCTTTTTTTTGTATTTTTACTATATTTGCTATTTATTGATATTTATTTATTGATATATTTTTGCTATTCATTGCAATTTTTCCAAATTTTTTAAATATTTATAAATTACATATATATATATATATATATATATATATATATATATATATATATACTACTTATGGATATTTGAGGGTTTTTATTGCTTTTTATTTTTTGGTATTTTTAATTTATCTGCTATTTATGTATATTGCCACTATTTCTGCTATTTTCGCTATTTTTTTGTATTTATTTTTTGCTATATTTTGATATTTTTGCTATTTATGAAAGAGGCGTGGCACCAACTTTGCAGCATTTTTGCATCACGTTTAGACCAAGCTTAAAGGGGTTGTTCAGTTACAACAAATTGTCCTCCATTTACAGGATAGGGAAAAACTTTGGGGGAGGTCTCAGCAGTGCATAACAAGAATGGAGATCCGTGTACCCCAAATAAATGGAGCAGTAGGTCAAGTCCCTCCATTCACTGTGTGTGGCAGTGATGGAAGTAGGCTATCAGTGCTGTAGAGATGAAAAGAGTAGCAGAGCACATGTGACCCTGTTAGATGATCCATGGGGTTTCCACCACTGAAACCCCGACCAATCCACAAGTTATCTCCTATCCCCTGGATGAAGAAAAGTTGTTGTTCTGGACAACCCCTTTAAGTCAATAAATATATCGGATAGGGAATTTTTATGCCTAATCCATTATGACAAGAGGTGTGGCTTGCTGGAAATGGGGCGTGGTAGGTCTGAAAATGTGTGGCTTAATGTGCATGACAGTTGCACCAGAATTTTGCGATTGACCAATAAGTTACATTGTTAATAAGTTACAGGTTAACACTAGTATCTGTCTTAAAGGAGTCGTTCAAGATTTATTTTTATGGCCTATCCTCAATATCTGATCAGTAAGTGGCCAACACATGACAAAGCTTTCCTGCCAACATAAGCACAGGGCATGTGTTAGCTCCCTGACCTATTTTGTTCAGTTATGGCTTCTGGCCACTACATATAGCATGTTGCCATCTACTTCCTGCTTCATGTCATGTCGGACCGGCCTACCAGAGCACTAGAGAATCATCTGGTAGGCCCAGGATCATAAAATCTGCCCCAAAGGTCCAGAAGAAGACAAACCCATTTGGATAACATGTTCTATTTCTTATTTGTATGGTATGGTAGGCCCCTTAATCCCCCCTGGTAGGCCCCACCATACCCCAGTCCGACATGCCATGTGCTTATGTCAAATCATACAACTGATTGGTATAAAGTGATGGTAGCCAACCTATTAAATTTTCATAACCATTAATATAATTTCCCAACAAACTTTCTAAACTTCTATGGATCCCTTTTGCTACGAACATATGGTACCTTGTCCATGGTGAACACCATATGGGGGAAATTAATCAGAAATGTCTAAGAACAGAACAGTTCTAGTTGCCCATGGAAACCAATCAGAGCTCAGCTGTAATTTTATAAACAGCTGTGGTAAAATAAATGCTGCCTTCTGATTGGTTTCCATGAGCAACTAGGACAGTTCCGCTCTCAGACACTTCTAATACATCTCCCCATATGTGCCCAAAGAGTGTGTGCATATCTAGGAAGAAGAGGCAAAGCATTTTGCAGAGGTGCTGGGTTCTTGCTACCTGTTATTCCAACTCAGACATTGCTAGGTTCCCCCATGGAGGGGATGGAGATACGGGAGAGGTACATTTTTGCTGTAAAGGACCATTGTGGAGTAATGTTACATCCCTTTAAGCTTTGTTGTGCCAAAGGACTGGGATAAAATTTTCCATCAACCAGTCAAACATATATGTCATAGTAGCTTTCAAGTTGGGTTGTCTTCGTGTGCACCTCTGAGGCCCGGCATTGGCTTAAAGTCTGGGCCCATCGGAGGATCTTCTGATGCTCTGGTAGGCCAGTCTGACACTAATTACTTAGCAACATGCCTTCTATGTATGGTAGACTTTCTCTGAGTCCAATACATCTGACAAATTCAATTATTTTAAGACTCGTTCAACTTTTTTGGTTTCTGTTCAGAAAGTTTAATGAGGGGAATGACCTGACTTGTGCTGACAGAGTGTGTGTGACTGTGAGCCGGAGGTGTTTGTTATATAGTCAGATTATTCCAGTCCTTCACTTATGTGGATTCAGCTTAATGATAAAAGATAATCCTTCTAAAACTGTTCTATGTACATTTTAGGGTCAGGAAGTAAGAGCTCTCCTTACTTTGCCAATTAAGGACATCTTGTAGGTGTGTGGAGACTTATAGCTATTGATGCCCCACTAGGGGGTTCTGGGAAATATACAAATATATTTTCCAGGAAGCTATATAAAACATTGGGGCACATTTACATAGGGGCCGCACGGCGCATTTTCGTCAGGTTTTCTGAATATATCCAATTTGCGCCGCATTTAAGTGGGTTTTTGGCTTACGCAATCGGATTTTGGTGCAAATGCGACAACTTGCATGCGTCACAAATCGAGGGGCGTGTCCAACGGACAACCTGACTGATTCGGACTAAGCATGGGATTTACAATTCAAATTGTGTCGCAAGACAATGCACTCACATACACCAGGAAGAAGGTGAACTCCGGCGGACCTCAGCGGGGAAGCGACAGATGCAGGAAAATGGACGCACAATCTCGAAGAATCGCGGCGGACTTAATTTTTGTCGGAGTGCGCACATCGGGGATCGCCACAGGACTGGGTAAGTAAATCTTCCCCATTGCCCCTTTTTGCTAGATTATAAGGCAGCTCTTTAACAATCAAGCATGACTTACAGGAAGCCTGACGTGATGTTGGATTAAAGCCAAACATGTATATCTATTACAGAAGGAACAGATTCCCAACTGTACTTTCTTTTTCATGACAACAATTCCATGTTATCCAAAACGGACATCACACACATATTTCCTTTCTGCCACTGAAGACAGCGCTGTTTCGACATGGTTACACCTCTTCAGTACAGTGTTGGGAACTGGTTTGGCTGAGTGAGAGGTTATTAACTAAGGTCAGGAAATAAGAGTTCTCCTTACGAAAACTTTGACAATTAAGGCCGTCTTGTAGGTGTGTGGAGACTTGTAGCCATTGTCTCCACTAGGGGATTCATCATGTTGTTAGGCTTCTTGAAAGCCACATTTGATGTTAAGGGATCTCACTCAATGTAGAAAAAACAGGCAATGTTTTTCTTATTCAATCTTTGAAATCATATTTGAAATTTTTTTCAGAATCCCCTAGTGGAGCATCAATGGCTATAAGTGTCCATATGCCTACAAGGCGGCCTTAATTGGCAAAGTCAATGTAAGGAGAACTATTACTTACCAACCCTAGTCAAAAGCCTCTCACCAGCCAAACCAGTTCCCTACACTGTATTGAAGAGACCCAACCATGTTGTAACAGCGCTGTCTACAGTTGAGGATCTGTTCCTTCTGGAATAGATATACCGTTTTGGCTTTAATCCCACATCATCTCAAGCATCCTGAAGGTCATGCTTGATGTTAAGGTGGCTGCATTACAAGGTAGCAAAAAGAGACATTGGGGGTCATTTACTAAGGGCCCGATTCGCGTTTTCCCGAAGTGTTACCCGAATATTTCCGATTTGTGCCGATTTTCCCTGTATTGCCCCTGGATTTTGGCGCACGCGATCGGATTGTGGCGCATCGGCGCTGGCATGCACGCGACGGAATTCGGGGGCGTGGCCGAGCGAAAATCCGACAGATTTGGAAAAACTGCCACATTTAAAACAAAAAAAGGGTCGCTTGGGACGCGGTTACCTTCATTTGGTCCAGCCCGGTGAATTCCAGTGCGTTCAGATGCTTTTCAGCGCAGCAGCGCCACCTGGTGGACGGCGGAGGAACTACCTTAGTGAATCCCGGCCGGACCCGAATCCACCGCAGAGAACGCGCCGCTGGATCGCAAACGGAAAATGGAAAATGTTTTTACATATTTCCTATGTACATCATTTGCCCCAATAAAACACACCCAGATATTGGGGTCCACCAGCATGAGTTAGTTTATCCCTGGAATGGATACATTCTTAGTGCCTACTTATGCTAGGCATACCTCCAAGCTGTCCCATATTTATGGGTTTGTACCCAGACCTGTGTAGTGGGAGGCTTGTCCCAGGCTATACCTAAACAAAAGAAATCAATTATCAATATCTATCACGATAAACTAAGGCCCCATACCCATAGATCCAGACACGGTGACTGTGGTAATCTTCTTATATTTGTTATCCATGGCTTCCTTCCTTCTAAAATCAACTATTAAAACTATGCTAATGAGCCTGTTGCGCTCTGAGGTGTGTTATCAGAGCCACTTCATGCTGTAGCTTCACAGGCTGTTGCACTGTTTGCACTCCTCCCTGCTCCCTCAGCACGTCCCCCTACCTCTGCCTCACACAGTGGGAGGGGGAATTGCTCCTGTTCCTACTAGGACACAGCCTCCATCTCCCCCTTTTCTGAAATCTGAAAAGACAGGCATCCACCTTAAGCCTTAGTTTCCTTATTGTCCAAGTAGTTGATTGGAAGAATCATTAGAGGGTTAAGGGGGTGTAACTTTGGACATAATGGGGCACATTTACTAAGGTTCTGCGGACCGCATCTTCAGCGGGGAAGCGACAGATGCAGGAAATCGGCTGCACGAGCTACGTGAATCGTGCCCAAATCTAACATTGCACCTAAACTGCGCCTAAAGTCAAGTAGTTAATAAGAGGCAGGAACTCAACTCATCACAGATGGTTTTAGCTTGTGATAATTCTGGAGCAAAAATGTGGCAGAATTGAGGCCCAACAACGAGACTTGATTGCAGAACAGTGATACATCTGGCCCGTGATCTACTGAAAGCCTTTGAAAAAGTGAAGTGAAAATTTTCTGTGACTTTTCTAGTAACTCATTAGCTGTAATGTCATAGGATGATACGACTATAGATGTGTAATGTTCTACATGAATAGTAAAGACTATGAATGCTGACGGTAAACACTGACACAAAGACTCCATTGATACTTTTACAGCAATTTACCTTCAGTCACATTCACTTTAAGTCACCTGTTTGCAACGCAGACACGTGCAGGAACCAGAACCATTGATCCTGGCGTCTTGAGTATATTTAGATCAATTTCCTTGTGTCTCGTTCAGAAGACAAGAGGGTGTTTACAAATGTTTACAAAGTGCTCTCATGAATGAGTCTGGTGAATCCTCCAGAGTGCCGGACAGACAGGAACAATTAAAGATCCGCCAAATGATTCCATGTGATGAGATCAGACAACAGAGCGGTAATTGGACCACCGAGATGGACCAAAACAATGACCTTCCGGACGCCTGTATTACTGGAACATGAGACATGATTTTCTCAAGAAATACTATAACAACTTAACCACAAAATAATAAAAACTATGAAACTATCTATCTATTTCATCTATCTATCTATTTCATCTATCTATCTATCTATTTATCTATCTATCTATCATCTATCTATCTATCTATGTATCTATCTATCTATGTATCTATCTATCTATCTATCTATCTATCTATCTATCTATCTATCTATCTATCATCTATCTATCTATCTATCTATCTATCTCATATCTATCTATCTATCTATCTATCTATCTATCTAGATCCAGAGAAGAGGCAGCACTCTGTAGTAAGTGGAATAGGGTGAATCTTTATTCCATGTGCAACGTTTCGGCATAGAAGCACACCTTTTCCATGCTTTTTCGCTGCCTCTTCTCTGGATCTACTTGAACGGACCCTGGCCAAGGGACCTACGGCTGCTGCACCCTTACCTACCTGTGCTGCTTTGGACTTTCCTATTTGTATCTATCTATCTATCTAACGAATGGAAAAGGCAGGCAGCACTCCAAGGTTCAAATCAAACGTGAGTGATTTTTATTGAAACGGGTAGCGACGTTTCGGTGTTGAAAAAGGTGTCCAACACCGAAATGTCGCTACCCGTTTCAATAAAAATCATTCATGTTTGATTTGAACCTTGGAGTGCTGCCTGCCTTTTCCATTCGTTGACTACAAACCAGGATCAAGCCAAAATCCTTGGAGGCATTGCACCCCTCCTTCTCAGGAGTCACTTTACTGTGCAGACTTGAACTTTTTCCATTTTATCTATCTATCTATCTATCTATCTATCTCATTTATCTATCATCATATTTTCAGATCTATCTACCTATTTACTTTTATTTATCTTTCTTTATATCTATCTATCCGGGGTTTGATTTTCCACCCTGCAACTGCATGGACCATAGGAAATCATAGGCAATGATAGGCAAACATAGGCAATGTTGTGTCACATAAAGGGGCAGTGTTTTGCTTTAGGTTGGTCCCAAAGACATATCTGCATGGGGACCCCAAAATTTCATAACTGCCCTCGAGAATATCAAATCACATAACATAAGCTTTATTGGCAGGACCAAATGCAAGTTAGCATTGCCTAAGAATTCCACAAATATGGAATGTGGGAGATGGGTTCGGGGTCATAGGGAACAGATTGAAGGGGGATGTGGGGTGTGGTGGGTTATAGTAGTCCTCATTATCACATGTCTCTCAGCCTGTGGCAGGCAGTGGCATATTTGGACACTATGGCCACTGTGATCTCCTCTTCCCTAGCAGGATAAGGACCTTCTCTTCCTCCTCCATGAAGCTGAAATCCAGGAGGAGATGTGAGAGTCTCCTGAAGTGAGTGTCTCTCACTGATGAGTATTTGGAACAGTGTAGCGGTAAGTGGACCTCATCCTCGGTGGTGTCCTGGCATTGTTGGCATAGTCTGCTTTTCCTGGGCACATATGTCTGTCTTTGCTGCCTCCCTGGCCAGGTTGTGGGCACTCAGTCTGTAGCGGCTCAGGAACTGTTGGTCTCTGGGGTCCGCTAGTTTTTCCATGTACAAAGACAGTCTTAAGTCTCTCTGTAGATGGTCAGCTTCTGAGATAACTCTATGGTTGTCCTCTAGTCACTGATATATTCCTCCTGGGCCTTCTTTATCATCACCAAGATTTTGGCTTTGGTCAGCTGCTTGTTTGTCCATGCTTGAGTCTGTGTTGTGGGTCCCAGGTTTCCAGGGACCCCCTGCTGCTGCCAGGCTGCATAGTGGAAAAAATGCCGGTTGCTGGTCTGTAGGTGAGCCAGAAATGATAGCACCCTCTTCTTTACTGTTATATGTACAGGGAATCTGCCTAGTTCTCTTCCATAACCACTTTTTGAAGTGCTCCGATGTACTTGGAGAAGGTGTTTTCAGAACTCTAAGTACAATATTTCTGTTGGACTGGAGTCCCGCCTTGACCAGTTTGGGTATGTGTGTGGACCCGAAATCTTACTACCATACAGAAGGATGGGGGATACAATGCAGTCAAAGACACTTGCCCAGGCTGTCACCAGACAGTTGATTTTGTACAATCATTTCATGACTGCATGGTAGGTTCTTCAGGTATTGGGGCACATTTACTTACCCATCCCGTTGCGTCGGCTGATCAAGAATGTCTGATAAGGATTCGGAGCTGTCGCAGTTGACTCACTGTGTGCACCCGATTTCTTGAATGTGCCGTTTCCCTGCTCGGGTCCACCGGAGTTCACCATCTTCTTCCTGGTGTATGTGAGTGCTGATCTTGTGACACAATATGAATTTTAAATTGAGCTCAGGCCACATGAAAGCTCGGGCAGTGCCGGAGCCAGAAATATTCAGGAAACCCGATGGAAATGCGTCCGACGGACCCTTAGTAAATGTGCCCAATTGTCTCTGAATACCTGGATTGCTTCCTAACTGGTGGATTTTAAGGCCCAGGTAGGTGTACTTGTCTGTAACTGTTAGTGGGCATCGTGAAGGAGGAAAGCCCGGCTGCTCTTGTTTTTCTTACACCATGTTGTTGGTCTTCTAAAGATTGATGGGCAGTGCTAATGATGCTGAATTTCACCAGGATTTTCAGGTTGTCCTGGAGACCTCTCTCAGTTGGTGATAACAGCAGAATGTCAAATGCATGTAGAAGAAATTTCACCTCGATGTCAAAGAGTGAGTTCTGGTGTGGAGGAGGACTCCAGGGCTGCAGACAGATGATTGATGTAGATGTTTGAGAGTGTTGGATTAGGCTGCACTATTTGTCATTCCGGCTGTTTGGATGTCTGCCTTTTGGCCTCTTGGGGTTGTGTTTCCTTACATTGGTCATTTCTGCCATTGTATACTATATTTGGTTGAGGTATGCCTTAATTATCAATAAAACTTCATTACTTACAGCTGAGCATTGCAGTCTGGGAGACGAGTAAAGCATCCAGGTCACATTGGGTAGAGGGGTCCGCCTTTAACTAGGGGTCGTCTGTAAGTCGGGTGTCCTTAAGTAGGGGATGCCTGTAATGATAATTCCTTTATTTATATAGCGCACACAGATTATGCAGCGCTGCACAGAACTTGGCAGATCGGTCCCTATCCCCAAGGGGGCTCACAACCTAATCAACCTACCAGTATGTTTTTTGGAGTGTGGGAGGAAACTGGAGGACCTGGAGGAAACTCATGCAAACATAGAGAGAACATACAAACTCTTTGCAGATCTTGACCTGGATGCGACTTGAACCAAGTACCCCAACTCTGCAAGGTTGTTGTACCAACCACTAAGCCACCGTGCTGCCCACCCGAGCTAGCACCCCAATAACAGTTACTTTTATTGTGGTGCTGCAGATATTTTTGGTATACTGTATCATCTACCTATATATCATTTAATATCCATCTATTATTTATCATATTCTTATTATGAAATCTCCATTGAACATAGTTTGGTGATGTCCGTAGTATTCAATTTAACAAAGTTCAATCCAATTACCAAATCCAGGCACCCCAGCTATTCACAGGATTGATGGATCTTGGAATGTTCTTGTTGCACAGCTCGCGCTCCTCGCCCATGTCGCCCTGCAGCCAACAATGGATCAGTAACTTAACACAGCAACTGTAGCCAAACATGTAAGAAGCAGGCAGATCTTTAATGAGTCCCTGTGATTCCAAATTCATTCTTCGGAGTCCCCCGAAGCATGCAAATACCACTCGCTGTGCAGTCTCTCATTCTCTATTTACTTGTTTGCCACTTCTTTTGTTGCTATAGTAAACCCAGATGATAAATTATACATTTGCCTGATGTCGGAGGTACTCAGAATATTCCCACAATTTCACTCATACAAGTGGATAATCTGTGTTAAGTGGAATACTTGAGAGTTACGATAAGGCTGCTTCTGCCAAAAGGATCCTTGAGTTTTGTTTTGGAGGGATGCTCCAGTTATTGCAAATACATGCTGTATACAGCATGTTGCTGCCTTAAAAATAATCCCTGAATGTTCATTAAGCTATTCAGCAGTCCTGATATTTACTGCAGTGCTGTCTGCAAACTCTCCATGGATCTTTGTTTACATGACTGAGCACTGATGAATAGGAGAAGCTGTAGCAGGAAAGTTATGACTTACCCTGCTCCCTCCCCTCTCCATGTGTTTGTCAGTGAGGACGGACTATGAAAAAAAGAGGCACAGTGGGAGACGCCATTAGGACAGCCTGAAGAAGTCAGAAACAGGAAGTTGTGTGTATATGCAGAGTGCAGCATGGGAAGAACAGGAAAAGGCTGAAACTCAGAGGAGGCAAAGGCACAGGTAAATATACATGCAGAGACATGTCTTATGTATTAGATTAATTGAAAGGTGGCCAACCCCTTTAACATCTCTGTTTGCTTAATTCACTTAATTCCAATGGAAACATGCATTGTTTTCTTCCGGTGGGTGAAATATAGGTTGTGGTGGAATTCAGTCATAGTCTGTAGGTCCTGGCAGGAACAGTTAATGCAGATCCAATTACAATATTGAGGAACCCTTTGCTCAGGAACCATTGGAACCCTTTTCTCAGGAACCATTGGAACCCTTTGCTCAGGAACCATTGGAACCCTTTGCCCAGGCAGCTGGGAGAAGCAGCCTTAAACAACCCACAGGTGCATGGGACTGGCTAGAAGGTGACTGAAGTTAGGAGTCTATTAAAGGGCCACAGCTCTCCATAATATAGGGCCCACAACCAGAAGAGAGGTGTGGCAAGCAGAAAGATGACATCAGTGGCCAAAGGTCAAATATAGGACTAAGGGAATATAGAAAAATTATGTTATTCTGGAAAGAAGGTCATCACATGCCAAAACCACGGACAACAGGTGTGATATGTTGTTAGTGAGTGCTAAAGAAGAGTGAAATGGCTATATCAAGTACAATACAGACCCGTCTTCATACATGGGATAACATGCCTTAGAAATATACTGTACATGGATGCTGCTCCATAGAATTAGTATTGCAGATTCCGGAGGTTGTGATGTGTTTTTTTTTGTTACTATGATTAAAAGCTAAAAAAGGTCCTTCAGTCCATCAGTCCAAGGGATAAACAAGAGGGACACTTAAAGTCAATGCATAGTGATGACTCAGCAGTCACCTGGGAGATCCCAGGGCGAAACAATGGCCAGAAGTTAGAAGATACATGACATTGCTAGGCAACCTAGGACCACAGAAAATTATTTCTATGGCTCTGTGTGATGCTACAGATTGCCATTACGTGTAAAGAGAACATAAAGTGGTTAAGAAAGAAGTCAAATAAACAGCGGGGCACAGACCAGCAACACAGGAACAATAGACGGACCATCGTATGTATACGAATATTTGTTACAGTGTTGCATGGTGTCAGCAATTTTAAAGGATAGATAGATAGATAGATAGATAGATAGATAGATAGATAGATACCGTATATACTTGAGTAAGCCAACCCGAGTATAAGCTGAGACCCCTAGTGAGGTTTTTCAGCACATTTTTTGTTATATTTTTGTTGAGTATATACGGTAGATAGATTGCAGTCATGGCCATAAAGTTTTGAGAATTATACAAATGTTAATTTTTACAAAGTCTACTGCATAAGGTTTTATAATGGCAATTTGCATATACTCCAGAATGTTATAAAGACTTATCAGCTTAACAGCAATTAATTGCAAAGTCAATATTTTCCTAGAAAATGAACTTTTTCCCCCAAAACACATTTCACCTTCATTGCAGGCGCCTTAAAAAGAGCAGCTAACGTGGTTTCAGTGATTGCTCCAGTAACACAGGTGCGGTGTTGATGAGGACAGGGCTGGAGATCAATCTGTCATGATTAAGTAAGAATCACACCACTGGACACTTCAAAAGGAGGCTGGTGCTTGGCATCATTGTTTCTCTTCTGTAAACCATGGTTATCTCTAAAGAAACACGTGCAGTGATCATTGCACTGCACAAAACTGGCCTAACATGGAAGAGTATCGCAGCTAGAAAGATTGCACCTCAATCACCAATCTATCGCATCATCAAGGAATTCAAGGAGTGAGCTTCCATTGTTGCCAAAAAGGCTCCAGGGCGCCCAAGAAGGACCAGCAAGTGCCAGGACTGTCTCTTTGTTTTTTTTAAAACATCTTTTTATTTGGTTTTCTAACAAAATTCAACATACAAGACATTTCCTTGCAAACGTTTTAACATTTGGCAATGTATCAGATATCTTATGGGTTACATGTCAATTACATTTTCCATTTTCCTTGCGTCCTTAGTGCACAGGGGGTGGCCTGCATCATCTTGTTCCTAGTGATCTTTCTTTTGACCCGCTGCTCGGTTCACTGGGGATGTCATCTCCACATCTGTCATTATCCTCCTTTGCGGCCCTCATATCTGTAGCTTACCCAGGTTTCCCTTCAGAATTCCTGTGTTATACCATGTTGTTAATTTGAAAGGGGTAACTAGTTCTATTATTTCTTGTCTGGTCATGTGCGAAACAATAAATTGCTTCCATTTGCTGAAAAAGCCCTTGGTTTGTTTTTCCTTATGTCTAAGTGTTTCTATCCTATCTAGTCTAATCAAGTGCTTCATCTGATTAACTACCTCCACAGTTGTCGGGGAGGAGTCCTTTATCCAGTGGTTCATAATGCATCTTTTGGCCACTAGTAGGAAAGCATGAATGTCTAATCTGATCAGTGGAATCTCCTCTTGACAGGACCGTCTCATTAAAGTGTTTCAGCTTGGGGATGGGGCTCCCAGCAGTGCAGAGCTTGCTCAGGAATGGCAGCAGGCAGGTGTGAGGCATCTGCACGCACTGTGAGACTGCGGAGTCTCTTGGAGCAAGGCCTGGTGTAAAAAAAAAACATCAGGGACTGATATTCTGCAAAAGGTACAGGGAGTGGACTGCTGAGGACTGGGGTAAAGTCATTTTCTCTGATGAATCCCCTTTCCGATTGTTTGGAACATCTGGAAAACAGCTTGTTGGGAGAAGACAAGGTGAGCGATACCACCAGTCTTGTCTCCTGCCTCTTGTAAAGCCTCCTGCAACCATTCATGTGTGGGGCGGCTTCTCAGCCAAGGGAATCGGCTCTCTCACAGTCTTGCCTAAAAACACCTCCATGAATAAAGAATGGGACCAGAATGTCCCCCAAGAGCAACTTCTCCCAACCGTCCAAGAGCAGTTTGGTGATCAACAATGCCTTCTCCAGCATGATGGAGCACCTTGCCATAAAGCAAAGGGGAGAACTAAATGGCTCAGGGAACAAAACATAGAGATTTTGGGTCCATGGCCTGGAAACTCCCCAGATCTGAATCCCATTGAGAACTTATGGTCAATCATCAAGAGACGGGTGGACAAACAAAAACCAACAAAATGTGACAAAATGCAAGCACTGATTGTGCAAGAATGGACGGCTATCAGTCAGGATTTGGTCCAGAAGTTGATTGAGAGCTGCCAGGGAGAATTGCAGAGGTCCTGAAGAAGAAGGGTCAACACTGCAAATATTGACTTGCTGCAGTAACTCATTCTAACTGTCAATAAAAGCTTTTATTACTCATAATATGATTGCACTTGTATTTCTGTATGTGATAAAAACATCTGACAACCCAGAGGGCAACAGATCATATGAAAATATTATATTTGTGTCATTATCAAAACTTTTGGCCATGACTGTATAGCCTGTGGTACAGATAATTTTTGAAAAAAAATAAAGTACAGGCAGTCCCCGGGTTATGTACAAGATAGGTTCTTTTAGGTTTGTTCTTAAATTGTATATGTATGTAAGTCAGAACTGTATTTTTTATAATTGTAGCTACAGACAAAAACATTTTTGTCCCAGTAACAACTGGATTTTAAAATTTTTGTGCTGTCATAGGAAGAAGGATTATCAATAAAGCACCCTGGGACTAAAGTAAAGCTTCCAGAGAGCTTCACCAGAGGTCCCAGTGGGCAGAGGGGTCGTCAGTTAATCTTAAGTAGGGTATGCATGACAAATAGCTGCCACAAAGAATTGTGCTCACCAATGCTAAATTTCAGTAGATCTTGGTTTCCTATATGACCTCGGTACAGTGTCGGACTGGCCCACCGGAGAATCAGGGGATCCTCCGGTGGGCCCAGGATCTTCTCTAATACTAGACTCCAGTATTACACAATCTAATTTAGATGCTAGCAGGATCTATTTTTTAGTAGATGATGAAGGGAGGTACCCAAAAATAATTTTATGTGATGGGATGAAGGAACCTCTGCTCTGGATATGACAACTACCTATGTACCACCTTTAGTTTAATTCTAAAATATGGCAGGAGTTGACGTTATTGTATTTCTTTGCCGCACCCAGCGAGACTTCCAACACTTGACCCTCTTGATAGCAGCAGACGGTTGTACTCGTGGTTTATAAATAATGAAGACCACAGGACAATTCGTTCTCAACTGAAAGGTCTTCCATTGGCGCCAGAAATCTTGTGGTTTCTCTATATCCTGAGCATAACAATGTGTCCATAAAGCTTAATGTGTTTTTCAGTCACCTTCGTGCTATTTATAAAGGCTTTATAGCGAGGTATATGATATAATTACATATGTTTTAGCACAATGATGAACATAAAAACCAATCTCCCTCTCTCCCTGTGCTGATCCTGTGTTCCTGGACTTTAAAATTAATATATTACAGCTTTGTTGCTTTTAATGGGATATTTTCGTGCTGGCTCGCAACCACAAGTTCACTCAATTGGAAGAGGATTCCGCTAACACATCGAGCTGATAAATATAACATTTTGATCTATATATATAGAGAGAGATGATAGTAGTAGCTCAGCTATAACAGGATGGTTATTGGTCCATAAATTCGACCTAAGAGCACCCTAAACACCACTACGCCAAAAAAATAAAATACTAGGCCCTGTCTCTTCCATAGGCCATCACCACCACTTGTAGGTCACAGCACTTGGGGGGTAAATGTCCTGACTTGTGTCATCCCCAATGGTTATAAAATGTTCAGGTACAGCTCCTGGTGCTGGAGAAAGTTCCATTTTTTAATATTCTCTGTATTTGGTAGCATCCAGTTAGACCCCAACACATGTCCCTTCTTTGCTTTAGGTTCCCATACAACGTACTAGGCACCATCTACTATGTTTACACCTAAACTCCCTCCAAGCTCATGAATAACTCCCACCTCACTCCCAACCAAACTAAGCCCCACCCATTTCACTCCTTAAATCCCTCCCAAGTCAAATCACTGATGCCCTCTTCTAACTTGGCTGAAGATCACATTCCGACCAAGAGTTGAATCTCCTGCCCACCTGCATGGACACGTCAATGATGAGATTCTCTTTGACAACATCACTCCAAAGCCAATACATTGGATAAGTCAACGATGTCAGATTATTAGGATTTGTACCACAACCGGTCATTCAAACAAGCTGAGCTGCAGTTTCCAGGGCTGGCCACATCACAGAGAACGGAGCTGTGCTGACCCCACCAATATAGTATTGATGACCTACTTTATGGATAGATAAGTAATATTTGGAATCTGAAAAACCCCTTTAAAACAAACGTTAAAGGCATATTTTTCGTGTGTATTTCTTGTTTTTTTATAACTTTTTTTCTGATATTATAACCTTTTTGATTGTGTTTGATCAACTCCCCAGGTTGTAATCGTAGTTTGTTTTTTGCCTTCTGTCTTCTTTTTCTATTTTTTTTTTTTGAGTTTCCTCAATTTTCCAAAGTTTATTAGAAGTTGTCACCACACAGATCGCATAGGAATTTTCTCCAATTCATTGATACGTTAGAGAAGGTTATGTCAATTTTTTTGGCAAGCACGACTCTGCTGCAAGCCATCCCCTGCTCCCGGTCAGGGAACTAGGAGAGAGCACAAGTCCTGCTCTCTCCACGCCCCGGCTCTGACGTCACCAGTCGGATCCAAATTCCTCGGCCAGGAGCAGGAGGCAGCCAGCAGGAGGGGGCATGCATAAATTAAAAGTTGTCCGGCTGTTTTACAAAGTTAATATTTTGTTATTAAGGATGCCCAAAAAGTAGTAAAAACAGTGCCCCATCCCCTAGACGGAACAAGCAGCTTAACTAGGACACTCTACCACCAGTAATCTGGTGGTAGATGTCCTTTAAGATAATAATGACATTACTTCTAAAAAATAATAGCAAAAACATAGACATAGACGTGAACCCTGATTCTGAACCCAAACAAACCTTACCTACTTGCTCGATCCACTGTAAACAGTGCAAAGTGCAAAACATGTGGACAAGGACAATACAAAACTATACAAACAAGTAAGTCAGGTCAAAAAAGAGAGAGAGCAACTAAGTACAGAATCACTAAATGAAGGGGAAGTCTGAACAGAAGCTGAGACCAGGATGCCAGGAACTCAATGGGGGTCATTTACTAAGGGCCCGATTCGCGTTTTCCCGACATGTTACCCGAATATTTCCGATTTGCGCTGATTTCCCCTGAATTGCCCCGGGATTTTGGCGCACGCGATCGGATTGTGGTGCATCGGCACTGGCATGCATGCGACGGAAACGGGGGGGGGCGTGGCCGCACGAAAACCCGACAGATTTGGAAAAACTGCCGCATTTTGAAAAAAAATGTGTCGCGGAGCTTGCACTTACCTTCACTCAGCCCGGCTCGGTGTATTCCAGTGCGTTCCAGGGAACTTCAGCGCATCAGCGCCACCTGGTGGATGTCGGAGGAACTGCCTTAATAAATCCCCGAATCCAGTGCAGAGAACGCGCCACTGGATCGCGAATGGACCGGGTAAGTAAATCTGCCCCAATGATAAGAGTCTCTAACCAGGTAAGGAGCTATCCAAGAATTATGTAAATTAGCGCTGAACTAAATGTGAGCAGGATATTATGGGAAGTCAGATTCTCTGCCCCAGATGATTGGAGCAGAGCTCTGTCAGTCACAGGGGGTTAACTATTGCCGGACCAAAGCAGAGCTGCCAGAGGAGATGATGGTGAAATCCAATCCAAAAAGCCAGAAACCTAAGCCTGTGTTCACACTGACAATGCACAACAAAGGCAAAAAGACTAAATCAGCCCCTCCTCAGCCACAAACACAGGATGACATCGAGACGGGTGTAACAGTGATCTTCACAGAACAGGAAGTGACATACTATGAGGTCCAAGCACCAAACTAAATATTGAAAAGTTTGGGGATTTTATTTAATATACCGTAGCTAGAAACATGCAAAATTATAAAAATGAATCACCCAAAAAAATTTTGAATCAAGTTTAAAAAAAGAAAAATTAAAACAAACAAACAATCAGCTATTTTCTGAATACATATTTCTTTTAACTTTTTCCTCTAATACAAGGAAACAATTTCGCATAAACCCATCTGGACGCGGTTTAAAGTGTCAACAAAATATTTCATAACAGCTCAACACAGAGTCACGGCTAATAATGTTAGGATTACAACACTTATTTTTATTACCTTATATACTCGAGTATAAGCCTAGTTTTTCAGCACAAAAAAAGTGCTGAAAAACCCAAACTCGGCTTATACTCGAGTCAAAAAAATTAATATATCTAAACTCACCTTTCAGGCGACTCCTGTATATCTTCTGTGCGATCTGTCCGGCAGCGGCGGCAGGCTATATACACTGGGGCAGGGTCTGGCAGGCTATATACACTGGGGCAGGGTCTGGCAGGCTATATACACTGGGGCAGGGTCTGGCAGGCTATATACACTGGGGCAGGGTCTGGCAGGCTATATACACTGGGGCAGGGGCTGGCAGGCTATATACACTGGGGCAGGGTCTGGCAGGCTATATACACTGGGGCAGGGTCTGGCAGGCTATATACACTGGGGCAGGGGCTGGCAGGCTATATACACTGGGGCAGGGGCTGGCTGGCTATATACTGGGGAAGCTGTGACCAATGCATTTCCCACCCTCGGCTTATACTCGAGTCAATAGGTTTTCCCAGTATTTTGTGGTAAAATTAGGGGGCTCGGCTTATACTTGGGTCGGCTTATACTCGAGTATATACAGTAATTAAGAGTATTCTTACCAGTTACATGTCATTCCTAATGTCATAATATTGTGGACATTTTTAAACAAAGCTCATATTTTCAATTATCATTGGATTATTTTATTCCATATATTATGTACCGTATATACTCGTGTATAAGCCGAGTTTTTCAGCACAAAAAATTTGCTGAAAAACCTCGCCTCGGCTTATACACGAGTCAATTTAAAAAAAAATAAAAATTAATACTCACCCTCCGGTGCCCGGATCCACCGGCGGCGGCTCCCGATACCCGGCGGCGGCTCCCAAAGTTCATTAAACAATCAAACATTAAATAAATAAACTTAGTTCTCACCTTCCGGCGATACTCACCCCCGATCCTCGGCGCCGGCTTCCTATCCCCGGCGGTGGCTTTCGATCCCCGGCGGCTGTCTTCTTTCTTATTTTGCCGGGGGAGTCGCGTCCATGCGATCTCCCCGCTGGCGCTCACTATGATGTGGCGGTGTGACGTCATCAGCGGCGACACCGCCGCATCATAGTGAGCGCCGGCGGGAGATCGCATGGACGCGACTCCCCCGGCAAAAGAAGAAAGAAGACAGCCGGGGATCGAGAGCACAGCCGAAGATCGAGAGCACAGCCGAGGATCGAGAGCACAGCCAAGGATCGGAAGCCGGCGCCGAGGATCGGGGGTGAGTATCGCCGGAAGGTGAGAATTAAGTTCATTTTTTTTAATGTGCTCAACATACAGGGGGCAGACTGTATACATGAGGAGGCAGGCTGTATACATGAGGAGGCAGGCTGTATACATGAGGAGGCAGGCTGTATACATGAGGAGGCAGGTTGTATACATGAGGAGGCAGGCTGTATACTTGAGGGGCAGGCTGTATACATGAAGGGGCAGGCTGTATACATGAAGGGGCAGGCTGTATACATGAAGGGGCAGGCTGTATACATTAGGGGGGCAAGCTGGCTGTATACATTAGGGGGGCAGGCTGGCTGTATACATTAGAGGGGCAGGCTGGCTGTATACTTAGGGGGGCTGGCTGGCTGTATACATTAGGGGGGCTGGCTGGCTGTATACATTAGGGGGGCAGGCTGGCTGTATACATTAGGGGGGCTGGCTGGCTGTATGCATTAGGGGGGCTGGCTGGCTGTATACTTAGGGGGGCTGGCTGGCTGTATACATTTGGGGGCAGGCTGGCTGTATACATTTGGGGGCAGGCTGGCTGTATACATTAGAGGGGCAGGCTGGCTGTATACTTAGGGGGGCTGGCTGGCTGTATACATTAGGGGGGCAGGCTGGCTGTATACATTTGGGGGCAGGCTGGCTGTATACATTAGAGGGGCAGGCTGGCTGTATACATTAGAGGGGCTGGCTGGCTGTATACATTAGGGGGGCTGGCTGGCTGTATACATTAGGGGGGCAGGCTGGCTGTATACATTAGGGGGGCTGGCTGGCTGTATACATTAGGGGGGCTGGCTGGCTGTATACCACTTGGGGCTGACTGTATATTACACCCTTGGCTTATACTCGGGTCAATAGGTTTTCCCAGTTTTTGGTGGTAAAATTAGGGGTCTCGGCTTATACTCGGGTCGGCTTATACTCGAGTATATACGGTATTTGTTTGTTTTTCTGTTAATTAAAATTATTGTTTTCCAGATCTACTTATAAATAGACTAACTTAAGATATTATCTAAGAGTTTCCTTGGTTATTAACTTTTTCTATCTCAAACTTTTTTGCCTGTTTTAGAAACTCTAGGCTGTGGTCTAGCCCATATTAAATTATTTTCCAATAGTTGGTGATTTCTTTGTAGATATTTTTCAAAGATCTTTTGATATTTTGGCATGTAAAAAGTTAATTGATGGATTTTTTTTGATGACTGAATCCATATTAAAGGTGTATTATTCTCCTTTTTTTGTTAATTTTGTATTAACAAAGTGAAAAGTTTGTCATTTATAACCATTTCAGTGCCCTGGACATATCCAGACTAAATATTTTTTTATTCAAAAATTTTCATCTAAAATCAAAGTTCTTGACATTCAGTATATACTCAAGTATGAGCCGAGTTTTTTTATAACAAAAAATGTGCTGAAAAACCCTAACTCAGCTTATGCTCGAGTCAAGAAAAAAAAAAAGTGTACTCACCTTCCGACGATCCCCCGGCAGGTCCTCTTCTATCCATCGCTGCTCCAGCATCGGCTCAGTGTTCCTGCGGTCCTTCGCAGGCATCGTGACGTCAGCCGCACGCTGACGTTCTAATGTGTGCACCGGCATCGGCACACACTATGAAGTCAGTGAGTGGCTGAGGTCATGGTGCCTGCGACGAACTGCAGGAACACGGAGCCAATGCCGGAGCATCGATGTATAGAAGAGGACCTGCTGGGGAGGGGCCACAGAAGGTGAGTACACTTTTTTTTTTTTCCTACAGGCATTATATTGGAGCAGGGGCTGCAGGCTATATACTGGGGAGGGGGGGGGGCTGCAGACTATATACTAAAGGGTGCTGGCAAGCTATATACTAAAGGGTGCTGGCAAGCTATATACTACAGGGACTGGCAGGCTATATACTACAGAGGCTGGCAGGCTATATACTACAGGGGCTAGCAGGCTATATACTACAGGGGCTAGCAGGCTATACACTACAGGGGCTGGCAGGCTACATACTACATGGGGCTAGTTGGCTATATAATACAGGAGCTGGGAGGCTATATACTGGGGGGACTGTGACCAAGGCATTCCAGTTTTTTTTGTTAAAAATTAGGGGTCTTGGCTTATACTCAGGTCAGTTCATACTCGAGTATATACGGTAATCAGGCCAACACAGCAGTTCGCTGCTCGGCGGCTCAATATGTCTCACAGCAAGCTGCGCATGTGCGTCTTCTCTGCGCTTTTAAATGAGGCACATCAAGCCACCGAGCAGCAATCTGCATAGGCGCCAGGGTGTACGGCTCACCACACAGGCGCGAGTTTTCCTGTGCGGTGAGCTGACATCATGGAGATAGGGATGAGGACATGGAGGATGTGGGAGGGGAAATAATTGAATAATTTCCAGCGGGGCCAAGCAGAGACTTATACAAATGGGAAAATTGAAAAGAGGCATCACCCAGGACTTGACCAGGACTTGTTGGCAGGGAGCCAGGTAAGCTTATTCTGAGGATATGACATGGAGGGGAACACATATGCTATTCTAACTGCTATGTAATGTAATCTGCAGTGTCTATTGGAACCTGCCACCAGTGAAATTCTGCCTTCTGGTGACAGGTTCCATTTAAAGTGTAACCGTCATTTTAGATTATTTTTGTTATTTTTCTGGGGGGAGGGAGGGGGAGTTTCCTTAGTTTTAGAATATCCCACACATTCCATCTATAGGATCTCTGTGTTCTGCGAGTCTACGAGATGCAGCATCAAATGGATCACTAGTGCCTCCTGCTTGTAAGATCTGACAAGGAAAAAACACTAACAAGCAGGAGGCAGATGGTAAGCAGAAACCAAGATGGCAGACAAGCCATGATTGGCGCATCAAATAAAATAGATTTGAACAAGACAATCAACTTGCTGGAAATCCCCTTTAACTGGCATCAAATGAAACGAAAGATATACTTTCCTCTCCAGAGGGCATCCTCAGTTTCATTTGTGGCTCTCCAGAGCTTCAAGTTCCATCAGACAGGAAGTGATCATGTCACGTACATCATATGTGACATCTTTGCCAATCTTTGGCCTTACACATAAGCTCTCTCAATCACAGTGGGTGGGATTTATTCACTTCTGGTCCAATGAGAACTGACTCATGGGATGATAGAGAGATGTGACTAAAACTGAAAAGTTCCTTCCACAGAGGTAAGTTTGTGTCTGTTTTCTACTTTTTAGGTTCTGTCTCCCATACCCCCAAGGATTTTAATCTTAATAACCCCACTGCTGCACTATATGTGAAAGAATAATTGCTAAAAAAAAGGCATAGATTATAAAATTAAGGCAAATCTACTGGATCTAGGGGTGGATTAACACTGCCATGGGCCCTCTGGTGTATGAATACTACATTTCTGGAATGTCCCACATTCTTTTTGCCTGCTTTTTAATCTGTGGTTTCAAGACCTTCGGGGGACCTTCAAAGGACCTGAAATGGCTCTTTTGTACATGTGTATTGAGAGCAGGAACAGATGGGTTAAGGTTCTTCTCAATTTAAAATTTGGTGGGAGGTTTGGGTGGTCATGGGCCCCCTAGAAGCCTTGGGCCCCAGGCTACCGCCCAAACCGCCTATAATCCACTACTGACTGTACATTTTAAACTTTTTTTCCTATTGCCTAGTGTTTGGTCATCTAATTTTCTTTTTTCATTTATGCAGATGAGTTTATGCAGATCCTTGGGGGTGTGTCCATACCTTCATGTGCAATTTTTTTTATCTCCTTCTGTTTGGAAGTGATTTTTATAAACGGTTGGTCCTGGATGATGCTGGGCAGCATAACAAGTAGAAAACAGGAGTAAACAAGGCCCCGCCCCTGGTGCACCAGTGATTCGAAAAAAAATCGAAAAATAACTTCTCTAAAATGAGAAATCATTTGAAAACAGGAAAGCTATAAACTGCCTTTCACAACGTTGATGAAAATACTCAATGCACAAGATCACAGCAGAGTAAAAAAATATAATTATTCAAATTTCGATCAATCCCTGGGCCAAGCCCTTGTTCAGTACCGGACTGAACTCACCCCCAACATCACAAACCTTTAGTACTAACTCAGGAGTTTAATAAAGGTTTTGATGAAACTCCATGTTATGTTGCTTGCTGACTGCTAGAAAGATATATAATAAAACCCACAAGGTCACCATTGTATTCTATGCACAGTATCTGTGAGTCAGATCGCAGATTCTCTATATGATTCATAAAGAGAAAATATCTTTTTTTTTTTTTTTTTTTCATGAGAACATGTAGTGCAATGTGAATGACTTTTACAGAACATATTCTGACGCAAGAGATCTGCCACAGAGAATGGTCTCCGTCCAATTGTTTCTTTGAGATGATTGAGAAGAATAGTACATGGTACAATGCAGCCGATGACTGCAGAAGGTTACAGGAGATGTATATATATATATATATATATATATATATATATATATTCCGAAGAAAAATATACCATTTATTAGCTAAGATTTATCTCTATAACAAAGAGATTGATCATTTATGCTATGCATGGGTTCTGCTTAGCCGTGAATAGCCACACAAGTGATGAGTACACTGCAGGCTCTACATAGCACTTGCCTCATTCTTCGAGGAAGAAAGGCGGGGGGGGGGGTCTCCATTACAAAATGGGTGTTGGATGACTGGCCTCTGATCAAGGAAGTCTAAGGATAGTGCTAACAATAATACAGTGCTCATATATCACTAAGTACTATCTACAACATAAAGAAGAATGAGCAGTCCTGGAAGTGATGATGTGGCCTCCGCAGAGCCCCGATCACATCATCGTTTAGTAACAAGAATAAAAAGAAGGATTGGAGCAAGTCGAACTTTACAGAGGACCTGGTAGTTCTCCAAGATGTTTGAAACAACCCCCCTGCCGAGTTCTTTCAAAAATTGTGTCCTAGAATACTTGATTCTGTGTTGAATGCAAAGGGTGATCACACTAAACATTGAGTTTTTTTGTTTTCAATATCAAAAGTTCTTGAATAAAACGGCCGGACTGGGCACAATTGGTTGATAAGTCTAAGGAGATTGCTAACAATAATACAGTGTGATCATACAGTATATCACCAAGTACTATCTTCAACCTAAAGAAGAATAAGCAGTCCTGGAAGCGATGATGTGGGCTCCACATTTCAGAGTCGTGTAGTATTATTGACAGCCAAGTCAATCTAGTAAGTCATAGTCAGTTTTGACAGCCTAGTCAGTCATAGTCTTGTTTATTAAAGTTCAACTATAAAGTATAAAAACATTTGCCTAACTCTGCACTAAGCAAAAATAAGCAATTCTCTAATTTACTCCAATTAGTTATCTGCAGGTGTTTAGCAGATGTTTTATCTGGTCCCCACAGACTAATCTCCTTTGTCATGCTTCCTGGTAACCATGGGGATCCGTACAGGACAGCTGAAGAAGAGAGGAGGCTTGTTGGGAGGGGCAGTAAGAGAGGAGTGCTAGAAAACAGATCATCAAATGCTTCAGGTCATCCAATTACAAACATCCTGCCCTGATTCATGTGAAAGGCCTAAATGCTCTGGCACAGGACCTTGATTGATGTCACAAGAATGTGACTCATCACATGCTTCAAGTCATCCAATAACAAACATGCTGTCCTGAAGCATGTGAATACCCTCAGTGCTTTGGCCTCAGTGCTGATATCACAACCAGGAAGTACCACCCACTTCAGGAATAGCTTAATATGATAAAAGGGTCAGGAATATAATAGGGGGAGAGCTGGTGCTATATCAAGCACACAACATATGGTAACAGGTATTATGAGCATGATACTTGTATTCATTATTAGGTTAAGTGGTATATTGCTTATTATTCAACATATAAAAGCCATGAGACTTAGACTGGACGGAATGGGTATCATAAATGGTAGTGAGGAATCAGTGGTGCACATGGAAGAAGGGAGCAGGAATGTGTGAGGGGGCCAAGGTACATATCCTGCGTAGAGACTGCTTGGAGGGTATCTAGAGGGACCAACAGTCCTAACACAGGGAAATAAAATGATGGATGATAAATTGGGATAAAGAAACCATAAAAGAACTTACATACATAGGTTTGTCAGACCATGTAATGAAGAATTCAAATGCTACTGGCCCTTTAATCAGTCCTGCGACTTTGTCCCTGTAGAGGACACACAGGACAGAAGATGGCCGCTGGTCACATGTCCACATCACATGTCTTACACCTGCCTGGGCAGGTCATATGATCATCACTCTGATTGGCTGTATTCGGTTGAAAGCATCCAGTATGGTCAGTGTTGTGGTGAGACGTAATCTCATTGAGATAATGTGCAGTGACGGCAGTTACACATAATTACTATGGTAACAGAGCAGGATAGTCTGTTACATCATCACTGGGAGTAGAGCATAAGAGGAAGGAGCTGCGGGACCATGGGAGTTGTAGTTGTAGATGGCAGCCATCTTGGAGATAATTGGACCCGCTTTAGAAAGTCCATAAAATTTTGTTAATCATAAAATCTAAATATTAAAGTTCTGTTCAATTAATTTATTCATAGCTTTATGGGTTTGTATATTAGTCGTTCCTCTTCCCATACGGACCTCCTGACCTCTTGCATCAGCAACAGTCTCTAGAGCAAAGAAATCTTCAAAGACCAGTCTTTAGATCAAAGAAGTTAAGATTTAGTATCTTACAAGATCCATTGAGTTTCTTTATTTTTGCCTTTTTAAATATTATTATAGGGCCAAGAAACATCCAGAAATAATACTGCCATTTCTAAAAAAAAAATATATGGAGAACATTCTTGTCATTTTATATCAATTGAATTTTCCAGTTGGCATTTTTCTTAAACATTTGGGCTGAATTTTCAAGGAAATAAGATAAATGGAAGATTTCCAAACCTCCATTTTAATAGAGATGTAAGGAAATACATTGTCTGATTGCTCTGCAGATATATACGTACAACATGGCTAATAAAATAATACTGCCATTGTCTACTGATTGCTCATTTGCATATGACTTTGGTGGTGATTTTTTTGTAAAAAAAAAATTAAATTTAATATCCTGAGGCGGCTAGTGGCTAAAGAAAATCTATCATCAAAATTAAGCAGCTGGTCATTTCCAAAAGAGAGATAGTAGAGATACAGATTGTAGAGAAAAACAGCTCGAAAGTGAAAACTACAAGAAGTAACAGATTATAATATGGGCAGCAGCCCAAGCCAAAAGCTTCTAGGGGGCCCATGACCAAGTCGATACTGCCTGTCACGGGCACCCCTGCGCACCCGTGGCCCTGTTTGTGGCGCCGGTCCTCCCCCCTCCCCCAGGACCTCACTTACCTCTCCACTTTCCTGCTTCCCTCCTGGCTGACCAGCCGACACTCACAGATTTAAAGGGCCAGCACACCGCTAATTGGTGCTGGCCCCGTTCAGGAAATGAATAAAGCCTGGCATCACCCAGCATTCCCTGCCAGATCTTCATGCTATTACTGATGAGAAAGTTGTTCCCTGTGCCTCGTACTTGTGTTTTGATATCCCGTTGTGACCCTGGACCTGTTCTTGACTTCACTCCTCCGCTGCCTGCCCTGACCTCTGCTCCGTCCTTAACTTCGTTCTATTGCCGCCTATCTTGACCAACGGCCTGTTCCCGACTACGATATTGCCTGTTGATTCTGTACCTCGCGGACAAGTCGTGCCTGTGGAACGACCTGGTGGTACCACGCTGCAACAAGACCAGCTTGCTTTGCGGCAGGCTCTGGTGAAGACCAGGTGCCACTTAGATTCCGGTCCCAGGTGTCGGCTTGTGTCATCGTCCGTGATGCTCCAGGGGGGTCACTGCCCCAGAAGCCTGACACTGCCCTATAGAGATAATAAAGACCTCAACTGCTGAAAGCCCTTTCAAGTAGGCCAACTCTATAAGACATTTGTTCCATGACTTTTGGAGCTCCTCCAACATAAAAGCTTGGTTCTGGTACTGTTTATAGGCAGTAAAAGTAACAAAGTTTAGTCTCTTGACTCAGACAACAATTTTAGTACAGCCCAAGAACAATTTCTCTTCTTTCTGATGAAAGTGTAGCCACATATTAATGAAAGTTGTAGCCATCCTTAAGTTGATCTTTTTCTTTTGTTCTCAATTCATTTTGATCTTGATTGATCTTGATTTACAGGAGATTAAAGGATCAAAATCTGTCATGATAAACCAGGGAAAGTTACTCCTAGATCCAATCACCGTGGCTGTGCTAATCTTCTTATATTTGTTATTCATGTGCTCCTTCCTTCTAAAATCAACTTTTAAAATTATACTAATGAGCCAGAAGGGCTCCAGAGCTCTTACCAGAGCATTATCAGAGCTCGCTTTACAAGCTGTTACACTGTGCAGTTGTACTTATCCTATAAGATTACAGCAAGCAGAGGGAGGAGGAAGTAGCAAGAAAGCAGGGGGAGGATCAGACAGTGTATCAGACTGTGAAGCTGCAACACAGAAGAGCTCTGGTAATGCCTTCCCATAGCACTTCTGGTTCATTATTTGAATTTAGAAGGAAGGAGGCCATGGATAACAAATATAAGAAGATAACCACAGCCCCGATGCCTGGATTAAGTAAGTGTCCCTGGTGTATCATAATGGGTTTTGCAGGTAGATTTTGGTTTACAATCCTTCATCCTGGTGGTAGATGTCCTTTAAGGCAGGACTGATGAATACTATGGATGGCACACTGAGGCCACATATCCAAATTTCAAAGAATTCCATTAAAACAAAGTCATTCCAGATTCTAAATCCCCCCCCCCCCCTTTCGAAACGATGTGCTTCATGTTAACAGCCTCTCGTACCAAATATTTTTTTATTGAGAATAAATCTGTGGCCAAGGAAAGTTTCTGCTTGTAATTACGCATTCGAGGCAGCCGGCGTGGGAGGAAATATCAGGCTTGTTTTATAAGAGCCCCTGTTTCTGACTGCCCACATAAAAAACGGGGTTTTTTTTGTTTTGTTTCGGGTTTTTTTTGCCTTTACATACATCGTACACAATTTTTATAGTACTCGTCTGTCGAGTTTTACATTTCTAATTTGCAGCTATAACGTTATTACGCTCGTGTTACATCTGGGCTACAAGACTTCACGTTTATCAATTAAGGCATGGTAATTGTTCCCATAGTAACGTTTACCCAAGATGCAGATGTAGACATGATAAGGCTTGTGATTGGCAATGCTACAAATATATGACAAGGAAAGCACTATCTAATTTAGACATATACTTGCCATGACAGCAAGCAAGAGAATCATTGCGTGGCTCCCCAGTACATTGCGTACTCATTTTACCGCGCTGATATGCGTATCCTGAAGTGATCCTTTCCAAGCAGTAGTTTTCAATGTAGCCATAATAAGTTTATTTTGAGAAGGATCCCTGGCACTTATGTTTACTTGGCAAAGTTTTTGTGAAGCCAAAGAGTTAGGTGTCAGTTACCGAAAAAAAGTTAACGTCTGGAATAAAGGATATCTGGAAAACTGTGAGCCACGAGCAACAGCCACAACTAAAAACATATTCCTTTTGAAATACTGATTTAATTTTTACAACGTATTTATTAGGCTCAAAAAATATTTTTTTTCCGTCTTTCCTCTCACTTCGGAGGGACCGATTAATAGAAAAAAAAGTCCATCATTTGCATCCTATAATTTTACTGTTATGGATTGTCGTGGGACGGAACAGATTGGTAAAACAGACAAAAATACCTGGCCCTGAGACTAAACCCCGTTGCAAACTGTCCCTGCCTAATGTCTCTACCTTCTCCAAGTGGTAGCAGACAACTGGTGGATATTCCCTTCCTGAGCCAAAGTACAAACACAGAGACAAGGTCGAGAAGATACAAATAGAAAATGATAGTCACCAAATATAGGTCAGTACCAAGAGGACAATGAAGAACACAATCACTAGGCAGATAGGTAGTCAGAGATACCAGAATACCACAAAGGGTCAAAGATACCAGAATATAGAGAACAGAATGAACACAGCTAGTTCAGTACAAGACTATAGCAAGCAAAGACTTCTAGTCCCCAAAACTTTTTATGAGATGCCATAGCCCAGTTTCACAAGATGATTGGACCAATTCTCTGACATCATACAGGGATGCAATGAAAGTGGGGTGATATTCTGTCCATCACAGCAGATTAACTGTTAGTAAACCAGAGCAGAGTTCACAGGAGACAGATGAAAGTGGTGGAAATCAATCAAGGCTGCTAAAAAAAGAGAACACCAGTGTTCAGACTAAAATGGAACAAAATGACAGTTATCAGCACAACCTCAAGGAACAAACATTGTTTGTGTGTATATAACTATTATCTAGAATTATATGTCTCCATAGTAAGACTATAATCAAACCTATGTAGTCTGTATTTTGAAATAATAGATACAAAACCATCTTTTTTTTAAGGATATATTCATCTTCTTGCACTGGCGGGCTTGATCCTAGTATTTGTCCACCGTTTTTGGATAAATACCTTTCCTATTTACCATGGAAACTGTAGCAATTATAAGAAAAAAAAATGCATCGTTGTCATCTGTGCTGGAAGCGATGGGAGTAACAATAAGAAGTGATGTCACTGGGACCTGCTCAGCCCATTGGTTATAGGGTTTGTGAGTGTTACACTTCCGACCGAACCAAATTTTTTTGTCTGGATCTACAATTATAAAATATACAGTTTCGACTTACATACAAATTCAACTTAAGAACAAACCTCCGGACCCTATCTTGAACATAACTCAGGGACTGCCTGTATTGCAGTATATGCTATGAGTGATCAGACCTCCTAAGGTTTAATTACCTCAGGGGGTAATCAGTACAATAATTGTAAAAAAGAAAAATGTTTTCCTAGAACACAAATAAAAAATAAAATCACAAACAAATATCCAAGCATCTCAAATTGGCCTAGCTATCAAAATATAAAAAACAATTTTTCCCCAGCGTGAAAATTTTAACAAAAAGTGATCAAAAGGTCGTACAGTTCCTAAAATTATAGCAACGAGAACCTCTTCTTATCATGCAAAATAATGACACCTTACACAGAAGAATGAAAAAGTAATTGGCCTCAGAATATTGTGAAACAATAGCAAAAATTATGTACAAAAGATGCACATTTTAATTTTTCACATTTAAAGGGAACCTGTCAGCAGAAATTGACATAATAAACCACTACCAGTCTGTAATGAAGCAGTTGAACACCCAGAGGTCCCCAACCGCCGGTCCGCGGACCAGGACCGGGCCGTTGCAGTTTATCAGCCGGTCCGCGCAGGGGGCCGCGGCTCCGCTCCCCCCGTTGAGTTGTCGGCTCAGGCTCCAGGCCGAGGCCTCGTCCACAGAGAGCAGCGCCATTGTTGTTCACGGGGCCCCCGACACCGCGGCCAGGCCTCCGCCGCCTCTGAAGGCCAAGGTCCTGCGGTTCATCTCCGCACCTCACACAACACACGGGGCCCACGGGGGAACTTCTGCCTCCCCCCGGTACAAGACGTGATGTGCCGCTGTGCGGTGCCGCTACTGCCGCGAGCTCTCCGCTCCCTCCGCCCCCCGCTCTCCGCTCCCAGCTGAAGCTCCACGCGCCCCTACCCCTCCCTCCGCTCCCTCTGCCCCCCGCTCCCGGCTCTCGGCTCCCTGCCCCTGCTGAAGCTCCACGCTCCCCTACCGATCCCTTCACCTACCCGCTCCCGGCTCTCGGCTCCCGGCTCCCCTTTCACTCCCGTCTTAACCCGGCTCCGCTAACGCCCCCCCCCCCCCTCCAGGCTCCCGGCTCTCGGCTCCCGGCTCCCTGCTCCCCCTGCCCCCGCTTAAGCTCCAGGCTCCCTAGCCTCCCGGCTCTCACGACCTACCCGCTCCTGGCTACCTCACCTCGCCACCACCCCTGCAGGACAAGGCACCGAAATTTCCAGGAACACAATAGAGAGGTAAGGTTACTTTATCTATGTGTATATATGTGTAATATGTGTATATATGTGTAATATGTGTAATATGTGTATATATGTGTAATATGTGTATATATGTGTAAATATATGTATATATGTGTAAATATATGTAATATGTGTGTGTATATATGTATGTGTGTGTGTGTATATGCTGTATCTACTGTTGTACCTATTTTATAATACTTGGTGGCACGCTGGATGCATTTTATACTACATGGCGGTATTCTGTATGCATTTTATACTACATGGCGGTATTCTGTATGCATTTTATAATACTTGGTGGCATGCTGTATGCATTTTATACTACTTGGTGGCACGGTGGATACATTTTATACTACATGGCGGTATTCTGTATGCATTTTATACTACATGGCGATACGCTGTATGCATTTTATACTACTTGGCAGTACGTTGTATCTATTTTATACTACTTGGTGGCATGCTGTGTGCATTTTATACTACTTGGTGGCACGCTGGATGCATTTTATACTAAATGGCGGTATTCTGTATGCATTTTATAATACATGGCGGTATTCTGTATGCATTTTATACTACATGGCGGTATTCTGTATGCATTTTATAATACTTGGTGGCATGCTGTATGCATTTTATACTACTTGGTGGCACGCTGGATACATTTTATACAACATGGTGGTATTCTGTATGCATTTTATACTACATGGCGATACGCTGTATGCATTTTATACTACTTGGCGGTACGTTGTATCTATTTTATACTACTTGGTGGCATGCTGTGTGCATTTTATACTACTTGGTGGCACGCTGGATGCATTTTATACTACATGGCGGTATTCTGTATGCATTTTATACTACATGGCGGTATTCTGTATGCATTTTATACTACATGGCGGTATTCTGTATGCATTTTATACTACATAGCGGTAATCTGTATGCATTTTATACTACATGGCGATACGCTGTATGCATTTTATACTACATGGTGATACGCTGTATGCATTTTATACTACATGGCGATACGCTGTATGCATTTTATACTACATGGCGATACGCTGTATGCATTTTATACTACATGGCGATACGCTGTATGCATTTTATACTACATGGCGATACACTGTATGCATTTTGTATTGCTTTATTATTACACCAAACCGATATGATGGATCTGGTCCGGACACTCCCTGATATCTTATATTATAAGCTCCACCTCTCCATAACCCCACCCCATATGACCAAAGCCCCGCTCCCACCCCCACCGGGCCATGGAAAACTGGTCTAGCTTAAAGCCAGTCCCTGGTGCAAAAAAGGTTGGGGACCTCTGTTCTAGATCATGTCTGTTTCATGGTCCTGTGTGGTTGCATTGCCAGAAAATCAGTTTTGAAGTGAAATGTAATTTGGTATATGTATAAAGTCAAGGAGGCGGAGAGTTTAACACTGAAGTCAAGCTCTCCTCACTTCAGAAGACCTTTTCACTGTAATTGATGGTCCTGCATTCAGATGCATCACTAACCAGATCTCCATCATTCTGAGGTGAGGAAAGCTTGACTTCAATGCTGAGCTCTCCGCCTCCATGACTTTATACAACCAATTTACATCTCACTTCAAAGTCGATTTTCTAAATGATGCCACCACACTGGGCCATGAAACGCACATGATCTGGAAGGTGTTAATCTGCTTCACAACATACTGGTCATGGTGAATTAGGTTAATTTCTGATTACAGGTTCCCTTTAAATGTAATAAAACATAATAAAACCTATATAAATGTGTTATCTCCGTGAGGTGTCTTTTGAAGCACACCATAAAAAGATAGCACACAAGAAAACAAATGCGTTTTTGGTAAATTTGATCATATTTGGATTATTTTTCCAGCTTACATATCTATGGCATATATATATATATATATATATATATATATATATATATATATATATATAGAGAGAGAGAGAGAGAGAGAGAGAGAGAGAGAGAGAGCCATTAGGAAGTACAATTTGTCACACAGAAAACAATCCCTCCTAATTTTCTGTAAACTGAAGAATAAAAATTATGGCTTCTGAAACTCAAAAAGGAAAAAAAAGTTAAAGGAAATCTACCATCAAAATCCATCATGATAAACCAGGGACACTTACTCATTGATCCAGACACCATGACTGTGGTAATCTTCTTATATTTGTTATTCATCGCCCCCTTTTTTCTAAAATTAATGTTGAAAATTATGGAAATGAGTCTGAAGGGCTCTGGGGGCACTACCAGAGCCCCTCAGTACTGCAGATTCACAGGTTACAAAGAGCAAAACATGTCTCACCCAACCCCTGCTCTAGAAGCAACAAGAAGTCCATGGGGAAGGAAGACCTGCTCTGCTCCTTGCAACCACCTGTGAAGCTAAAGCATTGAGGGGCTCTGAACACACCCCCCAGAGCCCTTCTTACTCATTAGCATAATTCAAAAAAATTATTTTAGAAGGAAGGAGGCCATGGATAACGAATATGAGAAGATTACTGTGGTGCCTGGATCTATGAGTAGGTGTCCATGGCTTATCGTGAAGGATTTTGATGGTAGATTTCCTTTGGCTGTGGCATCACAATATGTGACAATAACATGTATCACTGCAGAATATTCTGGTGCTAGACAGTAAAAACACCTGAAAAAAATTCATGTATGGACCTATTTTTATCTCTTTAACATGATAGAAGTAGCAATGAGGTAGGACCTGGACTCACAAGTAGGACCCCTTAGTGGAGTCAAGGAACCCTCACCTGCACCATGTGCCCTTTTTGACCTACCTATTATTTTAAACCATCTACAGGAACGAACTAATGTAATAATGATCCTTGAAGTCTATCTAAAAATACCTGTGAATGAAACGTGACTACACAAGCAGCTGACAATAGGTTATCGTTTGACGTAATCTCGGGAATTCATTTCCTTCTCATCCTTCTCCTCCAGGTTCTATCATCTATTGATTTCATACTTAAGGCATACAGAGAAGCCGTGGGGTTATCACCTCCAAAGATTTCTCCTTTGAATGTACAATGCAATCTTCCTGCAAAAAAGAGGAGCCCTGCAGCCTGAAAAGACGAGTCCACGGGTGACATCTTAATACTGGTGTGATCAATATAGACAAGAGAAACACGAGGAATAGACAAAACAATTGATCCAACTTTAAGAGCAGATTTTTATCGGTTGAAGATTGCACTTGTGATTTTATCAAATATATATAATAGGAATTAACCACTGAGAGAGGACATGAAAATATCAATATACTGTATATAATATAAAAGGAGTACATGTAAGAACAGAGCAATGGATATGCTTGGTATTACAGCAGCGCACATCTTAGTACATGGAGAGCAAGTAGGGGCTGACACAGTGCATGTTGCACAGGTAGAGGGTAGTAAAGTAAATGTAGTACAGGTAAAGGGCAGTACATGACATTTAGTATATGTAGAGAGGAGTACAGGACATGTAGTAAATGTAGATGGTAGTACAGGACATGTAGTAAAGGTAGATGGTAGTACAGGACATATAGTACAGGTAAAGAGCAGTACAGGACATATAGTACAGGTAGAGAGCAGTACAGTACATGTAGTAAAGGTAGAGAGAAGTACAGTACATGTAATAAAGGTAGAGGGCAGTACAGTACATGTAGTAAAGGGAGAGAGCAGTACAGTACATGTAGTAAAGGGAGAGAGCAGTAGACTACATGTAGTACAGGTAGAGAGCAGTACAGGACATGTAATACAGGTAGAAGGCAGTACAGTAGATGTAGTACAGGTAGAGGGCAGTACAGTACATGTAGTACAGCTATGGGGCAGTACAGTACATGTAGTATAAGTAGAGAGTAAAACAGTACATGTAGTACAGGTAGAGTATATTGCAGTACATGTAGTACAGGTAGAGGGCAGTACAGGACATGTAGTACAGGTAGAGGGCAGTCCAGTACATATAGTACAGGTAGAGGGCAGTACAGTACAGGTAGTACAGGTAGAGGGCAGTATAGAGCATGTAGTACAGGTAGAGGGCAGTACAGGACATGTAGTACAGGTAGAGGGCAGTACAGTACAGGTAGTACAGGTAGAGGGCAGTATAGAGCATGTAGTACAGGTAGAGGGCAGTACAGGACATATAGTACAGGTAGAGGGCAGTGCAGAACATGTAGTACAGGTACAGAGCAGTACAGGACATGTAGTACAGGTAGAGGGCAGGATAGAACATGTCGTTCAGGTAGAGGGCAGTACAGGGTATGTAGTGCAGGTAGAGGGCAGTGCAGGACATGTAGTAGAGGTAGAGAGCAGTACAGGACATGTAGTAGAGGTAGAGAGCAGTACAGGACATGTAGTACAGGTAGAGTGCAGTACAGTACATGTAGTACAGGTACAGAGCAGTACAGGACATGTAGTATAGGTAGAGAGCAGTACAGGACATGTAGTATAGGTAGAGAGCAGTACAGGACATGTAGTACAGGTAGGGGGCAGTACAGTACATGTAGTACAGGTAGAGTGTAGTACAGTACATGTAGTACAGGTAGAGAGCAGTACAGTACATATAGTGCAGGTATAGAGCAGTACACTACATGTAGTACAGGCAGAGGGCAGTACAGGACATGTAGTAGAGGTAGAGTGCAGTACAGGACATGTAGTACAAGTAGAGAGCTGTACAGGACATGTAGTACAGGTAGAGTGCAGTACAGTACATATAGAACAGGTATAGAGCAGTACAGGACATGTAGTACAAGTAGAGAGCAGTACAGGACATGTAGTACAGGTAGAGAGCAGTAAAGGACATGTAGTACAGGAAGAGGGCAGTACAGTACATGTAGTACAGGTAGAGGGTAGTACAGTACATGTAGTACAGGTAGAGAGCAGTACAGTACATATAGTGCAGGTGTAGAGCAGTACAGTACATGTTGTACAGGTAGAGAGTAGTACAGGACATGTAGTACAGGTAGAGAGCAGTACAGTACATATAGTACAGGTAGAGGGCAGTACAGTACAGGTAGTACAGGTAGAGGGCAGTATAGAACATGTAGTACAGGTAGAGGGCAGTACAGGACATGTAGTAAAGGTAGAGGGCAGTGCAGAACATGTAGTACAGGTACAGAGCATTACAGGACATGTAGTACAGGTAGAGGGCAGTATAGAACATGTAGTACAGGGCAGTGCAGGACATGTAGTAGGTAGAGGGCAGTGCAGGACATGTAGTAGAGGTAGAGAGAAGTACAGGACATGTAGTAGAGGTAGAGAGCAGTACAGGACATGTAGTACATGTATAGGGCAGTACAGTACATGTAGTACAGGTACATAGCAGTACAGGACATGTAGTATAGGTAGAGAGCATTACAGGACATTTAGTACAGGTAGAGAGTAGTACAGTACATGTAGTACAGGTAGGGAGCAGTACAGTACATATAGTGCAGGTATAGAGCAGTACAGTACATGTAGTACAGGTAGAGGGCAGTACAGGACATATAGTACAAGTAGAGAGCAGTACAGGACATGTAGTACAGGTAGAGAGCAGTACAGGACATGTAGTACAGGTAGAGGGCAGAACAGCACATATAGTACAGGTAGAGAGTAGTACAGTACATGTAGTACAGGTAGAGAGCAGTAAAGTACATATAGTGCAGGTATAGAGCAGTACAGTAAATGTAGTACAGGTAGAGAGCAGTACAGGACATGAAGTACAGGTAGAGAGCAGTACAGTACATATAGTGCAGGTATAGAGCAGTACAGGACAGGTAGTACAGGTAGAGGACAGTACAGCACATGTAGTACAGGTAGAGGACAGTACAGTACATGTAGTACAGGTAGAGAGCAGTACAGGACATGAAGTACAGGTAGAGAGCAGTACAGTACATATAGTGCAGGTATAGAGCAGTACAGTACATATAGTGCAGGTATAGAGCAGTACAGGACATGTAGTACAGGTAGAGAGCCGTACAGTACATTTAGTACAGGTAGAGGGCAGTACAGCACATGTAGTACAGGTAGAGAGCAGTACAGGACATGAAGTACAGGTAGAGAGCAGTACAGTACATATAGTGCAGGTATAGAGCAGTACAGTACATATAGTGCAGGTATAGAGCAGTACAGGACATGTAGTACAGGTAGAGAGCAGTACAGTACATGTAGTACAGGTAGAGGGCAGTACAGCACATGTAGTACAGGTAGAGATCAGTACAGTACATGTAGTACGGGTAGAGGGCAGCACAGTACATGTAGTACAGGTAGAGAGCAGTACAGGACATGTAGCACAGGTAGAGAGCAGTACAGTACATGTAGTACAGGTAGAGAGCAGTACAGTACATGTAGTACAGGAAGAGGGCAGTACAGTACATGTAGTACAGGTAGAGAGCAGTACAGGACATGTAGTACATGTAGAGGGCAGTACAGTACATATAGTACAGGTAGAGTGTAGTACAGTACATGTAGTACAGGTAGAGGGCAGTACAGGACATGTAGTACAGCTAGGGGCAGTACAGTACATGTAGTAAAGGTAGAGGGAGGTACAGTACGTGTTGTACAGGTAGAGGGCAGTACAGTACATGTGTAGTACAGATAGAGGGCAGTACAGTACAGGTAGCACAGATAGAGAGTAGTAGACTCCACATAGGACAGGTGTACTGAGAAACCTTTAGACACATGAATGTAAAGTTTGGTTTACAATGATATGAATGCCCCTGGGCCGCTTACCTTTATACATTACACCTGTGAAGGCACATAGCATTGTGTGTGCCATGTGCCATAGTTACACCCGCTGGAGGCTATGAGGATACACATTTGTGATGCACCTGCAGTGTATTCTGTGGGACTGGATGGAGAATATGTTTTATCATGTCTATAAAAGCTGAGTAAGTGCTGGACTGATTTACCACATCAGCTATAACACAACATCACAACAATCCCAGAAATTGCAGCTTTCTCTACAATAGACTTTTCTAGTGACAAGATAATATGCTAGGAGCTGGGAATGGCTATAATTTACCACTCACAACAGTTTATCTTTTCCGTACTGCAATGTCTATGATGCCGGATGAGAGTGCTTATACAAGGGTGACGGCATCATACTAAATCCGTACAGACAAGACAAGACATGTGTGCACCTTATGAGTTTACGAGCATTTCCAAAATGGGGTTTGATTGATGTTAAATTGAGTGCAACAGCTCCGTTTGTAGTGAAGTGGCCACCCCAGCTCATTGAACTTTCATGATAGCAGCAGCCGCAGTGAGTAGGGGGGACAGAAATTTTACTGAGGACTTAGCTCTCTGACAGCTGTCTCTTCCCCAACTATAAATGGCCATTTTGGGGTAAGAAAAAGGAGCAATACAAAAATGGATGGCTACAAAGATGGTGGCATCATAAACTGAGGAGGATTATTTCAAATGAAGAAGCTACAATAAGTTCGGGATAGAGAAAAAGGGGCACTACGATGCAGAGGCTACCAAAAAAAGGAAACATTATACAATGGGGAAGATTTATCAAATGTCTGAAAGACAGAATATTTCCAGTTGCTCATAGCAACCAATCACAGCTCAGCTTTCATTTTACCAGTGCTCATGAATATTTTAAAGGGGAGCTGTGATTGGTTGCCACGGGCAACTGAAAATATTCTGACTTTCAGACACTTGATAAACCTGCCCCAATGTTCACAAATATACTTCGTGGGCAAAGCTAGGGGTTGGTCAAAGCTCTTTCTGAGCCCAAAAAATTCAGAGGCATGGTACCTCTTCTACTTGACCTTTGGGTACTACCAAGAGAGTCTACCATCAGGTCTTCTGGTACTTTTTAGTGGGCAATTATGAACATGTCTGCTATGAAGTCATCATTGCAGCAAGTCTCCATTCACCTGCTCTGAGACAACTGATCATTAGAGAAATAGTCTGCTGAGGGCAAAACTGCTAAATAATTCAGAATACCAATTATTTAAAGGCCAATGTAGTATTATTACTCACGTTTAAACATTGTACTATTGGTTCATGCTTTGTTTTTTGAAAAGGCAATCACACATTTTATAAATATTTCATGGTTTTTTGTCAGGGTTTGCTTAATCTTCATATTTATATTCTTTAAAGGGGTTGTCCACTTTACCTCATATTTTTTTTTTATGTGTGTAAGTGTGGAGGGCAGGATATTAGGTAATTTACCAATATACATCTAGTAATAGTTCTGTTCTGCTTTCTTGATATGTAAGTGAAGCCTCCAGTCTTTTACCTCATCAGCCAGACATTCCTGTCCATAAAATGGCGGCAGATGGAGGGTCATGTGATCTCTATCTGTCCATGAACAATCATCCTTATGATAGGACCTTATGATAGTATTCATGAATATAAGATTTAGGCCCTGGCAGGGCGATTGTTCATGGACAGTTAGAGATCACATGACCCTCCATCTGTGGCAATTTTATGGTCAGGAATGTCTGGCTGATGAGGTAAAAGACAGGAGGCTTCACTTTACATATCAAGAAAGCGGAGCAGAACTATTAATAGATGTATATTGGTAAATTACCTAATATCCTGCCCCACACACTTACACACACATTACAAAAACATGAGGTAAAGTGGCCAACCCCTTCAATAATATCTGTTGTTATAACCAGAATAGCGGAATAATACAATACAGATATTTTCTGTGCTTCTCCTGTGTTATTCCTCCCGTAAGAATAAATTGTCAACTGGATGTTACCACTGTTTATGTCATTAAAATTAATTTCGGGACTCCCCTTATTCACCTAGATGTCAATTCATTTAAACAACACAACACAGAGTTTCAGGGTGAGTATTAAAGAGGATTTCCAAGAATTCATGAAAAACCTGGTGAGGTTCCTGGTACCTTGGTCTTCTGCATCTCTATCAGAAGTGCCACCGGTTCCCGGGACCTAGTTCTTCCAATGAAAGATCATCTTCTTCATAAGATGTCACATCCTCTTGTGTCATCCCATTGTTGGCTGATTGGTCGAAACGAGTCTCATAACCTACTGGCACTTCCGGCTGGGACAAGGTACCAAGGATCAAAAGAATCGGAGAGTCGTTGATACAAGTAGTAGGGTTGAGAGGGCCCTAAATTTGCTACCAAAATTTTCATTAGGAGACCTGATGGTTGCTCCATGACACCGGCAGTACACCCGCGATAAGTGCCAGCACCGTTCATGGGTGTTACCGGTGGGTGTTCTCATGAAGGGTCGGGTACTCAAACCTAACTTTTTTTAACGGTTCGTCCACACTCGACAAAACTGAACCTGAATGTGTCCACTCAGCACACCCGAGGAGCCTATTTATTTTTCTCTGTTGATGGAGTTTTCTCTCGTGTTTTGTTACTTCTTCACATAAAGCCCATTATAATAGAATCCCACTAGAACGGGAAAGAAATGTTCCATCCTCTCTCTTGACTCCCTGTACTTATCACATTGGCTTTAGTCACGCAAGGTCAGAGTAAACAAATATCATGCCGAAACGGCTTTGCGGTGTATTTACATTGCTGCGGAGTAAAAAGCAATCTCTATGTAGATGTCGCGGAACATAGAATACACTTCAAACTTTCAATTCTGTTGCTTTATCATTGACTTTTAATACACAGAAAATCAAAGGGAATGTGAATAGATATCAGGATTTAGAGCGGTAGATTCAGAAGTATTACAGTAAGATACGTGCTCGACTTCACCTTGGCTAGGAAAGCTATCCTGGATTATTGATTCATATATGGGGTGAAGCTACTGCAGCAACATTATGACACCACCCTATTATTATAGTTGTACTACAGCAGTCCCCGAATTACATACAAGATAGGGTCCATAGGTTTGTACTTAAGTTGAATTTGTATGTAAGTCGAAACTGTATATTTTATAATTGTAGATCCAGACAAAAAAATTTTTTTTGCCCCAGTGAGAATCGGAGTTTAAAATTATTTTGCTGTAATGGGACCAAGTATGGTCAATAAAGCTTCATTACAGACACCTTACAGCTGATCATTGCAGTCTGGGACTAAAGTAACATCCAGAGAGCTTCACCAGAGGTCACAGTGGGCAGAGGGGTCCGTCTTAAACTATGAGTTGTCTGTAAGTCGGGTGTCCTTAAGTAGGGGACCGTCTGTACTCCAGATGATACTACCGGTATCATACTCATCAAGGTAGGTGAATGGGTAACCCTGATCCATGGCACTGGACACTTTATACTTGGTACATATAAATCCTTGTGGTTACTCTCATGATTTCATCATCATTATAAGATTTTTGTGTATCTATACTCATTCCATGGGTTAGTATTAAAAAAATTTAGCTTTAGCTTTTTTTTTCCTTCTGCAGCAACTGTGTTTTACATTACAAAGCCAGCTGCCAAATACCGTATAGAAGCAAATCTATCAGACTGACTGCCTGGGTTTTTTTTAATTTTTTATTTATATGTCACAGTGGACCCACAGTAGCCAATAGTCACAATAGCCAATAGTCACATTTCCCCCACAGAAGCCTATAGTCACAATAGCCAATACTCACATTTCCCCCACGGAAGCCTATAGCCACAGAGCCTCAACAGTAGCCAATAGTCACAACAGCCAATAGTCACATTTCCCCCACAGAAGCCTAAAGTTACAGAGCCTCAACAGTAGCCAATAGTCACAATAGCCAATAGTCACAGAGCCCCAACAGAAGTCTATAGTCACAGAGCCCCAACAGTAGCCAATAGTCACAGCCAGCGAAAACAGGGCATTATAATAGTCGTTTTTCTCTAGTCCCCTCACATACATCTAGTCCCCATTTATAGAATCCCCTGATGTATGTGCCGATGTATGTTTCAACAGCTGCACAATACTGTATAAACGTAAATCAGACTCGCTGCCTGATTTTTCATTTTTTATTTGTATGTAATTTAGTGTAAAAATACACTTTTGTTATAGGTTTGTACTATGCAGTGACTTCTGCAGCAGCTATGTTTAACAATACACTGACAGCAGTTGTCATCAGAAGGGGAGGGCTGGAGGAGGCAGTGGGTGGAATAGACGTTCTGTAGGAGGTGCTGGAAAGGCTCCAGTAACAACCCCCAGATTCCTTCAGCCTAATTTACATAAATATTAAAGTTGTTTTTAAAAGAAAACAGACGGCTTTTATCTCTGGTAAAAGTAGGCGACAGGATTTTTCAAAGATATTAATGAGTTAAAAAAAAAACTAACAAAATGTGATTGTTATCGTATCCTATTAGATCATTTAGCACATTCAGAATATATAAATCAGACATAATGGGGCACATTTACTTCCTTAATCCGGACTGTCCGACGAGGATGAAGTCCGGCGCGCTTCACCAAGATCGTGCACCCGATAGCCTGCATGTGTCGCTTTCCCACTGAGGTCCGCCAGAGTTCATCTTCTTCTTCCCGGTGTACGTGAGTGCAAGTTTTGCGACACAATTTGAATTTGAAATTCCGCGCTTAGTCCGAATCAGTCGGGTTGTCCGACGGCCACGCCCCCCCATTTGTGTCACATGAAAGTCGGTGTGATTGCGCCAAAATCCGGTCGCGTGCACCTAAACCCCCTGTTAAATGCAGCGCAAATCGGAAATAGTCAGGAAACCTGACGGAAATGCGGTGTGCGGACCCTTAGTAAATGTGCCCCAATGAGAGAAAATAAACAGATGCATTTAACAATCCAGTTCAGAGTTCAAACGTCAAATTTGTGAGTTTTTAAATTTTTTTACCTCACAATGTTGAAATTTTCTTCTAAAAATTTAAGCTTACCTAATACCTCTAAAATGTTATCCTGAAATGTTGAACATTCACCTCGTTACTCATAAGTCTCAGAATTTTTTAATATTTACCTCAGAAATCAAAAATTTTACCTCAGAATTGTGAACATTTACCTCATAATTTATCTTGTCATAAATGATTTTACACAAATAAAAATTGTGAGAAATATCGTTTTATTCACCAAGGCACAGTAAATTTCCACATGTAAAAATGTATTTTTCCCTGTTGAACTTTTTTTTGACAGGATTTTCCCTCATTTCTAGTTGAAACATGATCTGACGGCCAAACAGATCCAAAAAAAAGGAGTCAATATCCAGTGTGAGCATTAAACAACTGCTGTGTTTCATTCTAATTAAATCTGGGCAGAGTTCCTAAGAGCGTGTCATCGCAAAAACGGTTACAGTATTTTTCAATTTCAATCAATTTTTCCAATAAAATATGTGTCCAGGCTTCACCGGGCGAGTGCATAATGTCTTCATCTGTGTCTGGGCCGGTGTTCCTCTGGTGAAATTGATGTCAGTAATGAATCACCATTGATGTGGTTTTGTCATTTATTACCTTGACTGTATTTTACTGCCATTTGGCTCCGAAAGCTATTTTTTTTAGCCAAGAGGACAAAAATCACTATCAATACAAGCCCCACACAGATAGCGGGTGGTCAGAGGTGGTGTAATTCACATGACGGACGGAAGAGTAACCGTCATTGCAGTTATCGACCTCTTGGGTTTGTCTCTGGTGGTTCATGACCAAACTGACAACTCCTAATAAAGTTTTACTATACAAATACCAGCTTGGAAATGTGACTGAATGATAACAGATCTTAAAGGGAATCATTGTCTCAGTGGGGGGAATTCATTAATGTGTCGAAGGCTCTGACAGTGTAGAGTTTGACAACTCTAGTCTTTTGCTGCTACTGAATATGTTGCAGTCTAAGACTGTTGAGTTCTACTTTTAGACCTTCTTTAATCCAGTCAAAATTTTTCGCCTTATTTTTTGGCGCACAGACTATTTCCCACCCATCCATACCCCCTTTTCTGAAGAAAATGCCCCCTTTCTTGAGCTCATGCCCCCCTCTGTCAGACGAGTCAAAAAAAAAGGACCAGACAATTGGTTTAAAAGTCTTGGTCTAAATATGTGGGATGTGGCACTAATCTACCAGAAATCGGACACAGGTGATCTGCCCCATTGACTGAAGGCTATCACGGGTGCTCCTGTGACTCATGTCCCAGGTCACAGGTGCACCTGTGTGCCTCCCTATGCCCCCTCACATCAGCAGCAGATTCACTTACCTTGCCATGCTCCAGGGATGGTCTCCTTGCTCCAGCGCGTGCACGCCGGCCGACTGTGATTTAAAGGGCCAGCGCACCGCTAATTTCCGCTGGCCACCTGGCATTCTACGAATAGTCAACCTCTTCCCTCATGCTCCGCCGGATCTTTGTGCTTCCATGCCATTGAAAGAGCTGTGTCCCATACCTTCCGCGTTTAGACTGCTTTCCCGTTGACAACCCGGTTCTGTTCCTGAACTTGCTTCTCCTCTGCCTGCCCTGACCTTCTGCTCTGCCTCTGATGTTGATCATGTGCTGCCTGTCTCGACCTCCTGCGTACCACTTAGACTCCGCTCCCAGGTGTCGGCTTATGTCATCGTTCACGGTGGTACAGTGGGTCCACTACCACGAAATCCTGCCAGAGGCCTTCAAAACCTATAATAGTGCCATGTTAGGGTCTTTAATAAAAAGAGGAACATACCCTTGAGGCCACAAATTGAAAAGCCTTTAAAACATGTCATTGAGATTTTGCCAGTGCCAGTGGGGGCATTTATGTGAGTCATCTTTATAGAGGTCAATCAAGGAGAGAATGTCTGATCAGTAATGTTTCAACCACTATATCGAATTCTCTAAAACAAGGGTGACAACCTAGGTTTCCCTTGGGGGCCACATCAGTCTAGTGGCCAAAAGTCACTTTATTGCCGTATAAATGTATCTACTCAAGCTGTTAAGTGGTTACATTCATATAGCATTACCATTACAATCAGCAATTTGAGGGCAACCACAGAGCTGAACATATGGATCACCAGGGACAGTATGGCCAGTATGTACCCCTAAAGTAGCAAATAGTTACAGTGTCCTCGCGTAATAGCAAATAGTCACAGTATCCCCACAAGGTTGCAAATAGTCATAGTGTCAACCAGCAGACAACTGTGTTAGTGCCCCCTCAGTAGCCAATAGTTACAGTGCCACAACAGAAGCCAATAGTCACAGTCACAGAAAGCAGGGCATTAAAATAGACCAACAATCCAGCACTTATACAAGGGACACACCATCCCCTGATGGTTTGATGATGTGGGGAACCATAGAATGTGACAGTTGGTCACCCCTAAAACTGATATAAGGGACACATCGTCCCTTGGTGGTGTGATGATTTGGGGACCCACTATATACAAATACACCCCTAGTAATGATACAAGGGGCAAACTGCCTACTGCTGGTTGGATGATCTGGGGAGAACTTCCTTTTAACAGTTGTTCACCTTTGCTGCCTCCTGCTGATGTGATAATATTGGAAATCATAGGTCAGTTGGTCACCCCTAGTAATGACATGAGGGACATACTATCCCCCAACGGGTGAGATCATCTGAAAAACCCGTCCTATACAAAAGTCAGTCACCTCTAGAAATTTAAAAAGTGTCCCACTGCCCCCTGCAGGTGTAATGATGTAGGGATCCATGGCATATGACGGTTGGTCACCAATAGGACCTCAAACAGAACCTGTAACCGGGGTCAGCGCCACCACTGGGCATGGTCAAGCACCGGGGCCCATAGCTGCTGGGGGCCCATATAAGGCTGTACATAAGGAATCCATGATGGTCCTAGAGCCTTTGAAACAAGAACCTTCTAATATGGCTCCAATATTGAAATCTCTTCCATAGATCATCATTGAAGTCATAGACTCTCAAAAAGTTTCAATCCAACAACTCACCTTCTCAGAGTAGGATTTGATTTTCTCAAGTATCGGCGTCCATTCATAGTCTTAATCCTGCCCGCTCCTATCCTCTACATTGCTCGCTCTGTTTCTCTGCTTATTACTATATATCAGTCGGCAGACATTCCCCGAAGTCGTCCAGTAGCTCGTTATTCCTACTTTTACTTTTTTTAAGTATTTTTTTTTTGTTTGTTACTTTATCTTTTTTTTCCTTGTGTCTCTCTCTGTGTTTTTTTAAGCACGTCTTCAAATAGCAGGTCTCCCAGCTGGATGCTTCTTGTGTTTCAACATCTTAGGCTCTTTCGCTAGATTTGATGTAATTCTCCGTAGCTTTTCCTTGCGTCATCGAGAAAAAAATCATTCAAAAAGTTCTAACCTTAAAGTGGTTCATTGAGAAATCTATTTTTTTTTTACCAGCGGCGGCATAAAATTAGACTCGGTCTGATTTACATAGCAGCTAGCCAGACGCTCCTTCTCCCCCCTCCCTTTTAGATCTTTATGGATCAAGGACAATGCATCCGAATTTAACAAGGGTTGTTAACAAATCAGGCAGAAATATTTTTATAGCGAGCAAGAGTCATCTGTCAAATAAACTGAGTTTTCGCTCAGCTAAAAATATTTCCCATATTCCACAGCATTTTTTTCTTTGCAGAAGGAGATGTCAGTTGATTTCCTACCATTGTCTCCTTGTATTTGTTTAAGCAAAATCTTCCGACGTCGAGGATTGCATTTTGCTGGGGAAACTATTATTGAACAAAGCAATGACAATCCAATTATAAGGTAATTAAACTGCGGCAAGTGTAGTAACAGAGCGCAGAGTAATTCCCAGGGCATGAGAGTGGTAGAATGTGCGCAGAGTGGTGGGAACGCGGTGGTTATGATGATCATATAATTGAATTATTACACATTTATTGTGGTAACAAGGGGAGGCCCTAAGTGGAAACCCAAAGCTGACAACTCAGACGAGCGGATGTACGGAGAGAAATGTAATCAAACATGAGACTAAAATCTGCTCAGCTCCACCTGCTCTATAACATACATCCTGCAGATAGGACACTATGTACAATATGCTCAGCTCCTCCTGCTCTATAACATACGGCCTGCAGATAGGACACTATATACAATCTGCTCAGCTCCTCCTGCTCTATAACATGCTGCCTGCAGATAGGACCCTATGTACAATCTGCTCAGCTCCTCCTGCTCTATATCACGCTGCCTGCAGATAGGACACTATATACAATCTGCTCAGCCCATCCTGCTCTATAACATGCTGCCTGTAGATAGGACACTATGTACAATCTGCTAAGCTCCTTCTGCTCTATAGCACGCTGCCTGCAGATAGGACACTATGTACAATCTGCTAAGCTCCTCCTGCTCTATAGCACGCTGCCTGCAGATAGGACACTGTGTACAATCTGCTCAGCTCCTCCTACTCTATAACATGCTGCCTGCAGATAGGACTCTATGTACAATGTGCTAAGCTCCCTTGCCCTACAACATGCTGCCTGCATAGAAGCTGCTCAGCTTCTCTTGCTCTTCAGCATGCTACCGGCAGATAGGACACTATTTAGCATAAATCTGCTCAGACCCTCTGGCAGTTTTGTATTGCTCCAGTAAAAATATAATCAACCTTGGATACAATCATGTTATTATCAACCTTATGAATCAACCACTTATGAATCAACAGTGACTATAAAACAGTTTCTTCTACTGTTGTGCAAATGGACAACAGGTAGAAATGATTAGCAATTAGCCAGACGATACATATAAAGGATTGGTTCTGTAGGTGGTGACCACAGAAATTTTTTCTGTTCTCATCCTTTTGGGCTTTTGGGCTTTGCACTCACCCCTAGTGGTAGCACAAGGTGGTGTCTACAACCCACTGGTGGCTCACATCAATGTGAGCTGTGGCAAGAAGGTTAGCTGTGTCTGTCAGCATAGTGTCCAGAGCATGGAGCAGATACTAGGAGACAGGCCAGTATACCAGGAGACATGGAGGAGTCAAGGAAAAAGAAGAGGAGTAGTGCCAGGGCCCTTGTAGGGCAATAAGCATTTCCCAGAGAACTCCATGATTGGCAGACTTGCCATTGATGACCTGTCCTCTTTACGTACGAGAGCAGGCTCATTCTGGACACACATGACAGACTTGACAGACGAGGACATTCTGCTGCCTGCAACATCCTCCAGCATGACCGGTTTGGCAATGTATCATTAACGTTATGGGAAGGCATTTCATCAGAGGTACACAGAGCCCTCCATGTGCTAGCTAGTGGTACCCTGACTGCCATCAGGCACCAGTATGCAATCCTCAGACCTGTTGTGAGATCAATTACAGGTACAGTGGGCCCTGATTTCCTTTTCATGTATAACACCGTTAGGCCTTGCGTGTCTGTAGTGTCAGCAGTTCCTGCAAGATGAAGGCAATGAAACCATGGGCTGGCCCTTTCATTCCCCAGTCCTGACTCCAATTGAGCACATCTGGGACATCATGTCTTGTTCCATCCACCTATGCCACATTGCACCACAGACTGTCCAGGAGTTGACTGATGTTTTAATCCAGGTCTGGGAGAATATGCCTCACAAGAACATCAGCTGCCTCATCAGGAGCATGCCCAGGTGTAATAGGGAGGTCATACAGGCATGTGGAGGCCACACACTAGTGAGCCTCATAAGTAGCATGCCCAGGTGTTGTTGGGAGATCAAACAGGCATGTGGAGGCCAAACACAGTAATGTGCCTCATAAGGAGCATACTCAGAGGTTGTATGGAGGTCATACAGGCATGTGGAGGCCACACACACAGTAATGTGCCTCATAAGGAGCATACTCAGAGGTTGTATTGAGGTCATACAGGCATGTGGAGGCCACACACACAGTAATGTGCCTCATAAGGAGCATACTCAGAGGTTGTATGGAGGTCATACAGGCATGTGGAGGCCACACACACAGTAATTTGCCTCATAAGGAGCATATTCAGAGGTTGTATGGAGGTCATACAGGCATGTGGAGGCCAAACACAGTAATGTGCCTCATAAGGAGCATACTCAGTCTTTGTATGGAGGTCATACAGAAATGTGGAGGCCACACACACAGTAATGTGCCTCATAAGGAGCACACTCAGAAGTTGTATGAAGGTCATACAGGCATGTGGAGACCACACACACTAATTAGCCTCATCAGGAGCATACTCAAGCATTGTATGGAGATCATACAGGCATGTGGAGGCCACACATTAAGGAGCCTTATTTCCTTGTCTTGAAGCATTTCTCCTGAAGTTGGATTAGCCTGAATTTTGATGTTCCATTCTGATTTTGAGTCTCATTCCAAATCCAGACCTCCATGGGATATTAATTTTGATTTTTACCGACCATTTTTATGGGTTCCACTATGTAATGAATAAAGAATTGCAACTGGAATATTTCATTCATTGTGCTCTGGGATGTGGTATTTTAGTGTTCCCTTTAATGTTTGAGCTGTGTATTCTGTGTATGTTCACAGTGCAGACCCTTTGTGTTGCGAGGATTACAAATTAGAAAGAAATCCTTTATATTATTGTGACCTGCAGTCATATAATCTCATACATTTCCTCTGCCCCCTCATTGTGGCAACAGACAGACAATTTATGTAAGTAAAAATGTGTAGGAGTAGAGAACCGGTGGCTTCCAGACGTCCCATAGATGTCGTTGCTCTCAAAGTTTGGGTAATATTTGACACTTAGATCACTTTCCAAGTGGGTGTCCTAAAAATTCTGAAAAAATGAATTTGGACTTGTGGGGATCGGGTAATCCCAGCCCAAATAACCATCGATAAAACGGCACAACTGGCAGCTCCTTTTGCCGTTCTTTGATGACACCCAGTGGGTCATTACTATTATAGGCTTTTGATGTCCTGGTATAATCATGGTGTCCTGGAGGACACATGGCCATAACAAATTATTTGTAATGAATTTCTGGTCCTTTGAATATTTCTTTCAAATAATTAATTACATTTGTAAAGTCTGGTTGTCATTTGTGTAAAATGCAGACAATATGACTCCTAAAATGTGCCGTTCTGTCCATATACAGTGGGTACGGAAAGTATTCAGACCCCTATAAATTTTTCACTCTTTGTTTCATTCCGGCCAGTTGGAGAGAACAAAAAAGTTATTTTTTTGCTCATTAATGTACACTCTGTACCCCATCTTCACAGAAAAAAAACAAAAATGTAGATATTTTCGCTGATTTTTTAAAGGAAACCTACCGTCAGGATGAAGGATTGTAAACCAAGCACACTGACATACAGGTGTGTGCCCCCTCTGGCAGGATCAGCTCTGCTTTTATCATCTCATGGCTTGAACATGACAATGAGTTCACTGTACTCAAATGGCCTCCACAGTCACCAGATCTCAATCCAATAGAGCAGTGATGGCTAACCTATGGCACTGGTGCCAGAGGTGGCACTCAGAGCCCTTTCTGTGGGCACTCAGGCCATCACCAGAGATGACTCCAGGTATCTTCCTGCAGTCCCAGACAGCCCAGGACTTGCTGTGCACAGAGCTATTTTAAAGTGACAGCTGTACATGGGACTATTTTCTGCTTTATTGGTGTCCTCAGGTGCTGGTATCAATGAAAGCTGTGACAGAGAAGGGAGTATAAATCACAAATTAAATTTCTGTGTTGGCACTTTGCGATAAATAAGTGGGTCTTTGTTGTAGTTTGGGCACTCGGTCTCTAAAAGGTTCGCCATCACTGCAATAGAGCATCTTTGGGATGTGGTGGAACGGGAGATTCGCATCATGGATGTGCAGCCGACAAATCTGCGGCAACTGCGTGATGCCATCATGTCAATATGGACCAAAATATCTGAGGAATGCTTCCAGCACCTTGTTGAATCTATGCCACAAAGAATTGAGGCAGTTCTGAAGGCAAAAGGGGGTCCAACCCGTTACTAGCATGGTGTACCTAATAAAGTGGCCGGTGAGTGTATATCTCTGAGCTCCCTGGGCAGTTCCTTAGACCTCATTATTCTGTCATGTGCTCTGACATGCACTGTGAGCTGTAAGGTCTTATATAGACAGGTGTCTATATAAGACCTTATATATATGTCTTTCCTAATCAAGACCTTATATATATGTCTTTCCTAATCAAGTCCAATCAGTTCAATTAAACACAGCTGGACCCCAATGAAGGAGCAGAACCATCTCAAGAAGGATCAGAAGGAAATGGGCAGCATGTGAAGTAAATATAAGTGTCAATTGTATAGCACAGGTGAACCAATATAAAACTTAGCTTTTAATATACTATAAATAAAATATAGAACTCAAGTGCTCCAAAACGACACAACTACACAAATCACAAAGAAATGGAATGATGACAGCTCACTTCACTTTCAAATGTTATTTATTCATTAACAGGAATAAATCCAAGGGACCAACACAGAGATCAAATCAACAAAGCATCACTAGTCATAGATACACCTGGTAACGATGTAGGTCCTTAATGACATCACACAAAAAAGGGGATTCTTCAGTACACCTGCGCATAGGACATGAAATAACCACAATGCAAATCAATCAAGTGTAATCTATCATCATCCAAAAGCACTTTTTGTGGTATATCCATTCACAGGACTGTAATCCAAGGAAATACAAGCCAGCGGGAAGATCCACACATAGTAAAAATGGAACAATCTTACCATCGCCGACGCTGTGCCAGGATACCAGTGGCTCTGAAGGTGTGGGTCCACACTGATGAATGGAGACCCTAATAAGACCATGTTATGTCCTGGCACCCAAAATAATTTGCTCCCGCCCTCACAAGGGCAGTCCCAATCTGACCCTATTACAGTTCTAACCCCGCCCTACGCGTTTCATCCCAATCAGGGGACTCATCAGGGGCTTCACAGAGGTAGAGAGGCCGAGTGTATCTAAAACAATGTTACGGTCAGAAGGTAGGTAGACCCATTATCGGGACCAGACGGGGAGGGCTGTTTACACTCCCTAGTGTGAGCCGTGACTGACACCGTTTAGTTCGCCACGGAGCGGCACAAAAAGGATCTGACTACTTATGACCATGTGATATTTCAGTTTTTCATGTTTAATAAATTAGCAAAAGTATCTACATTTCGTTTTTTTTCTGTCAAGATGTGGGCAGAGTGTACATTACTGAGCAAGAAAAAATAACTTTTTTATCTTACCAATTGGCTACAAGGAAACAAAGAGTGAAAAATGTAAACACGGTTTCAGTACCCCTAGTACCATCCCAAGATCCTCACAAGTGCTATGGACATTTTCCTTTTAAAGGGATAGTATTATATAGGTCATCAATATGTACATTCCGAAAAAAAAAAACCCTTGTTATTTCATATTTTTTTAATCCACCTCCAAAATCTGCTGTTGTAGTCATATAAAAGCTTGTTTTTTTTATGAGACAAGCTGTATTGTTCATTTGCAATATTGTGCGTTTGTGGTAATATTGAAATCTCAGGAGAAAGGACCAAGGTAAGCTGGCTGAGGACTTGCTCTTTTGGACACTATGGGGCTTATTTACTAAGGGTTGAGGATTGCACTTTCATCAGATTCGTGAACTCCGCGGGACCAGGTAAGTAAATGTACCCCTATGGTTTTTAGCAGTATCCTTTTTTTCTTTCCCTCAAATACTGTACATCCTCTTCTCATTCTTCTTAAAGGGAATCAGTCACCACATTTTTCACAAATACAGCTAGTAACAAGTTCCGGTAAAACACTATCAACGAAATGACTCCCTTCTTTTAACTAAAAATAGTTTCCCTCACATCCCTATGAAATCAATTTTATCTTATTAGAGGGGGCATGTCCTGCTCATCCAGCACCTCACATGTACTCCCCCCCCCCTACTATTCAACACTTCATGTCATATGACCAGGGTGATGTAATCTAAGGTCCTTTACCCAGTAACATTTAATTTACCCAATAACATTAACATCGATGTCATGTATGCATCTGATCACATGAAATCACAGCAGCCTCCATGGACTTCTACTCGTCCCCATCCTTCATGGAGGCTGCAGTGATTTCATGTGATCAGATACATGCATTGGGTAGATGTTAATGTTACTGGTTGAATGACCTTAAATGACATCACCCTGGGAATGTGACATGACAAGTACTTCATGATGTAACAAAACTCTCTCTTAACGTTCCAGCAAGAAACGTATGTCACAGGTTTTTCTAACCCTAATAAGTAAAAAGAGCTGTATAGGTCTGTAGTTGAATACTTCCAGACCGTCCCATATAGCAGCATGTCCTAGCAGTGAGACCTGTCAATCAGGAACAAGGAGGCGGGGTTATGCAAACCTCTGAAAACTCGGAAAACCTTTGATCACAATATTTCGGGGGGGGGGGGGGGTATTTTCTTTTTTTTTTTTAATGTATTTCTACATTAAAGCCTGAATAGAAAGTATTTTTTTTTAAAAAATAAGCTTCATTTTCTTGAAACGACACCCCTTTAAGAATCAAGGAGGGAGTGAACATTATCAGCACCCGCTACAAACATCAAGTCAGGGTCACGACCAAAAGGAAAACTGGATGTGACTGTTTATGAGTCACCTGTGATTAAGTGGATAAATAACATGGACTCAATCCTTAAGGGTCTTTAAATATCAATATGAAGACCTTTAATTCAATCCTTCAAGGCTTATCTTAAATGCTCAACTCATTAAACTGTGCAACTGATGTATTGGCAAGTCTGCCATTACCTTACGGTAAAATATATAACTGCGTTTAACGCAAAGAGCGTGACAGATCCCGGTGATCAGAGCCAAAAAGGGCACAAAAACATGCAAAAGGTCTATAAGACATAAAAAAGAAAAGGCAAATGTAGCTCTAAATTAGAAGAAGTAGAAGAGAGTTTGGTTATATTACTGATTATTATCTTCAGCTATGAAACCACTAGAAGCTGAGCAGACATCTTCTTTCGTGTCTACCAAGGTTTATAGAAAGTGGGTTTTCAAGAAAAAAAAAGTGAAAAAGCCAAACTCACTCATCCTTACCTCCTCTGATCTTGCCTTGTGCATGCAGTGATGTTACAGGACAGGGATAATAACACAATGATGTCAGAGCACACAAATATTTTTTTTTATAGATTCCAGTGCCGGACCCTTAGTGATGATATCATGCATGCTCATACCTCGTGTTCTGGCTCATACCACCTACAGTATGCTCTGGCTCATACCCCATTTGGTTGGCTCATGCTCCCCGTGCTCTGGCTCATACCCCCCGTGCTCTGGCTCATACCCCCCAGGCTCTAGCTCATACCCCATTCGGTTGGCTCATGCTTCCCGTGCTCTGGCTCATAAGCCCTCTGTGCTCCAGCTCATACCCCCTGTGCTCCGGCTCATACCCCCTGTGCTCTGGCTCATACCCCTTTGTTCTGGCTCATATCCCATATGTGCTGGCTCATACCACCCGTGCTCTGGCTCATACCCCACATGCGTTGGCTCATGCTCCCCTTGCTCTGGCTCATACCCCTTTGTTCTGGCTCATATCCCATATGTGCTGGCTCATACCCCCATGTTCTGGCTCATACCACCCGTGCTCTGGCTCATACCCCCTGTGCTCTGGCTCATACCCCCGCGCTCTGGCTCATACCCCCCGTGGTCTGGCTCATACCCCCGTGCTCTGGCTCATACCCCCCGTGTTCTAGCTCATACCTCGTGTTCTGGCTCATACCACCTACAGTATGCTCTGGCTCATACCCCATTCGGTTGCCTCATGCTCCCCGTGCTCTGGCTCATACCCCGTGCTCTGGCTCACACCACCATGCTCTGGCTCATACCCCCGTGCTCTGGCTCATACCCCATTCGGTTGGCTCATGCTTCCCATGGTCTGGCTCATACCACCTGTGCTCTGGCTCATAGCCCCCGTGCTCCGGCTCATACCCCTTGTGCTCTGGCTCATACCCCCATGTTCTGGCTCATACCACCCGTGCTCTGGCTCATACCCCCTGTGCTCTGGCTCATACCCCACATGCGTTGGGTCATACCCCCCGTGGTCTGGCTCATACCAGTCATGTTCTAGCTGATACCCCTGTGCTCTGGCTCATACCACCCGTGTTCTGGCTTATACCGTCTGTGCTCTAGCTTATACCCCTTTGCTCTGGCTCATACCACCCAGTTTTTCATAGTACAAAATTATCTGAATCACCCTTCTCCCCGGCTCATGTTTCATGTGTATGGTTCATTTCAAGTTTTACAAAAGCCAGACACAAGAAAATCCATATTTGTGAGAATATTGTGTATGACCACACAGTGCTTATTATGGATCTACCTAGTCTACTTGTCTTGGAACACACTAATAAGAACACAACTTTAATTTGTAGGAAAAGCATGAACTTTATAAAATGAAAAGAACACAGTCTTCCGACAAATTTGTCCTTCTAAATTCTAGATCAAAGTTAGGAAAATGTCATTGGTTAAAATATCCATATTCACATTCTCATTAATTATAAACCAAAAGCCACACTAGTCGGAGAGTGTTAGTTATAAACACATTGCGGGACTGATATCTTACAGATACAGTAACCACCTTGTGGTATAGGCATCAGAACTGGACACCTTAAGAGCTGAAGCCAAGGTCATAAATGGTCAAGCGGTTTGCTTGCTCTGGACCGGCTTATAGATATAGGAAGGTCCAACAAATCATAAGACATGTGTCTTGCATGAATGGAGAGGCAGGTCACATGCTTCCATGTTGGTGCACCATTGCCTTCTGAAGGACAGTCAGATTTAGCCAAATCCCAAAATAAGAGGGCTTAGATATTCTACTGACCATGGTAGAACAACTACTTGTTGACCTAATAGGGGTAATAGTTACAACTACCTTAGAACCTCCATTTATTGACGTTCCAACACTTTAAACAATCCAGAAATTTGTTTACATTTTTTAAATATATTAACCCCTTAACGCTGAAGCCACTTTTCACCTTCCTGACACGGCCCATTTTTTCAAATCTGCCCTTTATCACTATAAGTGGTTATAACTTTGAAACGCTTTAACATATCCAAGTGATTTTAAAATAGTTTTCTCGTGACACTTTGTACTTCATGTTAGTTGAAAAATTTTGGTGGCATGTGTTGCGTTTATTTATGAGAAAATCACATATATGGTGAAAATTTGGAAAAATTCTTGATTTTCGAACTTCAAAATGTTCTACTTTTTCCATACATAGTCATAACCGCAAAAAAATGTAATAACTAACATTCACTAAATGTCTAATTTATGTGGACATGGTTTTTTATTCATACTCTTATTTTTGTAGGATGTTATGGGCCTTTGAACGTTAGGTGCGATTTTTCACATTTTCATAAAAAACGCAAAATCCTGCTATTGAGGGACCTGCTCAGGTTTTAAATCACTTTGAGAGGCCTAAATAAAAGTAAAACCCCATAAATTACCCCATTATAGAAACTACACCCCACAACGTACGTGATACAACTTTTATGAAGTTTGTTAAAACTTTTTTGGCTAAATGAATGTGTTTTTCAAAAAATGTAAAAATTCTCAGTGGATAAAATACCAAAACGCTCCACAAAATTTGATACCCAATCTCTCCCGCGTATAACAATCCCCCATATGTGGTGGTAACCTGATGTATGGGCACACGCCAGGGCATCGAATGAAACCTGCGCCATTCAGAGCAGATTATGCATTGTCATTGGCTATACAATCTTTATTTTTTTGGCAATTTGGACATATAAGGGCTTATTTTTTGCGACATGAGATGCACTTTACAAATAATTCATTTTTGTGGGTCAATAGCTTATTGATGAGATTTTATTAACTCTTGAATGTATGGGTGAAAAGAAAATTGTCAATTTTGGTTTACTTTCTTTTCGTATTTTTTGGGGGTTGTACACCGTACACTAAAAATACTATATTATCTTTATTCTATAGGTCACTACGATTACGGTGGTACCTCATTTATATAGTTTTTCATTTATTTTTACAATTTTACTGGATAAAAACTAATATAGAGGAAATCTCATTTGTTTTTGCATCGCCATCTTTTCGGAGACGTAACTTTAATATTTTTTGGTTGACATAGCTAGTTTAGGGCTTATTTTTTACGTGTTGAGTTGTTCTTTTCAGTGGTACCATTTTGGCGCACATAACTTTTTTGATCACTTTTTAGAACATTTTTGTGTAGAGATTTTATGAAAAATGTAAATTTTTGGCGTGTTTTATGGGGTTTTTTTTACGCCGTTCACCGAGCGTGTCCAATAATGTTACTGAGTTATTGTACGGATTGTTACGGACGCGGCGATACCAAATATGTGGGGTTTTTTGACGATTTTGTGTTTTTTTCACTTTATTGCATGTGTATAGGGAATATTTGTGTTTAAGGGACTTTAACTTTATTTAATTAATTCTTTTTATTAAAAAATGATTTTATTTAATGTTTTTAACAGTTTTCATTAACTTTTACAGGTTAGCTTGAACAAGCGATCCACTGTTCACTTGTTCAAGCTCTTCTTCACATTACACAGTGTAATACAGATGTATTACACCGTGTAATGTAACATGCTGCGCATGCTCAGTGTGTTACAGCCGGGTCCTGCCAGAAGGCCCGGCTACAGCAAGGAGGATCGCGCAGCCCCGGGCACCGGCAGTCCCGGGGGTTGCGATCGGAGTGCCGGACCCCCCCGGTAAGCGCCGCGGCGTGTCAGGGGTTAGCACCCGCGATCGGAGAAATCTCCGATGGCGGGTGTTAGAGGCGGGTGTCGGCTATAATATATAGCCGACACCCGCAGCTTCTGGTGCGGGCTCCATTCTGAACGCACCTCCCGCCATGCAGTAATAGTACGTCAAATTTCGGGAAGGGGTTAAAGCTTCAATAGATTTTATGCCTATATTGGAGTTGATGAAGTTAAAGTTGATTATGGCATAAAGTGCCTGTTGAGGTTGTGGACCTGTAGAAATGTTAGTATTATATATATTTGCTAGAAGTTGGACCACTGGTACCTCATCATACAGACTTACAACCTAAATCAATTCATGTACAGGCAGTCCCCGGGTTACGTACTAGATCGGTTCTGTAGGTTTGTTCATAAGTTGAATTTGTATGTAAATCGGAATTGTATATTTTATCATTGTAACCCCAGCCAGAATGTTCTTTTGGTCTCTCTGACAATTGGATTTTAAAAATGTTGAGTTGTCATAAGAACCATAATTATGAATAAATATTCATTGCAGACACCTGTGATAACTCCTACAGAAGATCATTGTAAAGTACAGTGAATTACCAACATCCAGAGGTCCGTTTGTAACTAGGGGCCGCTTGTAAGTCGGATGTTCTTAAGTAGGGGACCACCTGTATTGTGAAGCATCAACACTAGAATTTGAGCAGTAACTTATGTTAAACTGCTATGCCTCAGTCTTAAATCATCTAAGCTGGGTACACCAATACGTTGAAAGCAGGGGCGTAACTAGGAGTGGTGGGGGTGCATAGCAGACTCCTGAATGGGCGTAAAAAAATATACATATTTGTATACTCACACGTTTATATACCCACATTTATACAAACACATATTGATATACTTGTATACGCGCAAGTAAATGTATACACTCATACACACACATTTATACACTCTTACACACATTTACATACGCATAAGAACACATTTATGCACGGAAATATTAATTTATACACTTATACGTAAAGTATATACACACATACAGTATACACTCACCGGCCACTTTATTAGGTACACCATGCTAGTAACGGGTTGGACCCCCTTTTGCCTTCAGAACTACCTCAATTCTTCGTGGCATAGATTCAACAAGGTGCTGGAAGCTCCTCAGAGATTTTGGTCCATATTGACATGATGGCATCACACAGTTGCCGCAGATTTGTCGGCTGCACATCCATGATGCGAATCTCCCGTTCCACCACATCCCAAAGATGCTCTATTGGATTGAGATCTGGTGACTGTGGAGGCCATTTGAGTACAGTGACCTCATACATACAGTAATTACACATAAGATATAGAGAATATACACATCATATATACCCAGAGTATATACACATCTATACATTTATGCACTCATATGCATGTCTGTATATACACACTGTCAGGCAGTGGGAGCCAGTAGCTGTTGATCATAGGGGAAGACCATAGATAGCTTGATGTAGAGATGAGATATTTCAGTCCTACCATCCTACTGCCCCCTCCCCCGACATTTCTTATCAGAGTCTCCACCTCATCTGTGTACTGTGGAAGATGTGTACGATTTGCAGCATAATATGCATATAGTGGTACATACCCTCCATTGTTTAATTTGTGTTGTCAGGTGTCTGGGCTGTTATGGCTGCTACACCTGTGCTTAAATCCTTGTTAAAAGGAGGTGAGGGAAATTTAGCTTATCACTGCAGCATGACTCCGGGGCCTCCTTGACAGGAAGTGTACCTAGGCCTAAATGACAATCTAGCCCTGTCCGCACCTCCTTCTGTGGTCCCTGGTAACCAGGTGACATTTTCCCCCGAAACAGTGTCCAGTCTGTAAAATTAGGCCTCCATATGATCCTTGTTCCCCAGACTGAGCACATCCAGGCACCTCTCCCCTACGTATGTGCTTTGCAGTATTACCCAGCCCACATGTCAGATACATACATGTCTATGTAATTATCTCAAAGCGTCCTGTATAAAAAGCCAGGGTCTACAGACCCTCATACAAAGTTACAGCAACGTCCAGCCAAATGAACACTACCGCTGTGACCAAACACATTTTCTAGTAAAAGATTGTTAATAATGAGAAAAACAGCGACGTGTGAAAGCTGCTTACCGCATCCAACCTTAACATGTCGCGAGCAGAGATAAGCGGAGACATAACATCATTAGGCCTCCATGTCAGAGATAATGAATTACCTCTCTCACTATTACCTCCATTATTGCAGACTGAAAAAGTTTGGATCTTCAGATTGACTCTAATATATTTCTATAGTATGAACTACATTCGAGGACCCCTACTTTATACTAAGAAGTGGATTTGCCCTCATTGGTACCCTCTCTGCGTCAGATTTACGAAGTCTAATGCTGGATTGAAAATTACGTGTAGCGTAAGTCTGTCTACTCTGGTCCAGTGGCATTACTACCGCCATAGCAAGCGTTGTGGCTGCTAAGGGGCCCGGGAGTCACGGCTGAGTCACAATTTATCCATGCCGTGCCCTCCTGATAGATTTGGCGAGTGCTAAGGGGCCCGCGATGTTAAGAGGCCTGGGAGTCGCGGCCGAGTCACAATTTATTCATCAGGACAATGGATGGTCCAGAAGTGTAGTCCTGGGTAAGCTAGAGGTTCAGGACTGGAGTAAAGTGATAGTACCAGACATGGTATCTGAGGTAATAGTCAGCAGCGGAGTCATAATCCAGAAAGTACTTCAAGTACCAGGAAGAGCTTGACCATAACAAAGTCTGGAAAGGTACTAAAGTCATAGAAGGAAACGTTCTAACCACTCAATTGGAGTAAAAGATCTGAGCTGCCTAAGTGGGCCACCAATAGAGAGGATTGCTTGATCTGTCAACAAGAATGAGTAGCTCATACATTTTTGTTGTCCATCGTCCAGGCTGCAAAACTTCTGTGACCTGCCCAGAGCTACCACCAATCGATCATTTATGGAACCAGCTTCGGCAATGTATGTGTGCGCAAGATCTATAGGCCCAGCAGCAACATGTGAGGGCAAACTATATAGAACCGGCATTCAGGCGCATAACAGGGGCAGAGGGTGTGGTTGCAACCAGGCCCAAGAGGCTTAGGGGGCCCCTGAGGTGTCACTTTCCCATATGAGAAGACTAGTACTATAAACCATACATTACAATTGGAGGCCAGACTAGAGCCCCTCCTAGAGCCCGCATAGTATTGTTAAACTTAAATTGTATTATCATTACAGTCACACATAGAAATTTTCATTCCAACATTTCCCACTTTATGCTGTATTTTTAGGGGACAATGAGTGCAAATTCAGTTTAGAGACAAAATATCTTCTAGTGCTACATCTTACGTACATCCACAGCTGCTTTAAGATTGCCCGAAATTGTCGAGACAGTCGTCTTTTTTACCGAAATGAGATAAAAAGTAACTGCCTACGACTTCATCCGGCCAAATCTACAGAACATTCTTCCAATTTTCCTAAAACTTCCAGTTGTCAGCCCAGATTTAATACACCAACGAAATGCAATCTCGGAAGCTTTTGTGCAACATCATATTGACTGGAGAAACAGAGAAGAGCGGAGGATCTAACGACAAAATAACAACTTGAGAATTTCACGATTTGATTGACTGAACTTGTTTTCGGGAAAATAAAGATATTTTTGCTACAGAACATGACTAACCCGCTCTATGACGCTGCCACGCATCAAGATGTTGCAGGGATATCGCTGCTTTAATTTTCTATTTTGGGTTTTTTGTTTCTTGTGTGTTTTTTACATATTTAAAAGTGTCGTTGCTTGGTCGGGACAGATATTTTATTATTGTAACTTCAGACAAATTTTTTTTTTGTCCCAGTGAGAATAGTTTTTTTTAAATTTCCTGACTTCCTTACAGACACATTGGGGATCATTTACTAAGGGCCCGATTCGCGTTTTCCCGACGTGTTACCCGAATATTTCCGATTTGCACCGATTTTCTCTGAATTGCCCTGGGATTTTGGCGCACTCGATCGGATTGTGGCTCATCGGTGCTGGCATGCACGCAACGGAAATCGGGGGCGTGGCCAAACGAAAACCCGACGGATTCGGAAAAACCGCCGCATTTAAAAAAAAAAGTGTCGTGGGACTCGCGGTTACCTTCACTAAGAATAGGCCGGTGAACTTCAGTGCATTCCGGCGGGCCTCGGGGAACTTCAGCGCAGCAGCGCCACCTGGTTAACATCGGAGGAACTACCTTAGTGAATCCCGGCCGGACCCGAATCCACCTCAATGAACGCGCCGCTGGATCGCGAATTGACCGGGTAAGTAAATCTGCCCCATTAAGGCTGATCATTGCAGCCTAGGACTAATGTAACATCCAGAGAGCTTCACCAGATGTCACAGTGGTCAGAGAGGTCTGTCTTTAACTAGGGGTCATCTCTAAGTTGGGTGTCCTTAGAGGGGTTTTCCCACCAAACAAGTTAGGCCCTATCCTAACTTGCAGATCGGTGGGGGTCTCCGTGATAATACCCCCACAGATCACAAGAACGGGGAGGCCAATGGTGTCCAAGGTACCGCTGTTGGACCTCTCGTCGCTCCCGAGATAACTGGAGCAGATCGCCATGCATGTCCATTCTTCTCCATTCATCTTTATGGAGCTGATGGCCATGCTTTCCCAAAAAGCAACAAGGCCCCTTTTGAACTTATCTTATACCTTATACCTATTTGTACCTCCTTTTTTTCTGCTCAGCAAATAATTTTCAGAAGGGTTATCTAAAGTTTTTTACCATATTCACAGAATCTATGAATGGCCGCCCACTCTTCCAGAAGTTTCTAAATAATAACTGTTGTCAAGTAGGTAGAAATGAGAAAGAAAGATGTTTTTAATCTTCGGGATGTAAAAAAACCATCATTGCCCACATAAACACTCCTCTGTTTTTAGTATTACTAATATTTTTATAAACTTTTTTTTACAACTCTTTTTTTTCTCTGCCAAAAAATTGAGTCATCCCCCTTTGTTCAAATTCTAATTATTAGCTTCATAACAAGAGTTGAGGTGAAATAATATCTCCATTGTGAGTTATTTATCAAATCTCAATTAGTTTTTAATCCCATGGAATATTTAGGCGCACGCAATATCCAATTGATGCAATAAATTAAAGTCCTGCTATCAATTGGATCACAAACACGGAGAGGAGAAGCTCGGGGAAGGGCCGAGAGAGTATCTCACACACGTTCTCCGCAGACGGTTTTAATAAGTCTTTAAGTCTTCTTATGTTTTTAATAAAACAAAAACCAACTTCCAGAAGGGAAAGGTTGGAAAAGTTTCATAATTATGTTTCGTGTCGTGCTCTATTTCACAGACATGATATTTAGCAATTAGAATACATTATATTCCTAGTATCGTACTTCAGACAGTCCCATGAGGATAACGAGATTATCAAGTGGTTGGTTTCCCTACAGCACAACCGCAGGAGAAAAAAGGTATTGCACTCTTTTCAACAAAATTCAATACGCTGCCCATGTAAATAATAATAATTTATATAGCGCACACAGATTACGCAGAGCTTATCAAATCGGTCCCTGTCCCCAATGGGGCTCATAATCTAATCAACCTACCAGTATGTTTTGGAAGTGTGGGAGGAAACCCTAACAAACACAGAGAAAACATATTGGGGGTCATTTACTAAGGGTCCGATTCGCATTTTCCCAACGTGTTACCCGAATATTTCCGATTTGCGCCGATTTCCCCTGAATTGCCCCGGGATTTTGGCGCACCCGATAGGATTGTGGCGCATCGGCGCTGGCATGCACGCAACGGAAATCGGGGGGCGTGGCCGAACGAAAACCCGACGGATTTGGAAAAACCGCCGCATTTAAAGAAAAAAAAAATGTGTCGCGGAGCTTGCACTTACCTTCACTCCGCCCGGCTCAGTGTATTCCAGTGTGTTCCGGGGAACTTCAGCGCAGCAGCGCCACCTGGTGGACTTCGGAGGAACTGTCTTAATGAATCCCGGCCGGACCCGAATCCACCGCAGAGAACGCGCTGCTGGATCGCGAATGGACCGGGTAAGTAAATCTGCCCCATTAACTCTTTGCAGAGGTAGTGCTAACCACGTAGCCACTATGCTGCCCTATGATTGGTTCCTTCACAGAGAGAGGAGTTTATTGGGCTCATTTACTAAGGGCCGCGGATCGCACTTTCATCGGACTGTTGGGCGTTTTTGGGATTTGCGCAGCTTTGACAGGTATTTAACAGGTGCCTCCAACAGGATTGTGTCGCACACGATCGGATTTTGGCACATCAGCAACGGTTTTCATGCGACAGAAATCAGGGGGTGTGCCATGGGACGATCCGACTGATTCGGACTGAGCCCGAGATTTAAGATTCAAATTGTGTGGCATCCAATGCACTTAAATGCACCGGGAAGAAGACGGTGAACTCCGGTGGACCTGAGCGGGGAAGCGACACATGAAGGATATTAATCTTAGTTAATCGCGGCAGAGTGCATTATCGTGAACTTCGCGGACTGAGTAAGTAAATGTGTCCATTGTCTGATGAAAGAGGGTCATGTGTACTTCCTTACAGCTTGTCTTGGCGCAACATATTCTGAAGGATCAAGATGAACAGCTTTACAAAATGATGTGATTTCACAATACTCTATGACAAGATGATATGTTGCAGTATCTGTGCCTATATGTGTCCACCCAATGGTCGAGGTATGGGTTGCAGACTGTAAAGGGTTTTGCTAGGGTGACCTGATATAACATTGGATATATATTGAGTTTGAGTCTCTTATAGTGATGAGCCGACACATTCAATGCTGAACATTACGGGTTCGGTCTCCCAGAACGGAGAAATCAATCAAAATTATAGGTTCGGTTAGGGGATCGGCTCACCCCACTGCCATTGATCAGTGATGCCACAGACTGCAAGTATTAACTATTTAAACGCCGCTGGCAAAGCCAAATGTAGACTAGTGCTCGCTGCCATTTTCCCGAAGGTCGTTGCTCCCTGATGACGTCATGGGGAGTGATAATGGCTGCTGTTGGCAGTTTTGTCGCTGCATTTAAAGTGTTAACACCCTTGATTGGTGCCAGCACTGATCAAGGGTGTTAAATAGTGGGAGTTCGGTCTATGGGGGTTCTGGGTCTGCTTATCACTAATCCTGATCTCATCTCTCTTTCTATGTGTCAGTGTATTAGTACATTGTCAAAAGCCAGATGAAGGTGTATATACACCTGTACCCTGCTGTTGTAACCATATTGTCACCCACATTTACTTACCTGTCCGACCGGAATGCACATCTGCTGCGATTCACTAAGATCGTGCGCCCGATATCCTACATGTGTCACTTCCCCGCTCAGGTCCCCGGAGTTCTCCTTCTTCTTCCTGGTGCATGTAAGTGCATTGGATTGCGAATGTTAAATCCGGCGCTCAGTCCAAATTTTCTTTCGTGTGAAAACCCCTTTAAATGAATCTACATCATCAGAAGTTGTATGAGGTTTCACTGGTTTATGGGGGGGGGGCTAATAAAATACCATTGACCTATCCATTTTTGATTATGTAGGATCGCCACCCAGCACCGTGGCCGATCAACGAACTACAGACTCCCTACTATGACAGCTGAAAGGGAACCTGTCATCAGAATCCCTTTTTCTGGCTCCGTCATGTCCCCATAGATAATAGTGTGCACATTGCCAAAGTGTTTTTATAATAAAACTAGCTTTTTCTGATAAAAAGAAAAGTTAGGTAAAAGTTTACCTCTCTCTCTGCGGAGCAGTGTCCCATGGGAGTGGCCATTGAGGAGTGGTCCCCCCACCTTCGCCATGCGTCCATTTCAAATAGGAGCGATATGGACATTTTTTATCGGTTTCTATTGGGAAAACCCCATTTTTTTTTTATAAAAATGCTTTGGCAAACAATGAGGAAATGTGGGAGCCAGAAAAAGGGCTCCTGATGACAGGTTCCCTTTAATCTGCAATAGCGCAAGGACAGAGCTATCTCCTTCCTGCTCCGCCCATAGTGTAGCAGCATGCCAGCACCATCGCACTAAGCTGATTGGTGGGAGAAGCAGTAGGTCGTTAGAAGTAAAGTGACCCGGAAAATCCCCTAACGAAAGGTGCAATACCATGGACAGGTATGAAGCTGCATCTAGAAGAAAGCCGTCACAACCCTCTTAACATTTTTCTAATTAGTTTGCTCCTCTCGCCAAAAAGAATTAAAAAAAACTGTAATACGTTTAAACGTTTATATTCACAAGGATAAAAAAAAACGGTATATAATGAATGGCCTGCCACTCCAGCAGATGAAAATCCTAAGGCAGAGCAAAGGTGAGCGTTCAGCATGTCACACATGAATGCTACTTGTTAAATACTGTCCCTAATAGCATCTTAAGTGAGATTAAAGAGCCGGGCAATTTCATGGCACATAAAACATTGACAGTTCATTTTTTTTTCCCCAGTTAATTGAAATTACACAATTCTTAAAGTGACGAAGTCTGGAACAATTAGGTTGTCTGAATGGGAACAGATTCATTACTGCAAATACAGTTGTCAAAGTGACTCGAGCTTGACTTCTGGGCACACAATGTTGTCGGGGTAGCAGTCTCGTCTGGACACAGGGCCAGCGCCAGCACTGGGCATAACCATACCTATAGATTGGGGGCCATGTGCTGGGTTAGGCTACCTATATATTGGGGGAATGTACTTGCCAGGCTTCCTACATACTGCGGACATGTGCTGGCCTGGCTTACCTATATACTGGGAGACATTTGCTGACCTGGGCTACCTATATATTAAGGGGGAATGTGCTGGCCTTGGCTACCTATATACTGGGGGCATGTGCCTTCTGGGGTACCTATATACTGGGGGAATGTGCTTCATCTGGGCTACTTATATACTGAGAGGCATGTGCTGGCCTGGGCTACCTATATACTGGGGGGGATGTGCTGACCTCAGCTACCTATATTCTGGGAGAATGCAGCTGTGTCTAAATAAATAAGGAGGTGCTGGTGTTGAATATGAATTAATGAGAGTGAAACTATATGGTAGTATATATTAGAATATCTTGAGGGGTCACATTGTCTTATATGTATATGCAGGGGGCACATTGTGGAGTACTTATCTGTTACCTAGGGGACATTATATTTACTGTGATTGGAGTGTGGAGATGTTCTCCAGAGGCCACAATCACCAGGGTGGCAATTGCTGCAGTAATAAGTCACGGCTGGGAGAAGTCCTCTACTTGATGGAGATGGATTGATAACAATGAGGAGCCTACAGGACGAAGAGCAGTATGGGCCAGGCCAACACAGACATAGAAGGAGACACAGGCAACCTAACAGTAAGTGCTGTAAGGGCTATTTTTTCTTCCCTGTAACCCACCTACTCTTATGCTTTTAAAAAGATGAAATAAAGCCTTCTCTATTTTACTCGATGTGCTTTGGCATACTTCTTGGATTTCTAGGATTGAAGTATTAACAGTAAGTGATGTCTGTGTCCGTGTGTAGCCCAAATGTGCAGTACATGTAATGCTGGTATATATTTATCTGTAGTTATTTATTGGTGATTTATTTTTGCAATATTTTACTTTCGGGTATATATTTGTATATATGTGTTTGGTATATTCATTGCTGGAATATATTAATGTGTATGCAACAATCATTGCAGGTATATATTTATATCTGTGGTATATACATTTCAGGTTTGCATCTATGCATGTAGTATGGGCATATTTTTCTATTTGCGCTTTATGTACTGCTGGTAGGCCCCATTGTGGATTTTTAATGAGGGGGAGCATTACAGTTTTCCCCTCAGCCCTGATACTGTCGCGTTTTTGCTACAATTTTACACTGGTGGCACAATTTTACTTGTCACACAATACCTTGTTCCGGCCCTGGTAGAGCCTGAATATCTTGGAATGTTGTCAATTGTTTCTCATGAAATTCAATAGATTCCATAATGAGACAAGCCCGCCCCTTTAATTTTTTCAAATTGACAGATGCCCCTTGCTTCGTTGTCCACGTGTAATACTGTTCTCTCTTTTATTAAGTAGTCGGTCTCCTGGACAGATGAGATATTTCTGCTCATGAATTACAGCTTTCAATAGATTTTTTTCCAGTTTAGTGAGGTTAATATGGAAGAAGTAATGAAAACTTGATATTTCAATCTCAATTTGCAGCAGTCTCAGGCTTCTGGGTAATAGAATGCTATAATAGGCTGAAGTCGGATTATTCCCTGAACCTCACTCATGAGGTAGTTATTCTCAGCTGTTAAAATGTTCCCATTTCAATTTTCATTAAGTAATCCTCAAAAATAACAGCAATTTATAAACTTATGCTTAAAATAGGAAAGGCCAGACCCAAAAAACAAAAAGACTAAAATAAAGTTTCTTAAAATAAATCAAACCTTTCAGTCGTTTGTGTCTGTTCGTGTTTCTTGATCTTCAAACCTAAACACACTTAGTTAAAAAATGGCAACTTACTTATATATCCAGATTCTGATCTGCTAATCTACCATGATGAGTCTTGCCGATTCTTGACCAAGTTTTGGAGCTTCCAAAGAAATTGTCTACATAAGAAAGCTATCTGACTTGACCTTGGCTTGCTCCTGGCCATTCTCTGGCTGACCCCTGGGGTTTGTACCTTCATTTGTACCTTGACTGTTCTGGGCTACTGGGTCACCTGGGCTATTCCAGAGGGTAGTGGCTAAGTGACATTTTTGAAGCAAAAAAGTAGGTTCCTGTATAGGATATTAATGGGTAGTCACTGAAGATTCAGAAAATCTCCTTGTGTATAGGCAACATTCAAACTTAGGTGGTTCAGTAGGTCCACAACCTGAGGTCCTTCCAATTTGCATGGCAAGACTTACAGGCAGCGTTGAGCAGACCTGACCCGCAATTTTCAGGTATGTTCCAAATATCACAGGTTCGGGTCCCCAAAGGTCCAGGTTTGGCATCAACCTCAACCAGCAACACCCAAGATCGGTGCTAGCAAAGTTTGGGGTAGACTTACAGGAAGTATTGAGCCAACCAAAACCACAATACTCTGGTCCTCGTCCCTGTACCCCGGCCTCAACCCCAACTGGTAAAAGCAGCTTTTGGTGCTGGCTCTGATCGCCGTTAACTCTTTAAATACCCCAGGCCAAGACGTCATGGGATGTGGCGTCCCAAGGGAAAATGGCAGTGCTACAATCCTAAATTTACAGGTGGCAGAACCGTTCGGGCCCGGGTATCCAAAACAAACTTTTGTTCAGGGTTCGGGAAGAACTCGACCATCCCAAACCTGAATGGGCCCTCTCATCACTACTAACAGGTATTCAATTTATCTAAAATATAAATTTATATACTGTTTACATCTTCAAAAAGCCACCTCTTTGAGAAGACCTCATCTTCATCCAAGAGGAAATGCAGCAGATTTTTGGTTCTCCTCCACTATACATACTGGAGAAGCCCACGTCTATAGCAGACCATATTTCAGTGTCATTTGATCAGTCATCTCACAAAAGGTCTCGTAGTATTTCCTAGACAGTATAATATTATATGATAACATTCCACATATAACATCCTCCTCAACATCTTTCGAGAGACTAAAAAATAAAAGTGCCTCTAAAAGCCATCGGCTTCTATCTGAAAGGTTTTTTCGAACCCTGCAATATTCCACAGCTCATAAAGTTTTCCGACAGGCAAGGTAATTGCTGCCTCATCAACACAGGAGACACAAGCCCTAAAGGCGTTCTGGTTGGGGATGGGTTCTTCGTGCGCTAGAATAGCTGTACATTATCCTATCTGTTCCAGTTGTTAACTTCAATACTTGCTATATTGTCGTTATCGTGAAAATTAATTTGTAAGGCTTTTACTTTTCAATTTCACTTTGTGACTAATGCACATCAATGTAAAACGAATCTCCATGCTAAACAGCGGTGAAATGACCCCCCTGAAGCTAGAAGAAGCCTGGAATCACAAGCGTGGCACATTTTAGCTGCTGACATACTGTTCTGTCTTATGGACAATTTGTCAATTAATTCACCGCTTAACAGAATTAAACATGGGTGGTGTTATGCCTGGCTTTCATAGCAAACAACCGGGAAAGTCTCACGTTCTATCTGAGGTAAGGGGACTGGCAGCTGAACAATAAAATTGTCCTTTATAACTATACAGGCATCTTAAAGGGAACCTGTCAGCAGAAATTGACCTAATAAACCTCAACCAGTATGTTGTGAAGCAGCTGAACACATTCCAGATCATGTGCCTTTCATGACCGAGTGTGGTGGCATCATCCAGAAAATCTACTTTGAAGTGAGATACAAATTGGTTGTATAAAGTCAAGAAGGTGGAGAGTTTAACACTAAAGTCAAGCTCTCTCTTCCTCAGAACAACCCCTCCACTGTAATTCATGGTCTTACATCCAGAGACATCACTAACCAGATCTCCTGAAGTCTGATGCATGATGTCAATCACAGAGGAGGAGGCGTTCAGAGCTCTCAACCCTGACTTCAGTGTTATACTCTCCGCCTCCTTGACTTTATACAACCAATTTACATCTACCTTTAAAGTTGATTTTCTGGATGATGCCAGCACACTCGGACATGAAAGAAACAAAAACTAGAAGGTGTTACACTGCTTGACAATATGCTGTTAGTGGTTTATTAGGTCAATTGCTTGTACTCCAAGTCTGAAGACTTAGTGAGGTTAGCGGTTCTGAAAATCATGTTAAATTACTTGTCCACGGTAGCCACCATTATCTTCAATTGGAGTGGTGAGAAACTTTGGCTTCTACAGACAGGAATCGTATTCTCTTTGGCACCTGACAACGGGGTTTGGAATAAAAGAACCTCAATCTGTTTTTTGTTGTGGAGGTAGACACTGCCACTTGCTGGTGTCATGACCTGGGAAGCATACCATTTTTGGTTGTTTCTAGTAGTGCTGTGAGGAACCCCTCCCTTCTGTTGCTTCTACTGGTGATATGGGGAACACAATACCCCATGCTGGTCTGAAAATGTGAGTAAGCATTGCATAGAACTCTTGGTCTCCCATAAAAGTTATATAATGGACACAATGGGGCTCATTTACTAAGATTCCCTCCCCCTTGACTAGTATGAACTAGTTAAGATATAAAGTTATATGCCCATATCTTTAGATGTGTTCACAGATTAAAAAAAAATAGAACAAAACCCAAATTGGTCAAGGGTACAGGGACAGTGACATGCAGCATTATGCACTTGGTACCAAGTTTTCCTTAAAAAGAAAAATTATGGTAATATATGCTACACCATACAGTTTTTAAGCCAATGAAACAAAGAGTATACCCTGTAAAGTAGAGCAGAAGAGGCACTGCTGCCTGTTGTGCTACGCTAGTTTAAATACTCCTGTCTTAATTGATTTCCACCTTGCTTGCCTGTTGACTTTGTACTGGGCTGCAGGCAGTTAAGCTAGCTGTGATCAAAGGATGCTTTTTCCCCTGCTAGCCAGATTAGTCTGGATATCAGGGGAAGCTGATCCAATCACTTTCTGGACCGGAACTCTACCCACTTCCAAGTGCTTGCTAAAAGTCTCTCTTAGAGCTTGCTAGTGTTTTCTGGACTTCTGTAATTTCACATTTTTTTTACTCCTGCCTGCCTTCTGACCATTCGTTTGTCTAATGATTCTGTAATGCATTGTCCTCTTGGCATTGACCACTATTGTTCTGTGTTTGATTTGTCCTGTTTCTGTCTCCATGAACATTGACCAGTTGTCACCTACCTTTAGAGTAGGATCGGCAAGTAGGTAAAGACAAGCTTTAGGGATCAAAGTCCATGTCTTTCCTAACTTTACATCTAATTTCTGTTCAGTAACACTAGCATTAGAAAAAGAAGCTCATTTTTCCTATAAAACAGTTATACCAAGGTATATAAAATCTAGAAACAGAATTTTCCCCAAACCTTATTTTTCAAGATATGAAAAGGAATTGAACTTTATCAAGAAAAGCTGAAAAGTTTTATTAAACAACATTTTTTTCTTGGCTATCCCAGTTGAAGTGATAGTACTCATTTCAATGAATAACTATTAGACTCTCTAACCTGTCAACACTCATTGCTGCCTGCCGCAGCCCAAACCACATGCAGACACAAGTCATACAGTCCGGTGGTGTATCATGTCCAATGGAATCAAAGGAATATTACATAGACTTTTTGAAAACTGCTAAGTGTTTAGATTTTAATAAGATATGTCAAGTCGCCGCTATGGAAATAAAGCAAAACCGCAAGAAGAAAGAAACTCATAACAGTAAAAGGAGTTTACATATCAAAAAGTTGGAGCCGATCCTACATTCTCAGTTACCGACGGAGGAAGAATGGTTGGCAACCTTAGAGAAAAAACCCCAAAAAATATGTACGGTTAAAATTTAAGGAAAACAGTAGCAGTGCCTTGACGGGTGTTTGAGTGACAAATGATCGTAAAGCCAGGTCATACCATGATTGGCGCCAACAATGCTACATCCCGTGTTAATAAGGTTCCCTACATTTCCGCATGACTATCATGTTCATTCTTGGTTTCAGAAATACAAACATCATCATAAACATTGGGCAACCACATGAGAAGAAATATCTAGAGATCTTGTGGGTGAATAAGATTATTTTACAGTAATTTTTCTGCCCGTCTTTGGTTGCTTCTGTGGTTCAGGTTCAAGTTATCTCAGATTTTGAGACCTTAGAATCACAACAACTCGCCGAAAATCTAATATCTTTAAGGCTGCCAGAAGGTCTACAGACATCTACCACTGGGTTTACCAACACTGATCAAGCTGGATTTTACTTGTCTGATGACATTTGTAACTGGTGACGCAAAAGTTGAAACTTGGTTATACCCATTTTTGTGAGTTGCTTGTAATCTTAAATCCATGATTCTAGTCAATGGGATTGCTAAAAATAACCGAGCACGGAATCTGTCCATCTCTGGCTCTCTCGGACATTGAATAAGACACATTTTAGACAAGCTGCTTCATCACCTTATACTCGTGTATAAGCCGAGTTTTTCAGCCGAAAAACCTCACCTTGGCCTATACACGAGTCAATTTAAAAAAAACTTACATACTCACCCTCCGGCGCCCCGATGCTCGCCGCGGCTCCTCTTTGGTCTTCTCTATGCTGTATCAGCCACTATAGACGCGTCCATGCGATCTGCTGACACACACAGCTGGCACACACTATGAAGTGGCGGTGTCGCTGCTGACGACGTCACAGTGTGCGCCGGCCGGCAGATCACGTGGACGCGTCTCTGCTGGCTGTTACAACAAAGAGAAGAAAGAAGAGGAGCCGCGGGGACTGCCTGAAGGGGAGTATGCAAGGTTTTTTTTTTTATGTGCTTGGCAAACTGCGGGCTGGCTGTATACTACTGGGGGGCGGCCTGGCTGTATACTACTGGGGGGCTGGTTGGCTGTATACTACTGGGGGGCGGCCTGGCTGTATACTACTGGGGGGGGGCTGGCTGGCTGTATATTACTGGGGGGTGGGCTGGCTGTATACTACTGGGTTGCGGGCTTGCTGGCTGTATACTGGGAGGCTGTGACCACTGCATTTCCCACCATCGGCTTATACTCGAGTCAATACGTTTTCCCAGTTTTTGGTGGTAAAATCAGGGGTCCCGGCTTATACTCTGGTCGGCTTATACTCGAGTATATACAGTAAATTAAACAGCAACTTGTTCTTGTGATCGGTGGAGATCCCGGTGGTTAGACCCTCAACCCCCATCATAATGTTCCCTATTCTTTAGATAAACATTGAACATGGGATAAATCCTTTTAAGTGATTGAGCCGATCTCTCCACCTGCAAGTTGTAATTAGTTTCTCCATAGGCTCTTACAAGCAGGAGGCAGTGAGAAGCAAACTCTGCACATAGCACACAGATAGTGTAGAAAGGTGGAGTAAGGAGTTTTATAAATCGGCTTTTAATGACTATATGGGCTCTGCAATTACTTGACCATAACCCTCAATGCAGGGAAGTACAGAGGGACAATGAAGGTGGAGCCAAAAGAGATGGGGATGGGTTGGAGAGCAGCCAGGAGGGATTTTCTATAAACACCATTGGATTATAATAGAGGTGATTTGGATGGTAGCCCAGGTCTATGGCCACCCAAATCACCCACCAAATTTTATACTCAGAAGTGCCTTCACCCATGAAACCCCCTAACATCTGTTCATGCTCTCAATACAAGAGCCATTTCAGATCTTTTGAAGTTACTTCAGCCCATGGTCCATGGCAATCCTAATCCACCCCTGCCCGTAGTTCACAGGATGTCGGCCTCATAGGAAAGAATGGCTTTTGGCCTACACACGAACACAAGCTCTGGACTGGTGGTCATATTGGAAGGGCTCCAACTGAGCAGAGATTGAGTAAATTAAAAGATTGGAAGTTAGTATTATATGTATAAAAAAGTTTGAGCCATTCTTGAAGTTGAAGGCCAATTCTTAAAAATGTTTTTTTTTCAGGCCTTTTCAAATGTCTCCATGATGTAGATATTGTAGCCAAAGATACAAGTGTGTGAAAAACTACAAAATACCGTATTTTCCGGACTATAAGGCGCACATAAAAACCTAAGATTTCCTTAGAAATCCAAAGTGCGCCTTATAGTCCGGTGCGCCTTATGTGTGGAGAAGGGCCGCGGACCCTACTTACATAGGTCCCCGCTACCGGAGACAGCAGATCTCCAGCTGGAGATCTGCTGTCTCCGGTAGCGGGGACCTATGTAAGTAGGGTCCGCTGCCCTCCTCCACCTGAACGGACCCCCTTCCCCATCTCCCTGGGGAGACCGCTCACCTCTTGACGGGTCTGTGGAGAGCCGCTGGTTTTCACATCACGCCCCTGGACCTCCTCCACGCCCCCGGACCTCCTCCACGCCCCCGGAGCCTGCGCCTTATAGTCCGGTGCGCCTTATATATGGAATTATTCCATATATAAGGCCTTTTTTAGTAATGCGCCTTATAGTCCGGTGCGCCTTATGACCCGGAAAATACGGTACATAGAATTCCATGTTTAACTATGAACTCCCCCATTATGGTTCACAACACTAGTAAGTTCTTCAGAATCTATAGAGATTAGACAAAAACGGGACAATCCTTCCCTTTATATATTTTAACACAGAACCTATATACAATAGTGATTATAATATACCATACAGCAGTGGTGGCGAACCTATGGCACGCGTGCCACAGAGGGCACGCAGAGCCCTCTCTGTCGGCACGCGCATTGTCCCTAGGCACAAGTTCAGTTCATAATCAGAGCTCCGGCCAGGCAGGAGATGCTACAGCACGGTCGAGCTGCAGAGAATCCCCAGGGCTTCACTGTGCTATTAACTGTACTGGTGTCCTGTGACCAATGAACTTAAAACAAGTGGCAGCACTCTCTTTGCTGCTGTTACTACACACAGCAGCCTATGATACAAGTAGAGAGAGGGGAGAGGACTTACGGCAGCTCTCATGATATCCTCCGGGACCTTCCTTCCCTGCTCAGCATGCCTGCCCATCAAATCATTGCTACAGGTGTCAGTGCTGCTCCTGTGACGCTAAATGTCTGCTCCCAGAGCAGCACTGACAGTGATTTTCTCCAGCAGCAGTGGGGTAAGTGCACGCTCTGCCTCAGTGCTGCGCCCTGCCCCCTCATCCTACTAGCAGCAGCCTCCCGGGCTGTAGCTGTACAGCTATACACACAGCAGTTCCCTGGCATCCACCCTCCTCCAGAAACTACAGAGAGTGGCAGGGGATTATAAAGGTGAGGACTGACACTCCATAGCTAGTTACTATTCCTCTTTTCCTGTGTGTATCTTCAACTCCCAACATGCCCTTAGGGACCTATGGATCTGCTGGGAATTGTAGTTTCCTTATCTGCAGACAGCAGTTATGCCCACAACAACACTGGCTGGTGGAAGCTTATTCACACTTGTATTAGAATTTCATATAAAATAATTAAAAAACCTATAGTCACTCCACCACTTTCCTGGGCAATCCAGCAGAGATCACCGATTAGACAGTGGCCAAAAGTAAACAATGACAGTAAGCGTGGTTCTGATACGTGACCTCGCCAATATTTCCCAGAGCTGTTTTTTTTTATATGTATATATATGGCCGTAACGTGTATCCTTGTATATATGACAGTAATATTTATCCCTGTGTGTATGGCTGTAATATTTACCCCTGTATGTATGATTTTAATATTTATCCCTGTGTATGTATAGCGGTAATATGTATCCCTGTATATATGACAGTAATATTTATTCCCGTATATATGGCAGTAATATTTATCCCTGTGTGTATAGCTGTAATTTTAATCCCTATATGTATGGCTGCAATATTCATCAGTGGTATTATTTATCTCTGTATGGTTGTAATATTTATCACTGTATTATTTATTCCTGTATAGCGGTAAAATGAATCACTGTTTGCTCTAGGTTAGTTATATTATTTTATCATATTATTTGTATAGTAGTCTTTATTATCAGTATTGTGGTATTTATATTGTTGTAATGGTGATGGTCATCATGTACCAGTATTATTTGGCCCTTGTATAGTGATATTGATGGCAATATTGGGCTAAATTCCTGTGTTGGCACTTTGTGATAGATATGTTGACTTTGGTTTGCAATTTGGGCACTCAGTCTCTAAAAGGTTCGCCACCACTGCCATACAGCATACACATTTTATTCACTTACTATAACCATCATGCAGTACACAGCAGTAGACTTATAAATGACAGTATTTCTTAGCCTTCAAAACATGGCTGCAGGCAAAGTTCTGGTTCGCCGCATGTGGTGAGCTTCTCGTCCATCCAAAGATTTGCGCAATAACTGCAGATTTTAACAGATGTTTAAACTCAAGTATAATAGAAATAAATTCCATGCATTCTGTATTTTTTTAACATTAATATATGGCAATGCATTCTATTTTCCTTAAAAACTATAGGCACTTTATATATTGGTCATTCCTAAATAAGGCAATGGTCCAAATAGTCACCGTCTGCTACAATAGGTAAAGTCTGTGCAACTACTCTACATAGATGGCGGTGTTGCGAGTACTGTCTATTCTCTCCTTCTCTCGATGTGATATATAGTAACAGGGATTTTGGAAGGCAAAGAAAGCATAAAAATTATATGGAGTGGAAAAATTACCCAAAGTTTGTAAGAAATGAGATCACTCAATGGGGCTCATCTACTAAGGGTCAGTTGGACGCATTTTCGACAGGTTTCCTGGCGATTTCAGTTTTGCGCCGAATTGCCTCGGCAACAGAAATCGTGGGAGCGGGCCGTCAGACAACCCGACGGATTCGGACTACGCGCGGGATTTAACATTTAGAATTGTATTGCAAGACACGCACTTACAAGCACCGGGAAGAAGCAGGTGAACTCCGGCGGACATCGGCACAGAAGTGACGGATGCAGGAACTCGGGCGCACAAGCTTAGGGAATCACGGCAGACCCGAATCCTTGTTGGACAACGCACCGCGGGATCGCGACGGGACCGGGTAAAGAAATCTGCCCCAATGAATCGGCTTGGAGAAACTGGAGTAAGGAAGTGACCCGATGAGCGTTTCTTATCTCACAGCTTATCTCTTATCTCTCACCTGACCTGGGAGAGCAGATACATGCAGGTCCGTGAAGGCAGATTACCTCATCAGTTTTGGATTGGGAGACCTAGGGCCCAACAATAAAAATCTGCTCTTGGGGCCCACCGCTGTAAGTCCATTTGCAAATTCCTAAGACACAAATTTCTTTCAATAGAAGCCCACTTCCTTTGTATCGAACTGGTAGGCCCTCGAAGCCGCATCAGTAGCATGCTGACAAGCTCTGGCCTTGAATCAGGGGAACAATCTCTATTAAGAGTTGGGGTAAAGTCATTTAACAAGCAACTGAATTGTATGATGAGCATAACTATGTGATAAATATCAATCCAAAAATGGACTTCTTATAAAGCAGCGATGGCGAACCTATGGCACGCGTGCCACAGACGGCACGCAAAGCCGTTTCTGTTGGCACGCGTACCGTCGCCGGTAAGCCTCTGCCCGCAAAAATTTGTCTATGTGAGCGGCGGAACTACGTGCCGCTCCATAGACAGAACCGCAGAGTTTTTGCGCATGCAAAATTATCCCGGGGCGCTCCGCTCTGCTCTGTCTCCTCCGCTCCGTAGCCCCCCTCTCTACCGCTCCATAGCCCCCCTCTCCTCCGCTCCGTAGCCCCCCTCTCTTCCGCTCCGTAGCCCCCCTCTCTTCCGCTCCGTGGCCCCCCTCTCCTCCGCTCCGTAGCCCCCCTCTCCTCCGCTCCGTAGCCCCCCTCTCCTCCGCTCCGTAGCCCCCCTCTCTTCCGCTCCGTGGCCCCCCTTTCCTCCGCTCCGTGGCCCCCCTCTCCTCCGCTCCGTGGCCCCCCTCTCCTCCGCTCCGTGGCCCCCCTCTCCTCCGCTCCGTGGCCCCCCTCTCCTCCGCTCCGTAGCCCCCCTCTCCTCCGCTCCAGGTGGGAGTGGAGAATGCATACAGCGTAACCTGCATGCATTCCTGGAGAACCTTCCTGTAGAATAAAAGAAAATAAAGTAAGTTTATCTGTGTATATGTATGTAATATGTATATGTATGTAATGAGTATATGTATGTGTATATGTATGTAATGTGTATATGTATGTGATGTGTATATGTATGTGATGTGCATATGTGGGTGTATATGTATGTGATGTGTATATGTAGGTGTTTATGTATGTGATGTGTATATGTAGGTGTTTATATGTGTATACATATATATATATATATATTCTGTATGTATTTTATACTACATGGCGATAAGCTGTATGCATTTTATACTACATGGCAGCATTCTGTATGTATTTTATACTACATGGTGACAAGCTGTATGCATTTTATACTATATTACGTATATGGGGGGGGGGCGTCTCTCTATGGCTCGTTTTCTCAATTAAAACCTTGTTATTCTAGTAAAATTTTTGTGTTGGCACTTCACTTCAAGTCAGAAGTGTTTGGGTTGCATTTTGGGCACTCGGCCTCTAAAAGGTTCGCCATCACTGTTATAAAGGATGTAATGCTCTTTAGCCCTCAGGTGGTCTGAATAAGGTCACCACCTTGATTCTTTTTCTTCCTGATATTTTTGAGTTTTCCATAGTTTGTAGCTGTAATATGTTGTGTGGGTTCTGCTAACCCACTGCCCACGTGATATATTCTTCCAGATACAGGACGTCTGAAGATAAGTCTATGACAATGAGGGAAGAATATACCGCGATTCCAGGTTAAAAAAAAAACTTCAATATTAAGCTTTGTGTTGGGTAGGTTTACAAAAAATTATTTGACAAAAAAGCCTTCAAAGATGTACTAAATGGGTCACCACCTTTTATGTCTTAAAGACGTAGGACTCTCTTTTACATAAGTTGCCCATGTGCCTTTACTGCCTTAATAATAATCCCAGAATGTGATTCAGTAGTTCTGCTACTTACATTTGTGCCCTCTGCAAACTCTTCATGGATATTTGTTTACATGTCTGAGCTCTGCGGAATAGGAGGAGCTGAAGTAGCAGAGTTACGACTCATCTTGCTCTCTCCACCTTCCTTCCTCCGGTGAGGAAGAAGCCTTATTCTCACAATATTTAGGGTTGAGATTGTCGGTTGCTCTATTAAGATGAATTAGTCAAAGCAAATTTTCAAAAATTCTCACAATAAGGACAAATTCAGACAAATGTATGCACGCTCGGACGTATCCGGGCGTGCTGGAGAGGAGGAGGGGTGACCCCTCCCTGCTCCATAGAGATGCATGGCATACAGCTGTGCACATGGGGGAAGATAGGACATTTTCTGTCTTTTCCACGTGTATCGAGCGGTACGGTGCCACACATGTGCTCCGTGTACCTATTGCCGTCTATGGGGGATGTATGTACGGCCCCATGATTGTACGTCCCCCTCACTCGCCTAAATTGGGCCTAAATGGAATAAAAATAAATACATGGTGCCTTAAATTTATTTGAAAATGTGAGACGAGTTGTGTTTAAAAAAAAAAAAATCTTTGTTTATGTGAAAAATGTTTGCGGATCCAGCGACTCAGTACGAAAACTCAAATTTTTCCTTCTTTTTACAGCAATATGTTTCCTGAGCTATCAAATGTGTCATCCATCAACCTCCAGCCTCTATTGTGGCTGAGAAATACATTCTTTGTGGTATGCAAATGCGCCATATACTATAAATGTGTTTGCTTTTATATTGGCAAGACTCCAGTGTTGAAATATTTTGACATTTCATTTTTCTTAAGCAGCCGCTTATGGTTAAGACTATACATATTATTGTCTTATTTACAGGCCTTGTATGACAAATGACAGGCTACAATCTCAATGGCTTTATGATTGGAGGTATAATACCGAGTGTTCATCAAGTCAATGGCTTAGAAAAGGCAGCGAAGCAAGACAAAATGCTGTGCATATGCGGTGGTGGGGAAGTCTACGAGAAATATTAGAATGGTACTTTATATGACATTTTTATAACATTAACTTAAAGGGCATCTACCACCAGGATGAGGGTTAGTAAACCATGCACACTGACATGCTGGTGTGTGCCCCCTCTGGCAGGATCTGCTCTTCTTTAAAGGAAATCTTCCACCAGGATGAAGGATTGTAAACCAAGCACACTGACATACTGGTGTGTGCCCCCTCTGGCAGGATCTGCTCTTCTTTTAGATTTTTATACCCTGTTCTTTTTACAACATAAAAAAGCTTTTAAAATTATGTTAATGGTGCCTGGAGCCACTCAGGCTCATTTGCATGACATGTACAGCCTTTTTTTCTTAAAAAGGGCATAAAAAGATTAAAGAAAAGTGGATCCTGTCAGAGTGAGGCACACACTAGTATGACAGTGTGCTTGGTTTACAATCCCTCATCCTGGTGGTAGATGTTCTTTAAGATTAGGAACAAAACTAATGTTAGTTTTATAGGTACAAAGTAGATTTCCTAATACTCAGTGGTGTAATAAGACCGCAGTGGGCGACGGTAGGAACTTAGAAACGGGGCCCCCCATATACCTAAATCCTCGCTGTAGACCCCATCCTGCACGTAAGACTTCAAAATACACATATATCATATACACTTCACATATATATGCACACATAAACTACAAACACTGCCCCATATATATTCTACACACACGCTACACATACAAATACACTCACACCATATATAAGAAACATAAATGCACGTAAATATATATATACCAATACCCACATACCTGTACAATACTAATAATACTGTAGTACTCAATACACCACATACATAAATATATACCAGCTGGGAATACACTACACATACCTATATAGCAGTAAAAAATTACTGCACACCAAGGCTGCTATAAAGCAGATACAGACATCACGTACTGTATAAATCAGTTGTAGCTACGACCTTCTACCTCTGATCTGTCCTGGTCTTCATCTTGGTGGCTCCTCACAGATAACGGTTCTTCTTCTACTTTGATAAGTTCTCCCAGAACTCATGGCTTCAGAATTCACCACAAGACGTTATCAGCTCCGTGCAGCACATCCTGAAACTGCGCCTCTAAAAACACCACAGTCACTTACAGTGTAATGTCACACAAATAAAAACTATCTCCTAATTTATTCACGGCGCCCACTAATTGTTATACTGCAGCAACATCCTCTTATTAATATGTTTACCCCCATTTATTAATATTTAGCAAAGCAGTACCCACATTAATTTATATGTAACCCTGCATCAATAATTAAAGTAGCAGAGCAGCCACCGTCACCTGTCCATATGTAGTCAGTAGTGCCCCAGGAATTAATATGTAGCATAGCAGCTCCTCTAACTGGTTAATTTAGTTAGCACACTGTTCAGCAGCCCCCAGTTATAAATATTCCATCCAGCAGCCTATTGTCTTTGGTACAGTATACCATCCAAGAGGTCCCCCATCCCTATAATATACTGCCTATTAGCTCCCCGCCCTATAATTTACTGTCCAGGAGCCCGTTATTAATATATCATCCAGAAGTGCCCATCCCCCCCTTATAATATACCAGGAGCCATGATTTCCCCCCTTCCTACCTCCCATATTATATGTCAGGAGCCATTACCTCCTTATTATATACCAGTAGCCATTATTCCCCCCTTTTATTATATATCAGGAGCCATTATCCTCCCTACCCCCTCACCACCTTAATACATACCCGGAGACATTATTTCCCCCTCCCCTTTATTACATACCAGTAGCCATTATCCACCCAAGCCCCTTTTTATATGCCAGCATGCATTATCCCCCCCACCCGTTATTATATACCAGGAGCCATTCTCCTCCCACCCCTTATTAAATACCAGTGGCCATTATCCCCCACCTCTTATTAAATACCAGCAGCCCCCCATTATTATATACCAGTAGCCATTATTTCCCACACACACCCCTTATTACATACCAGTACACTCCCTTATTATATAACATTATTTCAGCCCCATCCCCTTTATTACATATTAATAGCCATTATCCCCCACATCCTCCCTTATTATACACCAGGAGCCATTTTTTCAGATGTTTTTACTCCCAGTTTAACTCAGTAATTATCTATAATTCTCATATTACGGTCAGGTATCCCTTTAAAACCAAATAGATTGTCCAAAGAAGACAATTCCTTTAAGGCATCTATAGACTTTACGTTAATAGATGCTATAACTTCTTATTATTGGTGGTATTTTCCCAAAGAGGGTTGTGTAACTCTGCTTCTTCCCCACATGACCATTGTGAGGAATATAGGTAGAACATGAACACTGATTCTCTATGCTAAGGTCAGCGGCGCTGAAGAAGGGGTCAAAGAAGTTGAACAAGAATCCAATGTATTTATTTAGTAAATGTGGTAAAGAAAATATTTAAAAAAAATAATAATAATTCAGAATTCAATTACCGGTAATCATTTAAAATAATCTAAATGTAAAAATTTTTTATTTTATTCAAGCATGTAGAAATTGAAATAAATTAAATAGCATTAAACCATTAGTTTTATAGCAGCTCGGAGTTTGGCAGATCTTCCTCGAGGATTTTCAAGAACATCTTGTTGCTCAGGTTTAAGCACCTTTCGTTGTAAAATTTTCCATGCTAAATTAGGCGGAGGATTTGTGAACTGCTCATCGTCGTCTACATCCATGAAATCCCTCTGTCCTTGTCTAATCCTATGCCTGGCACTGAGATTTGGCTTTTCGTCCATGGGTATTCCAAATAAAAATCTCTTAACTATCCGGTCTTCTAAAGAATGGAATGAAATGGCAACCAGTCTTCCTCCTGGTCGTAGAAACTTCTGAGCTGTCTGGAGTCCTGCATGGAGTTGGTTTAGTTCATCATTCACAAAGATACGGAGAGCTTGAAAGGTTTTGGTCGCCACATGTGCTGGACGCTGGAGAAGATCTTTACGCTCGTAAAGACAAACACCTGAAAAACAGAAAGGAAAAAACATCAAAAGCCTTGGACTCCTCGAGATACTAAAAAAAAAAACATTGATTTTCTTCTCTTTATTCTTGGCCTGTTGAATCGACTTCATATCCAAGTAAACAAATTTAGCACAAACCAAAGTTCAATAGTCATGATAAAATCTGCTCACTCGTAAAAAATAAGATTGGCTACAACAGTTTTGGCCCGAAACTTTTCTTTTCTTAGAAATTGGACAGTGGAAAACCAAAAAATGATCAAAAGATAAAAAGGTTTAACACTAATCGGACAAAAGTTCCCAGACTGTCTCAGGGATCTGTCTTTTTTGGCCTTTGTTGAGTGGTGGGAGATAAAACTGGAAGATGGAGCCATGTGGAGTCCATAAAATCTAAAAAAAAGACTTAGTCCCCATACAGGTAAGGCTTAGCTCACACTGGAGGTCATTTACCAAGGGCCCGAATCGCGTTTTTCCGGCGGGTTACCCAAATTTTTCAGTTTTGCGCCAATTTTCCCTGAATTACCCCGGGGTTTTGGCGCACGAGATCGGATTGTGGTGCATCGGCACACGCGACGGAAATCGGGGGGTGTGGCCGTACAAAAACCCCACGGATTTGGAAAAACAGCCGCATTTAAAAAAAAAAAGTGTCACTTGACACACGCTTACCTGCACCCGGCCTGGCTTGGTGAACTTCCGTGCACTCCGCCGAAATTCAGCACAGCAGCGACACCTAGTGGACATGGGGGGAACTACCTTAGTGAGTTGCCGGAAGACCCGAATCCTCCACACAGAACGTGCCGCTGGATCGCGAATGGACCGGGTAAGTAAATCTGCCCCACGGTGTCGAAGGCTTCCAGGACTTGAAGGACACCCGAAAGACGATTATAGTCAACTTGGTCTTTTAGGTACTTTTAGTATCTCATACATATCTTTTATTTTTCTACTAAAGGGAGTGGCATTTTTTTTTAACTAAAATATTTATGATTTGTCCTGTTGATGATCTATCGGGTGCTGGTTGCACCAGAGAAGCTGCTCCTAAATTAGTGCTGGCTAACCTATGGCACAGAAGTCAGAAGTGACACGCCAAGCCTTTTTTTGCTGATAGCATCTGGAGTCAAGGAAACTCTCCCGCTGAGAGAGTAGCACAGTGCCCTTCTCTAGTGAAGGTAAGTTAGCCCCGGTGTAACTCCAGACAAATTTTTCTTTGGTCCTGTAACAATAAGATATTAAAAATTTCGGTTGACAAAGGAACAAAGATGAACAATAAAGCTTCATTGCAGATATTGTATAACAGAACAGTAGATTACCACAATCCAGAGAGGTCACAGTGGACGGAGAGGTCAGTTTGTAACCAGGGGGTCATTTGTAAGTTGGGTGGTCTTAAGTTGAGGACTGACAAAAATCAAAAAATTATGGGTTTTTCTAGTAGTGACACACCACTTGAGTTATGCTCTTTTATTTTAATTATTTTTGACAATCCTAGCTCAAAAGATGGGCCATCACAATCCAAAATAGACATTATATGTCCTGTCACAGAGGGTGCCCCCCTTCTATGTGCCCTAGTATGGTACAATAAACACATTGTCCTATAATATTCATTATTCGTGTAGAATTGCTCTTCTTGCCTTTGCCATAAAGGAGTTGAGGTTTGATACATTTACAGTGAGTCCATTTACTCTACGTACATCATTCCTGAAGCATAACATATGCAATACGCATGAAACCTCGACTATTCATGTCTTATATCCATATAACGTAATACCCCACAGAAGGAAGATATTACATAGATACCATTATATAGACGGTGAAAATGGACCTCAAGAATGTGGCAATCAAATCACAATGGAAATCACATGTGATAGCAAATATGTTACATATGTCTTATTAAGGGTTACTATGGGTTTTAAGAAGGTCATGGCTTTTTGGGGTTTGGAGGTCCAACATTTACCATCATGTAATGTAGGAATTATTATAGTTAAACATAAGTTTTGTGTTTCTTTCTGAAATTATTTTATAGGCTAAAATCATTTTCAGCTTTTTACCATTTTTTTACTATAATCATATGTTTTAGTAAGTTTCTAATCTGCTGTGAAGGGGATGTCCAGTTTACACCATCCCTTTAAGTTAAGAGGTTCCTTTAATGATAAGCCAATCGCAGACTGAGCTTTAGAAGGCTCCTGTAATCTGATGGGATACTACTGAGGCGCCACCACAGGAGAAACGGTGCATTACATGGAAAGCAAATGTACGGTCTGTGTAATGCATGGATCGGCTGGTTCCAGAGGAGATGCTCGGAGTAGACACCATCCGCTGTAGGCCCCAATCTAGGGCCCAGAATGTCAAGAAATGGTATTTCCAAAGGGATCTCAACAAAATTGGAGGAATTCTTTTACACTTGGGTTTTGAATGCCAATTTTAAAGCCCCCCCCCCCATGACACCGTGGCGCCTGTATCTTCTAAGAGGCTCTGGACTCTTAGTGGATATGGGTGCAAACTCTGCCAGTTCCTACCAGTAGACAAGATGGAAACTGGTTGAGGTTTTTGCTATAGTCTTCGCCGGTTTTCTGGCAGAGACTATTGCAATTTTGGTGGTTTGGACGTTCACGTCCATGACCACCCTCCACTGTGCTGCCTGATCTCCACCCCGACATGCCAAAAGTGTTGTGCGTGTCGGAGATGCCCAAAAACTTGTGGCGAGAGGAATTCATGTGCTTTCTCTGATAGCAACCTGCCAGAGAGGGAATAATCAATCTCCCCCAATGACTCATTTCATAAGGAGCTTTTTTTAAAAAAAACACTAAGGTACAATGGTTCCTCCCAACCAGATCATTCTAGACCTCTTAGTGTCACTTGTTCCAGTACCTAAACCGGTAATGGACATGGAATCCGAAGGCTCTGCCCACTGTAAAGTGAATAGAAGCTACATAATTGTTACCCGGCACCACTGGATGTAGCATTCTGCTTCTAGGTCTATCCAATGTTTTACCGTTAACCAATGTTTTTGAGAAGAGTCCAGCTCTCTTTGGTGAAAAGGTGCTGGAAAAGCTTATCAATTTCTTGTCAATCCTTCACTAACTGTTCCGATAGTTCAAACAAAGTGTGCTTACCCTGGAGATTCCAGTGGGTCAAGGAATGCAATTTGGCCAATGAGCAGCCTCCTTGGACCTGGATACAAGACAGGAAGTGACGCCCCATGGATTAGCTGCCCAGTGTTCTGAGGAGGTCATTCATTGGCTGAACGGATTCCCATGAGAGTCCAGAACTTCAGGCCAAGTGTGGGGCTGAAAAGCGGAAGTAGTAAGGAGAGACGGGAAATGGGAGCTAGCCCCCACATTCCAAATTCCTGGAAAACCCCTTTAAGTTACTAAATTAAATTGATGAAATATTGGCAGATAGATTGATATTAGATAGACAGACAGAATAGTAAATGGATGTAGCAAGAGCAATATTAATCAGAGGAGTTCTTTATGGCATTTGGGTAGTGCACTTACCTTTCTTTTGTAGCGCCCTATTCATAGACAAAGCAAACATTCAAGATATTGATTGTGTAATGAGAAATTATACAATTTTTCAATCTACTTTCTGTATCAACTCACGGTTTTCCAGTTCTCTGCTTTCTGTCATTTTATATAAAAATTAAGTGTTTACTTTCTGTGGATAAACACCGGTCGCTGGTGATGTCACACAGGTGCACCGCACATTATATTTTTGGTGATGTGATGTCACTCAGGTGCACGGCTCGATACATCCCTGATATGTGATGTCACACAGGAGAACAGCTAGTTATATCTCTGGTCATGTGATGTCACACAGGTGCATGGCTCGTTTTATCCCTGGTCATGTGAGGTCACACAGGTGCACGGCTCGTTATATCATAGAGAGTAATCAGAATTGTGTTTTCTAACGAGCTGTGCACCTGTAGGACATCACGTGATCATCCAAATAATGAGCCATGCACCTGTGTGATGTCCCATGACCAGGGATATAATGAGCCGTGTACCTGTGCGACATCACATGACCAGGGATATATAATGAGCCGTGCACCTGTGTGACATCACATGACCAGGCATATAACGAGCCATACACCTGTGTGAAATCACATGACCAGGGATATAAGAGCCGTGTACCTGTGAGACATCACATGACCAGGGATATAAGAGCCGTGTACCTGTGAGACATCACATGACCAGGGATATAACGAGCTGTGCACCTGTGTGAAATCACATGACCAGGGATATAAGAGCCGTGTACCTGTGTGACATCACATGACCAGGGATATAAGGAGCCGTGCACCTGTATGATATCACATGACCAGGGATATAACGAGCCGTGCACCTGTGTGATATCACATGACCAGGGATATAACGAGCCGTGCACCTGTGTAACATCACATGACCAGGGATATAACAAGCCGTGCACCTGTGTGAAATCACATGACCAGGGATATAATGAGCTATGCACCTGTGTGACATCACATGACCAGGTACTGGTGTTTACCCACAGGAAGTAAACAATGAAACTTCCTGTAGAAGAAGACAGAAGGCAGAAAACCTGACTGGAAAATTGTATAATTTTTCATTACACAAACAATATCCACTATTTGCTGAAAGTGTACAACCCCTTTAACGATGTGCCAAATATTCATTTTGTATATCATGAGACAAGACACGAATTGACCGACACACAAGTCACATAAGGCAAGTTTCATTAATATACTAATATGTAGTATATCGGTAAAGTGTCATAAATAGGGAGGCATTGTTGCAGAAGTTTAAAGGGTGAATAGCATTTGACGTTAAAAAAAAATCTCATCTCGGAGAGCTTTCTACCATTCTCAGAAATGTTGTGCTCTGCAGCCAGAGACGAGTGAATTTTTGTCCTCTCCTGAGGATTTTCCATTCCGGGATGCCTGATTAGTGGGCATGAGCGCAGTCAGAGGAATGTGAGTGCTTATGTATCCGGACAGAGCTCCCGACCCATCTACATGATTGCACAGTTTTCCAAATTGTAGCAAACTATTTGGGAGAGGGGATTAATAGAATTGATGGGGGTGGAGGGCAGATAGCACACAATTATTATATAACTCAGAATTATCTTCCTATATTATGGTATATATTATTGTATTATCTTCCTATATTACGGTATATATTATTGTATTATCTTCCTATATTACGGTATATATTATTGTATTATCTTCCTATATTACGGTATATATTATTGTATTATCTTCCTATATTACGGTATATATTATTGTATTATCTTCCTTTGCTTAAGTACAAACACAAAACACAGCAAAATCATGTAATAGCGCTCGGAATGCCATCGAAAAGAGAACATTCCGCCCAAAACTGATGGACTGTGTTATGTCAGGGCCTGAGGGGACAGTACATGACAAATGGATTGTCCCTCTTTGGCATCCTTATGTTATGCACTGTCTCATCAGACCCCAACATATCTCCATTGGAGGTCTCGCTAATACAACCCTCCCCCCCCATGTTTTTGGGGTATATGAGCTGTGTAACAATACCTTACACAAAATGAATACTACGCTTAAAGTGGCCAACCCCTTTAAGTTCAATTTGTGTGTAAGTCGGATAGGGTATTTTTGTAAGCATAACAAAAATAAGCAAAAAAACTACGCAAAAAAATGCTGCCCATGTGACAATTGGGTTTTCAACATTTTGGCAGCTCATCAAAAGTGTCAACAATGAAGCTTTAGTGTGAATCCCATAACTCTAGCAGCCTGGGTCTAAAGTTCAGCTAAAATAACCAGCATCCAGAGAGCTTCACCAGAGGTCACAGTGAGCAGAGAGGTCCGCCTGTAACTAGGGGTCGTCTGTAAGTCAAATGTTCTTAAAGGGGTATTCCCATCTTAAAGGGGTTTGCCTATGAAAGAAAGTTCCCAAATCTCCTACTGATGTTAACATGACCACCGTTATTGCAATTTTGGCCAGTTTTATTCCTGCTTGTGCTCCTATCACTGAATTAACTGTTCAATATAATATTTAGCTCTGTGGGAGGGCACTTTAGGATTCCTCTGTGCTACGCACTTACACATCGTCCTCTTGCCATGTGCTGGCAATGTGCTTAGATTATCATGGGGCAGGGTTTATCTACACTTTCAATTAGCTGCTGAAGGTACTACTAATATCTGACACATAGAAAAAGAGAGATGGCACCCTCAACACTACTGTCTCACCTAATCAATAAAACAAACATTTAGCTCTGCTATTCCCCCCCACCCCCTGCATCAAGGGATTATCTAGTCTGTAGAGTTGGTCTCCTCTGCATGCTGCTGGACAAGAAGTGCCTCTGGCTCTAGTGCTCTCTGCCTCCTGTTCCCTCCCTTTCTCCTGCAGGACAGGAGCCATTTGGTCATGTGACAGGAAACTGAGCAGACAGAAAGACCTGCCCGTTCATAGTCAGAACTGAGTATATGGTCGTGTCCAAGGACAACCAAAATATACAACAGGAGGACTGATAGTGACAGGTTAGAATAAAATCTATGAAATGCAGATTTCTTTTGTTAATAACACTGCTATTTTGCAATCCTGGGTACATTTAAGAATTTTTGCCACTTGGCATGGAGGGGAAAATAGTTGAAGTGTTTCTCCCACTACCTTCTAAAATGGCTCTGAGAGGCTATTGTTGGGTAGTTAAACCTATTGGTAAGAGACTAATAGGACTTGGTCAAAGCATCTCCAAAAGGGAAGATGTTGTGAAGTTTTTCTGGTGCCCAGTAACTTGTCGTAACAATAAGATTGTTAGAGGCCTGACTACAGCTGTTAGACTTTGTCCACTAAGAAGTGGACAAGCCGGGTACTGCAGCTCTTCTATCTTCAGCATCAGCATAAAGAAGAACAGTCCTGCAAGTGATGATGGGACCCCCCAAATGATTACAACATCATTAGGTCTGTCTGGGATAACTTGGAGAGAGAAACAGATTTCCAAGATGTTTGGAACAACCTCCCTGCCGAGATCCTCCAAAACCTGTGTGCCAGTTCCGTGAAGAATTGATGCTTTTATAAAGGCAAATACTGATCTGATTTAGATGTCTCTTTCGTTCATTCACTTTGTATTTTGGTAATTGATGGAAATATACTCCTTTTTTTTTTTTTTTTTTTTAAAGAAAAGCTTAAAAACGGGTTTTCAAACCTGCCTAAAACTTTTGCACAGAAAATCTGCAGCACGGTAAGAGTTAAGCTCTTACAGGGCAGATCAGACGCACCCTGCAGGCCGGCTATGGTTACTCACCAAAGAAAATTAAATTACAAGTTAAACAGATTCTTGCTGCCTAATAGAACACAATGATAACAGAGGAGTATTTGTATGCAGAGCCAGCAAGATGGATTTCATTCATAAAAAAAAAAAGGAAAAAAAAAAAATCCCTGCTGCTGCTGAGATGAATGATGTGAAATCCCAGCAGCAGAAATTAACATTTTCAGTTCTAGATTGGAATGGCACTTGCTGTACCATTTCCTCTCCTTGACAATAGGATTTAAAAATTTGTTTTTAATGAAATTTTTGAGGCCTAGCTCCCTTACTTGGCAGGATAGTGTTAAATCTACAGTATATATTTTTCTAATTTTTACAGAAAAAAAAGGACCTTGCGCTGTGTTTTTAACCTTTCCTACACAGTCGTATAACATTACATGGACAAAAATTTAGCTCGATTTTGAACCATTTTACCTTTTTTGTACTTTAACCCATCCTGCAACTTTAACCCTCCTGCAACCTTAACCTATTCCCTTATTTGTCTTATTTGCCTCGTGATGGATATCAAGTAATAGGAAAAAGATATCTGATAAGCCGCATTGTTTCATTTGGCAGGATGGAGTTAAATTTAGGCTGTTTTTTTAATCTTACAGAAAAATGGGACACGGCTTTATTTTTAACCTTTTCTATGCAGTGAAGCTATACTGGTCTTATAACATCAAACAGATAAAAATTTTGCTCGGTTTTGTACCCTTTCACCAATCTGCACCTTTACTCATCCTGCAACTTTAACCCTCCTGCAGCCTTAACATTTTCTCTTATTTGCTTCCTGATGGATATCCAACAATAGGGCATGTGAGGGATACATATTGCATGGGGATAGATATCTGATAAGCCGCATTGTCTTATTTGGCAGGATGGAGTTTAGATTTAGATTTAAAAAATAATAATAATTACAGAAAAAAGGATATTATGCTGTATTTTTTTAACCTCTTTGTACGCATTGAGGCTATGATAGTCTTAGAACATTACACGGATGAAAATTTAGCTTGGTTTTGTACCTTTGCATCTATCTGTAGCTTTACCCATCCTGCAACTTTAACCCTCTTGCAACCTTAACCTTTTACCTTATTTGTCTTACTGGTTTTGTGATGGTATCAAACAGCAGGGCATGGAAGGAAGAGAATGCATGGAGATATATGATAAGCCTCATTTCCTTATTTGGCAGGATGGAGTTACATTTACATAAACTTATTAGATTTTTACACAGAAAAGCACATTGTGCTGTATTTTTAACCGATTCTACGAAATGAGGCGATGCTAGTATTATAATATTACACAGATGATAATTTAGCTCGGTTTTGTACCCTGTTACCTATTTGCAACTTTACCCTTCCTGCAACTTTAACCCTCCTGCAACCTTAACCGTTTCTCTTATTTGTCTTATTTGCATTGTGATAGAAATCAAACCATAGGGCATGAAAGGGAGAGATATTGCACGCAGATACCGGTAGATATATGATAAGCCTCATTGCCTAATTCGGCAGTATGGTGTTAAATTTTGATTTTTTTATTACAGAAATAAAAGGACATAATGCTGTATTTTAAACCTTTTCCACGCAGTGAGGATATCCTAGACTTGTAACATTACACATATACATATTTAGCCCAATTTTACCCCTTTTACCTTTTGCTGCTTTACCCATCCTGAAACTTTAACCCTCCTGTAAACTTAACCCTCCTGTAAACTTAACCCTCCTGCAACCTTAACCCTCCTGCAACCTTAACCCTCCTGCAACCTTAACCCTCCTGCAATCTTAACCCTCCTGCAACCTTAACCCTCCTGCAACCTTAACCCTCCTGCAACCTTAACCTATTCCCTTATTTGCCTTGTGATGGATATCAAACAATAGGAGTTAGATATCTGGCAAGCCAAGTTGTCTTATTTGGCAAGATGGAGTTCAATTTAGACAGGATGGAGTTCAATTTGGCAAGAGGGAGTTCTATTTGTTTTTATTTTTTAAGAAAAAAAGGACATTGTGCAGTATTTTTAACCTTTTCTATGCAGTGAAGCTATGCAAATCGTATAACATTACAAACATTAACATTAAGCTCGGTTTTGTACCCTTTAGCCAATCTGCACCTTTAACCATCCTGCAACTTTAACCCTCCTGCAACCTTAACCCTTTTTTTTTCCAGATTTGCCTCAAACAACAAAGCATGGGATGGGTTAAACTAGAATAATAGAAGCCGTCGCTGCTGCCGTAACGCGTCGAAAGATTTTTTTTTTTCTTCTTATGCTTGTGGATGAAATTGTCAACGTGCTAGGGCTGTCAATGTGATGCATTAAAATCCCCCGAGTGAGAGAGAGTGGTAGAGTTTAAAAATTAATTCGTCTCTCGCACCTGTTTGCAGGAATCCGACTATTGAATTTGCATCGCATTTAATAAGTCTCAGTGACGCAATTCATGTCCTTTTGTCTTGGCTGCTTAATACAGTGTTGGATTCTCACCAATCTAAAATTCTAGTGATATTACAATGTTCTAACTGTTAATTAAAGTCCATGAACTTAGCTATAGCCGGCTTTACATATTTAGGTTGTCATAAAGGACAGAAAAAAAAAATAAAAAATTAAAAAAAAAATAAAAAATCTTATGGAGATAATCTTCAAGTTTTAATATCAGAGCTTCAGGTTTGACTTTAAATTTAACTACTAACTATTCCCGTAATAATCCATTCTCCATGGGATTTTTAATTTGATAAACCCATCATGATGAAGCCTCGAGGCGCAATTAAGCTCGTAGACGAAGTTATGTGCCGGAGTTGTACAATTATTATCATATGAGGGAAGTAAAGAGGCTGGAATTTCACAGTTCAAGGATCGCAGCTAGGACTATAGCGAATCGGAGGTATGGGGGGGGGAGGGGGTTATATTATTCAATTTGGGACAAGTAATTTGCCATTAACCTGAATGGGATCATAAGGGAAAAGTTATTCAAGGCAAAAATGAGGTCTGTTAAAATAATAAAAACCTGAAAGATAGTCATGGAAATACTTTGAAAGGGATTGGCCAAGAGTTAAACATTTTCATCAGAAACAGCGCCACCCTTGTCCGTGGGCTACGTCTGGTATTACATCTCAACTTCATTTATGTGCTCAAACTGTAAGGGGGCAAGGAAGATACAGCTCCTCACTGATGTGCAATACCAGACATGCCTCATGGGTAGTTGCATGTTTTTTTTTTTTTTTTTGATTGATTCAGGTAAACCTCTTTAAACCTATATGGATGAATATATAGCTTAATCCTCAGGCGGCATACTATAAAGTAGGTAAAGAAAAAATTTTGTACATAGTGTCCTATATGCAGGCAGCATGTTATAGATCATAAGGACCCTTGCTGATTGTACATAGTGTCCTATCTGTAGGCAGCATGTTATAGAGCAGGAGCAGAATGTACATAGTGTCCTATCTGCAGGCAGCATGTTGTAGAGAAGGAGGAGCTGAGCAGATTGTACATAGTGTCCTATCTGCAGGCAGCATGTTATAGAGCAGGAGGAGCTGAGCAGATTGTACATAGTGTCCTATCTGCAGGCAGCATGTTATAGAGCAGGAGGAGCTGAGCAGATTGTATATAGTGTCTTATCTACAGGCAGCATGTTGTAGAGAAGGAGGAGCTGAGCAGATTGTACATAGTGTCCTATCTGCAGGCAGCATGTTATAGAGCAGGAGGAGCTGAGCAGATTGTACATAGTGTGCTATCTGCAGGCAGCATGTTATAGAGCAGGAGGAGCTGAGCAGATTGTACATAGTGTCCTATCTGCAGGCAGCATGTTATAGAGCAGGAGCAGAATGTACATAGTGTCTTATCTACAGGCAGCATGTTGTAGAGAAGGAGGAGCTGAGCAGATTGTACATAGTGTGCTATCTGCAGGCAGCATGTTATAGCGCAGGAGGAGCTGAGCAGATTGTACACAGTGTCCTATCTGCAGGCAGCATGTTATAGCGCAGGAGGAGCTGAGCAGATTGTACACAGTGTGCTATCTGCAGGCAGCATGTTATAGAGCAGAAGGAGCTGAGCAGATTGTACATAGTGTCCTATTTGCTGGCAGCATGTTATAGAGCAGAAGAAGCTGAGCAGATTATTCATAGTGTCCTATCTGCAGGCAGCATGTTATAGAGCAGAAGAAGCTAAGCAGATACTACCCATCACTAAGTAGGCCTGCCCACCACTAGGCATTTTAATCAATCATTTACAAATGTTACAGAATCTCAACATTACAAAACTATATATGAATGTGTATCATACTGGAGATACCTACAACAACATCAAAACCATTACAGACAATTTGAGTAATTGACCTTCTCATGACCCGTTCATGCCATTATGCCTGAGCCGCAAAAGAGCTTAGATGAAAGATCTGCACATCTGTAGAATTTTACCCCTTACATCAGTAATACCTGCTGGTAAAGGGTTAAAAGTCCTCCCCATATCCCCTAGTATGATCTGCCACTTAAGCACTGTACCACTCTGTATACTTTTTTGTATATCAGAAAAATGGCAAAGAGTCAGAAGAGGAGGAAAAGAGTCATGTTTTCTCCCAGACTGCCACTGAACCCCGCCTCATTCTTTTGATTGACAGTTGAGTGTTTCTTCAGATCTCAGCCCGAGCAGAGAGGAAGACCTCTCCCTGTCCATTTCCTGTCCTTAACAGAATGTTGTCCCTCTCACTGCATGGTGAGGACTATGTTGGAGATGACAGATCTTGTCAGTATTTCATGCACCCCACGATGGGTGGAGTCAGTGTTGGACTGGGTTTCCTTTAGCCCACCAGAGAAAATCAATCTGCGGGCCCACTCTTAATCATCCGCCAGGAAATATACTCTAGCAACCTTCAAATTTTGTTGCTTTCTGATGGACCAATGGGGTTCAGTATTGGGGTGAGCCAGGGCCCACTGGAGGATCCTCAGGTACTCTGGTGGGCCAGTCCGACACTGGGTGGAGTCAAGCGGTGGTGAGCGGAGCCAACATAGAAGAAGAGGGAGCGATTTTAGTGGTGGGAGGAGGCACATTTAAACAAGGACACCTGCACTGCACTTTTCAACATAAGCACAGTGGGGTATAAGTAAGATTTATTGTGCTTGTTCTTGATGACAGGTTCCCTTTAAGAGGGTGGTGGCAGCTTAATCTGGTCATGCAATCAGGCAGAGATCAAACAGTAACTTGTCCTTCATGCCTGTAGACTAGACTAGACTGTACTTTTCAGCAGAAACTTTAGTGAGGAACCTCAAAGGAGGGGCCATTACATGACTCTGCACAAGCTGGGGCAATTTTAGGGCAGAAACACCCATCTGATAGGTTCCCTTTAAGAGTTGTTACGAAAGTGGAACAGCAAGTTTGAACTCTCAAAGTTAAAGAATTACATAAACTGAAGTGAAAGTTGGCGATTCCAAAAGTCTCAAGGCAAGTCTCACGACGGAGATGCTGGAGGCTTTCGATACTTGATGAAAAGATAAGGTTGCATAAACCCGATGACTCAAGGCCAACCTGGTATTTTTAGATGAAGATAATCTTGATCCCCTACTAGGTGTCATGTAATGTATTATTTTCAAAGATTTCAGGCAATCTTATGAGATCAGCAATAGGAAAGATATTCTTCTTTTAACCCAAGAGTATCAAAGTCCACAGAGATCAACATGTGATATAGCGTTATACCGTATTGGCATCCTCAGGACATGAATACAGTCTACAGCTAAGGCCAGAGCAGGGAGAAATAGATTCATGGTTCTGTTATACCGTACACGTTGTGCACATGGTCGGGGGCAGGTATGTCCTTGCTTGGGGCCCAAGAAATTAAGAAGTGCCCACTCCCTCCCTGTCCATTAGCTGAATCTGGTATTGGAACTTGGATCTGTTGAATGGTCTTCAATTTCACATCTAACTAGTAGAGTTGCTATCAAAATTCAAAGCAGGTAGGTCTCCACCTACTGGAGATATAGATCACAGAGAAAAACTGCTATAAAGTGTAGACTACAAGACGGCAGCCAAAGGCTTCTAGGGGGCCCATGGCCAAGTTCGATGTAGTGATAATAAAGAGAAGGACTTCAAGCCCCGCAATCCCCATTCATATAGGTCAACTTTCAACACACTTTTTTTTACAACATATCTTACAGGACCTTTGAAGGTCCTACAAAGGTTCTCAAACTTCAGAACTGAAAGCTGACAGAAGGGACCCCTCTAATTCCCCGAGAAGCTTGGTTCTGGTACTTTACATAGGCAGTAAATGTCAAACGATAACACTTCTGGATCATTGGCATAATTTTAAAAGTTGATTTTAGAAGGAAGGAGTCCATGGATAACAAATATAAGAAGATTATCACAGTCACAGTGACTGGATCTATAAGTAATTGCCCCTGGTGTATCATGATGGATTTTGATGGTACATTTCCTGTAATGTAAATCTGAAAACAAGATCCAACAACAAAATCATTTGAAAACAAAATAAAAAGATAAAATTGGGATATAGAAAAACTTTGCCTATTATTTTGTTACCTATATCCAGTATTTCTTTGCTATCCCCCTCAGATTATCTGAGTGCTGAAGTAGCTCCTTCCTCTGCCTGTGCTGACAAGTCTTGGAGTCCGTTCTATAAACAAACTTTACGGATTCATGGGGGAGGGGAGGCTGCTCCCTGCTCACAGAGTAGGAGGTGCTCTCTCTGTGTATGTAGCATAGCTGAGTATGTTCAGGACTGTGGATACAGATGTCTCCTACACAGAATGGTGAAGTACAAGATCTCCCCTGTTCCCTATCAGTTCTTCCATCCTCTCCAACTCATGGTGTACCCCTCCCCCACCTTGTACTCTGCACTCAGCTCGGTGCAGAGAAGCCATTAACCCTTAGTGCTCCCTCAGAACTGACACTTCATGTAACCATTTTACTTATGATTTCTTCTCCTCATTACATGCTCCCTGCTCCTCCATGTGATGGAAGCTGCCAGGCTGTCACCATATACATCCTGTATCTGCACTGTGCAGTGGATTTACTTGCAGGAATCTTAACTGATTCAAGGCTAAATTACTTTGAGAGAGAGAACAAAAGGCATCATGCGATCTGTGGGCAGATTGAATTGGACTCAACTTTAGGGCAAGTACAAGAAGACATTAGTCCCCACCCACTTCACCTCTGGTTGAGAAATATTTTTGTCAAACACTTTCAGAACTGAAAATGCCATAACTCTGGATAGCAAAGGGCGAACAGAACAATATGGGTATCTCTCTTGTTTTTAAAGGAGGAATCAAATATGAGAATTCGGTAAAATCATTATAACTTTTCAGTTATGCTTTAAGAATGGCTACACCTTTCATTAAAACACAACTTTAAAGATGACTCTATACGTGTATATCAAACACAATCAGTGTGAAGCTCCTTTTATGCGGCAGTGTGAACAGAGGTCTATACTTGAAGACTCTCACTCTTCAATAACAACCCAATGGCATACTCAAATTTCAAAGTTATATGAAAAACTCGATGGGACGATATATTAGGTGCCAAGAACACAGCAGGACCTAACAAGATAATGAGTCATTGACGAAAGGTGTCATTGACAATGTTTCATTTCTATAGTCAACCAAAGTATCGCCAATGTCAACCCGCTCGCGTCCCAATGAATTCCTGGTATACGTCTTACTGTTCTATTTCCACAAACGTCCATATTGATGAAAGAAAAGTAAAGTAACAAAGAGTAGAGGATAGGCAGAGCTAATATTTTCCTGTCAGCAATGTATGTCACACCTGCTGTGCTCCATTGATGCAGAATTTCAGCGGGATCCTTGAATCCTATAGACCTGAAACGTAACAAGTTTCATTCACTTGATTGAGACTCCATGGGACAGAATAGAGTTCCATTCATTTAGAAGACTGAAAATAGACCGGTGGGATTTACACCATCCGTTTCCTTTTAACTTTTTTCTTGTTGGACATGTTTACTAAAGCTTCTTCTCCGGAAGAATCGCCAACGATGACAGAAGCTTCTCCTCGTCGCCGTCTTCGCTTCGCCAGCAGCAACTTAATGAACCTTGTGCTGACGTCTCCTCCTCGAATTCTCCATATTATTCCAGGCATCTGTTAAATCATTGCCGGATCATGGCAGTAGGAATGGCACATGTAATTTAGCAATCAGCTAACAATAAAAAAAAAAAAAAAGGCAGAGCGCAAATGATTTCCGAGGCCGGGCAAATATTGTCACAGCGTGCGGGCGGCACAATGCGATATCCATCACAGCTGATGTGTAATCGGCTTTGAGCGTGCATACATTTAATTGTTGCTCTGGGCCAGCGTTACTATTAAGCCGCATCCGTCGTGTTTCCTTTGCGTTTCGTTTTTTAAACAATTAAACCAAAATGGGAGATTAGATTTTATTTGGAACAAAAAAAAAAGCTTTTTTTTTTTGGTTCAAGGAAAATAAGAGTCGAAAGAAGGTTTTTTTTGCGGAGCTCGCATGGCAGAAAGTACAACGTGCCGTTGTGTAGGTTAATGTGTCAAAATGTAGATAATGCTCTTATCAAGCGGCTCAGTCACAGCAATACGCTGGAGAGACGGTTTTACATGACAACTGATAAGGACAAGAAACAAATGGAGCAGGCGAACATAATCACTTCATTCCAGGCGTGCATAAGGGCTTCCCACCGTAGAGGCGAGTGCTGCGGCTTATTACCCGTAGATTTCTCTAGGATAAACATCTCGCCTAAACTGCGCCACTCTGAATCAGGGAAGACGACTATAAGGGAAATCTACTATCAGAATCCATCATGATAAACCGGGGACACTTACTCATAGATCTAGGCACCATGACCTGTGTGAACCTTCTTATATTTGTTATCCATGGCTCCCTTACTTGTAATATCAACTTTTCAAATTATGCTAATGAGACAGAAAGCCTCTGGAGGCTGTTACCTTCTCTAGCCAGCACTTGTAAGGAGCATTTACCCGTCTCCCACTGTGTGAGATGCTTGATTTTGATAGTATCCTTTCCTTTAAAGGAAACCTGTCATCAGGAAGGTCATTTCTACATGATGACAGGTTCCAATAGCCTTTGCCATGACTTTAACAGTACCTGACTCCCTACCAGCAGTGTGTGGTGAGTCCCGGGAAGGGGGAACAGTTCAAACGAGAATTGCTTCTGGTAGTGAGCTGACATAAGCGAGCGTAGGGAGCAGGGAAGAGCCTGAGGGAAGGGAGGGTAATGAGTGAGGATGACGGGAGGAGAAGTTGAGGAAGAGACAATTTGTGTCAGGTATGGAGCCAGGTAATGTTAAAGAAACAATTAAAAATCGGTGGAATTATTCAGATGCACCACAAAGGCATAACCTGGTGACAGGTTCCCTTTAAAAGACGTCTACCATCAGGATGAAGGATTGTAAACTAAGCACACAGATACTGGTGTGTGCCCCCTCTGCCTCCGCTCTTCTTATTTCTGTTTTTTTTTAAAAAAAAGGCCTTTAAAATGTATGCAAACAAGTCTAAAGGGGCCCCTGGGCTCCATAGTTGTTAAAGGAAATCAACCACTTAAAACAAAGAACCATCTAAGAATACTCACCTGCAATCCTTTTTGCCACGCTGGGATCCCTCAGAAAAGAAACGTATAATTAGCAGCAGAGTGCGCAGGGACAAGATGGGAGCATGGGAGAGGGAGGTGGGAGGGCGTGCAAAATTAGCAACCTGGAGCAACGGACACCTTGTCCCTGCGCTCCGTGCTGCTAATTTCTTTTCTAGGTGATCCAGGCGTGTTAAGCACAGCAGTGGACACCGCCAGGATCAAGATGAAGAGAAGTGCAGGTGAGTATCCTTAGATGTTTTTTTTAAAGTGGTTGATTTCTGTTAATGGAGCTTGGAGCCATTCAGGCTAATTTGCATAATTTTTAAAGCCTTTTTTTCTTAAACCATATAAATGTATATGGTGTGCCTATAGGCTTAAAGGTGAAATTAGACTACTCTTATGCAATATTCTTAAAGGGATACTCCAGTCCGAACTTACTGACGTATACCATGTGCAGGGCCGGAACGGAGGAAAAGGAATTTCATTTCTAGCAAAGTTCTAGGAATACAATGAAAATGAGTCATGCTCCTCCCTTCAAGTCCTGCACCATGTATTATTCAATGAATTAGATTTGACCGGAGTGTTCCTTTAATGGAAGTGATCTGCTAGACAGATCTTTCACTTCCAAATCCTAATACTTGAAGGGAATCTACCACTTAGAAAGTGGCTTTTTTTTTTAACTAAACATGCCTTCAGATGGCATTCGTTACCTTGGCTTCTACTGTGACTACGCTTCCTGTAGATAAACACCGCTCCATGGTCATGTGATGTCACACCGGTGTATGCCTCGTTAGCATCACACAGCTTTGATAACACAGTGTATTATAACTAGCCGAGAACCTGTGTGAGATCACATGACCATGGACAGGTATATATCTACACAAAGTAGATCCAAAGCAGAGATCTTGGAAACATTAAAGAATTGACAGAGAAATTGCTATTTTTTTTTCTATTTTTACAACATCAAATTGTAGTGTGGCTCTCCTCTACAAAATGTTTTCTTCCTTTATGGTCGAGAGCTCATTTGCATACCCTTTCCCTTGGAGAATTGTCTGTAAGTGCTAGCACTAGTCTACATTCTTCGGATTCCGAACTTCTATATTGTTCACACTCAGGGGCAGATTAAGACTGTCATGGGCTGCATGAAAATTATAACCCCTACAAGAAGGGGCGTAACTTTAGGGGGTGCAAAGGTTGCGATCGCACCTGGGCCCAAGAGGTTTAGGGGGCCCTTATGGGGTCACTTTCCCATATGAGAAGACTATTACTATACATTATAGTCGGGGGCCTGGCACAGACTTTGCACTGGCATCAGCTTCTAGTTATGCCACTGCCTACAAGTCTGGAATTCACTTCCTATATATGGTTCTAGAATCAGCTTCTTGGGGAATGGAAGAATCCATCCCTTCTGCTGCTTTGAATTTGCAGTTTTGGGACCTTTGGAGGGTCTTCAAATATCTCTTCTGTACATGTGTATTGAGAGCAGAAACACATGCAGGGGGATTTCATGGGTGAAGGTCCTTCTCAGTAAAGTTGGTTAGTTTGGGTGGCCATGGATCCCCTAAAAGGCTTGGACTCCGGACTACCTTCCAAACCGTCTATATTATAATCTCCCATTGTTTCCACTTGGAATTATTAAAAATGATAGGGCACTATAGTATATGACATATAGATAAAAAGCAGACAAAAATTTTAAGACGCAACTGAAGCGCAAGTTGACCGAGTTGGACATCATAGAGGAGTTATTCTCACATTGCCGGAGGGCTGGCCAAGAACGCATCACACTGATTTGGTACATGAAGAAGCAACAGTCTTTCTTTAGCTTGTCCCAAGACCAAACCAATCACTCATGCCTCGTAAGAGATGTATTTTCAGAGCTAGCGCTGGGGAATTAACACATTACTTGTCTGAGGATTATTCTCTTTCAGCTTACAGTATCAGCTTCTGTAAGATGTAATCGTTTAAACAGCATTACAAAAGAAACTTCAACCCTAGGAAAACAAAAATCATTTATTTAAAGGGTCATGCCGGGCCAAAAATCTGAAATTCCTCAAGGGATATTTTCATCTTACATATTTATGGCACATTCACAATTTCTGTAACTACCATAGACCTTGAAGAGAAACTCAAACTTTTTTTTCATGAATTTAACAGATGTTAATATTGCTAAAACTTTTTTTTATTATTATTTTTACCCTTTGCCTCTATCCAGCTACAGTTTGCTCTGTTCTGTTTCATGTGCTGACCACCATCAGACACCAAAAAAAATTCAGGATGTTGTCACATCCCCTTCTTTCGCTCACTAAAACCACTCCTCCAAAAGATTGTCCTGTGTCAGAGGCATCCTGGTATATTTAGACAAACAGAGCTTTTCTGTAGCCATTTCTGGAGGTGAGCGATGAAGAGTCACTGTTATCCTGTTCCAAGCTTTATTATATGATTCTGCTTTGTGGTTAGGTTACTTTGAATGACTTTCAATCGTTGCTGCCTGCCCTGATCTTTGTATTGTACTTGTACTCTGTCTGCCCTGACCTCGGCCTGTCTGTGACTCTTCTCTGCTTGATTCCTTGGTGTTTTGCACTGGCGTCACCTCACCCACCTGGGCTAGCTGTTTACAAATGCCTCCAGTACCAGGACAACTCTGAGTGACAGAGTTCAAGGAATCCAGTTGCAGCTAAGTATGGAGATGATGTCATATCCTGTCTGTGACTCTTTTCTTCTTGAGCAAGGTATAGAGACCAAGGGCTAAAAATGGACAGGGTCACTTGGACAACACCCATGGAGTGTTGACTACAGGTTGATGTCAGATCCTCTTCAATCCATCTTCGGGACGGTAGCTACCACACCTCTAACACATTGTCCTGTGTCAGAGGAATTTTGGGATTGGTTGTCAATTTGCAGCTATTTCTGGAGGAGAACGATGAAAAGTTAGTGGTAATTCTGTTTCCAAATACTGTGTTCCGTGGACTCTGTCTGCCTTGACCCTGGCCAGTCTGGGACTCTGCTTGAAACCTTGGTGGTCTGCACTGTCCACACCTAGCCCACCAGGGTTAACTATCACTAATCTGACCAGTACTAGGAGAATTCCAAAAAAAAAAAAGCTCTAGGAATCCAGTTGCAGCAAGGTATGGAGACCAAGGGCTGAAAATGGACAGGGTAACTTGGATGACCCCTATGGGGTGCTGACTGCATCCCCTTCATTCTACCTTCAGGACTGCAGCTACCACACCTCCAATACGTTGTCCTCTGTCAGAGGAATTTTGGGATTTGAAGTAAAACAAAGCTTTACTGTAGCCAATTCAGGAGGAGAGCAATGAAGACAAACTGGTTCTTCTGTTTTCAAATACAGTATTCCTTGGAATCTGTCTACCCTGACCGCTGCCTGTCTCCGACTCTTCTTTGATTTATGCCTCGGTGCTTAGCACTGGCATCACCTGTACTGTCTGGGCTACCAACCACCCATGCAACCCTTACTAGGACAACTCAGAGAGATAGAGTCAGATCGATCCAGTTGCAGCAAGATATGGAGACCAAGGGCTGAAAACGGACAAGGACACTTGGTTAACACCCATGGGATGTTGAGTACAGGACGAAGTCACATCCCCTTCATTACACCTTCGGGACTGTAGCTACCTGACATTCAACAGATTTGTAGCCATTTCTAGAAGAGAGTGATGAAGTGTTTCTGGTTCTTCAGTTTCCAAATACTGTGTTCCTTGGACTCGGTCTACACTGACCAAGGCCTGTCTGTGGCTCTTGTTTTATGGATCCCTTGGTGCTTTCCACTGTAGTCACCTGGGATATCTGCCATTAATCCCTCCATTACTAGGACAACTCATAGAGATAGAGTTCTGGGAATAAAGTTGCAGCAAAGTATGGAGACCAAGAGGTGAAAGCAGACAGGGTCACTTGGATAACAACCATGGGGTTGGCCCAAGCTAAACCATCCTGGTGCCTAAGTGGGTCCTTAATCCACTGCCAAATGCAATCCTGTGATGCGGTCCCTTTGTAGTGTGACAGCAATGAAATGTTGCAGATCTAGAAATACAATTATAGTATTTTGTAACTGTATGAGAGCTCTTGATTCAATATTATTCACTAAAAGCCTTTCGACTTCTAGCTAATGTGCTAATATACCATGAATGTACAGAAACCTAATTACACATACATGTTTAGTATCAACAGCCTATTTAGACAGGCTAATGAGACGGGAACCGATTCCCACTCTTATTAATCAATGGTTGTTAAGACATTGGTGACCACAGTGCGATTAATTAGGACTTTTTCAATCTGATCAACTTTGACGTTGCAAATTGTTTTCCCATTACGCTAATTTGAAATCTGGTTCAAACTGCATCACAAAGATCACGGCCGCGAGGACGACGGGGGACAGACACTAATTATTGAACGAGTAAACCATGCAGATAATCACATTCATCTTCCAAGTACCTTGCTCCGAGCCTCGAGATACAGCTGGGAGGGTTGGGAAAGAGTTAAAAGATAGCGGATCAAAACTTGGCCAGCAACACCCTAGTAGACACATTTAAAAACACAGCATGTTCCATGAGATGAGCCGAGGGGTTTATAATGACAAGAGAGGAAGCGCACGGTCACAAGGCATGGCAATTAAGACTATGACTCACCCATAACCAATCAAAACTGTGGTCTACACCTGACCATTGACTTTCTTCAGCAGGTAATTGAATGTGCTGACGTGTGCCCTGCAAAAGCGGATTTAGTCCGAAGTTTTCATTCCACTTAAAGAAATGCATCACGACAGTGTAAGCTTTTGAGAAATGCTGCCCGCGGGAACATGATGCAGCTTACAAAAAGATGGTTATGCTCAACAGGTAGACTTCATGCTAAATTCAGAAAGATTATGGCTGGAGGTAACCTACCATGCTTAAGTTGTGTCCCATCTGTGGGCAGCTTGGTGTAAAGTCAAGGGAGCGGTGTTAAAGAAAAACTTTTTATATTCGTTATCCATGGCCACCTTTCTTCTAAAATCAACTATTTAAATTATGCTAATGAGCCTAGGGGGCTACCCTAGTCTCTCTGTTATTTGGCTTTACAGGCTAGTACTGAGTGAGCAGGGGGGAGGGTGAGACACTGTTACAACATGTGAAACCAGGACACAGAGGGGCTAGGGTAGCCCCTTCTGCGACATTAGTACAATTTTACAAGTTGATTTTAGAAAGAAGGAGGCCGTGGATAACAAATATAAGAAGATTACCACTGTCATACCACTGTGCCTGGATCTATGATTTAGATTTCAGAGAGGTTTTTGAGATACATGGGGTCCCCTACTTAAGGACACCCGACTTACAGACGACCCCTAATTAATGATGGACCCCTCTGCCCACTGTGACCTCTGGTGAAGCTCTCTGGATGCTTTACTTTAGTCCAAGGCTGCAATAATCAGCTGTAAGGTGTCTGTAATGAAGCTTTATTGATAATCCTTGGTGCCATTACAGAAAAAAACATTTTAAACTCCAAGATGTCAACAAATGTTTTTGTCTGAAGCTACAATTATAAAATATACAGTTCCGACTTGCATACAAATTCAACTTAAGAACAAACCTAAGGAACCTATTCTGTACGTAACCCAGGGACTGCCTGTACAGTATTTTCTACTATGGTATAATAACTTAGGCTGTAGAACTTTTTTGATATCATTCATTTTTAGTTTCTACACAAAGGTAAAGTTTTTTTTTAATCAAAGGTGGGTCATTGGACTTGTCATTGTTTAAGAGGAAAAAACCTGAAGCTGTCAGCTGAAGAAGTCTGCCTAGAAAGAAATGTCAGTTTTAAAGAATCTCTTTGCAAGTGGATGGCAATGATAAAGAAAACACACTAGGGCTCATTTAGTAAGTGTCTGGGGTCCGCACCAGACCCGCCGATTTCCGATGTGCGCCGCATTTAGAAAGGGTTTTTGGGGCACGCGATCGGATTTTGGCGCATCGCACTGGCTCTCACACGTCACAAATCGGGAGGACGGGTCGTCGGATGATCCGACGGATTCGGACTACGCGTGGTATTCATCAAAGCAATTTGTGTCGCAAGACATGCACTTACATGTACCGGGAGGAAGATGGTGAACTCCGGTGGACCTGAACGGGGAAGCGACACATGCAGGAACTCGGGCGCACGATCTTCATGAATCGGGGCAGATGTGGATTCCGGCGGACAACGCACCTCGGGGATCGCGCAGGTTCCAGGTAAGTAAATGTGCCCCACTGTTCTGTCCAGGTAAAAATCTTTGATACCAAATTTTGTACTTGACCTACAGTGGTTTTTCATCGAGTCCAGGACTCAAATGGATCAGAATAAGTCAATGATTCATCTAAAATTGCCTAAGCTCCTGGAAATTTCATGACTGAGATGTGACACTCTGAGGCCACATGCCAAAGTATTGTAACTGACCTGTAGGAGCATCCCTGCCCTTCCGTGGGGATTCAAAGGGCTCAATCATGAAACTACTGACTTATATTATTCAGGGTACAATAGGCAGGTATCATGTGGGGGATTTTTACCAATGGGGTCAAAGAGAAGAATGTTGTTCCAATGTTCTAACTAGGCCACCAGTATTTTCGGATCTGACATTTTTTTCCCAGGTGATCATTCTAAGCAAAAGTGGACCGGAGGTGAACCTCATTTATCTGCCGCTACCACCAGAATGTTCTTTAAATGCTGAACCACAATGATAAATTTCCATTTTAGGTTACAAACTGCTTCCAACAGTAACTTTGTAAACATAAAAATTGAAGAAAATATTGCAAAAGGAAGACCTGCAAATGTTGACCTTTGAAACGCATGATAACAGAGACTGGCGCACTGGGAAGAGTCCAGCACTTGATTCACGCTGGGGAAATGAGGTGACTTTGGTTTATTTTAATACTGGTGGTCCAAAGGGTTCGTAAAGGAAATAACATGCATCTCAGCAAATTGTTGTCGAGAGGATCGGTGGGCAATGATGAATTCTTTTTGTAGGAAAGACATTTGTTGAGCGGTTTAACTTTTTATGATGTTCCTGAGTTTTATTTTAAGAACAGTGTCCTTTTAGTTGGTGGGCCTTGATGAGCTGAATTTATACAAATCAGACCCTGATCTATAGCTAGCGTGAGGACTTTCTAGATCGGGGCTAAAAATTAACTGACTTTGAAAGGGAAGAGAGCATAACCTTTTTTCTTGACGGCCAAAATACCTCTCCATCATCAACTCTTAGGAGGCATCTGGCAGAAAATTGGTCGCCATCTTAAGGAAGAGCAGGGTCATCAAGATCAGGTCTCCAGCCGTCTTCTAAAAATCAGATACACATAAAGAGTAGAATTGATTCCTATTTAACAAGGGACCTGATCTCATCTCTACTTGAATAACTTTGGCAGCACAAGTCTTATATAAAGGTTAAGTCTAAGTGGGGGGTAATTTCTTCGCAAAACATCCAAACTTCTTGACTTTTATTTTTGGATAAAGCCTTACTGAAACAAAGAAGAAAGAAGAGAGACAATGGTGTGAAGTGAACAAACAACTTAACTGATGGTTACTCACTGGATTATGTAAGCCTGAGAAGTCTATGAGCCAGGGACAGCTAGAATACTCACTGGGGTACATTTACTAAGGGTCTCGCTATGCACTTTTGTCAGACTGTGCACGTTCTTCATGGCTAAAACGGCATGCACGGTTTTTTAAGAAGTGTCTGCGCCGCAATTGTGTTGCACGTGACCCTTTTGTGGCACAGCTGCGCTAGTCTCCACGTGACACAAATAAGGGGGGCGTATCGTCGGTTGGTCCAAGCGCCATATTTACCCTGCAAATTGTGTTGCACTACAAAAAAGTTGGTGAACTCTGTCGGATCAGTGCGGGGAAGCGACACATTCTTGATTTCTTGTGCACAATTTTAGTGAATCACCCAGCATTATACATTGAAATATCACTTTTAATGCAGTTTCCGACTTTCTAAGTAAATGTGCCCCATTGTGTACGATGGTGGTGGATGGGGTGGATGGTTCCATTGTCAATTTCAAGTGATAGCAGTCACAAGGGCATTTGGTGACAAAGCAGAGGGATAAATGGAACGGACATAACTACCACTGGAATTAGTGTGTGAATGTGTCATCTGATCATGCCTCGATCACATATGGCATCATTACACCTGTTGCTGGGATCTACTGTAATGGAATCACAAAATCGATCTGATCTAGCATCTGCCTTCACGCATTAGAGTCCTCAGAGATGTCCCTGATGGAAACTCCATTGGAACCCACAGGGACATGAGCAGTAACCCTGAACCATGCGAAGGGCAAAGAGCATCTACTAGAATCAAAGGTAGTGTGCCAGAATCCTTACCTGGCCATGCCTAATGTCTGACAGAACATCGAGCATGCGATCTTGAGCAATAGTAAATCCTGACAGAACTCCTAGAAGGGGCAATAGGAGGTATTGATGATTTTGCCAACACAGTATGACCATTAGCCTTCTGCATGCATACAGAGAGTATTGTTAATCATTGTGTGTGGTCAGGACTCTATCTGGCAATCACTATGTGTGGGTGGGGTAATCAGGACTCTCAGGGTCAATCACTGTGTGTGGGAGGGATAATCAGGACTCTCATTGTCAACCACTATGTGTGGGCAGGGTAATCAGGACTCTCAGTGTCAACCACCGTGTGTGGGAGGGATAATCAGGACTCTCCCTGTCAATCACTTTTGTGTGGGCAGGGTAACCAGGACTCTCAGTGTCAATCACTGTGTGTGGGTGGGGTAATCAGGACTCTCACTGTCAATCACTGTGTGTGGGCGGGGTAATCAGGACTCTCACTGTCAATCACTGTGTGTGGGCGGGGTAATCAGGACTCTTACTTTCTCTCCAAGTAGTCCTGTCAGGATTTAGAAAGTAAAGATGACTAGTGAGTATTTATTATGCCCTATTGATGGATTTTGTATAGTTAAAATGTAAATTATGGTATACGGTACACATTTCTCATGCTTCATTAAATATCTCCCACAATAACTTAAAACAAGAACACGAACCCCCACATATAACTGAATCGTCTTTAGCCCTCACAGTCATAGGAAACACGTCACGCTATAACTCAGCCCGCAAACAGCCTTTGCCATTTTTTTTTTATGATAAATCACGAATCAGGCAAACAATGACAAGGCTGAGCCACAAATGCAAACGCGTCTTCTAAGCAGCCATAGCGATCAAGTCTCCCATCTGCTCTCGTGGCTGCATCTTCTGTCTTTGTGCGTTCTCCATGTTAAATCTTTATGTAAACAATTACGACTGATCAGTAAAAGATGGTGGAAGAAAAAAAAAAACTATCAAAAATATAATCAAAATATAATAACAAATCAAGAGCACGGTTGACATCAAAGAGGAATAGACAGGATTAAATTCTGAATGATTTCCAGGACAAATAGATCCCTCTGGGAACTTGGGGATTAATATTTTTTTTTCTTTTTTTTTTTTTCCCAGACACAGTACAGAATTAATGAGGGTACCTGAAACAATGCTCGCGAGCTGCTGCGTTCTGGTGATGGGGTATATGCTACGTGCCTGTACGATGGCTGAAGCTATTTTCTTGGCGTGTTTCTCCTCCCCGTATGTTTTCAGGATAGACGCAAGTGCCTGTTGATCTAAAGCATTCACAACATCAGCAGCGGTGGGCATGTCAGGATACCTACGCACAAGGAGAGCCAATTAGTTCCTGACGTCGGTTTTCATTGACAAGAGGTGAAGCTTCATAGCACAGAGACATAAGAAGGAAAAAACACACACACATACACAAATACCCACTTATTCAGCATAGGTGTGCCTCGGAGAGTCTAAAATAACTCCGAGCAACCCTACCAAAATCAAAAATAGACCTTCTAATCCACCTCCTTCGAGTTTCTAGTTTTGTCAAAACTTTTACGTGGTGGGATTTAAACCATCAGTCTTGAGGATAGAGCAGAGCTCGGTTTGGCAGAATTTAGAGTTATATTCCGGACATAGATACAGAACTGCGCAAAAGTTTTAGGCAGACGTGGAAAGGATTCGGTAAGGTAAGAATGCCTTGAAAAATTGAATTGAGTAAATTTTATTAGGCTTTTTTAATCAAATAACAAAAAACTACTTATCCTACTTCAGCTCCCGTGTTCCGTCATTGTGGTAGCCCTCCAGTCTTTGGCGTTGCCCACCATAGGATGTCACTGGTGACTCAATGCACTTCTGACCAGTCAACTCAGTGCCAAAGATTGGAAGACCAACTCAATGATGGATGTCACCCCTGCCGCGGCTTCCAGGATTCTTGAAAGACTTTAATATTTGGTGTGACCAACTTTTGCCTTCTAAACTTTGGCTTGTTCAAATTCTCTTCTTCCACTCCCAGGCAGACATGCTGATGTTAAGATCTGGGTCGTGTGGTGGCCATATCCTGATTTCCAGAGTGCCCCTATCAATTTTCATTTGATTTACTTTTATCTTTAGGCCATTCACTTTGATTTTGTTAACTGATAACAATACTTTATTGAAGGGTTTTTCCATGAAAATGAAAACCCTCTAGGAAGCTTGGGACTGGGTACAATAAAAAAAGAACAGTAACCCAACTCTCACTCCCTGTTCCAGGATTGTTTTTGGGACTTTGGTACCGGAAGTTCTGGGGGGTCAAATGAGTGGCCATTTTTATTTCTTACCCCAGGCTATTGGGGGGGTTTCCATATCCATATAAAACCACTTAACCCTACTATTTTGAATGCATTCTTATTGTTCATAATTTTGGAAGCTTGCCCGAATCTTTTACACAGTATAACTTAAAACTACAATATGTTTAAATTTTATGGAGCACCACGGATTAATTTTTAAAAAAAACTTTTGAAGTAATGCAGTGCTGTTACCTAAAAATGAAATAGCATCAAATAAACTTCACTGAGCTCCTGTGAAGTCACTTTGACCACATTTCTCACACAAGAAAAAGTTAACTTAAAATGTACCCAGGAAGTGAACTAAAGGTTAAAGGAAACTTACCATTAGAAATCTACAAATCTGATCTAGAAATCAGAAGTAGATCTGATGGTAGATTGCTCCTGTCTGCCTCTGCCCTAATCTATAAATTAATAATCCTGGAAACTAACCTACCTTGTTAAAAACTTTATTTTAGTAATATGTAAATTAACTGCAGTGGCTTCTGGGGTGTGGAGTAGCCTTAGCTCACAGTGCCCGGCCAGGCTAGTACACGCCCCCAATAGTAATATGTAAATTAACTGCAGAGGCTTATGGGGTGTGGATTAGCCTTAGCTCCCAGTGCCCGGCCAGGCTAGTACACGCCCCCAATAGCCTCTGCAGTTAATTTACATATTACTAAAATAAAGTTTTTGACAAGATGGTTAAGGCTCCAGGATAATTAAATTACAAATTAAGGCAAAAGCAGCTAAGTGGAATCTACCATCAGATCATCTTCCGATTCCCTTAATGGTAGGTTTTCTTTAAGAGCATCATGTGACTCGGCATGTCCCATCTAGTGGGCATAAACAGGGCAGGATGAGGTATGAAGTCGGGAAAGGAACACAACCCTCTTGCCTCCGATGTGTCATCAGGAGCTTAAAACGTCAGTTAACCTATAGATCGACATGCAATATTTTTGCCCAATTACACAAGAGTCCTTTCTAACATACCCTCTTGGATAGAAATTAATCAGGCTATGAATTTTCGGGAACCTCTTGAGCCAAGAAAGGAACAATCATGTATATATTTTATGCTGTGCATCCTGGTACCATTTACCTTTACCATTGTTACTAAAGACAACCTATAAAGCAGCATAAAGCTATTTATCATCGTAGAATAGTTTGGCAGCATACAAAATGCAAATAAAGTCCATGAAAAATATGTTTTCGGGTTGTGAAAAACTACACTTGTCTTGTCACTACTTTCTCATATAGGGAAATCGCTTCAAGAGAAACAAAAATTGCATGGGAAGTATTGGTCTTCTAGGGTGTGGCCTTGTCTCATGGCCTTGACCGGTAGGTCGAATTTATGGTGGAACCTGAAAATCTAACCATTAATGTTAGATCGGAAAGAAGACTTTGAGAAGAGGTGGCCTTTTGGTGGGGTATCTATTCAAATATCCTTGTATCAAGAAACATATGAGGATACAACTTCGATCTATTGAGACCACCAGTTGGCGCAGGAAGTCTTCTAGAGAAGTCAATGCTTCCCGGGAAAAAGTATATGCAAAGAAGCTCTCATCCAAAAAGAAATAAAGCTGCATTTCTGATCTTATCTTTTGCATAGTTCTCCTATAAGTCTACGTCTGAGACTTTACTAGGTCCATGTCGTGACAGGATATAATTCAAAAGGAGTCTTCTCCATGCAATAAACCCACCCATTGTGCTCCTCATCAGGGAACTTTAACAAGAATTACTTCCCAATGGCAAACCCTAGATCAACGTCCCATTCCATGGATCTCGCTACCGTTACCTATTGGCTAAACCAACATAATATCTGGTGCAGCTGGTTCTATAGCCCTACTAATCTGACAGTAAAGAGTCTATGACTATGGTGAAACATAGGCTCAGAGGATGTTTATAGAAGGGCCTAATGTGCCCATTCTAGGATACTAAAACTGGCCATTATAGAGTTAAAGGATATCAACCATCAAAATCCATCATGATAAACCAGGGACACTTACTGATAGATCCAGGCACTGAGACTGTGGTAATCTTCTTATATTTGTTATCCTTGGCCTCCATCCTTCTAAAATCAATGTTAACAATTATGTTAATAAGCCAGAAGGGTTCCTGGTGTTGTTATCAGAGCCCCTTCATGCTGTAGCTTCACAGGCTGTTACACTTTCTCTTCCTCCGCACATCTTCCCTCCCTCTGTGTGCCGCTGCTGTGAGACTACAGCAGGTAATAGAAAAGAGGAAAAAAATAGGGAGGGTAAGAAAGTGTAACAACCTGTGAAGCTACAGTACGCAAGGGCTCTGGTAGAGCTCTTCTGGCCAATTAGCATAATTTTAAAAGTTGATTTTAGAAGAAAGGAGGCCATGAATAAGAAACATACGAAGATTACCACCATCACTGTGCCTGAATCTATGAGTAGATGTCCCTGATTTATTATTTTTTTATTTTATTTTCCTTTGTAGGCAGTTTCTAGCTGGAGGCCTCTTACTAATTCAAACAATGGGTTACTTTTCGCCTTCTGTTGTTGGGAAATTCTTGAAGAGTTAAATTTGGATCCGTAATCTCCTTATTAATTGCTAGGATGACTTGTTTTATGTACTCATGGGAATAAAACTTGCTCGACTGACTATTTTTGTTATGTTTGCAGCCTACACACTGGAGGAGGAATTTAAGAGAACTGTTATTACACGCTCTCGGCATATGAAGGAAAGGTGGGAGGGGGTATTCTCTTTCCTCAACAAAACTTTATAATTGGACTTTGACTGCGGCTGTCCCCTCACATTGCTCCTCTGCCATCTTTCTGTGCATGATACGTGCTTCATAAATTGGCCTGACAATTCTCCAATGCGGAGAACAGCGCAGGCAGCTCCCTGCTAACGTAACAAGCAACTTATTGGAGTTTGGATCATTTCTGGGCATTTATTAGAAAAAACACTGAATGAAGACCCCCGGTTAAAGGGAACCTGTCATTACATTTTTCACAAATACAGGTAGTGAGAGGTGCCCATAGAGCCCTAGTCACTAACTGACCCCCTTCTTTTAGCTAAAAATTGTTCCCCTGAGATTCAAATATATTCAACTTTATAGTTTTACCTGGTATCTAAGCATGGCTACAACAAGTCGAGCTCCTCCCCATCCTATATCTGTATGCAGTTGTAATGTCATGTGACTAGGGTGACATTGCAGGTCCTTCAGCTTTTTTGCATTAGAAAACTGTACACCAAGCATATATCTCATAAAATCACAGCATATTATATCACATGAAATCACAGCGGCCTGCATGGAGAAGAGTGAAAGTCCATGTTGGCTGCAGTGATTGTTTTATGTGGTCAGATATGTCCATGGCGTACAGTTCGCTAATGTTAAGTAGCTGAAGCACCTGTGATGATGTCACCCCGGGCACATGACATTAGGCCACGCCCCCTTACCTCGCTTCAAAGATGCATAGATACCAGGCAAGATTATAACATTATGCGGATCTACGGGAAACTATTTTTAGCTAAAAGAAGTGTGTATGATAGTTACTAGGGCTCTATAGTAAGCTGCCACTACTTGTATTTGTGAAAAATGTGGTGACGAGATCCCTTAAAGATTTTTTCTATGATAAGTGTTCAATCCAAACATTATAGCTGCAAATGTTAATAAAAACTATAGTGGCACAAAAGTCATTGTTTGGCAGTATTAATAATCCCGGTGCCGGTGCGTAACACACAGTGTGGGAGGGGGGCTCATTAGCATAGATTTAAAAGTTGATTTAGAAGGAAGGAGGCCATGGATGACAAATATAAGACGATTACCACAGTCACTGTGCTTGGATCTATGAGTAAGTGTCCCTAGTTTATCATGCTTGAGTTTGAGGTTAAGCTCCACCCCTTAAATTAGTCTCCAGCAGGATTAGTAATAGACAGCAAGAGAAATTACCTGGTGAAAGTACTTACCTGTGATGATCCATTCTCATGTCTAAGGGGCCATCCTTACTGAGGGAGAAACCTCGTTCTGGCTGGTCAAACTGCATGGATGAGCACCCAGCATCAATAAGAACCCCATCGATTTCCCCGGGTTGGATTCCCACAGAAAGCAGAAGATCCTCGCATTCACTAAATCTTCCCAACAATGGCTGGATACTGTACCTGGATTAAGACATGGAAAGGAAAGCAGATGTAAGGAGCTGAGCAGATTGTACATAGTGTCCTATCTGCAGGCAGAATGTTATAGAGCAGGAGGAGCTGAGCAGATTGTACATAGTGTCCTATCTGCGGGCAGCATGTTATAGAGCAGGAGGAGCTGAGCAGATTGTACATAGTGTCCTATCTGCAGGCAGAATGTTATAGAGCAGGAGGAGCTGAGCAGATTGTACATAGTGTCCTATCTGCAGGCAGAATGTTATAGAGCAGGAGGAGCTGAGCAGATTATACATAGTGTCCGATCTCTAGGTGGCATGTTATAGAGCAGGAGGAGCAGAGTAGATTGTACATAGTGTCTGATCTCTAGGTAGCAGGTTAAAGAGCAGGAGGAGCTGAGCAGATTGTACATTGTGTCCTATCTGCAGGGAGCAGGTTATAGAGCAGGATAGCTGAGATTATAGACAGTTTCCTATCTGCAGGCAGCTTGTTATAGAGCAGGTGGAACTGAGCAAATTGCATATAGTGTCCTTTAATGTTTGTAAAACATTAGGGTTCCTATCTACCAAAAAACCCCATAGGAAAAGAACGCTGCATGCTCATCAAGCATTCTGTTAAACTTTCAAGGTTTATAAATTCACACTTTTCAATACTTTAGACCAACACAAGCACCAAATTATGTACATTAAGTACTGATCAGAAATATAAAATTATAGGTGGATTTTCTTTTACAATTCAGTTTGCTTAGTTCTGGTTGCCATCTTTATCAATGAAGACTTTAAAAGAAATCTACCATGAAAATCCACCATGATAAACCCGGGGCACTTACTCATAGATCCAGGCTCAGTGACTGTGGTAATCTTCTTATATTTGCTATCCCTGGCCTCCTTCCTTCTAAAATCAACTTTGAAAAATATGCTAATGAGTCAGAAGGACTATGGGGAGGTGTTACTAGAGACCTCTAGCTTTAAAGGTGTTTACAATTTTCAGGAGCACTTCATTCTTCCACTAGTGCCGAAACGGAAAGGTGAGATGACTCCGGTACAGCCCTCCTGGTTCATTAGCATAATTTTCAAAGTTGATTTTAGAAGGAAGTAGGCCATGGATAACAAATGTAAGAGTATTACCACAGCCATGGTGCCTGGATCTATGGGTAAGTGTCCCTGGTTTATCATGATGGATTTTGATGGTAGATTTTCTTTACAGGAATAGTACATATAGTGGACTCCAACCATTTCAACAATCCTAAAATGTCACATCTGACATTAATTATATGTACAAAAATACAAACCAGAAGGAAGTCACCAGTGAACTTTAGTGACTTAATAAGCAGAAAAACAAGGGCACAAATGAAGCTGTCAGTGGAAAACTGTCCAGAGTGACAGTCGACCAATACACATCGCCAGTGGCTATTCAGTCTGCCCACCATGAATGAAGCCCAGTGATGTCCCCCGGAATGAAAGAAGTGGAGATACTAAACGTCTTTCTTAACCAATTGTATTTCCTAAAACAAAAGTTCTACTGTCTGTAGCGATGTCAAACATGCCGAGGAATGATAATGAAGCAGAGCCAGGATTATCACGCATGGCATGGAGAAGATAAGGGTGACACTTGTTCTATCAGAATCTTCTGGACGTTCCATGATGCATTCCGAAGGAGAACAGCTTCATAGATGTCCATGGACTTTGGTTCCAGGTCTCAATTCCTCATAAAATATTTCTGTAGAGACTTATATATGTTGTCGCCCAAAGATATCCAACGTGTCTCTCAAGACCAAGGCTGGCGTGACTTTCGTCAAGAGCTGGAGGACCTAAAACACAGCCCATGTCTCAAGAGCCATCAAACGTCCCATTCTTATCCTATATCTGCAGGATGTATCTACGGAGATCTGCCATGTGTTAAGATGACAATTCCGTCTCTGTCTTATTAGGAGATGATAAATCGGCCTTTGTAGCTCCGTAGATGACTATATGATGAGTGCCATAGAACAGGACCATCATTCATGAGGGCATAACGTATAGTTTGTGCTTCAAAGTCCTTTTTGATGGAATAAGTTCATTGCTCTATTGCTTAATGTCAGAAAAACAGCTTTATGTTCTTCAAAAAACAAACGTCTTTGATGTATGGGGTCATCCTAAAATGTCCACTGGGGAACTCATCACCCATGCTATGACTTGGATGAACAGAATAAGAAGGGATAAAGACATGTTAAAACGTTTCAGGACTGGCCTGTTTTAGCCCTTCAAGGACATTGGGCATGTAAAGCCTCCATTTTAAACTGACTCCTATGGCAGAAACATCATTTAAAGGGAGCCTGTCAGTAGAATTTGGCCTAATAATCCACTACCAGTAAGGTATCAAGCAGATGAACAGCTTCCAGATCATGTATCCTTCATGGACCCGTGTGGTTGCATCATCCAGAAAATCAACTTTGAACCCAGATGTAAATTGGTTGTATAAAGTCATGGGGTCGGAGAGTTTAGCAATGAAGTAATTCTCGTCTATCTCAGAGTACTATGTGCACTGTAATTGATGGCCCTGCGTCCAGGTACATCATAACCGACTCTCCAGAAGTGCAGTTCATGATAGTAATCACAGCAGTGGATGCATTCAGAGTCAGAGAGAGCTTGACTTCAGTACTAAACTCTCTGCCTCTGTGAATTTATATACATTTACAACTCACTTCAAAGTAGATTTTTTTTTTTGGATGATGCCACCACACTGGGTCATGAAAGAAACATGATTGGAAATGATGTTAAGATGCAACATAGTAGTAGTGGTTACTGCTGACAGGTTCCCTTTAAACAGAACCTGTCCCCAGTGACCCCCACACATAGTACCTTTTAGATGGTTTTATACATTTTATACACGCGCCAATGATGCCTCTATCCATGGGATTAAAGCCACCATTCCTCTACAAATAAAGACTTTTATCGATGCACTCTGTTCCAGTAATGGAGGCAGGGAGCTGCAGTATAGAGTCTGTATACCCTACCTCCTCACTGACACTGCTAACCCAGTCCCCTCTCATGAATGAGAGAGACAGTGAGGTTGATTTCTATTCATATAGCCTGAAAAAGTGCTTAATGATGCAGCAGAGCTGTGTCACACAAAACCCCTGTCTGTCTACCTGTCTCACTCAACATTCCAGCAAGGGATAGTGCAGAATTTGCTGCAGTGTCTGCTAGAGAAAGTAAAAGAGGCTGTATACCTCAGTAGTTAAGTATAGGCAGATGGTCCCTAAGTACTAGTGCCATACCGGTAGCACGTAGCAGGAGACCTGTCAATAAGGAGCAGTGAGGCTGGGCAGTGCAGGGAGCAATAAATACGATTGGACTCACATCATGTAAGTTGCATATAAGTCTACATATTTTTTTTTTTCTTAAATTGCTACCATAGATAGGAACCGTTTAAGGATAAGGGCAATGCTTTTTAATCATAGTTTTTAATGAAGTATTTATTTTGGGTGGGTTAATTTGAATAGTAGGCTCTGTAACATTATCCATGTGTCAATAAAGTGATATTAAAAAAAAAGCATATTTAAAATTAAGCCCATCAATAACCTGCGGGAGGTGTAAAAGTGAAGTTTTTATAGCCCTTACTATATATGTGTGAGGGAACAGGGTGATCAGCTACACCTAGTAACATTTCCATTTCGCTGCCGTTCAGTCTACAGCTCCTTCTGGCCTCTGAATCAACAACCATTATTACTCTTGGCTTCTGGAGGACCAGTGCACATGTGCCCACCTCCTTAACCTGATCCACCTGTCTGCCAGCTGGCGCATGCGCTCACTTCTCTTTATCCTTGCATTCCACAAAGAAGTAAGAGCAATCCGGCAGTACAAGCAGGTTCTTCTGGCTTCACAAAATTGGCGCATGCGCACTACTTCTCCTGATGCCAGGGGTAGTGAGTAATGACAAAGGGCCAATTGGCACATGCATGGGATTTGACAGAGATGCTTATTATGCCAGAGAGTCTTTCCCAAATATGCTTCGGCTAGATAGACGTGGAACACTCTGTCACTCCGTTAGGAAAAACAAGCCTCTGTCATATAAGTCGATAATGGAGTGGATCTGGTTACTCCATTTCACCTCACACAATGGTACAACAATGCCAACCTTTGTTGAACTATGAGTACGCTCAAACAAAAAAAAAAAAATATAAATATTGACCAAAATTAAAAACAACAAAAATATTTATTAAACCACAATTGCAAACTTTTACTGACACCATCCCAGTCTCAGTCAGACCCGTGGTAAGAATAATATGAATAATTCCTTTATTTATATAGCGCACACAGATTCCGTAGCGCTGCACAGATCTTGCCAAATCCGTCCCTGTCCCCAATGGGGCTCACAATCTAATCATCCTACCAGTATGTTTTGGAGTGTGGGAGGAAACCGGAGGACCTGGAGGAAACCCACACAAACACAGAGAGAACTTACAAACTCTTTGCAGATGTTGACCTGGATGGGACTTGAACCCAGGACCCCATCGCTGCAAGGCTGTAGTGCTAACCACTGAGCCACCGTGCTGGAGAATCCTATATTAATTCTCTCTCTTTGGTTGCTCTGTTTATGCTGTACTAATTATCTAATTATATTGACTATGCAATGCCCAATGAAGGACTTCACTTTTCATGAGTTACCAAAGATACTTGCCTTCCTGTGCCATTTTTTTCCTTTTTAAATGAATTTATTATGAGTCTACATTATTTGTTTTCCTTTCCCTTTATTGGATTTTTTTGATTGTATATGGTCTATTCCAGTGTGCCCTGGTTCAGAACAGGCAGCCAAACCCTGTATACAAACAATGACGGGCGGCGCCACGGTTGAACGCGAGCGTGGAAATATACGGCTAGACGAAGCGCAGGAGTGCGCGAAACGGCCCGTCGCCGAAGCCTTTCTTGTGCTGCACCTCCCTGTCCTATGCAGTAATTGAATAAAGAAGATTTCTGGGTGAGTGCCGCTCTCTGTTGTCTTCATTTGCGAGCGTGGAAATAGATACGTATAAAAGGTTTATTGTTTTTATTTCCTCACCAGCCATATATAATTTTTAAAAAAATCCCAGATAACCCCTTTAAATAAAGATTCTTTTTGTAGTTTTTCAATTTGTGTCGCTACTTCATTTTTTTTTCTTTGTGTGTTTATAGTTGTTTTTGAAGGGCCCTTAGAGTGGGTGGTTCGTAACTTTTCTATAATTTCTCTGTTATTGTAGTTGTATGAGGGTTTGCTTTTTGCTGGACATGTTGAAGTATGTAAAGGCCCCATTTCATCTCATTAAAAAACTCCTGGGAAAACACTGTCAGTATTTATGTCTCCATCATTCTACCTTACACAAGGGTGGGAGGTGTGGCTGAAAAAATAAAAAAAAAATTCAAATTAATTCCAGCATTGAAAAAAAAATGCTAATCTGAAATGTTACCAATTATTCGTTGAAATTGTAAAACATGGAAGAAACATATGGAAATCAAAAATATCACTTATTTTCCATTCGATCCAAGATTTATTTTTTTTTTTTTTAGTTGAGTGCTCTCGAAAGCAAATGTAACGATAGCCATAATTGGAGGCTTCTGTAAATAGTCTGTGCCTACAAGTATATATGTTAAGTATCTTAAAATATCTCAAAAGCCCAGGCGTGTACAAGTATGTCAAATGAATTGCTATGTTCTCATCTTTGAGCCTGAAGAATGAAAATCAGGGTCACCACATTCATAGTGACTCATAGGCGAACATGAGGTATAAAGCGACATGCGTTCCGATGAGGCTCAGCCCTAGCAACAACCCTTCTGCCTGATAACACGTAGCCAGATAATGAGGTGTAGACGCAACTAAATAGAACAAGTTCTGGTTTTAACAGGGGGTCGTGAAGGACTTTATCATATCTTTATATACATTCCCTGTGATTCACATTCCTACGTTTTTGGCTATGTTGGTAGAGGTTACCTACGAAGCTAACCGTTAAACCAATGTAACACCGTTGTAGTTCCTTCTTTGATCCAATCTTCTCCGAAAAGTCATTCAAATAGGCAAATTAGTCTAAAGTGCTTTAGAGGGCGTTACCAGAGCTCCTTGGCTCCAGCTCTACGTCCCACATTGCACTTCAGATATGCACCCTCTCTCTTCTGGACCTTCTGTCATTCTTCGAGGACACTGTCCTCTCACACATACATGGTCAATTTTGCTGTCCTTTGGTCCATTGCGCCAAAAGCATGTTTGATTCGAGGAAGCCCTCGGGAACCGCCCCACACATCTCATCGTTAATGCAACGGAGCGGTGCAACATTAAAGAATAAGATAGAGGCTCTCTGTATGACTTGTGCTACCTACATTTCCCATCATGCCTTTGGGTTTGAAGAAACAGAATGGGGCGGGAATTCGGAGTCTCATCAAACTGAACTTGCTGTCCTATCCAAGGGTCCTGAGAGATAATTGACGCAAAATCTCCATCCTCATCACCCAGATTGCAGAGTCTCTGTCAGTGGCGTAACTAGGAGAAGCAGGGCCCCATAGCAGGCTTCTACATGGGGCCCCCCTTCTCACTTAAGAAATATACATATTTGTATACTCACACATGCAAGTTACAATCACACATTTATAAACACATATAGAGCATATATACACTCACCGGCCACTTTATTAGGTACACCATGCTAGTAACGGGTTGGACCCCCGTTTGCCTTCAGAACTGCCTCAATTCTTCGTGGCATAAATTCAACAAGGTGCTGGAAGCTCCTCAGAGATTTTGGTCCATATTGACATGATGGCATCACACAGTTGCTGCAGATTTGTCGGCTGCACATCCATGATGCGAATCTCCTGTTCCACCACATCCCAAAGATGCTCTATTGGATTGAGATCTGGTGACTGTGGAGGCCATTTGAGTACAGTGACCTCATTGTCATGTTCAAGAAACCAGTCTGAGATGATTCCAGCTTTATGACATGGCGCATTATCCTGCTGAAAGTAGCCATCAGATGTTACAGGGTACATTGTGGTCATAAAGGGATGGACATGGTCAGCAACAATACTCAGGTAGGCTGTGGCGTTGCAACGATGCTCAATTGGTACCAAGGGGCCCAAAGAGTGCCAAGAAAATATTCCTCACACCATGACACCACCACCAGCAGCCTGAACCGTTGATACAAGGCAGGATGGATCCATGCTTTCATGTTGTTGACGCCAAATTCTGACCCTACCATCCGAATGTCGCAGCAGAAATCGAGACTCATCAGACCAGGCAATGTTTTTTCCAATCTTCTACTGTCCAATTTCGATGAGATTGTGCAAATTGTAGCCTCAGTTTCCTGTTCTTAGCTGAAAGGAGTGGCACCCGGTGTGGTCTTCTGCTGCTGTAGCCCATCTGCCTCAAAGTTGGACGTACTGTGCGTTCAGAGATGCTCTTCTGCCTACCTTGGTTGTAACGGGTGGCAATTTGAGTCACTATTGCCTTTCTATCAGCTCGAACCAGTCTGCCCATTCTCCTCTGACCTCTGGCATCAACAAGGCATTTCCGCCCACAGAACTGCCGCTCACTGGATGTTTTTTCTTTTTCGGACCATTCTCTGTAAACCCTAGAGATGGTTGTGCGTGAAAATCCCAGTAGATCAGCAGTTTCTGAAATACTCAGACCAGCCCTTCTGGCACCAACAACCATGCCACGTTCAAAGGCACTCAAATCACCTTTCCTTCCCATACTGATGCTCGGTTTGGACTGCAGGAGATTGTCTTGACCATGTCTACATGCCTAAATGCACTGAGTTGCTGCCATGTGATTGGCTGATTAGAAATTAAGTGTTAACGAGCAGTTGAACAGGTGTACCTAATAAAGTGGCCGGTGAGTGTATGTTATATACACATTATGCTGTACAATGTGCAGCATAATAAGTATATAATGGTACACATCCTCCACACTTTAGTATGTCAGGTAGGATGACGGGGCCCCATACAAACAATACTAAGACCAACTGTGCAATCCAACCAATTTCTTTATGTTAATCTTGGATGACAACGGACATGAAGGCATATATATACATCACCAGTTCCTGGCTCAATATGCTTAAGTCCACGTTTAAAAGTCCACACTATGGAATCCTGGCTCCACTGAGACACCGAACGCCCGGTGTGTCCTGTGACGTTTCGGAGGTAACCCCTCCTTCCTCAGACATGCGCAATGCCGGTCAGGTAAGGGTTTAAATACATAAGGAGCAATTACATAGTGCTACATTTACAAAACCCTCTATAAACAACAATACAGCAATTACATCTTATTGACAATAGAACATAACATCAAAAAACATAAGAATCCTTACAAAAATGCACTGAAACAGCACTGTTCGTTCAACCCATGGGGTTGCAACGTATCCAACTTAGTAATCCAAAATGTCTCGCGCTTATGTTTTTTGATGTTATGTTCTATTGTTCTATTGGGAGGCGTGCACCCCCCACTGGACTTGATCCATTATACTCGCTGTGCTGCTCCACAACCGGACTGTTTGTGTTAGGGAGCTATATCTATAAGTCAGAAAAGATAGCCTCTACCCAAACATGGAGCTGGTTCACAGGAACTTAAAGGGGTTGTCCAATCATGGCAATATAGACTCTATCCACAGGACGAGGCCTAACTTGCTGATCAGTGGAGGGTTTCAGTGATAAAACAACAGAGATCAATTGTACCCCCGATGCCCTCAAGATGACCGGAGCAGCTAGTTGCGCATGTGCCCCTGTTGTATGTTGTAGCCCTGTGGTGCTCTGAAAGCAGCCACTGGCTGCTACGTTTATGGCTCTGATGGAGATAGCCGAGGGCCGTACAACGGCAATCTTTGTCAGCGCAATAGAGATGAAGCAACCAGCCGGCACATGCGCGAGTGCCTGCTCTCTCTGCATCTCGAGCGCAACGTACCCCTGTTATTGAGATCCAGGTGGTCCCATCACAATCAGCATCCTCTGGATAGACCCTACCTTCCTATGAGTGGAGAACCCCTTTAAGTCAACTGCACATTACCTGAATGTACGACTACACCCGCTGCAAGGGTAAAAAAAAAAAAATCTCCTTCCAAAACAGACATGAGCCGTGGGGTTTTCTTTGTAGTTAAAATTGGATACCGTACAATGACTTAGCACTGAAGGGACCCTCATGTCGTACGCGGCAGAGCGATGGGTATTTTTAGACCTAGTGGGAAGATGAGCAAAAATAAGCCAAAAAACGAAAATACGACATGTGAATCCCTCTGACAAACCCAGATGCTGCAAAAATCGAAAATGCAAAGCGTATGTAGAGCAAAAAACCTCTCACCGTTACGTCTTTTCATGTATATAAATGTGCCCTGTATAATATATATATCGTATATACACACACACATACACAAGTCACTTGCTCTTCTGGTGCTAAAAATAAATAATAATTGGTGAAAACCATTCATAAAATTTTAACTAGGCTTCTGAAAACAAAAGTGCCAAAGGGTAATGCATTGCTAATGGTCTCCAGTGGAATAAATAACTGCTCTGACGTCAGAGGTTTCTTACACTCCAATAACTGGCTCACTTGGGGTTTCAGGTACAGCAAGTTAGATTTCAGTTTTAAATAAAGTTACAAAAATAGAATGTACAGCGAACTAAATTGTCGCTATGCAACCTCACATTATGCGATTTATGCCCGGCAAAACGTTAACCAGGGTGATAGATGATACTAAAATAGGATCCTCTGTCACTCGCTGCCCTAATGGCTCGGTTCTAGGGAAAAAGAAAAAAAAAAAAAAGGATATATTCTTTTACTACCGCTTACAAAATATTACGGCTTGGTCGAACGGAACAAATAAAATGCTGTTGGGCTAACGCAAAAAAAAAAGGACATAACTGTAGTTATGACTAAGCAGACTGGGTAACCGTCCTCGTAGGATGTGTCTCCCAAGTCTGAGGTTTGAAATATTTTTTGAAATTTTTGGTGTTAATTATCTTACTTTGTTTACCGTATTTTTCGGACTATAAGACACACCGGATTATAAGGCGCACCATCAATAAATGCCTGCTAAAACATCGCGGTTCATATATAAGGCGCACCGGATTATAAGGTGCACCATCAATAAATGCCTGCTAAAACGTCTAGGTTCATAAATAAGGTGCACCTGATTATAAGGATGAATGACCAGTAGGTGGCAGACCTGTGCATAGTTCAAGGCAGCTGTTGTCTGCAAGTACGGTTCATATATAAGGCGCACTGGACTATAAGGCGCACCTTTGATTTCTGAGAAAATCAAAGGATTTTGCGTGCGCCTTATAGTCCGAAAATTACGGTACTACAATTTTGTACAAAAATATAATTAAAGAAAAAGATAAAATATGAAAAATCCTATAAGTAAATGCAACCTACAGTATAAGGTCAAGTAAATATATTTTTTTCCATTTAAAGGGTTTTTTGGAGACTGAAATATTCCTTTATAAAAAATAAAAAAAAGTCCTCAAATTCAGTCACCCGACACTCGTATCGAGCAACTGTATTCGGTAGTTGATACGTAGAGAATGGAACAGGAAGGAGGCAGCTCTGATATCTGTGTAGTGGCCAGATGCTGTAAGTGCAGATCATTTGACTTGAATGGTAGCTCAAATGCAACAACTCAGCTTGGCAACTACACTGAAAATGGAGTTGACTACTTCGCGTTTTATTTTCTACTTATTAAAGGGAACCTCACACACACACAAAAACAACTACAAACTACATCCTTATATTGTTCCTCTCCATACAGTTCCTTAAGCTGTATGCACATGACCTGAGGGGAGTCCGATCAGTATCTTCTCCAGCTTATGCTTGAGTCTCTTGCTCAGCCACACCTTCCAGTCCTTGATTGAGACCACAGCCCCCCCCCCCACGCCCCCCCGCAGCTTCGAAGAGAGCAGTGTACAGCCCGCGGAAGGGAGGTCAGCTACTGCCTTTTGTCTACAAACCATGCATAACCAATATTAGAAGGTTGGTACAGCCATATTGATTGATCCTGGCCATAACTTTTTGGAATTAATTCCTATCCCAAACAATCTTCCTGTCTTCATTATTGAAAAAACTTCATAAATTTTTCATAATAAGGTTACCCAAGTGTGGAAATGAAGGACAAATCTCTAGGAAATGCCATCAATCACTGATTGTCAAGGGTTCGACCACTGTAAGAATCAACAACTGCTTTCGTAAGTTGAGATAGTGTTATGTCGCATCAGATGTTTTTGTTTTCTCAACCGGCAGTCTGTCCTCCACCAATTAGACATTGATGGGATATTATATGTTCAGGCAATCTGAAACGCCATTTATGAATAGTGAAGGATAAGATATGGTCAAATGCATAAACTTTATACTCTAGGCTTGGCTAGTAGGTTGACATGTTAGAATAGCACTTCAGGAATCTTTATGTCATGACTAGCACAGGGTACGAAGGTGATGAAGCATGAAACACAGATTGAGAATTCACTAGAATGTCCGTGTCATGTACTGCCCCTTAGGCACAGTGCCATCACAACATAGTGATGTATATGCTTTGCCTGAAGGGTTCCTTGAAATTTAGATGTGCTGAAAAAATGATCCATGATTGTTACCTACAGGATAATCCTCTTTGTAGAAAACTCACTCACCCCAAAAAAAAGTTGCAACTGGCTATACACCAAGTGTATGTAATAGAATTCTAGGGCAAAGGAAAGTAGGGGGGGGGTATAAAAATATATGTAGTACAAGAGAGACCAAAGACATACCATTTAGACTTTGGCTGAACCCATTTGGCACAGTTTTATGGATGACTCTCCCACACGGTACGGTTGAGTTAAATGGTAGGGGGACAAAAGACAACACTGGTAGCCTTGAAAGTCCAAAATAATTAAAGAGGTTGAACCAAGCTTCATTGTTATCTGGACAGGAAAGGGGATAGCAATCAGATCGGGGGAGGTCCAAGTGTCGGAGGGGGGGTCCAGTTCTCACTAATGAATGGAGCAGTAGGTCAAGCATGAGTCCTGCCACTCCATTCACTGTGTAGCTTGGTTTTTTTGTGGGGTGTGGAGCATGAGGGGGTGCACATCACTTAAGCTTTTGAGACAAAACCAGCAGTAGGTTTAAAAAAACAAAACAAAAAAAAAAAAAAAAATCGGAAAAATTTAGGAAGACCTTTATTTTCTTGCTGGATCCTGTTCTAACTTTGGCTCAAATAAACAGGTTAAAAAATTGCAGTGAAACCCCCCTTGTAGTAACCTACAACAATATGTCAAATTTTATACCTATGTTGTTGTCTTAAGGGTGGTGTGATAACCCAACGAAAATCATGGAATAATAATATATAAGGAACGGTTGAAGTGAACTTCTCTTCCAGCGATGTTTTCTGCTAAGCAGGAGGAACGTCAAAGAATGGTCTGTTGCTATGGAAAACTGTGACGAAGATGTTCTTACTAACCCATGATGTGCGTAGAACTGTCCAGCTGTCAAAGCTATAAATGATAGGTGAAATAAACAATGGATTTAAATAATACAAAAATCCAGCCATGGCCTTGTATTTTATTAGACCTCATGACTGGTATTTACTTTTACACGTTGGTCTCCACCTGCACCATCCATGGTGGTGACCTTGCTTCACTTTTTGACTACATCAACTTACGGTGCACCCAAACCGATTTCTCTAGGCATGCTGCATATATATATTTATTCAATACAGTAAGGGTAAGCACCAACTATTGGTTTTATCATACCTATACTCCTGCTTACCTTACCTCATGACCCTGGTGTCTTTTTTTGTTGTTTTCCCAATAGGTCCTATTTCCCCTGATGAGCCTATATTCTATAGGCGAAACATGGCATGTAGGGAAGACTGACCTTACTCCACTTAGCACATAGTGTATTTTTGTCGCATGACTTATACCAAGACTATGTACACTCACCGGCCACTTTATTAGGTACACCATGCTAGTAACGGGTTGGACCCCCTTTTGCCTTCAGTACTGCCTCAATTCTTCGTGGCATAGATACAACAAGGTGCTGGAAGCATTCCTCAGAGATTTTGGTCCATATTGACATGATGGCATCACACAGTTGCCGCAGATTTGTCGGCTGCACATCCATGATGCGAATCTCCCGTTCCACCACATCCCAAAGATGCTCTATTGGATTGAGATCTGGTGACTGTGGAGGCCATTTGATTACAGTGACCTCATTGTCATGTTCAAGAAACCAGTCTGAGATGATTCCAGCTTTATGACATGGCGCATTATCCTGCTGAAAGTAGCCATCAGATGTTACAGGGTACATTGTGCTCATAAAGGGATGGACATGGTCAGCAACAATACTCAGGTAGGCTGTGGCGTTGCAACGATGCTCAATTGGTACCAAGGGGCCCAAAGAGTGCCATGAAAATATTCCCCACACCATGACACCAGCACCACCAGCCTGAACCGTTGATACAAGGCAGGATGGATCCATGCTTTCATGTTGTTGACGCCAAATTCTGACCCTACCATCCGAATGTCGCAGCAGAAATCGAGACTCATCAGACCAGGCAACGTTTTTCCAATCTTCTACTTTCCAATTTCGATGAGCTTGTGCAAATTGTAGCCTCAGTTTCCTGTTCTTAGCTGAAAGGAGTGGCACCCGGTGTGGTCTTCTGCTGCTGTAGCTCATCTGCCTCAAAGTTCGACGTACTGTGCGTTCAGAGATGCTCTTCTGCCTACCTTGGTTGTAATGGGTGGTGATTTGAGTCACTGTTGCCTTTCTATCAGCTCGAACCAGTCTGCCCATTCTCCTCTGACCTCTGGCATCAACAAGGCATTTCCGCCCACAGAACTGCCGCTCACTGGATGTTTTTTCTTTTTCGGACCATTCTCTGTAAACCCTAGAGATGGTTGTGCGTGAAAATCCCGACCCCCGTTGTGGAACGTGTAACAGCACCCTAATAGCTTCGAGCCAAGAGCCATTCCTCTTGACTCCATCACACACAGGCATGCTCAGCAGTGCTCGGAGTTGGAAACGAGATCCAGAACAAAATATTTGGGCAGATAAAATTTAGCTTACCCTTAGGTTACCCTTCCTACCATAATATAATCACGTTTAAGATCATAGTTAGCTGGCCATTAAAGGGGTTTCCCGCCAATTCATTTTGTTGATCTATCCCCGAGATAGGTCATCCATGGTGTAAATCGATAAGGGACTAACACCCGGCGCCCATACATCAGATATTTTGGACAGAGCCAGAAGGAGATGATTCTGCATCCTTGACTTACATTCACTTCACATGTGCAGAAGCGGGTGAATAAAAAGATAAATGGGGAGCAACAAGGATGGGGACATAGAGAAATAAGTATGTGGCAACAAAGGGGGGCAAAAACGTGGGCATAAAAAAATAAGTGTGGGGTACAGAAACATGGGGGAATACAGAAAATGTGAGAAGAGAGTATAGAAAACAATGGTGGAGGAAACAGAGCAAAAATAAGGGCGGCACGGTAGCTGAGTGAGTAGCACTTCTGCCTTGCAGCACTGGAGTCCTGGGTTCAAATCCCACCCAGGTCAACATCTGCAAAGAGTTTGTATGTTCTCTCCGTGTTTGCGTGGGTTTCTCCGGGTACTCCGGTTTCGTCCCACGCTCCAAAACATACTGTTAGGTTGTTTAGATTGTGAGCCCCATTGGGGACAGGGACTGATTTGGCAAACTCTGTACAGTGCTGCGTATCTGTGTGCGCTATATAAATAAAGAATTATTATTATTATTATTATTATAAAATGAGGGTAGCGACTGAGAGATTGCTCCAGCCTTGTCCTGCCCAGCATAAGCCAAGAATACGTCCTCACTGTGTTGTCCCTGACAGGCAGAAGTAATCAATTGCTGCACCATCCCCCAGCTGCTGTGTATGAGTCATACAGCTCAGGTTCATTAGTCCTGTCTGGACAGTTCAAGAAGCTCCTGCGTATGTGAAAGTAGTGGGGCATATTTATCAGGACCTCTGAAATAATTGCAACTGCTATCTTATTGCTAGGACTTGCGATTATTTGTCCCAATCTGCCACCTTCATGCCAGTGGGGTGTGAAGGGACGTGAAGGGCGGAGTCATGTGAAAAGTCGGCGTCTGTGTTTATTTCTACGCCGGGCCCTGTCTGGCGTAAATTAAACGCTTCACGGCAGCCTGCCCGATACATCAAGAGGGGGAAGCCTCCTGATAAAGCTGCAAATATGCAGCGGCGGGCCGGCGTATGATAAATGTCTCCTAATGTACGGAAGCAAGTCTGCACCCATCTTTCCCAAGGTCCTGAATTTTATAATTGTGTTTTGAGCAAAACTACTCGGTTCAGGGATTAAACAAGATATGTTTCTGCATCAGTGTCGCTACAGCATTCTCAAGGTATGTTTGGTTCATAATGCATGAAAACAAATTGTAGATTTCTTTTTAAAAAAAATTGGGGGAAAAGACATAACTGGGGGGAGAGATATGGGGACAAACATAGAGAATCATCTTTTTATTTTAATTTTAGCCAAAAAGCCCCCAACCATAAATACTCCTTAACGAGAAGCCGTGGTCTGCGATCCCGGTACATCCATGAGCATCAGGCACCTAGAATGAACTCTGTGGCTATTTTGATCAGTCAATATTTCACCCGGTGGTAAACATTTAGCACATAATTTGCAAAAGAAAAAAAAAAAAAGTGACGCAAAAGCTATGTAAAGCCCGATCAATCCCCGGCAACCTGATGTATCTCTGAAACTTAATTATGGAGCGAAACAACATCAGAAAACCAATAATCAGGGGATGTTTGCTTAGTCCTGAAAATGCATCACAAAGTATTTCCTTTCACGAGGCTCTGCTTAAATTGCCATCGAGACTTAAAATATTCCACAGGATGACCTTTCTTTTGAGATGTGCGTCAAAGCGGCTCGAAAAAAATTATCATCTAACTGATGGCTGGAGTCAAGACTAAATGAAAGGAAGCATTTGATCAACATGCAAAAGTAATACACACAAACGAAGAGCCGCGCCGGAGAAGTATTAATACTCCGAGGTTTACATTAGGAATATATAGAACAAGTGAGACCACGGGATGGGAATCGCTCGGAAGACTCGGGGGCGGAATATCTTAACCTTAGCGGCTTTCCCCGGTGCTAATAGTCCTTAATGAGATCATTGCAATTCTACACTTATTTTGTGTAGAGATAATCATCTGGAAGGTTCTCTACTGTCTCCGGCAGAAAAAAAGAATGTATTCAAAATATTAGAACCCTGGGAAATTCAATCGTCATTGATTGTTCTTCTGGCCAGTGTTGACGATCTAAAGCTGCAGACAGTGTTAGGTATTTTCCCTGGGGGACTGTGTAACCATACCTTTGTGTGTGTTGTAAGTAGCAGCAGGACTGTGAAATAGGGATTTATATTCCAGTATTGTAGCTGGACATGGAACACTTTGATGCTTAGCTCGGTGTACCAGGATTCTTATAAAATATTATGGTACAGGGAAGAGGTATAATAATAATAATTCCTTTATTTATATAGTGCCAACATATTCCGGACAACATATGCACAGAGTTTGCCAATTCAGTCCCTGTCCCCAATGGGGCTCACAATCTGTTTAACCTACCAGTATGTTTTGGAGTGTGGGAGGAAACCAGAGGATCCAGAGGAAACCCACACAAACATGGAGAGAACATACAAACTCTTTAGTATGAAAGAAGATCTTAGAGAACACAGCAGTGCAAGGAAATTCCACCAGCTCTTTAAGTCCAGCTACAATCAAGGAATATAAATCCATAATTCATAGTCCTGCTTCTAATAATATCACAGACAAATGTATGATTGCACAGATCTCTTGTGTCCATAAGTTCGAAACAATCCATAGGTTATGAAAATAGTGTTTCATTAAGGGGGGACCAAACTTCTGGGACCCATACTGAACATAAGAAAAGCAATAAAGGTCCATTGTTGCCCCCCCCCACACACACACACTTGAAATGAAATGGTGGTCCCGGCAAATGTACTGGCAATGCGCTTCTATCACTGGCAGTGCCAAGAACTTTGTCTGAAGTAGTAATTCGAATGCTGAGTAAGAGCTGTGAAGATTGAACATTGTATACTATCTGCAATTAGCATGTTACAGAGCAGGAGGAGCTAAGCAGATTGTTCATAGTGTCCTATCTGCAGGCAGCATGTTATAGAGGAGGAGGAGCGGAGCAGATTCTACATAGTGTCCTATCTGCAGGCAGCATGTTATAGAGCAGGAGGAGCTCAGCAGATTGTACATAGTGTCCTACCTGCAGGCAGCATGTTATAGAGCAGGAGGAGCTGAGCATATTGTACATAGTGTCCTATCTACAGGCAGCATGTTATAGAGCAGGAGGAGCTGAGCAGATTGTACATAGTTTCCTATCTGCAGGCAGCATGTTATAGAGCAGGGGGAGCTGAGCAGATTGTATATAGTGTCCTGATTGCAGGCAGCATGTTATAGAGCAGGAGGAGCTGAGCAGATAGTACATAGTGTCCTATCTGCAGGCAGCATGTTACAGAGCAGGAGGAGCTGAGCAGATTGTACATAGTGTCCTATCTGCAGGCATGTTATAGAGCAAGAGGAGCTGAGCAGATTGTACATAGTGTCCTATCTGCAGGCAATATGTTATATAGCAGGGGGAGCTGAGCAGATTGTACATAGTGTCCTATCTGCAGGCAGCATGTTACAGAGCAGGAGGAGCTCAGCAGATTGTATATAGTGTCCTATCTGCAGGCAGCATGTTATAGAGCAGGAGGAGCTGGGCAGATTGTACATAGTGTCCTATCTGCAGGCAGCATGTTATAGAGCAGGAGGAGCAGGGCAGATTGTACATAGTGTCCTAACTGTAGGCAGCATGTTATATAGCAGGAGGAGCTGAGCAGATTGTATATAGTGTCCAAACTGTAGGCAGCATGTTAAAGAACTGGAGGAGCTGGGCAGATTGTACATAGTGTCCTAACTGTAGGCAGCATGTTATAGAACAGGAGGAGCTGAGCAGATTGTACATAGTGTCCTGTCTGCAGGCAATATGTGATAGAGCAGGTGGGACTGAGATATGAATTCATATAAGATGAAAAGTGGGATGTCTTTTCCATGCATACTCATTCAATGATTATGGTCAGTGACTTAGTGACTCCGCCTACTGGACTCTTAAGCCCAGAACGGGCAAACAATTAAACAAACTACAAGTTAAACCAAATTGTTTGCCATATATCATACAGGGGATGTAGCTGCTCAGCAATGGTGACAAAGGGCACTCAATCATAGTTCTGCTTCTATGGACTTTATTCCCGGAAACGGGGGCAAAATCATATCCCAGACCTCCACAATATCATAACGATGTCTAATAAAATCCACATTTCAATGCAAGTCGCAAAACACTTAAGACCTAAAGAGATTATACACAGAAGGTAAAGCTTGGGTTCTCTAAATACATTTATTTGAGATCTTACAGTCACCAATATTGAGTTTTATGGGAATTATTTTTGTATTAGTTGTAAATAAATTCAGATAATATTGTTGTAACACTACAAGGGATTAAAGCTGAACAGATCGGGGGCCAACCAGAGGCTGATGTTCAGGGGTCTACACCCTATGATATGACCTTAATGGTGGATTAACATGCATCATATTCCAGACATGTGTAGATTACTGGTGACCAAGGCTTCTCTTGTATATACACTTATTAGCTTTGTATTAAAACCAAATTTCTCATACCCATGTGGATTCTCAGACCTCTGATCTGAAATGTCCTTGGAAGAAATCTACCATCAAAATCCATCTTGATAAACCAGGGACACTTCCTCGTAGATCCAGGCACCGTAACTGGGGTAATCTTGACCTCCTTCCTTCTAAAATCAACTTTTAAAATTATACTGTGGACCCTGAGGGGCTCCGGGAGTGTTTCAATAGTGTTGAGGCTTCACAAGTTGTTACACTGTCCACCCTCCCAGCACCCGCCAGATACATGAGGAGGCCTAAGACGCTTTATGTATCCATCAGCACTGGAGGTGCAGTGAAGGGTATCACTGTGGTTACTGGCTTCTGTGGCTAACACTGTGACTGCTGACTACTGGGGCATTCCTGTGACTGCTGGCTACTATGGGGAATTCCTCTGAATGCTGGCTACTGGGAGTATTAATCTGACTGCCGGGTATTTCAGGCATTCCTCTGACTGCAGACTACTGTATGCCATTCCTCTGACTACTCGCTGGCTACTGGGGTCATTCTTCTGACTGCTAGCTACTGGGGGCATTCCTTTGACTGCTGGCTATTGGGGGAATTCTTCTGACTGCAGGTTACTGTGGGGCATTCCTCTGACTGCTTGCTATTGTGTGGGATTCCTCTGACTGCTGGCTACTGGGAGCATTCCTGTGACTGCTGGCTACTGGGGGCATTCCTATGACTTCTGGCTACTGGGGGAATTCCTCTGACTGCTGACTACTGTGGGGCAGTACTCTGATATCCACTGTGGGGCATTCCTGTGATTGCTGGCTACTGGGGGAATTCCATTGGCTGCTGGCTACTATGTGGCATTCCTCTGACTGCTGGCTACTTGAGGTACTCCTCTGACTGCAGGCTACTGGGGTCATTCCTATGACTGCTGGCTACTGGGGGAATTCCATTGACTGCTGGCCACTGGGGTCATTCCTTTGAATGCAGGCTACTGGGACATCACTGCGACTGCTGGTTACTGGGGTCATCACTGTGACTGCTGGCTACTGGATATTTTCACTGTAAAGATGCTGTCCACATGCAAGACTTATTTTGCAGGTAAAATTAGATGAAAAAAAAAAAAGCGAAAAAACCCAACACATTTACAATTTTTTATTTATTTTGACAGATCCCTTTACACATTTTTGCTCAAATAAAATAAATTTTGTGGGTTTTTTTTCTCTTTTTACGGTCAGTTTCATAACGACAGATGGTCTTACGCAAATAACTCAGTAACGCACGAGGACCTTCCACACGTCAGTGTTTGGCATACAATTCGTTTGTGAACCAGACTTAAGCAGAGTGCCCTGACACATGGCCCACGTCTTGGACACGGGTCAAAATGTATTTTCCACGTTGCAATATTTTTTCTCCTTGGCCTCGGCTCAAGTAAATTTCAAGTGAAAGCACGGTTTTAGTTAAATGTGCCAAAAATCTATTATCGTGTTCGCCTGCCTAAAAATAGCATAGCAAAGGCTGTAGCATTTTTTTTATTAATTAAGAAGGCAGATGGGCTCTGCCTGACGGTACATGAATCACATTGTATTTAGCGCTTGGCAGGTCAAAGTCTTCCTAAACAGCACAGCCATTTCTTGTTCTTGCATAAGGTTACGCCAAGGCAGCATATTGCCTGCAGGAGGAAGAGCTCCCGACTCGCCATTCATGTGACTTGTAACAATGTACAAACACATAAAGTTTTCTGTACCGGGAGGGGAAAAAAAACACTGCAAAAAACCTGAAAAACCAAAGCATATTTTTTTCTGGTTTCACAACTAAAACCGGACCCTTTTTTTGATGGACCAACTCAACCACTGAAGTCAATGGGGCTCATTTACTACTGGTCCGTCGGACGCATTTTTGCCGGGTTTCCAGACGATTTCCGCTTTGCGCTGAACTGCCACGGGATTTTGGCACACGCGATCAGATTTTGGTGCATCGGCTTGAACGCGACAGAAATCGGGGGGCAGGCCATCGTACAAACGGCGGAATTTAAAAAAGGATTTGGGTCACAAGATGAAGCACTCACATGCACCAGGAAGAAGCAGGTGAACTCCGGCAGACCTCGGGGCAGCAGCGACACATGCAGGAACTCGGGTGCACGATCTTAGTGAATCGCACCGGACCCGAATCTCCGTCGGACAACGCGGGATCGCGACGGGACCGGGTAATTAAATCTGCCCCATTGGGTTTGTTGGTCCAGAATGAGCCAGAATCACATGGTCCAAGGGTAAAAAAAAAAAAAAAGGAAATTTACCATCAAAATACATCATGATAAATTAGGGAAACCGTGACTGTGGTAATCTTCTTATTGCTATTCATGGCCTCCTAAAATCGACTTTGACAATTATGCTAATGAGACAGAAGGGATCTGGGGGCATTGCCAGTGCCCCTCCGCGCTGTTGCATCACAGTGTATGAGAATACAGAAGGCGGATTGAGATGGAAGTGATGAGGGAGACATGCTCCTGCACAGTTTAACACCCTATGAAGCGACAGTACAAAGGTGCTTTGGAAACAACCTTCCCTCAGATTTCTTTGGGCTCATTAGCATCATTTTAAAAGTTGATTTTAGAAGAAAGGAGGCCATGGATAACAAATATAAGAAGATGACCACAGTCATCATGGATTTATGAGTAAGTGTTTCTGGTTTATCATGATGGATTTTCATGGTAGATTTCCTTTAAGCCAGCAGTCCCAAACAGCTAGACCTTGGAACAGGGTTTTAGGCTGCGACCGAGCAGTCAGGGGACAGTTGATATAACTTTGTCAAAAACTAACTGATATTCACCTTTCCTTATTCCCCCGCAGAAGGCCTCTTCTCTTCCATGAATGTGCGCAGCTCCTAGGTCGCCAGGTACATTGATCTTATCCCATCGCGACTGCCGGCTTCAGAATAGGGAACAGGGGTGCGAGGCGACCCGGGAAAGGTGAGGATCATTTTTTTTAAAGTACAAAAGAAAGGGGCATGGGTGGTGCGCCATTACAGGGCTTATAAAGGAACGGCCTTCAGGGAAGGGGGTATTAAAAGGGTACACTGCACATATTATAAGGGGGTCTGCAGAAAAAGGGTAATTTTAAGGGATGTTGCAGAAAAGGGGTAATTATAAGGGAGGCTGCAAGGGAGAATTACAAGGGGGGTCAGATAGGGGGAACAATAAGGGGGGGCTGCAGAAAAGGGGGGGTTATAAGGGAGTCACTGTAAAAATGGTTTCTCCAGCTCACCCAATTAGCCCCTTGCTGTTTTGTCCTCAGCACATATGTAAAGTCCTCCAGCAGAACCCAATATTGACATCAAAGAAAAAGAATTGAAACATCAATAAAAACAGCTTGTTCCTTTATGAATCCATTTGTAAATACAGAGAACACATCAAGTAAAAAGCCGACACGTTTCTGGTGTACTAGCCACCCCTACTCATGGCTCGTCAAGCTGTTGCACATATTTATACCAATAAGTCATGGTCACGTGTTCCACACAAAATGATGTGGAATTTTTAAGGGGGGAAGGCTGTAGAAAAGGGGGTATTATAAGGGGAGGGCTGCAGCATAGAGAGAATTATAAGGGGGGGGGGGGGTCTTCAGAAAAGGGGGAATTAGAAGGGGAGGCTGCAGAAAAAGGGTTTATTATAAAAGGGGCTGCAGAAAAGGGGGCATTACAAGGGGAGGGCTGCAGAAAAAGGGTTTATTATAAAAGGGTCTGCAGAAAAGGGGGCATTATAAGGGGAGGGCTGCAGCATAGAGAGAATTATAAGGGGGGGGGGGGTCTTCAGAAAAGGGGGAATTAGAAGGGGAGGGCTGCAGAAAAATGGGTTTTTATAAGGGGGGCTGCAGAAAAGGGGGCATTATAAGGGTAGGGCTGCAGCATAGAGAGAATTAGAAGGGGGGCTGCTCGAAATAGGGTATGTACTTTAATGTAGGAACCTAATATTTTGCCTACTGATCCATTTGTACAAATTTTGTGCAGAAAGCCGGTCCCTGGTTAGAAAAAGTTTAGAGACCATTCCGGTAATAGACACTTCATATGACAGATTAGAAAAAAATATGGCAAAAAGTCCTCTCCCAAGTCAATGGGAGGCCAACACTGAGAGACAGAAAGAAGCTATATGCCCTATGTTGTTAGTAAGATTTTCGGTTGATGCTACTCGTAAAGAGCATTGGGCTACTGTGTCAGAAAAGCCCAAAAGAGTCAAATACCGCCATGTGAACTAACCCTAAAGAATCAGACAGGCTTCACCACACAGGTTAAAGGCTGTGGTTGTTGAAAGCCTAAAATTGGATGTACGAGACAAAGTAATGTTGTGGATCAATGTTTGCCGCGGCTCATACGAGAACTTGATGCGCCTTCGTTCCCAGTGATCGCCTCCTACACAATGACCACATCAGCTGGAAAGCCCGATGCATCTAGACAGACTTGTGCTTGTTATACTGTATGTATCCATCCAGATCTACAAACAAGTTATCCAGCTTCTCTGCAATTTGTTAGGCTTGATGAATGAGTTCCTGTGTGCTCGGAGTTGATTAATTAGAAAACTAGGGTGACTCAGAAAATCCAATAGCGCTGCAAGGAGATCCAGCATACTAATGTGGTCAGTTGTCTATGAGGGAGGATGCCTACAGCATATATTATCAGCGGGGAACATCTCATCTCATTTTAATATGTGAACACTCCATGCATCACCCTCCGCACAAATAGTATGCACACACAGGTAGGCACGCATCATCTAATCTACAGCTCATGACATGACAAAACGTATTGTGAATTATACATCACGACTGCAGGCTGCAGCCTCCTATGTGCTAACAACTCCGCAACGGGAAACAGACCACCTTATAGCAAGTGATGGCAATAAGACGACATGGAGGGTTGCCTCGAAGATTGGTGAGAACACCCATTGTGGAAACTTAAAAATGTGGCAGAACAAGCATATAGCACAGTGAAAAGTCGACTGTTGTACTAAAATAAGCCTTTTCCATGAAGAGAACAAAACATATCTCATAAAGATATTGGGGCACATTTACAAAGGGTCCGCAGACCGCATTTCTGTCGGGTTTCCCGACTATTTCCAATTTGCGCCGCATTTAACAGGGGTTTTTGCCGCACGCGATTGGATTTTGGCGCAATCGCACCGACTTTCATGAGACACAAATCGGGGGCCGTGGCCGTCGGACAACCTGACTGATTCGGACAAAGCGCAGGATTTAAACCTCAAATTGTGTCACAAGCCAAGCAGACCTCAGCGACCTGGAGCAGAACTCCAGCGGACCTCAGCGAGGGAAGCGACACATTCAGGATATCGGGCGCACGATCTTGGTGAATCACATGAGACTTCATCCTCGTCGGACATTCCGGATTGGGGATCGCGACAGAACCGGGTAAGTAAATGTGCCCCAATGTTCTTTAGAACGTTGACTTTGAGTACTTCACACATGCAAGACTCCCTTCTTTAAGTGCTTGGCTTAAATTCCGTTAAATCCTGCGGTTTGTCCGAATACGTCGACCGCCCACCGATTTGTGTCGCATGAAAGCCGGCACAATTGCGCCAAAATCTGATCGCGTGCGCCAAAACCCCATTTTAAATCCCTGTCCCAGCGGCGCAAAATGAAAAATGTCCGACGAAAGTGCGGTCTGCAGGGCCCATTATGTCCAAGGGATTTCTGGAAAACTCAGTGGGGTCTGATCCATCTCCTAAGTCGCTCCAGTACTTCCAGTTTTCAGTCGTGGGTTTGGCCAGAAGTTCAGTGGAGTCACCGGACCAACTATGACCAATGAGTGGCCTCCTCATTCCAGTGGACATCATTTCCTCTGACCATAGGACATCATCATCTTTGTTGTCTCCAGGTCCAGGGAGGCCACTTATTGGCCAAAGCAGGTCCTGTGACCCCTGGAATTTCCAGATGGGTGCAGGGATCGGAAGCATCTATACAATATAGGAATCAAGAGAATTCCTAAAGAACTCCATTAATAGTGAATGCCATCTTATGAAGGTGTTGATGAAGGGGAAACTGTCATGAGGATATAGGCTCACAAACCATCACCAAAGGATACAGGGCCACAATAATGTCCTTCAATATTCTGGACCTAGAAAAATAACTTTGGCATGTTGAAAAGGAGAAGAGTCATACTGGGATGTTCCATTCTGGCGTGACATCTCATTGGCCAGCTATGTAATAACACGCCAACTTCTGGGTGGAAGTTGCTGAAGGTGACTTATGATCATTTTACAACACCTTTAACATTGGTATTTTTAACCTGTACTTCATGGTGCCATTAAGGGTGTATGAAGAAGTAGTAATAGAGGTTACATATACCACTGATGGTATACCTGGTTCTACAAGTCTCAGTAGAAATGAAAGCTAAAGCAATAAACGGTTGGGCAACATAAAGCATCAACGTTTGCCAGTCTCTTCAAGCCCACAGAGGCGGCTTTAAATGGCAAAGTCTCCATAAGGAGTCTTCTTACTTCCCAGAACTAGTCCTTGGCCTCTCACTCTGCTAAACCAGTTCACTACACTGTACTGATGAGATGTGATCACATCAAAACTGCTCAGTCTACAGTTGGGAACATGCTCCTTATGGAATAGATGAACTGATTTGGCTATTATCCCCCATCATTTCATGCGTGATGTCTTACATGGTAGTTAAGAGGCAATGTTTTCCTTATCCCATCCTGGAAAATATATTTACATATTTGCATATTGGGGCCTCCATGGCTTCAAGTCTCCACATGCCTGAGGAGGTGGCCTACAATGGCAAAGTTTCCCTGTCCTAGCCACAAGCCTCTTACTTAGATAATACAATTCCCTACACTCTACTGACAAGATGCAATCACATCAAAACAGTGCTGTCTATAGTTGGGAATCTGTTCCTTTGACTTTCTGAAAATATCATGCTTGATGTTAAGAGGGCTGCCTTAGAAGGTAGTCAAGAGGCAATGTTTTCCTTATCCCATCCTGGAAAACGTATCTGCATAATTCCCAGAATTCCCCAAGGGAGCATCAAGGTCTGTAAGTCTCCACACGCCTATGGAGGCAGCCTTGGCAAAGTCTCCATAAGGTAGAGTGACAGAGAGCCGACTGAAGCTCTGGGTCACTTAGTCATGTAGATACTGTAGCTTTCATCAAAATACTGTATATTAGTTGCTTTGGAAACCAAACGCAATAGTGATGTGTCATTTGAGAACGACAGGAGCCGACTCCCATTAGTGAGCCGATGGCTTACTAAACCCCGCCCCTAACTGCCTCACCACACCCCCTTTAACCCGAAACAATCGGGTTAACAGTGGAGTGGTGTGACTGAGTGGGCTGCGGCTCCCTATTCTACACTCACCGGCCAATTTATTAGGTACACCATGCTAGTAACGGGTTGGACCCCCTTTTGCCTTCAGAACTGCCTCAATTCTTCGTGGCATAGATTCAACAAGGTGCTGGAAGCATTCCTCAGAGATTTTGGTCCATATTGACATGATGGCATCACACAGTTGCCGCAGATTTGTCGGCTGCACATCCATGATGCGAATCTCCCGTTCCACCACATCCCAAAGATGCTCTATTGGATTGAGATCTGGTGACTGTGGAGGCCATTTGAGTCCAGTGACCTCATTGTCATGTTCAAGAAACCAGTCTGAGATGATTCCAGCTTTATGACATGGCGCATTATCCTGCTGAAAGTAGCCATCAGATGTTACAGGGTACATTGTGGTCATAAAGGGATGGACATGGTCAGCAACAATACTCAGGTAGGCTGTGGCATTGCAACGATGCTCAATTGGTACCAAGGGGCCCAAAGAGTGCCAAGAAAATATTCCCCACACCATGACACCACCACCCCCAGCCTGAACCGTTGATACGAGGCAGGATGGATCCATGCTTTCATGTTGTTGACGCCAAATTCTGACCCTACCATCCGAATGTTGCAGCAGAAATCGAGACTCATCAGACCAGGCAACGTTTTTCCAATCTTCTACTGTCCAATTTCGATGAGCATGTGTAAATTGTAGCCTCAGTTTCCTGTTCTTAGCTGAAAGGAGTGGCACCCGGTGTGGTCTTCTGCTGCTGTAGCCCATCTGCCTCAAAGTTCGACGTACTGTGCGTTCAGAGATGCTCTTCTGCCTACCTTGGTTGTAACGGGTGACGATTTGAGTCACTGTTGCCTTTCTATCAGCTCGAACCAGTCTGCCCATTCTCCTCTGACCTCTGGCATCAACAAGGCATTTCCGCCCACAGAACTGCCGCTCACTGGATGTTTTTTCTCTTTCGGACCATTCTCTGTAAACCCTAGAGATGGTTGTGCGTGAAAATCCCAGTAGATCAGCAGTTTCTGAAATACTCAGACCAGCCCTTCTGGCACCAACAACCATGCCACATTCAAAGGCCTCAAATCACCTTTCTTCCCCATACTGATGCTCGGTTTGAACTGCAGGAGATTGTCTTGACCATGTCTACATGCCTAAATGCACTGAGTTGCCGCCATGTGATTGGCTGATTAGAAATTAAGTGTTAACGAGCAGTTGGACAGGTGTACCTAATAAAGTGGCAGGTGAGTGTATATTTAATAGGGAGCCATTCAGGAGCCAGAAGAGCCGGCTCTTCTTAGTGAGCGGAGCCTAATGAGCCAGCTCACTAAGAAGAGCCGGAATTCCCGTTCCCTAAAGTGAAATCAGTGATCAGTTCATGCAACTTTGTAGCATTAAGATGCTGCTGCCCCGCCCACCTGCTGATTGACAGATTTCTCCCTGTACCGAGTGTAGAGAGCAGGTTGTCAATCAGCTGCTGCAGAACAGGGATGGAAAGCTACTTCTGAATACAAGACTAAGTACTGGGGTCCACAAACACTTACAAATGACAGCACTAGCATCAGGACCTCTGTGACTACTGTACGCTGCCCAAAAATAGAGCAGCCTGAACCTGGCGACTGATTCCCTTGAATCCAAAATGAATTATCTGCCTAAACTGCTAACACGTCCTCCCACATCGCATCCCATATTTCTTATTTCCAATTAGCACTTTTCTACGACCTACTACCGTGTAGGTGTGTGACAACATCCCTAAAAATCCCCCCCCCCCCACCCGAAAAGTAAAACTTTCCTCAAATGAGCCAAAAAAAATCTGCTTACATTTGCCTTCACCCACTTCTATTTACTCGGCATTGCAGAGCTGTATTCTCCCGGGCAGTGAACGTGTTAAACGTTAAGAGCGACAGAATATGGGGACTCGGCAGGATTCATTAATTCCGGTTTCTGGGCCATGATTTCTGATACTATGCAGTATATTAAAAAAAAGAACACATTGTCTCCTGTGTGTAGGCTCTTGCGTAGGCTCCTTAGCCTTAAAAGTTTGCAATGATACTGGTTAATTGGTGGATATCACGCACCTTCCGTGCCTCTCTTTTCAGTGGGCGTGAAAGGGTTGATTCGTATTATCCGTCGCTACTGACAGAAATCTATCTGTGTTCTCCTACAATCTCAGCCGCAATTCCCAAGTCAGAGGCTTCCCCAGAAAGCTCGTCAAAGGATTCCTACCCACGCACTGCATAGATAACAAGACCTGACCCATTTTTTTTTTCTCCTTGTTAAAGTAATAGTGCCGGTATTAAAAATGCATAGTAGAAGAAAAAAAAAAATACATCCTTCTGAGTCTGCAGACAATTATCGGAGAGAATCCCCCCCCCCCCCCCCCCCGGCTTGCGCATGGATGGGCGGCTGTCCTGACATTTGTGCCGCGACGAGGCTCTCCCTTCTGCCCTGGGGCCGGTTTATTATAAAGCTGCCTCAGCCAACCCCTTGTTAAATCGTGAGATTTTGTCACAAATCCTGTATCATTATACACAGATGATTTGAAAAACATTTGCGGCCTCTAAACATTATCCGCTTGCGCGGTTTATAAAAACAGGGGTAGCGGGATTCCTGAGGCCGCGAGGAAAAGGATGCTTATGATACTTAATATTAATAATAATTACTAATAATTAAGACTCCATCAGACAGTCATTGGCTATGGCAGGTAAATGCTCCCTCTAGTATTCTTTAGTGAAGACCTTGTTACCAGAATTTTACCCCTCACACCAGTAATACCTGCTAGTAAAGGGTTAAAAGTCCTCCCAAAAATCACCTAAAATTATCTGCCACTGAGGCACTGTAACTTAATTGCAGCCATTTTTATGATATGCAGTGGAATGAGTAGTGATGAGTCAACTTCTGAATAGAAGAGTCAAGTTTTCTCCCAGCTGCCAGTTAATCACGCCTTTTTCTTTGGACAGCTTGGTGTCTCTTCAAGTCCCCTCTCACTGCATGGCGTATTTAGTAGTTAGCACTGTGTGGGAAACTGCAGATCTTCTCACCATTTCACGCACCCAAGATTGACACTTGGTGATGGGCGGAGCCACATATCATTGGGCGGGGCCAACATAGACAAAGGCAGAAAAAGTTCAGGGAACAATTTTACTGGCAGAAGGAGGTCGATTTAAGCTGGGATATCTGCGCTGCACTTTTCAACAAAGGCACAGTAGAGGTGGGTGGGGGGTGAGATTGATTTATTCTGCCTGTTCTTGATGATGGGCTTCCTTTAAGGGGACACTTCCTGTATGCTGATAAGAAACTGGAGGCAGAGAGTTGTAGGAACTCCATAAGCATTGGAATGGGATTGGTCGTCTTTCTTTAAAGGAATTTTGCATGCTCTTATATTGATATAGAGTGTTTAGGGTTTACTTCTGCATTGGAGGATCTGTTGGGATTCCTTGTGGCAGGTTCTGTTAAAAAACAGCCAACGGAAACCCAATAGAACTCACAATGGCTAATTATTTAGGTTATTTTTATAGTTCTGTCCACAAACGGAACAGAACAACCAAAATACCAAATGAATATAAGAACGTAACCCACCTAAGAGTCCTTAAACGTTCTTTTAACCCTTTATACAACTAATTACCATTGGATGTTGCCCTGATTGGGCATTTCCAGCTACTTCCTGTTGTGAGTTGACGGGAGCAGGAAGGAGCTAAGATTTCCTATCCAGCCAACCAATGGCTGTGTTGATAATCCGCTTAAACCAACTCTTCCTTTTAGTGGGTGGGAGAAGGAAGTGGCTAAGATTTTTTACTCAGCCAATCACTGGCTGCAGGAATAACTCTGCCTTATTTAGTGACGGCTAATTGAGCATTTCCAGCTACTTCCTGTTGTGATTTGATGGGACAAGGAAGTTGCTAGGATTTCCTATTCAGCAAATCAATGGATGTGGTGCTAACCATTAAGAAAATTACTGTCTGCTGATCCTTTTAGCAGATGTGAGCAAGAAGTGACTGAGATTGCCCACTCATTGGTCATAGTGATAACCCACCTTATCATTTCCAACCTCCTGTTTTGAGTTGATAGGAGCAGGAAGTAGGTAGGATTTTCTATTCAACCAATAAATGGTTGTGATGATAACAATTAGGCCAATGACTGGCTGCTCCTCCTTTTAGCAGATGTGAGCAGGAAGTGACTAAGATTTGCTACTCAACCCATCCCTGGCCACAGGGATAACCCTTCTTTATTTATCAATTATCTGATTGGGCATTCCCAGCTATTTCCTGTCGTGAGCTGAAGGAAGAAGGAAGTAGTTGGGATTTCCTAATCGCCCAATCACAGACTATAATGATTACCCCCCCTTCCTTATTTAGTAATTGTTCTATTGGATATTAGAAAATGGAAGACCTACAAGACTACTGATAATCTCCATGGATCAGGGGCTACATGCAATATATATACCCGTGGGGTCAACAAGATCGACGTTGAGCAAGAATCACAGAACCACATGGGTGGAGCTATTGAATGACCTGCAGAAAGCCGGGACCAACGTAACAAAGACTACAATCAGTAACACACTACACCACCAGAGACTCAGATCCTGCAGTGCCAGATGTGTCCCCACATATCCGGGTCCCTCTGAAGTTCGGTAGAGAGCATTTGGATGCTCCAGAAGAATGCTGGGAGAATCTCATATGGTCAGTAGAAACCAAAGTAGAATAGTTTGGTAGAAACACAACTTGTCGTGTTTGGAGGAGAGTGCTGAGTTACCTCCAAAGAACACCAGACCTACTGTGAAGCATGGAGGTAGCAACATCATGACGAGAGGCTGCTGCTCTGCCATGAATGGGGCCATGTATCGTGAGATTTTGAGTGCAAGAGTAGTGAAGATGAAACGTGGCTGGGTCCTTCAGAATGACAATGATCTCAAGCTAAGGACACCACCAGGGCAACGAAGGAGCGGTTTCCTAAGAAGAATTTCAAGGTCCTGAAGTGACCCGGCCAGTCTTCAGATCTCAACAAAAACCTTTGGAGGGAGTTGAAAGTCCATGTTGCCCAGAGACAGCCCCAAAACATCACTGCTCTAGAGTAGATCTACATGAAGGAATAGGCCAACATACCAGCAACAGTTTGTACCTACCTTGTGAAGACTTACAAAAAACCTTTGAAATGAATTCTTGTTATTGATAAAATACTTACGTTCCACCATAATTTGCAAATAAATCCTATAAAATGTGATTTTTTGGATTTTTTTTTCACATTTTGTCTCTCATAGCTGAGGTTCTACCTATGATGTCAATTACAGGCCACGCTCATCTTTTAAGTGGGAGAACTTGGGCAATTGGTGGATGACTAAATACTACCCCCCACCCCCCCAAGTGTACTTCCGGTATGCAGTGGAAACTCTGGAACTGTAGTGGAGTGGTGAGGCTAGTATAATATAAAGTACCGTATTTTCCGGACTATAAGGCGCACATAAAAGCCTAGGATTTCCTTAGAAATCCAAAGTGCGCCTTATAGTCCGGTGCGCCCTATGTATGGAGCAGGGCAGCGGACCCTACTTACATAGGTCCCCGCTACCGGAGACCGGAGACAGCAGATCTCCAGCGGGAACTGCAGACCACGCGGCACGAACAACTTCTGCCGCATCGGTCTGCAGTTCCCGCAGGAGATCTGCTGTCTCTGGTAGCGGGGACCCATGTAAGTATGGTCCGCTGCCATCCTCCCCCCTGAAAGGACCCCCTTCCCCGCTCACCTCTCCGGTCGCTCCGTCTCCGCTCTGCCACGCCCCCGGAACTCTGCCACGCCCCCGGAACTCCGCCACGCCCCCGGCCACCCTGCGCCTTATAGTCCGATGCGCCTTATATATGGATAAATTCCATATATAAGGCACATCAGACTGATGCGCCTTATATTCCGGTGCGCCTAATGGCCCGGAAAATACGGTATATGACGCCAATTTTTCTATGCCCCAGAAAACCCCTTTAAATGGCGATAACACAAGACAGGTGACAGCACACACTTATTCATAGCACTGCAGGCCTAGTAAATATATTCTTCCAGCAACAAACACGCAACGACGTTCTCACCAATCCCGATATATTCTTCTGCTATATGATTGATCTGCTTTAATTAGATTGACATTTGGCTGGGGGTAATGTAGGCATCTCCTAACACTGCACAGGAAATACATATAGTCTTAAGATAACAATGTCTAGTTCTCAAGTGCCGGTGGCAATACATCGTTTTCCATGACCCCTTACTATTTTATGTATGCAGAAAGGAGCTCATTGCTTAGGACAGCAAAACAGAAATAGCTCAGGAAAGTAACACTTTCAAGAAAGAGGTTCTCTGCAGACACAAAGAAATACGCAGAGCAGGAGAGCTGATGGTCGAGGTGCCCCAGTCCTACGTGGGTGGTGGATAGCGGAAGAACGAGGAAGAGAAAGAGACAAGAAGGTAGACACAATATCCCAGGCAGATATTACATACAGGTGCTGCAGAACACATAGTCTCATAATGAATGGGCTTTTATTTATTTTTTTTTACCATCAATTGGGTATTTTCATCTTGAAATTGACATTTAATTTGAGCCGTCTACAATATACATATATACACACACACACATACATTTCTTCTCTTGCATGTTATTAAAAAAATTTACCTGTGTGAAGATCATTTCTCATAAATGTAGCCGTGTTGTCCCTGAGAACAAGATGGTTGACCTTGGATACGACCTACGCTGCTGCAGTGATTGCACAAATAAACATATTGTTTTTTTGCATATGAAATATCCAGGAGTTTCTGCCGTCATGTGGTTTGGAAGACCAGGTGCTCAGGCGCCTAAAGCCACTGCTGCCAGAGGGCAAGGGTGGTCAAATCCAAGGGCATATTTCATGTCTAAGGGAAAACATTGCTATATTTATCTGAAATTATCTTCACGCAGGTACATTTTTATTAATAATAACCAATTGAAGAAATATATATATATATATATATATATATATATATATATATATATATTTATATATATATATATATATGGCATATGATGAAATTAAATTAAATGTGAACACCCAGATGACAAAAACCCCTTTAAATAAATTGAGGTAATACTGATAAGACGTCATCTTTAGGTCTCCATAGAATACTAAGCAAGCCTTCAACAATCTTTATTTCTAGTCAGCAGGTGATTTGTGATCTTCATTTATTGCTACAATCTGCTGTCCTGTCCATGGTGGTAAGAGGAGACCTAGCTGCTGTGACTCATTTTTCTATATCCCCTTTGCAGAGAGTGTTGAAGGAAATCTACCATCAAATCCATCATGATAAACCAGGGACACTTCCTCATAGATACAGGGCGATTGTTCATGGACAGTAAGAGATCACATGACCCTCCATCTGCGGCCATTTTATAGTCAGGAATGTCTGTCTGATGAGGTAAAAGACAGGGGCTTCACTTTACATATCAAGAAAGCAGAGCAGAACTATTAATAGATGTATACTAGTAAATTACCTAATACCCTGCCCCCTGCACTTACACATTACAGAAAACATGGTAAAGTGGCCAACCCCTTTAAAATGAGTGGTAAGACAGATTCACACTGTAATATCACAATCTTTCCTACCATCCAGCGCCACAATATAAATTATAGGAACCTTTCCAAGGAATACTTGGACGACACAAGGGATAGTAAATCAGAAACCTTCGATAATGTGTGACAACGAGCTGTATATGCTAAATTCAAAGTATTTAATTAAGGAGAAAAAAAAAAAAAAACCCCTGTAAATCAGAACAAAATGAGTTTGACCCCGTAAGCCATTTTCTGAAATCAATAGGGTTTCCCATCTTGATGGATGACATCACATTCAACCTCAAAGCCGTGACTTGGCTGTAACGTGCTCCGGCACATGATTAATCACGATGAACGCGCCAGCTTGATGTGATCTGTTGTGATGAAGCGGTGTGGTGTGTGCAGACAGGGGTGCGCGCCCGCCCCCTACACCACATTAAAATGTACATCAATGTCAATCTAAACGCTTTACATGGACAGCACCAAGGCTCTGCCTGTAGGTTCATCTACCAAATGTGTGAAGACCCTATGAGTGTCACATGAAAACAATTCATCCAAAACCTCAAAACAAAAAAAAATCTTGATAAATTAACCTAAAATGTAACTAAAATGTTTTTTTATTTTAAAAGAAACTGGGATCTGGTGAGCTAGTTGCTGCACATTGGATCTGTGTGTGTAGCCATATGGTGACTAAGACTTGGATTAAAAAACTAAATTAAGGATTTTTACCAACTACCAATGACGTCATGATATAAGCGAAGGCAGTGTGGGTGGACCCCAAGGCGGAGCTTCAGAAGACAGAAGAGGACCTGCGGGGGCGTCAGTAAGGCTGGGCATAGGGGGCTGAGGGCTATATACTAGGGTGCAGGCCCTGGCTATAGACTGAGGGTGCAAGCACTGGCTATATGCTAAGGGGGCAGGCACTGGCTATATACAAGGGGGGCAGGCACTGGCTATATAATAAGGGGACAGGCACTGGCTAAATACTAAGGGTGCATACACTGGCTATATACTAGGGGGCAGACACTGGCTATATACTGGGGGACAGCCACTGGCTATATAATAGGGGCAGGGACTAGCTATATACTAGGGGGCAGGCACTGGCTATATACTGGGGGACAGCCACTGGCTATAGACTGTGGGTGCAAGTACTGGCTATATGCTAAGGGGACAGGCACTGGCAATATACAAGGGGGGCAGGCACTGGCTATATAATAAGGGGACAGGCACTGGCTAAATACTAAGGGTGCATAGACTGGCTATATACTAGGGGGCAGGCACTGGCTATATACTGGGGGACAGCCACTGGCTTTATACTAGGGGGCAGGGACTAGCTATATACTAGGGGGCAGGCACTGGCTATATACTGAGGGACAGCCACTGGCTATATACTAGGGGGCAGGGACTTGCAAGGAGATCTGGGCTTCCACGTATAGTGATCCTATGTATGAAGATTGGTTTCCGGTCTACAGCGCCTCCTGTGAGCCCATGAATGAAGGATGCCCTCCCTCACCCAAAGCTGGGCCTTATCAGCTAGAGCAGGCACATGCCGCGGCCGCCAACCAGAGCTCTGATGAGCCAATAGGTCCCAGGTCTCCCCCGGATGGCAGGGGTGAGTGGGGCCATGGAGCTTCGAGCAAAAAAGAACATCGGAAAATGGAGGGGATGATGCTGGAGCATGACGGGCCCAGTATTAAAGGAAACCTACAATTTAGAATGGTAGGGGTAGGCTGTAAGTACCGAGCACCATCTCAGGGTGAGCTGGTGCCGGTACTTACTTTCGTTAGTGTTATAAACTGCGGTATCGCGGTTTTAACACTTTTTAAACTTTAGAGCAGCAGAGGCTTCGGCGCTGCGTGCGCACGATCGTGCGCACGCCTACATAGGAAATAGCGGAGATGTTGCGCGCGCACGGTCGCGCGCAGCGCCGAAGCCCCTTCTGCTCTACAGTTTAAAAAGTGCTAAAACCGCGATACCGCGGTTTATAACACTAACAAAAGTAAGTACCGGCACCAGCGCACCCTGAGCTGGTGCTCGGTACTTACTGCTTACCCCTGCCATTCTAAATGGTAGGTTTCCTTTAAATCTTGCTTCTCTACTACCCGGCGTAAAACGACCATCGACTTTTGAAAAGATGTTTGGGAATTCAAAAGTTGTTTTAAACACTGAAAAATACCAGGAAGGGTATGGCATTTCCTTTGTGGAATTCCCTCTTTTATTTGAAATCTCTGCCTATAAAAATTCTTGCCCAAAGGCAGAGAAATCTGACTCCTCTCAACTAATATCCCACGGGATGAGTCAAGATTAGTGGTTGCAGGGGTAGTGTCACTGCAGAAGCTCCTTCATAGCACCTGGAAACAAGTTGCTAGTGTCATATTAAAGATAACGATCTCACCTTTCAGTTTGCATCAGGCTTATGGGTTTTTAAGCTACAGAACCAGAGTTACAGGCAGCTAGAGACATAGTTTGAAATGTGAGCTGCAAATAAAGTTCCAGTTCATGCCTTTTTTAATTGCCTGTATCTCCGGGTTTTGTAGATCACAGAGCCATAAACCTGATGTGATCTGAAAGATGAGATTCTTATCTTTAATATGACACACAGCTTGTTTCTAGGTGCTTCAGAAGCAAAGATAGGGGCGTCTGAAGTGACCCTCCCCCTGCATCCACTCATCTCATGTGAAAATGGGATAAGAAGAGTCACATTTGCCTGACTTTGGGGGAGATTTTTTTTTTATAGGTAAATGTATGAGATTCCACATAAAAGAGAGAATTCTAGAAATGACACTTCATACCCATGATGGGGCTGCTAGTTTAGTGGGGTAAAAAATGGTGACAGGTCTTTTTTTTAAAGGACATCTACCACCAGGAAGAAGGATTGTAAACCAAGCCCACTGACATACTGGTGCATGCCTCTCCTGCAGGATCTGCTTTCTTATCTTGTTATGCCCTTTTAAGAAAAAAAGGCCTTAGGGGCTCTGAGCTTTATTAACACCTATGCTACTTACTTGCGAGTTCTGTGTGCAGACTTGCTGTGATTCTTTGTTTACATGTCTGAGCTCTGATAAATAAGAGGAGTAATGACCCCCCTCCTTACAGTATCTGTCCACTATCTGTCAATGAGGACGGACAGTAAAAAGTGACCCACAGTGGGGGACGCTATGAAGGAGTGAGATAGAGGAAGCTGTGATTATATGAAGAAGGCAGCTTGGTGAGAACAGGGAAAGGTTGAAAGCTCTTGAAGGAGGCAAATACACAGGTACATATACATGCAGAAACATGTGAAATGGAAGGAATTTATTGAAAAGTGGCCAACCCCATTAAGTTCTGTATCCACAAAACAGATCGAGTCTTTTGGGAGCTGGAAAGTGCCCCAAATGTTTCATATGACTCAAGAGCTGGTAAAAATTCTTGAACAGTTTCCATTCACGTCTATCGACCTTCTGGGACAGCACAGTTTATAAAGACATGGTCAATTTTCCTTTCATATAAAGCACTTGAGACACTTGCAGACCCCTGTTGAACCCGACTTATCCCGTATCCACAGAATAAAGGAAAAATGTATGGTCTTTTGGTAAATCCAGTGATCAATGAAGCTCTGGTGCAAACGTCAACCACCAGTACATTTATTTATATCGGCCCTTCTTTGAAATCTATCCACCACTGTTAAGCCCCTTCTACACTGGCGTTTTTCACGCGCGAGTTCTGCGCGTGCATTTGACGCGCAGAACTTGCATTGCACTCTGTCCCATTGTATTCAATGGGTCTTTCTCCATTAGCGTTGTTTTTGACGCGCGTGCTTGCGTTCGTTTGCACGCGCGTCAAAATCGCAGCATGCTCTATTTTTGCGAGTCACGCGCAATTTTCACGCCCCATTCAAGTCTATGGAGATGCATCAAGAACGCATTGCACTCGCAATCATTGCAAGTGCAATGCGAGTGCAATGCGTTTTAAACGTAAGGGTTGCTAGGTTACCAGAATAACATTATTTCCCCTGCTCGCGAACGATCATTTAATTAAAAAAACACAGTGAAGAACAGTGAAGAATAGAATAAAACCAGTGAACACAGGATCATTTAAGATAAAAACACAGTGCAGAACACAGTGCAGAATAGATTACAGATGTTCGGCACATCTGCTTACTTGTCGGGAGATACGCGCGGAACGGTGCGAACAAAATAGCATGTGAAGAACAATATATATGTGTGAAGAACACATTGCAGATGTATTTAAACATCTGCAATGTGTTCTTCACACATATATATTGTTCTTCACATGCTATTTTGTTCGGGCCGTTCTGCGCGTATCTCCCGACAAGTAAGCAGATGTGCCGAACATCTGTAATCTATTCTGCACTGTGTTCTGCACTGTGTTTTTATCTTAAATGATCCTGTGTTCACTGTGTTCACTGTGTACAATGATTTTATTCTATTCTTCACTGTTCTTCACATCTGCTAAATTGTCGGGAGATAATATACACGCGGAACAGTGAAGAATAGATCGCAGATGTTTGCAATTTATCAGAAGACATTATTTTTCAATTAAATAACACATTTTAATCCCAAACCATGGTCCCTTTGAAAAATGCTCGAGTCTCCCATTGAATCGCGCATGAAAAATGCGCCGAAAACGCAAAAAAAACGCTAACAACACGCGCGTGAAAAACGCAAAAACGCTAATTACTCCAAGGAAAAATTGAACAAAAATGCAGCCAAAAACGTCAGTTTTTCACGCATTGCACCCTGACGTGAAACGCAACGCTAGTGTGGAAGAGGCCTTAAAGAAGTGAATTGAGCGCTGGGCAAATTTCCATTTATTTGTGTTTATTAATCCTTTAAGTCAATGGGGCTCATTTACTTACGCGGCCGCTGGAGTTCCCCGAAAGTGCATTGTCCAACAATAATGCACTGTGCCTTCACTAAGATTGTGCGCCCGATATCCTGCATGTGTCGCTTCCCCGCTCAGGTCCACAGGAGTTCCCCATCTTCTTCCTGGTGCATGTAAGTGCTTGGTCTTGCGGCACAATTTGAAAGTTAAATCCTGCGCTCAGTCCGAATCAGTCGGATTGTTCGAAGGCATGCCCCCCGTTTCTGACGCATGGAAGCCAATGTGCCAAAAACCAATCACGTCGCAGACACCTGTTAAATACCTGTCAAAGCTGCGCAAATCGTGAAACCGGCGAACAGTCCGGCGAAAGTGCGATCCACGAGCCTTAGTAAATGAGCCCCAATATCTCAGTATGTTGTAATTTTGTAATAATGGGTGTATGTATAAGGAACAATAATTTTGTCCCCAATTTTGGATAATTAAAGGGGTTGTCCAAGAGCTCCAAAAAATTAAGAGCTGGGCTGGGGCAGGCTTTTTAAAACGTGTACTCACCTCCTCTGTCACCTACGATGTTCTGCATTACGGTCCGTGTGATCTGTGCCCCTTGTTGGTTTATAGGGCCACAGAAGCTATGCTCAGGGAGCTTCCGGGTGGCCGACCACCCCAACCGGTCCCTATCTCTCAGCACTGTATCAGGCGCTGGGATATGGTAAAGGTCATCTAGGTCATCCGGAGGCTCCCCGAGCACAGCTTCCGTGGCCCTTCCGATGTTCCGGGTCAGACAGACCGCGGAACATCGGCAGTAGCCCACTTAAAAAGCCCACCTCAGCCCGACTAATTTTTTGGAACTCTTGGACGCCACACCCTTAAAGCTAGGATTGAGGGTCCTAGCACCAAATATCCATTATAAGTAGTTGGACATGACATCCACCTAAGCATCTGGAGACCAGCATGTCAGTCAGATCCAGCCGTGGCACATTGGTTTGGAGAGTGCATGGCTTACAGGACAAATGCTAGAGTAAGAGAACACAGACAAGCCGGGAGTAATGGACCTCATTGTTGAGTACAAAGTGTTATTTGCTGCAAATCCTTTATCAGCCTCCAGTCAAATGTCACACAAATCTCACACAACGGGGTAAATGCTCACACTAACAAGAATGTACTTTATAGTTCTGCAAATGGTGTTAAATTCAAGACTCGCAATAAAAGCTCAGTGAATGCTTCAGTGGCCCGAAACAAATAAACATATGTACAAAGAAAAGCCTTTGCTCTCCGAAAATAGCAATGTCACCGCGCCTTACCGAGCTCTTCCCCGAGACGAGATTATTGGAGAATTAGATCTCGAGTTTTATATATTAATAGAGGTTATGGAACACTTTTTGTTCAGTCTTGGGCCATGTTTTGGTCCCATCTCTAGTGGATGGATACCCATTTCGATAACCAATGGTTCCTTTGGGAAACCTTAGATGTACACTGCTAATAGAGTGTGAAGGGACTCATGAAATATTCATCTCTGTTGAAGGAAATCTACCATCAAAATCCATCATGAAAAACCAAGGACACTTACTCATAGATCCAGGCAACGTGACTGTGACAATCTTCTTATATTTGTTACCCATGGCCCCATTCCTTCTAAAAATCAACTTTTAGAATTATGCTAATGAGTCCAAAGTTCCTGGCTTCCCAGATTATTGCACTGTGCAGGAGCACTCATGAGAGTCATGAGATTACAGAAATCAGAAGGAGGGGGAAGGCTTGAGGGTAAAAGTGAGACAATGTAACAGCCTGTGAAGCAACATGGAGGGGCTCTGGTAGAGACAGTATGCTTCATTAACATAATTGTAAAAGCTGATTTTAGAAAGAAGGAGGCCATAGATAACAAATATAAGAAGATTATCTTATCTGTGCCTGAATCTAGGACTAAGGGTCCCAGGTATCTCCATGTTTGATTGTGATGGTAGATTTCCTTTAAAACTTTATTGATAAAGATGGAAACCAGAACTAAACAAAAGGAATTCTAAAGAAATCTCCCTACAATTTCATATTTCTGATCAGTAGAGATGAACAGACCTGAACTTCCCTGTCGAGTTTGTGTGCGCCCTGGATGACCTGTACATATTGCCGAATTGGCTGCCGAACTGGCAATCCGGCAAATTATCGCCCCTTGCCAAACATAGTCATGACTAGTTGCTAGGGGAGTTAATATGCCAGATTGGCTGTTTGGAAGTCAATTCGGCAATACGTCCACGTTGAACCTCAAATCCGAGTGGGAAGTTCGGAACGGCTCATCTCTACTTATCAGTCTTCAATGTTCATAATATGGAGTTTGTGTTGGTTTTAAATATTGCATGAATTTATAAACCTTAAAAGTTTAACAAAATGTGCATTTTTTGTGTGTGCCCCAAGTCTTACTGGTGTTCCCAGGAGAAATGAAGAGGACACAGAAAAGCAGGAGTATCATGAAAGAGTATACAATGCCATTATATGAAACCGTTAGCAGTCTGCAGTTTTGAGTATTTCATATTTTTATTTTATTTTTTAAAAAGTGGCAGAATGTTTAAATTCACAAAGCAACTGTACACATGAGATTCTATGTACAGTGCAAAAAATAGTGAAAGTCTCTTTCTAAAATGTATACGGTATCATTTCTTGAAGTGAATGTGTTGCCGTTTTTTGTTGCCGATTAAAACCAAATTTTCTCGTTAAATTGTTTTGTACTTTCAGTTTGAAAATTTTTCTACTTTATATCGATAATTATGGGGTCTGCCATCTTGGCTGCAATCTAGTAATGTCATGCAGGGCAACCACTGGAAGGAATGGTGTGGAGCCAACTCTCTGAGAACGATATACAGGGTTTATTTTTGCTACATGTATGAAAATAGTCATGTGATGTCATGCGGATGCATGACTCGTTATATCTCTGGTCATGTGATATCATACAGGTGCACATCTCGTTATATCCCTGGTCATGTGATGTCACACTGGTGCACGACTCGTTATATCACTGGTCATGTTATGTCACACAGGTGCACAGCTTGTTATATCCCTGGTCATGTTATGTCACACAGGTGCACATCTCGTTATATCCCTGGTCATGTGATGTCACACTGGTGCACGACTCGTTATATCACTGGTCATGTTATGTCACACAGGTGCACAGCTTGTTATATCCCTGGTCATGTTATGTCACACAGGTGCACATCTCGTTATATCCCTGGTCATGTGATGTCACACTGGTGCACGACTCGTTATATCACTGGTCATGTTATGTCACACAGGTGCACAGCTTGTTATATCCCTGGTCATGTGATGTCACACAGGTGCACGGCTCATTATATCCCTGGTCATGTGATGTCACACTGGTGCACAGCTCGCTATATCTCAGAGAGTAATTAGAGCTGTGCACCTGTGTGACATCACATGACCGGGGATATATAACGAGCTGTTTTTATCCACAGGAAGTAAACAATGAAGCTTCCTATAGAATGACAGCAAGGAGATATGTAAAAAAAATGAGGAATTGATACACAAAGAATATTGGAAAATTGTATGACTTTTCATTACACAACATCAATTATTTTCTAAAGTGGACAACCACTTTATCCTTAAATTCTCAGGAAAATATGGTTAAAGTGCTTTTTATTTAAAATATACCCAGTGAAACGAAAACGTTACGTGTCATTTTCGGAAAGCTGCATCTGCACAGACTTCCGGAATACTTCTGAAAAGACTAATTTCTTTTCGGACAATGATATACAGATATATACACGAAAAAAAAATTATTAAAATTATATAAAAATGTTTCAGTAGTTAATAAAGGGCTGTTAAATAAAAATGTATAATATTCAATGATAAATATATTTGTATTTATGTATTGTATTTTTATTTTAATAAATAAATATATATTTATGTACAATAGGTTCAAGGTTCATTCAGCAGTAACCAAACTATGGAAGCCTGAGAGGACTAAAAGGTTGGTGGGAAAACTATATGAAAATATTGTGACAATATCATTCCAGATGCTCGGGTGGAACAGAAGGTTCAAACTACAGCTGACAACTCGGCCGGTGGAGTGAAGGGCAACTATTGAAAGAGGGTACAGCAAATACTTTATCAAACTTTTAACATAATTTCAACACAGAACTATTGGTTCTTCAAGCTACTAATTTATGAGGGAGGGGGTACAGGAGGTCCCCTACTTAAGGACACCCGACTTACAGACGACCCCTAGTTACAGACGGACCCCTCTGCCCACTGTGACCTCTGGTGAAGCTCTCTGGATGTTACTATAGTCCCAGACTGCAATGATCAGCTGTAAGGTGTCTGTAATGAAGATTTATTGATAATCCTTGGTCCCATTACAGCAAAAAAAATGCGAAACTCCAATTGTCAACGGGGCAAAAAAAAATTAGTCTGGAGCTACAATTATAAAACATACAGTTTCGACTTACATACAAATTCAACTTAAGAACAAACCTATGGAACCTATCTTGTATTGACTGCCTGTATATCGTTTTCCAGCATGACTTTTCTATTTTGGCCTAATTTTTGGTCTTCAAAAGATGTATTAACCCTTTCAGGACCTGGCCCTTTTTTGTTTTTTCATTTTCATTTTTTACTCCCCATGATCAAAAATCCATAACTTTTTTATTTTTCCATGTACAGAGCTGTGTGACGGCTTATTTTCTGCGTAACAAATTGCACTTCATAGAGATGGTATTGAATATTCCATGCCGTGTACTAGGAAGCGGGAAAAAAATTCCAAATGCAGTGAAATTGGTAAAAAAACGCATTTGTGCCGCCTTCTTGTGGGCTTGGATGTTACGGATTTCACTGTGCGCCCCAAATGACATGTCTACTTTATTCTTTGGGTCGGTACGATTACGGGGATACCAAATTTGTATAGGTTTTATAATGTTTTCATACATTTAAAAAAATTAAAACCTCCTGTACAAAAAATTTTTTGGGGATTTTGCCATCTTCTGGCGCTAATAACTTTTTAATACTTTGGTGTACTGAGCTGTGAGTGGTGTCGTTTTTTGCGGATTTTGATGACGTTTACAATGTTATCAATTTTAGGACTGTACGACCTTGTGATCACTTTTTATAGAATTTTTTAATTTTTTTAAATGACAAAAAAAGTGCCATTTTCGAATTTGGGCGCGATTTTCCGTTACGGGATTAAACACAGTGAAAAACCGTTATCATATTTTGATAGATCGGGCATTTTCGGACGCGGCGATACCTAATGTGTTTATGATTTTTACTGTTTATTTATATTTATATCAGTTCTAGGGAAAGGGGGGTGATTTGAGTTTTTAGGGTTTTTTATTATAATTTTTTTTCTTTTAACTTTTTTTTATTTTTATTTTTAGTACTTTTCAGACTCCCTAGGGTACTTTAACCCTAGGGGGTCTGCACGATCCTATCATATACTGCCATACTACAGTATGGCAGTATATGGGGATTTTACTCCTCATACATTACAATGTGCTGATAGCACATTGTAATGCATGGGTTAACCAGAAGTAGCCTCGGGTCTTCGCGAGACCCGAGGTTACCATGGCGACGGATCGCCGCTCCCCGATGACGTCACGGGGAGCGGCGATCCCAGAAAAGATGGCGGCGCCCACGCGCCGCCATGCTTTTGAAGCCGCCGGCAGCATTGCCGGCGGCGATCGAGGTGAAAACACCCGCGATCGGTGCTAGCACCGATCGCGGGTGTTACCGGTAAGCCTTTGCTGCAATATGCAGCAAAGACTTACCGGCTATGGAGAGGGCTCAGCGCGTGAGCCCTCTCCATGCACCCGCGGCCGACCCGTGACGTGCTATTACGTCACGGGTCGTGAAAGGGTTAAAGGACATCTACCACCAGGATGAAAGACTGTATGCAAATGAGTCTGAGGGGCTCAAAAATTCATTAATACCTATGGAGCTTGGAGCCCCTCAGGCTCATTTGCATACAGTCCTTCATCTTGGTGGTAGATGCCCTTTAATTTCTTTGGCCTTCTAGCCCATATTGTTTTGCATTGTGTCCAAATATGTAGATCCCAAATTAAGAAAGTCTTGTGTTTTCTACTTGGTTCCTATAAACTTTATGTATACAACATGAAAGCTAAACAGTATTTGGTAATCATGACATAAAACAAAACTAAAGGCATAGAAATATTTGGTATTTGGTATACTTCACGTAAAAAGTGCGACTTCTCAAAAACTGTACTTACCCAGCACAGCAGGACAAACGCTGAGCTATTGAATACGCAGCGGGATCTCTGTCTAGCGCTAATACTTTGATATTGGGAGCCTGCTTCAGAATTGATGTGGTGTGGCCTCCTGCCCCAAAAGTCATGTCCAATATAGTCTAGACCAGGAAAGAAAAAAATGAATGAATGAAAAGTATAATGCACGTGTTTGCTACAACTTGTACCAACAGTATTAATTTGCATCTGGGATAAGAGTCAAATTGGTCTGAGTTTTGTATACAGAATTAAAGGTGTTGTCCCACGAACCATGTTTCGCTAACTTGCTGTTCAGTGGGAGTCTCAGTGATGTGACCCTCACAGATCACGAGAATGCCACGCTCGGCGATCTCTGTCAGCTCCATAGAGATGAATGGAGCAGAACGGTCATGCGCGCCCGTCTGCTCCATTAATTTCGGGAGTGACGAGGGGTCAGACTGAGTTACCTTGGACCCCATCAGACCCCTCATGATGTGTGGGGGGGTCTCATTACCGAGACCCCCACCGATTAGCAAGTTAAGCTCTATCCTGAATATAGGGCCTAACTTGGGACAACCCCTTTAATATGTAAGCTCAAAAATCTTCTGGACTTACAGATTTAGTACTGGCACCCGTAGGTGTGTTTGGTGGTAGTAGTTCTTTCCAACCCACTAACTTATACCTCCAACAAGTTCAACCTTTAATACTTGATCCAGATGAGGGCAGAAACCAATTTTCAGCTGGAGGAAGAATTTAACATTAAATCCATTGGCTCTTTGTGGCCTAATGTTTAAGATGTATAGGATAAATCTATAAAAACTGAAATTGCTATCCAGAGTTTCATATAATTTTACATAATTTTATGATTATGATTTTTTTTACAACTGTTACATCTACAGCCCTAAAAACTTGTTGTTCCCAATAAAGGAAAATGTGCTTCATCCCAACCCTTCTATACCCTACCTAACCCCCTAACTCCAACCCTAATAACCTCCTAACTCACTAACCTCAACCCTATTAGCCCTTACACTAGCCTATCCCCAAACTTAATAACCCTTACCCTAATCATGCCCCTTAACCTTATTACATTGCAACAGTCACTGGAAGCAGTGGGGGATTCATATGTTGACTTTGCATTGTTTTTTTTTTACAAGGGACAGAGTTTTTATATTTATTTTTATAGAAACCCCCTCGGCCTCGCATTACAAATGCAGGAAATAAAAACTTTTGCGGCCGTATATACAGTATGTCCCTATATATCACCTGATCACTTGTCCATATTAATGCACAACAATAACCATCTATTGCAGTGCATTAGTTTCAGCCTATGCAGAGGACAGACCCAGGGTCCTTCATTAGGCCCCCGGGTGTCCATTAGAGAAGACGACCACAGGGTGCTGGGGCAAGGAGGGAGGGAGCCCCCTTCCCTAGCCAGGTATGTAGATCCCAGGGTCAATGCTGTGATCATGAGTCGTAACGGGTTAACATATCAACATTCGTAACAGAATGACATCCGATCCCGACTTTAAGAGCAGGGGACTGGCTGTCTTATGACAGTCACTGCTCTTTCCTGCAAGAGGGACCTATGCAGAACTTAGGCTAGGCCCCTAAGTCACTAACGTAAAAACCCATATGGGTGGTCACTAAAGGTTTGGGCTCACATGTCATGAAAAACCAAAGTAAAAATTGTTTTGATATGCCAAGTGTTTCCAAAAATATAGTCATTTAAAGAAGCCCATAACAGAATGGCAAAAATTGACCTGGACATTAGACACCAATTTCCCTTACTCGCAGAGGGGTTGATAGATCTGGGCCTTTGTCTTTAATTTTGTTGCGCAATATGTAGACACCTTTGTCTTAGGTGGAGTGGTCTCTTGGCCTTGTCCCAGGCCAGGATCAGCCTCTGTACAGTATAGATCCAAATGAACATATTGTGGGTAATTTACAAAGGGCTCGAATCACGTTTTTATGGCGGGTTACCCGAATTTTTCCGTTTTGCACCGATTTCCCCTGAATTGCCACAGGTTTTTGGCGCACGCGTTCGGATTGTGGCACTTCGGCGCTGGCATGCACGTGGAAAATCGGGGGGGGCGTGGCAGAACACAAAACCCGACGGATTCGGATAAACCGCCGCATAAAAAAAAAAAAAAGTGTTGCTGGACACGCCCTTACCTTCACCCAGCAATGGATCGTGAACTACGGTGGACCTCAGCGCAGCAGCGACACCTGGTGGATGTCGGAGGAACTGCCTTAGTGAATCGCCGGAAGACCCGAATCCTCCGCAGAGAACGCGCTGCTGGATCGCGAATGGACCGGGTAAGTAAATCTGCCCCATTGACTGCTTAACTAAACTGCACTGATAGTTTTGGAATGAATCTACAAACAAACAATTTCTAAATTCATCGAAATCAGTGCAGCAATGTCTATTAAAGGTTGTTAAGAGCTGGAGTTGAAGGTGTATATGGCCAAAGGTCTTCTCTTTTAGCTGCCTGGTGCTGTAGACCTGATCTTCTCACATCTACACCACAAGCTCAAACAACTCAAGAAATTCATTCTAATAAAGAGTCGTGGTATCTCAACGAAGACCAAGATGCTTTGGACAATTGGCGTTGGTGTTTCGGATGATGATATTTATCGTTAGGATTAAACCACGTGGCAAAAAACTGAAATTGAAGTTCAAAAATAAAGTTTCCAATTGTAAAAAACTGCACGTAACAAAAAATTATTGAGAACAAAAAAAAAAAAAAAAACCTGAAAAACTCCCACATTGCTTCAAACAATCCGAAACACGACTTCTGAAAATGTTGCCTCACGATCAAGTTCAATTCTTTTTAATAAGATATAACAAAATCACATTATTTCTCCATGTCCCTGCAAATAACAGAATTGAATGTCACAATGGTTCTATATAGCATGACTCACCCTCCTTTAGTTAAGTTATGACTTTCTGACAGATTTACCCAGAGGAATTTTAGAATCCATTTAAGAGGGTGAATAACAAAAAAAAGATATTCCCAGTTACCTTCCGAGTTCAGCTATTTAACTTAAAATTTATAGCAGGTAAAATATGGAAACCTCAAACAAACCAAGTCAAACAATTTCGAGAGCGGTAAGGAGAACTTATCGGGTTATGGCTGATTTCGTAGCACATGAAAAATAGGTGCCATGTGTAGTAGAGTGGCTCAAAAAAAAAACACTGATACACAGTGTGAATGGAGGGGTGAGATCTTACTTACATGAACCAAGGTACTCAACTGGGTCTTTCTCCTCCAATTCTGGGTAAAATACAAGACCTCAATCCGATAGAACTAAATATACATAGAAAAAGCACTGTTTATTTAAAAAATTAAAAAATCTTACGATGTAAGGGTTTTTTTTTTCAAGTTCTTCAAATGGCAAGAAAGTTTTTCCACTCATTGGCTAAAGCAGGTCCCATGACTGCTGAACCGTCTAGAAAGACAAAGGAGCCAGGAGTTGTAAAGAGGTAATGGGGGTCATTTACTAAGGGCCCGATTCGCGTTTTCCCGACGTGTTACCCGAATATTTCCGATTTGCGCCGATTCTCCCTGAATTGCCCCGCGATCGGATTGTGGTGCATCGGCGCTGGCATGCACGCAACGGAAATCGGGGGGCGTGGCCGAACGAAAACCTGACGGATTCGGAAAAAACCGCTGCATTTAAAACAAAAAATCTGTTGCGGAGCTTGCACTTACCTTCACTCAGCCCGAGCCGGTGAACTCCAGCGCGTTCCGATGCTTTTCAGCGCCACCTGGTGGACGGCGGAGGAACTACCTTAATAAATCCCGGCCGCACCCGAATCCAGCGCAGAGAACGCGCCGCTGGATTGCGAATAGACCGGGTAAGTAAATCTGCCCCATTATGTTGTTTTATACCCCTACCTTTTCCAAATCACTAGAAAGCTCCTTTAAGACCTCATACAGACGCCCGTGAGCACACAGCCGGTAGGAGGGGTGAGTAGTCCTCACTCCTCCCCTCTCCATAGAAATTCAGACTTGTTTCACTGTGTTCGGTGCCATACACCAGTATGGGGGCCGTAATCTGCCTACAAATTTTGCAGCAAGGCCATGGCCGCCACAATGGTCGTTTATATGACGTGTTGGTGTTTTGAAATGTAAAAGGTTTTAGTGTTTGTGGTGGGAGATGCTACAAGATTGCTACAAAATATCCATAGAATAGGTCCTCAATATCAGTTTGGTAAAGGTTCAGCACCCACCACCCCTATAGAAACTAGGATACAAACCACACAGCTTCATTCTCAGAGAAGTGATGGAAGCGAGTCATATAGCTCAGATCTTATTCAGATGAATAGGAGATGATTTGCAGTAAGCTGGTCTGAACATTAGACAAAGAGCAGAGCTGCTTGCTTCCAGTTCCATTCTCTGTTTATCAGTCTGTGAAGCTATAACAGGGAGAGGCTCTGGTAACGCCCCCCAGAGCCCTTTGGGCTCATTAGCATAATTTTCAAAGTTGAGTTTAGAAGGAAGGAGGTCATGGAAACCAAATATAAGACGATTACCAGAGTCACAGTGCTAGATCTATGAGTAAGAGTCCATGGTTTATCATAATGGATTTTAATGGTAGATTTTCTATACATTTTCAATTATTAAAGGCAAATTTTTTTTTTATATAAAACCTTAAAAAATTAGTATACAGTATACAGTTTGCAATCAAGAAGCAAAGAACATTTTCAACCCTGATTTTAATAGTATTGAACTTTCCCTAGTTGTTTTTGGCATTGAAGGCTTTGGGGCACTTTGTCAAAGAAAAGTGATTCTCGAAATTAGAAGAGCCAAATCTAATTTGTAGCGAGTGCCTGGATTGTAAGCTGTAGTTTTACACCCATTATGAAGATTTATTTTACATTTCATATTATTAACCAAAAAATATACTAGTGTGGCAGCTATGGTGACATAACGTTACTTACTTGCCATCCAAAATTATGTCAACTATTTATTATAATATACAAATTATTAAGGTATTGGATGAAGTTCTGAGGTCTCAAAAAACCTGAAGAATTAGGTATAAGAAGAACCTGGGAGAATCTGTACCTCGGAGGCCTTCATCCAAGAAATCACAATATTCTATCAACAATATTAGGACAAATCTCATGGCCAATAAGGAAGTTTTCCTATTATCTCTATAGCTATGTATCCTTGATACTACCAACAGTGCTAAGTAGGTGACATGAGTACCTACTATAAGTGGATAGTCCTTCTGTGGATAGTCCTTCTAGTGGCATGACCCAGAACTTTGCAAAAAGAGTCTTCTAGTCTCTCAGCAGTCAAGGTTCCCCAAACTCACCCCTTCGTTTCTAAGGGAAAGCTATATTATTAGAGACTATGGAGCCATATTGAAGAGAAGAGATGAAGAGACAAGGAACAATGGGGGTCATTCACTAAGGGCCCGAATCGCGTTTTTCCTTGGTGTTACCCGAATTTTACCGATTTGCGCCGATTTTCCCTGAATTGCCCCAAGATTTTGCCGCACACGATCGGATTGTGGCGCATCAGCGCCGGCATGCACACGACAGAAATGGGGGGGGGGGCGGAAAACCCGTCGGATTCGGAGAAATCACTGTATTTAAAAAAAAAAAAAAAAAAAGTGTCGCTTGACACGCGCTTACCTGCACCCAGCCTGGCTTGGTGAACTTCAGTGAACTCTAACGGAATTCAGCGCAGCAGCGACACCTGGTGGACATTGGGCGCACTACCTTAGTGAATCGCCGGAAGACCCGAATCCTCCACAGAGAAGGCGCTGCTGGATCGCGAATGGACCGGGTAAGTAAATCTGCCCCAATGTCTGCAGAGCGATCAAGACACTTCCACTGCAATGAGTGGGACTGATAGACCATTCTGGCTGCGGTGTTAAGAATGAATTGAAGAGGATAGAGTTTAGTAAGTTGAAGACCAATTAATAGGGAGTTATAGTAGTCGAGACAAGAGAGTATCAGTGCCACAATTCGAGTTTAAGAGGTTTCCATGGTAAAGAAACGACGGATTCATGGAATGTTTTTGAGATGTTTTTGATACATGCCAAAATACCCCTGATGACTCTACAGATGTTGCATAGGTCTTGTGTCCACCCATAGAGGGCTTCTTATGGGCCTGTTTTAAACTATGATCACCTTTATGTTGATGTGTAACTTTGCGTAGAGTAGTGATGAGGGTTGGGTGTTCTTCAAATAATAAACAACACATGGGTTGGAGATTTAAATTCTTTATAAGTCATAGTACACAACGAGTTTCATTGTTTTCCAATACCTTTTTCAAGTGGTTTGACTACCCCCTACCCCCAATCCCAGGCTTGTCCAGTATACATCTAAAGGACCTTATTTTTTGTATGTTCATGCTCAGTAATCATGCTCAGTAAGGTTTTGGATAGAAGCCGAGTCATTCCTTTGCCAATTTCATCCTTCATTGGGTAATGTTTGGCTGGATGGACCCCTCTACATGTAGATGGAGGTAGCAGAAAGTTTTTACACCTTGCAGTATTGATAGATCAGAAGGAAGTCCTACAGGTCTCTATACAGCCAAAACATCTGTGCAAGAGGTCACTTTACTTTCTCACCTATTAGAGGAGAGTAATGACTCCTCCCAGTGTCAGTGAGATGGACTGTGAGAGAAAGAGGCACAGTGGGTGACGCCATTAGAACAGACTGAAAGAGAGAAAAACTGGAAGTTGTGTTTATGAGCAGAGCGAGGCATAGTGAGAACAGGAAATCGCTGAAACTCTCAAAAGAGGCAAAGGTTCATATACATATACATTGAGAGACATGTCTACATATGAACATAATTGGAACATATTTATTGAAAAGTGGCCAACCCCTTTAAAGGATTACAGCATACTTAGTTTTTTTGTCATAGCTCCCAAATCTCAATGTTTTAGATTGACCACTTGACACCAAAAAAGGGTTTAGGTGTACGAGTCAACAAGATAAAAGTTTTCAATCAACTGGTGGTGTGATCTACCGGTATCTACTTTTTTTTTTTTTTTTTTTCTTCCAGTGGCACAATTCAGACCTTTTGTCTTTTGCTGGTTTGGATGAGCTTTCCTTATATGTTCTCATGAAGTTTGGAAGAAGATGGAAGAAATCAGGCAAAACCTTTTTGAGGCCGAGTAGATCTGATGTTGAGTTTTCGAGAATACTAGTTCTCTAGAAGCAACTTGAACAATCGATATGTACCGTCATTATTGCCGGTTATTGCTACGTACATCTTTCAATTCTCTTCTTCTTGGTAGGGTTTGATGAATTAATGTTGAATTTTACTATATATTTGAAAACTTTGAATAAACACAACTAAAAATGTTTTATTATTTTCAGAGCATCAAAGCAACCAACCAGTGTTGAGTTCTGAGAAAATGAATAGCCCGAAGCCTTAAATGTGCCTTCCAAAAAATCTTAACAGGCTTCAGAATTTGTTGGGTTAATAATGGGCATTAAAAACAATTTTTTTATGACCAAAAAAAAACAAAAAAAAAAATAAAATTACATAACATCGTTGTGACAAGTAAAAGCTTTTTTAGTTCTCTGTAACACACCAGAAATGCTAAACTTTAACTACAGATTCTGACAACTTTTAATTTTAACAGCTTATTTGATGTTGTTTACATAGGCCCACAAAACAGATTTACATGATTAATGGTGTAAAAAAAGAAACTCATGTGGTTTTACCACCTGCCCAAAAACGAAAAGTCTTTGTGGGGGAGTAAATAAACTTTGCTATAATAAAAATATGGTGATGAATCATGAAATTTTTTAAAGCACATAAATACTATAAAGTCATTCCGATGAAGGCAGTTTGAAAATCATGACTTTAATGTTACTATAAATTTTAATTTGGCTTCTCATAACTTATTTGTATCAGGTCAGCTTCTTTTAGGATGAATTGAAAAATGATCTTCATCGTTAAAGAAATTATGACACATTTGACATGTTGTCTGACCTTCCGAAAGCCTGACGAAGAACAGGAAGAGCGGATTCATACATACTTTGGAAAAATGTAACTTATAAGTTGAAATCCCGGCTCATTCTAGACAGTTCTATTCAGTAAATTTAATCTCTGTACTAAAAGTAAAAGTTGTAAATCACTACTTCACACCTCCCATTAGTTTAGAAAGAACTTAAATCAAACCAGTCAGCAGGAATTTCATTTTTTAGCTGATGACAGGTTCCTAGAGTCTATGCTGTGCGGATGTTAAAAATGCTTTAGTCAGCATTCTCAATCATTTCAGTAGATTATAATAGTTTGATATGTATTACATGGCTCCCTGCCAACAGTATGTGGTGAGTCCTGAGGTTGAGGCAGGCTATGTGTGCCTGTGTCTCAGCCTCCTCCCTACACAGTCATCTAGCTCCCTCCCCCACTCCTGGCACGTGCATTGAGCAGGCAGGGGAAGGATGGTGTGGAGGAGAGGAAGAATAAATGAGTAGATATAGGCGCACACAGGCTGCAGCGGCCCCCTCCCGTGGTACTCACCACATGCTCCACACGAGTTTCAGCCCCTGGATATGCCTGATGAAGGCTCCAGTATGGGGCCGAAATGTGCTGCCATTGTTTTTACTACTTTTATTATCAAATTAATGGTAATTTTAAGAAGAAATAATGATGAAACAATATTCCTATGTGAGCGCCGACACTTCCATCTCCTTGGGTTTATACATTCTTCTACTAGCTGCAACTCTCCTGCTGTCACATCCGGTGGGGCCAGCATGGACATCTACAGGACCCACCGGGTTCACAGACTCACACATGGGTGAGAGCAGCTGGTCCACACAGATAGTGATTTAGTGCTTGGTGTTCATCTCTCTCAGGCTCCATGGTGGCCTTTGAGCATGTCCTTATGCCACCACCTTTTGATCCTGATCACGGTTCATGTCCTTTTCAAGCTTCCTGTGATTCAGAAGGTTACGTCACTGGATTTCTGACCTGAAACCAGGTCATCTTTGTTGTAGATAGGGGACAGTTTGCCTTTAAACAAAGCTGTACTTCGTTTATTGCTGTGATCAATCAATGGATAAATTTCCAAGAACCCTACCACAGTACCGAAAAAAAAAAAAATCGGAAATTTTATTTATAGATAGCCCTTCCCTTATTCAGAAAATTATCACTGGTACAAAGCCCGGCTCCTGGCCGTGTGTCTTCCAGCTGTAGTCTAGTTAAAGGAACCATGCTGAGTACCCAGGTAAAATCACTAACACCCTACGTCAGCATGATTTAAGAACTGACGCTTAGTTTTATGCAGAGTCTCCTTTTTATCTTCCGATAGAATTATATATATCTTAAAGCAAATGTGCCAGCATGTGTTTAGTTCCTTACCTTGTTCTTTGACCTGACAATGAGCTGGCCCCTGTGAATAGATGGACTACGGGATTTAATCAAAGAATTAAGGAGGCCTTTTTCTCAAGCCACCAATTTCACCTTGGCAATAAGTCAAAAGCACATTAAGCATAGGTCATGGAATGTAATAGGGAGGCATTACAATACAATATAGATCGTTACTGTATATCATGCTAGAGGTCGATTATATACTATCAACTAAATATATGCTATTATTTTCATCCACACAAACATGTGGCGTTTTCGGACTGCAAATTGGGGGTTGTGATCCCTTGTTTACGGCCTGTCTTTCATCAGCGGGTGAGCACCGCTTTGAAGAACTTCTTACGTGTTTTCTAGCGATGTAACATGAAATGCAACACAAATTGAATGGAAGGCGGGTTAGAAAGGATGGAGGGAGGATGAGAAGAGCCAAAGTAGGTGGAGAAGGAAACACTTTTCTCTGATAAGATTTGAAGATGGGAGGGGTGAGTGCTGCTTACCTCTCCCTAAGGAGCTGGGAGGCTTTGCCTGGCGCGAACCCCGCTGTGCGTTGTCCGGTGACAATGCAGTGTGCCGCGATTCACAAAGATCGTGAGCCTAATTTCCTGCAACTGTCGCTTCCCCGCTCAGGTCCGCCGAAGTTCACCATCTTCTTCCTTTTAAAAGTTAAGTCCTGCGCACAGTCCGAATCCGTCGGATCGTCCGTTGACCCATCCCCCGATTTCTGTTGCATGACTGTCACGCCAAAATTCGAGACACAATCCCCTTATTACCTGTCCCAGCAGCGCAAATCCCGAAAATTTCTAAAAACTGATGAAAGTGCGATCCGCGGGACCCTTAGTAAAGAAGACCCAGTATGTTCATTGCATGCACCGTGACCATGCATAATGCTAGTCAATGGCAGCCAGGGAGGCTTCATGGAGATGTATATGAAGGATAAGTCAAAGCAGACTCCACCCATCAGGACAGTGAGGAAATCAAACTTCCAGATAAAATGAGTTTCACTCTGAAAACTCCTGAATTCCATCTTGCTATAGAAAATCCGATTAAACACATTAACTAATCTGAAAACACAAAAGTCTATGAATGGGGAGGTTCTCATTTTTTGAATTAAATACATTTTGAAGTTGAAATTTTTGAAGACTCTTAAAGTGGATATTTGAACTGATCCTATTGTAGCTCATATTAAAACATTTTTTTATTCCTTCATATTTTCTATATCACATATTTACATGCAAATCTTAAATCTACATTTCTTATGTGTGTTGCTGTTCATTGTTCCGGTGCACAAGTCAGAGGTCAGACACGGAGAAGGAAACTACCATCATCTCAGAAGACGTTGGTGATTTGTATTCAGGTGGAATAAGTGTACAGAGGTCTCACTCTCTAGACCCCCACCTAACCTAGAAGTACGGATATACCAAGGTAGTTATAGCTAAAGTCTACTGAGGAATCTTTTTTATGTTCTGGTACATAAATACTGGAGTCATTTCTGGAAAATATTGCACACGGGGATATGCAATTGCCATAGTGACACACATTTTAAAGTTATAACCCAAGTCAGTCTATGACTATTCAAATTTGAACAAAAGAAGATTTATTCAAAATGCTAATTATGCTAATTAAAGAAAAAATAATTCCACCGTTTCTATAAAACAATAAAAGAGAAGTTTTGGAGTAAAGAGGAGACTTCAAGAATCGGAGCTCAGATGAATCTACTTTGCAAAGAAGGTTGGGTTTATGACACTTCCAAAATGTTTCCTAAGTAAGATGTAGCTGATTACTTAATTATTTGTGACTTGAAGAGCAACTAACAGGAAAGCCACAGAAGGATGATGTAAGAAGCTGAGGTTGGAGAATGTTCAACACCAAGTGCAAACATCTCAAATTTCAGCTTTCGAGGATTTTAAGCTACAAACTTTCTGAAACTTTCTATAATCTTCTTAACTTCAAACCTCAACTTTATCCTGTGTAGTCCTTAAACCTACTATGACTAACTATCGCCAGAAGTAGATCCTCAACAGAAGGTGCTGAAGCTTCAGGTCCTACTGTGTATCCTGCAAAAGGTGCCCGTTACTGTGATACCTCCATGTTTGACTCTGCTCCTCTATTCCGATTCAAGATGACTTCGACTAGTCTTAGACCGATAATTTGTGCTGCCGGTCTTTACTTACGGGCATTTGGTCTGTGAAAGAATTCCACTTGCCCTGACCTCAGCATGTTTGTGACCATTGCATTGCATTGGAGTCTCTAGACCTGCCTGAATCACTAGCCACCTATATAATGGGATAGCTTTGAGAGGTATCAACCTTGTAGACCTGTTGCGGTGAAGCCCATATCCATATTTAGGCTGCATATCTAGAAAAAGCACCACCTAGTAGTCCAAGTAGGTGTGTGATTTGTGCAATGTATTAATTATGCCTTCTAATTATGTTTACGTTATAAATCACATGGTGTAATACCTGCTGTTTAATTGGTTGGTCCATTGGAAGTTTCAAGAGGCTGAGTCTAAGTATAGGCTAAGTTCTGGTTTGTTGTTCCCACAGAACATACGGCTCAATTGCTCTGCTGACGCACAAGAGCCGATACAACTCCTAGAAGACATTACACATGCCGGAAGTGTCCCAGAGGAGATCTTATCACATGGTCTCCCCTCTTCTTGATTCACCCCATTGGCCCTGAGGGGTGTTGAAGAGGCCTACACCAGGTTTGTGCTACCTGGACATCCATGGCTAGGTTTCATAACCAGGCAAGCCACTCAACTTCTGGCTCACATTTTCTGTTGCTCCTAAGGGTTTTACTTGTGATGTTGGAACATTTGAAATAGTTATTGTTTAGATGATACAATCTCAAAAGAGTCATAGGCAATTAGAATGTGATACTTGAGAAGGGGCTGACACCCTGCTCTCCCACCCATTAGCTATTCCAGCCCAGCGCAACACAGATTTCTTCTTGCCCTGTGTGGCGGCCGTGCATTGCAACTGCAGGTTTGGTTTCTATAAAAATCGGAGAAGTCAACTCTACTGTAACCATGCAAGACCACAACACCGAGCATGGAGTCCTCTACTGATTTTGTGCAGGAGCCAAAACAACTGATCGTCCATGACCAGATATTGGTGGCTCATACTGAAGACATAAAATCCTGTACAACCACTTTTCTTGTGCCGGATAGTAAAGCTTTCAAGTCACCAATTACCATAAATACTTGAGTATAAGCCTTGTTTTTCAGCACAAAACAAATGTGCTGAAAACCCAAACTCAGCTTATACTCAAGTAAAAATAATATATCAAAATTCACCTTCCCCCGCTGCTGGCTACATACTGGGGCAGGGGGCTGGATATATACTGGGGCAGGCGGCTGGCTATATACTGGGGGATATGGGCTGGCAGGCTATATACTGGGGGCCAGGTGCTGGCTATATACTATGGGGCAGGGTCCGGCAGGCTATATAATGGGGAGGCTGTGACCAATGCATTTCCCACCCTCGGCTTATACTCGAATCAATATGTTTTCCCAGGTTTTTGTAGTAAAATTAGCAGCCTCGGCTTATACTCGAGTATATACGGTAGATTTTTTTTTTTTATCGTCAAAAATTCTTTTGTCATCACTACATTGAACAGCATAAATATGGCCCCGAGCGTCGGCTCAATACTAATCCCATTGTAATCGCTCTGTAGGAAAGGGAAATAATAATAATAATTATCGTCCCCTCACTCTCTTATGTGTCTGCACCCCATCCATCATATGTAACCCGTAACCGCTTCCGAGCAATTCCATCCGATATTGTGACAGCCATCTATTTCTCAACGTGATACATTTCTGCAGTTTGCCTATGAATTATTCCAAGGGTAACAGCCAGAAACATAGATTGTGTCTTAGTTTACTGAAACAATCTTGTCTGGGAACAACTTGATTTGAGATTTGTTCTGCCAGCTTGTGATTACTCAATTCCCCTTGTCTCAGCAAGTTCTTCTAGAAAAGTTACTAAGCAGAGGTTGGACAAATGATTGGTCCTTCGAAGAGCGCAACAATATTCCTCAATCGGTTTAACTGGATCCTCCCTGCTTTCTTGATCCTCTGTGTTCCACTACAACCTGGCCTTGGTGCCACTTCAATAACTTGGGGGAGATTTATCATTGGTCTCATGTAGCTTCTTGGCATATAATTCTTGCAAATTTTTGCGCAAACATCATTTTTGCAGGTTTTTTTTTAGTAAGAAAAAAATGCAATGGTGGAAAAAATACACCATACAGGCATATATCAACTTACGTGAGTGTGCAACACCAGATTTATCAACTGCGAATTTTTAAAAGAACGCAAATTTAATCGCTAAAACTACAAAACATAGGAGGTGGAGTATGTGCGTCCATTGCTACTACAGGGGAAAAATTTATCTTTATTTTGGGTGGTTTTTTTTTTTTTTTTGCACATTTTTACTTTACTGCACATTACTTGTATATATTTTTGCAGGGTTTTCTTTGGCGCCAGATTCAGGATTTCTGGCGCACGTTCTGCATGAATCTTTGGGCGTCTAGCTGCCATGTTGTGTTTATCATCACCTGTATCTGTAATATTCTTCTTCCTGTTGCCTCACCCGTCCTCCATGAGATCTTCTCGTCTCCAAGTCCACCAGTGTATAGTTGCATCCCACCGTGGATTTTCTCCATACACCTCAATTGTATCTGTTCCTACTGACATTTTTTCCTTTATAGTTCTGCTCGTTGTCTAGGTAATGTTTGGGTTAATGTTTCCAATAAACTTTTTGATTCAATTCTTTACTGTTTTCTAGTTATCTACCTGCTATCATTCAACATTACGTTTCATTGTTTACTTCCTGTTCAGTGATCATGTGATGTCACACAGGTGCACGGCTCGTTATAACAGAAAGTTCTGATTGCTCTCTGTGATATCTTGAGCCATGGACCTGTGTGACATCACATGACCAAAGATATATGCTTGACACGACCAGGTATAGAACGGAGCCATGCAACTGTGTGACATGAAATAAACAGGAATATAAAGAGCCGTGCACCTGTGTGACATCACATGACCAGGGATATAACGAGCCGTACACCTGTGTGACATCACATGACCAGGGATATAACTAGCCGTACACCTGTGTGACATCACATGACCAGGGATATAACGAGCCGTGCACCTGTGTGACATCACATGACTAGGGATATTACGAGCCATGCACCTGTGTGACATCACATGACTAGGGATATTACGAGCCATGCACCAGTGTGACATCACATGACTAGGGATATTACGAGCCATGCACCTGTGTGACATCACATGACTAGGGATATTACGAGCCATGCACCAGTGTGACATCACATGACTAGGGATATTACGAGCCATGCACCAGTGTGACATCACATGACTAGGGATATTACGAGCCATGCACCAGTGTGACATCACATGACTAGGGATATTACGAGCCGTGCAACTGTGTGACACGACTCGTAATATGACCAGGAACTGCTTTCCATACACAGGAAGCAAACAATGAAGCTTCCTACACAACGACAGAAAGCAGAGATGTAGGATGCAATACAGGTGCAAATCGTTGCGTAGCAGGATAAAGGAACGTTGCTGGTGTGAGGGTCACCTAATACTATCCTCCTGAATAAAAAGGGGAAAAACCGTCAGCATTAAAATTTCCATAGGTATTCCATTGATTTGTAATTCTTAGCATCATACAGATCAACAAACCCGGATTTCACAAAACTGGAGGATCCCTTTAAGAATAAACCCCATAATTTTACTGTTCCTGGACACATATTTGGAATAGTTTTAGCTGGAAATCCACTTTAAGTATAAAAAAAGATGTAAGAAACTTTTAATGAATTTCCCTTTAAAGTCCTGTTTAGTGTTATTAGAACAATATTTAAGGCATAAAATCCATCTTTCTCCAATTACTTTGCTGATGGATTTGATGTTTTCCATTACAATTTCGTTCCATGTTAGAGACATCAGTAACGGCCTCCTGACGGCTACTTGCTTTATGAATGGAAACTCGAAGAGTCTGAATTTATTTAGCAAATGACAGGAATCTGCTCTTTTTTATGAGGATGATCTGTTCTGTAGCGATGCGTGAATAACAGGGAGGTCATTTGTGGTGTGTAAATACGCAGGAGCGCATAAATAATGTCACATACACAAAATGTATAAGTTACCAGAAAATAATCTACTTCCATTTTCTGCTTGATGTCAATGGGTTACCTGTCTCCGAGAGTTATTATCGTAAAATGTATCCAGTTAATCAAAGGGGCATTCCAACAAAAAAACGGTTATTCCCGGGCACATTAGCACGGTTCATAACCAGAGCCCCTCTGTGTTGAAGCTGCACAGGTTGTTACACTGTGCAGGAGATATCCCATTGTGTGATAGTGGGGAGGGAGCAGGGGGAGACAGTGTTACATCAGTGAAGCTGTAGCACAGACAGGCTCCGGCAATACCCCACAGAGATGAATGCTATTTGAACATATGGCGTTGCTCAGGTGAGCCTTTCGACCACTACACATTTTACCCTATATACTTGAGTATAAGTCAACCAAACTATAAGCCGAGGTCCCTAATTTTGCCACAAATAACTGGGAAAACATATTGGGGCACATTTACTTACCCGGCCGCCTGAGTTCACCCAAAGTGCATTGTCCGACGACAATGCACTGTGCCGCGATTCACAAAGATCGTGCGCCCGATATCCTGCATGTGTCGCTTCTCCGCTCAGGTCCGCCAGACTTCACCTTCTTCCTGGTGCATGTAAGTGCATTGGATGCGACACAATTTTAATATTAAATCCCGAGCTCAGTCCGGATCAGTCAAATCATCCGATGGCCCGTCCCCCAATTTCTGTCACATGAAAGCCGGCGCCGCTGCACCACAATCCCCTTCTACATACCTGTCACGACCGTGCAATCCCCGAATCCCCGATCTGCGGACCCTTAGTAAATAAGCACCATTGACTTGAGTATAAGTCTAGGGTGGGAAATGCATTGGTCTCAGTCTCCCCCAGTAATGACACTGCCCATGCAGCTAGCTCAACCGTTGATGAAATGCCCCACTCAGCTAGCCCCCCAACCAGTTATGCCCCATGCAGCCAGCACCCCTGCCAGTTATGAAATGCTCTATGCAGCCAGCCCCCCCACCTAATGAAATGCCCTATGCAGCCAGCCCCCCACCTGATGAAATGCCCTATGCAGCCAGCCCCCCACCTCATGAAATGCCCCATGCAGCCAGCCCCCCACCTCATGAAATGCCCCATGCAGCCAGCCCCCCACCTCATGAAATGCCCCATGCAGCCAGCCCCCCACCTCATGAAATGCCCCATGCAGCCAGCCCCCCACCTCATTAAATGCCCCATGCAGCCAGCCCCCCACCTCAGGAAATGCCCCATGCAGCCAGCCTCTCACCTGATGAAATGCTTCATGCAGCCAGCCCCTCACCTGATGTAATGCTGCATGAAGCCACCCCCCACTAATGACTAATGCCCTGCAGCCCCTCAGCACATAAAAAATAAACTTCCATACTCACCTTTCTGTGCTCCGCGCGGCTCCTATATCTTCTTTTCTATGCGTGTAACAGCAGAAAGAGGCACGTCCATGCGCTCTGCCCGTCAGCGCACACTTTGACGTCATCAACTGTGAAACCGACGCATAATAGTGCCCCATGCAGCCAGCCTCCCACCTGATGAAATGCTCCATGCAGCCAGCCTCCTCCAGCTGCCAACTGATGTAATGCCCCCTGAAGCCACCTCCCCCATACTAGTGAAATACCCTGCTGCCCCTCAGCACATAAAAAATAAACTTACATACTCACCTTTCTGTGCTCCGCGCGGCTTCTATCTTCTTTTCTATGCATGAAACAGCAGAAAGAGGCGTGTACATGCACTCTGCCCGTCAGCGCACACTTTGACGTCATCAACTGTGAAACCGACGCATAATAGTGTCAGCCTGCGGGCAAAACGGATGGACACGTCTCTGACTGTTGTTACAAGCAAAGAAAGCGGGATAGAGGAGCCAAGCGGATCATTGGGCAGTATGTGAGTATGTATCAAAATGTGAGCATCCAACATATCTGGGGTGCAAATGAGACTTCTTCTTTTGTGATAGTATCGCTATTTTAGCGAAACAGAACTGTGCTGACATATTCAGGGTGTAACCTCTCCAACACCAAGCACTCATCTAACAATCCTGGGGAATGCCATGACACAAAGAACAGAGCTGTGGACGTAGCATGAAAAACTGAACTTTGGGTTTGTCTAGTGGTGAACCTCTACTGGTCTTCGACTAGGTCATCATTACTAGGTTATGAAAATGAAGGACCCAGAAGAACATTCTAGCACAGATGTGTCCGCCCTTTTGGATTGGTAAAGGACTCCGACTTTTCATAATCACAAACCCCACCCAAAGCTGGTCGTCTTAGGTCACGCATCTCATGATATGTTGAGTTGAGAAGAAGACAGCGTTGATTGGAACTTTTCGCTAGTCCCTTTCACAACGCACATTACTCTCTCATATCTCAGACATCAAAGTTTTCTCTTTGATACCTTGTAGATTGGATTCACAGAATTGTAAGATCAGTTGTCATTTTCAGTAACAGTAGCCCGGACAGAAGAACATAACAATCCCATGTTCCGCCAGAATGAGATTTAGGCGTCGAGATTGTTACCTGCCTTTCAAAATGAATAGATCATCTCTCCAGATGTCGTCAGGAATGAACCCATAACAAGGCCTACAAAAGAATCTCATTTTCCACAGGTCATTATGTTGGCTAAAATCATATATTACTTTGCAGAATGCCGTGTTTATCACCCACAGAATATTAGTGGACACATTTCATTTGGCGGTGTCTGACTGAAGCTCAGGCCCGCTCCTTCTGAAAAGCAAAAGATAATAAGGAAAACAAAAGGTCATGGGTGGTGAAGTGTAGCTCCGTGCTTCACGAGTGCAGAGGAAGCAGAAAAACTCAAAAACTTTACTACCATCTGTAATGGTAATTCTGCAGACACACAACTGGACCATAGGTTTAAGTCACAGGATGTGAGGTTCGGTCTATGAGATTTAAAGGGATTGTCCAACCATTGTAATATTTACCCTATGCACAAAATAGAGAAAAGGTAACAGATGGCAGGGGGCTTACTCCTGGAGCCCCAGAGATTGGTAAATCTTGTTGGGCGAACTCAAGATTTGAGAGATTCTATCAAGACCACACATTCTAGACAAGACCATCATCTAGCTCAGTGGTGGCGAACCTATGGCACGGGTGCCAGAGGTGGCACTCAGAGCCCTCTATATGGGCACCTTTCCCATCACCCCAGAGTAGGGTTTGCCAGACAGGACTCAAGGCCTCTTGAGGTCACAGGCAGCCTAGAACCCTAGAAGGAAGCTACAATGATGATCCAAACTTCTTCTCCTTCTTTCTACTGTATTGGTGTCCTCAGATGCCTATACAATTTAAACCTGTGTCAGACCAGGGAGTAATGAGTTACTGCTTAAATTGTGGCTTTGGCACTTTTGCGAAAAATATGTGGGTTTTGATTGTAGTTTGGGCACTCGGTGTCTAAAAGGTTTGCCATCACTGATCTAGCTCCTCTATTTTCAGGCCTAATGGGATATTAAGTGTTACTATTATAGCCATACAGGCGATCCCCTACTTAAGGACACCACACTTCACCTCTGGTGAAGCTCTCTGAATGCTTTACTATAGTCCCAGATTGCAATAATCAACTGTAAAGTGTCTGTAATGAAGCTTTATTGATAATCCTTGGTCCCGTTACAGCAAAAAATGTTTAAACTCCAATTGTCAATGGGGCCAAAAATGTTTTTGCCTGGATCTACAATTATAAAATATACAGTTTCGACTTACATACAAATTCAACTTAAGAACAAACCTCTGGACCCTATCTTGCATGTAACCCGGCCTGGATATGCTGTGTAAAATCCCCATATACTGCCATACTACAGTATATGGTAGGTTCAATCAGACAACCTAGGGTTAAAATACCCTAGGGGGGAGGGGGGGTCTGAAAAATAATAAAAATAATAAAAAAATAATAAAATTAATTAAAAAACCTAAAAATTCAAATCACCCCTTTCTCTAGAACTGATATAAAGATAAAAAAACTGTTAAAATCATATTCATGTTTAGGTATGGCTGAGTCCCAAAATATTCAATCAAAATATAATAACGTTTTTTCCTGGCGTTTAATCCGTAACGGAAAACAGTGCCCAAAAGTCGAAAATGCAGCTTTTTTGGCATTTTGAAAAATGTAAAAAAAGTAGTAAAAAGTGATCAAAAGGCCCTTAAAACATTGGTCCTGGTAACATTGAAAACGTACAGGAGGTTTTAATTTTTTTTGTAAATGTATGAAAAGATTATAAAACCTACAAAAAACGGTATCCCCGTTATCATACCGACCAAAAGAATAAAGTAGACCTGTCATTTGGGGTGCACAGTGAAAGCCGTAAAATCCAAGCCCACAATAAATGGTGCAAATGCATTTTTTTCCAATTAAACTGCATTTTAATTTTTTTTCCCTGCATCCCAGTTCCCATGGAATATTAAATACCTTCGCTATGAAGTGCAATTTATTATGTGGACAACAAGCCCTCACACAGCTCATTACATGGAAAATAAAAAAAGTTATAGATTTTTGATGGTGGGGAGTGAAAAAACCCCCACAAAAACGAAAAAAGTGCCTCAGCGTTCAGGGGTTTAGATTCCTCTGTGCTATGATATGCTGTGTGCTGGCAATGTGCTTAGCTTATCAGGGTACAGGGTGTATCTGCACTTTCATTTATCTTCTGAAGATTCTTCAAATACCTGAGAAAGACATCAGAAATTATGAGATCCATGAGATGGATATAAAACACATAGGGGCAAATTTACTTACCCGGTCCTGTCGCGATCCCCGATCCGGACGGTCCAACGAAGATGAAGTCCAGCACGATTCACGTAGCTGTGCGCCCGATTTCCTGCATCTGTCGCTTTCCCACCAAGGTGCGCCAGAGTTCACCATCTTCTTCCCGGTGCTTGTAAGTGCGTGTCTTGTGACACAATTCGAATTTTAAATCCCACACATAGTCCGACAGGCACACCCCCTGTTTTGCGTCGGATGAAAGTCGCCCCAAATGCGCCAAAATCTGATCGCGTGCGCCAAAAACCCCTGATAAATGCGGCGCAACACAGAAATCCTGAATCTGGCGCCCTCTGCACACTACACAGGCAAACTGCACATAGTACAGAATGAACTGTTCTTAGTAAATGTGAGCCATTTAATTAGAGAATGTGTGATTTTTTTTATCCTGAATATATTTAATGGGATATACTTATATTTATGGAAGCATCCATAGCTCCGATGAGTCCACATAAGCCTCCAGTGAATGCACACTGCATTTAATAAAGCCAGGCGGAGCTACAATTATAAAATATACCTGTTCCGACTTACATACAAATTCAACTTAAGAACAAACCTAAAAAAACCTACCTATCTTGCACATTACTGCCTGTAATTATTTTTTTTTCTATTTTTCCTTAACACTCTACTTTTTGACTCTTCAGCAACTTAAATCTACAAAAATTTATAAAATTAAAATCGAATTTATTTAGTCCCTTTACATAAACCAATAAAGTAATCCAAAAAAAAAAACGACACTTTGTATGAATAAAGGGAACGTTTTCTGCATTTTCTAGTTATTTCTTCCATTCGGGGAAGTTTTCTGTGACTTCTGTGTCGCCAAGTGCTAAAACCTATTCATCTGGAAGCATTAGCTAGTCTATCACAATGGAGAGGAGAACATTACACTAATGAGCCCAATCTGCTTATTACTTATTCCGCATTATGGAACTTTAGAAGTTTCGCGTCCACTATTCCCGGCTAAATACTCCCACTTATGTTACGATCCCGCAGCCTGGGACAAAGTTAGTTTACACCAGCTCGATTACACAGAACAATTTCACGGAGCCGGGGACAGGTTTTTCTGGAGGAGCTTATTATGGTAACAAACGGCCTATGAAAATGAGATTGATGGCAGCAGGATCACTTTCATTTGGTTAAACATACAGTAGGGGGTCTTTTTCCTGTCACCTGAAGTTCATGGCTGGATTCAGCTTACAAGTTGTTTAGTGATCTTCCACCGTATAAATCTCACAGCTGTTCCCCTATTATGAGCGCACTGAAAATGTATTGCCATCCAACACCCACTAAAGTAACGACTCGGCATATTAATACTACACGGCGCGGCGCGTTACGCAGAAGGATCTCTCCGCTGAATGTTAAACGGCTTAAAATAAAAAAAATAGATATACTAATTTATAGGCTGCGTTTATTCCCTAGTAAATGGGCAGTAAAGTATATGGCGGTAGTATTTAGTACTTCCCCATCTCGGTAGATTTTATGGGGTTGCTAAATAGGAGCTGTCACTTTATGGATTATTCAGGCCTAACGGGGAGTCTAGTGTATTGTAGTTGTGTACAAAAGGCAATGTAGAGAGGTCACGGTGTATATAGCAACCATACATTTCTATTCAGATTCAAGTTTATATAGGGTCGGCGCCAGCGCTGGGCATACCTGGGCAAGTGCTTGGGCCCAGAGCTGCTGGGGGGGCCCACATAAGGCTATACATAAGGAATCCATAGGATGAGAGGGGGCTGTATGTAAAATAACCATGAAGGGGCTGTATATAGAATAACCATGAGGGGGCTGTATATAAAATAACCATGAGGGGGCTGTATATAAAATAACCATGAGGGGGCTGTATATAAAATAACCATGAGGGGGCTGTATATAAAATAACCATGAGGGGGCTGTATATAAAATAACCATGAGGGGGCTGTATATAGAATAACCATGAGGGGGCTGTATATAGAATAACCATGAGGGGGCTGTATATAGAATAACCATGAAGGGGCTGTATATAAAATAACCATGAGGGGCCTGTATATAGAATAACCATGAAGGGGCTGTATATAGAATAACCATGAAGGAGCTGTATATAGAATAACCATGAAGGGGCTGCAAATAGAATAACCATGAGGGGACTGTATATAGAATAATCATGAAGGGGCTGCAAATAGAATAACCATGAGGGGGCTGTATATAGAATAGCCATGAGGGGGCTGTATATAGAATAACCATGAGGGGACTGTATATAGAATAATCATGAAGGGGCTGCAAATAGAATAACCATGAGGGGACTGTATATAGAATAATCATGAAGGGGCTGCAAATAGAATAACCATGAGGGGGCTGTATATAGAATGACCATGAGGGGGCTGTATATATAATAACCATGAGGGGGCTGTATATAGAATGACCATGAGGGGGCTGTATATAGAATGACCATGAGGGGGCTGAATATAGAATGACCATGAGTGGGCTGTATATAAAATAACCATGAGGGGGCTGTATATAGAATAACCATGAAGGGGCTGTATATAGAATAACCATGAGGGGGCTGTATATAGAATAACCATGAAGGGGCTGTATATAGAATAACCATGAGGGGGCTGTATATAGAATAACCATGAAGGGGCTGTATATAGAATAACCATGAGGGGGCTGTATATAGAATAACCATGAAGGGGCTGTGTATAGAATCACCATGAGGGGGCTGTATATATAATAACCATGAAGGGGCTGTATATAGAATAACCATGAGGGGGCTGTATATAGAATAACCATGAAGGGGCTGTATATAGAATAACCATGAAGGGGCTGTATATAGAATAACCATGAGGGGGCTGTATATAAAACAACCACCAGGGGGCTGTTTGGGATTATAACCTAGGGAATATTTTAGGGAACAGGAGAACGGTTTTAGTTTCTGAATTTTTAATGCTGCCATGTGAGTTCACTGTAAAGGGGCCCACTGAGGCTCTGTCGCCCAGGGGCCTACTGAAACCTGGAGCCGATCCTGGTCCGAATAAAATCTTTTGGTGTTCTGTAACCATAGGGGGCGAATTATCATGACTGGGCCAAGTGGTCTCATCCATTGACTGTGGAGTGATTTCATTTACCAACCTTTTTCCCCCTTTCCCGTTGCAGCTTTTTCAAACAATTTTTTTTGGTCCAAGGGACCAGAAAGCAATACCTTTATGTTGTTATGCAATTATGCTCCCACTCACAGGTAACGGTGTTCTTCCCTAGATTTGTAGCATATTTGTATCAAATGACCAGTGGCTGGATTCCTTTTGCTGAACTGAAGGCATCCATCCCCCTCAGTCACTGTAGGATGGACTGACTTGCCAAACACATGCGCCTCTCTATACATATGCGCCATCTTCTGTGACTAAAGGTGCCAGATGACTTCAGTATAGCAGCATAAATCCATCCCAAGGTCACATGCTCCATATTCACTCCAAATCTTGAGAAGGGGAGATCATGTGACCTGGAGCACCATTGCAAGGCATAGTAAAGGCACTGCATCCAGGTCCCACAAATAGCAAAAAGGGGTAAAAAAAAATGTGGTCAATAAAATCGCTCAGCAGAGTTTTTATATTCCCTACTTTGTCTTCCTTTCCAAAGTTTTTGACAAATCTGCCCCAGGGACTCTTCCAGTTGCCACTTTGTTGCCTTCAGGTCTTTGTCATTATTTTATGTTCTTTCTAGAAGAGTCAGTAGAGACGTTCTCCTACTTAACCCCTTAAGGACGGAGGGTTTTTCCGCTCATTTCTCGCTCTCCAACTTCAAAAATCCATAACTTTTTCATTTTTCCGTGTACAGACCTGTGTGAGGGCTTATTTTGTGCGTAACAAATTTTACTTTCCCGTATTGTTATTTATTTTAATATGTCGTGTACTGCGAAGCTGAAAAATAATTCCAAATGTGGAAAAATTGAAAAAAAAAACGCACGTGCGTCACGTTCTTGTGGGCTCAGTTTTTTTCGACTTTGACTGTGCACTCAAAATAACCTCAGCACCTCAGCTTTATTCTTTGGTTCGGTGCGATCGCGGTGATACCAAATTTATACAGGTTTTATTGTGTTTTAATACATTTTCAAAAATTAAATGAATGTGTACAAAAAAGAAAATGTTTTTTTGCCATCTTCTGAAACTAATAACTTTTTCATACTTTGGCGCACGGAGATGTGTGAGGTGTCATTTTTTGCGAAATGAGCCGACGTTTGCATTGCTACCATTTTGAGGTCTGTGCGACATTTTGATCATTTTTTATTTCATTTTTTATGTGATGTAAAAAGGTGTAAAAGTCGCATTTCGGACATTTGTGCGCCATTTCCCGCCTCAGAGGTCACCGCCGGCCGTAACCGTTTTTATATTTTGATAGATCGGGCATTTTGGGATGCGGCGATACCTAATATGTCTGTGATTTTTACTGTTTATTATGTTTTATATCAGTTCTAGGGAAAGGGGGGTGATTTGAATTTTTTATATTTTATTAATTTTTTTTATTTTTTTTTCCTTTTTTTCCCCCACTATTTCTTAGACCATCTAGGGTACATTAACCCTAGATGGTCATATCACTCCTACCATATACTGCAATACTTCTGTATTGCAATATATGGCATTTTTGCAGGTCATTCATTACAATGAGCCACTGGCTCATTGTAACGAATCTCCAGTAGCCATGTAGCCTCGTGTCAAAAGAAGACCCGAGGCTACCATGGCGATCGTAAAAAAGATGGCGGCTTTTAAACGCTGCTGGCGACTTTGCCGGCGGCAATGACAGGGTTAATAGCCACGATCGGTGCAAGCACCGTCCGCGGTTATTAGCGGTGGGGGTTTTCTGCAAAGTGCAACAACCCCCACCCTTGTATGAAGAGGCCTCAGCCCGTGAGCCCACTTCATAGACTCCTTATACCTCTGTGCCGTAGAGCTACGACGCAGAGCGTTAAGGGGTTAAGAACACCCGACTTACAGACGACCCCTAGTTACAAATGGACCTCTGGATGTTGGTAATTTCCTGTACTTTAGCCTTAGGCTACAATAATCAGCTGTAACAGTTATAATAATAATAATTCTTTATTTGTACAGCGCCTACAGATTACGCAGCGCTGCATAAAGCATGCCAAATTGGGGCTCACAATCTAAACAACCCAACAGTATGTATTTTTTTGGAATGTGGGAGGAAACCGGAGGACCTGGAGGAAACCCACGCAAACACGGAGAGAATATATAAACTCTTTGCAGATGTTGACCTGGGTGGGATTTGTACACAGGACCCTAGCGCTGCACTGCTGTAGTGCCTACCATTGAGCCACCGTGCCACATTAACGGTGTCTACAATTAAGCTTTACTGTTAATCCTGCTTCTGATGACAACCCGACATTTTTAAAATCCAATTGTCAAAATTTAGTCTGGGGTTACAATTATAAATTATACAGTTCTGACTTGCATACAAATTCAACTTAAGAACAAACCTCCAGAACCTATCTTGTACATAATCCGAGGACTGCCTGCATATAGGTTCTAGGCTGTTCCATTCAGGATTTCTCCAGAAGTTTCATAACATTGTGTACCACAAATACTATTAAACATTTAACCGTGTTAACATGATAATACCGAGCGCGCCATTGTGCTCCCCATCACAGAACAAAGGCCTCAACACACAGGCTCTTACTTCTTGACAGCGCCTTTTGTTCCAGCGCTATTATCTTTGGTATCCAATTACATAATGAAGAGCCGGCTTTGCTTCACCAAGACAAAATAATAATAATAGGGCTCCATTTTATAAATTATGTGGCTGGATTAGTCGAACATGAAAAATATACACAGAAATATGGAACAAAAAATGTCATTTATAATAAAGGTGGCAGCTCAATAAATGGGCTTCTTCTCGAATATTAGAGAGAAGGAAAGAGGTTCCCCAGTCCATTGTCCGATAAAAGGGACACTAAAATACTGCATCCTAGAGCTCAATGAATAAATATTCTACTTGTTATTCTTTATTCATTATATAGAAGAGGGCTTTGGGAACAATAAAAATTAATCAAGGAAAATCAAAATTAATATTCAGTGGAGGACTGTATTTGGAATGATCCTCAAAATCAAAAGGGAAAACTCAAAATTTTAGGCCGATCCAATGTCAGTGGAAATTCCTTAAGGCAAGAAAATGAGGCTCCATATTTTGTCTGAACTCCCTACATCCCTGGACATACACCTTATGAGGTTTAGTAGTGTGTGGCCGCCTTGTGCCTGTATGACCCTCCTTATAATGCCTGGGCATGCCCCTTACATAACGCAGTAGTGTGTGGCCTCTTGGTGTCTGTATGATCTCCCTACATGCCTGGGCATACTCCTTAGGAGGTTCAGTAGTGTGTGGCCTCCTGGTGCCTGTATGATCTCCCTACGTGCCTGGGCATACTCCTTATGAGGTTCAGTAGTGTGTGGCCGCCTTGTGCCTGTATGACCCTCCTTACAATGCCTGGGCATGCTCCTTACATAGCACAGTAGTGTGTGGCTGCCTTGTGCCTGTATGATCTCCCTACGTGCCTGGACATACACCTTATGAGGTTTAGTAGTGTGTGGCCGCCTTGTGCCTGTATGACCCTCCTTACAATGCCTGGGCATGCCCCTTACGTAACGCAGTAGTGTGTGGCCTCTTGGTGTCTGTATGATCTCCCTACGTGCCTGGGCATACTCCTTAGGAGGTTCAGTAGTGTGTGGCCTCCTGGTGCCTGTATGATCTCCATACAATGCCTGGGCATGATCCTTATGAGCTTCAGTAGTGTGTGGCCTCCTGGTGCCTGTATGATCTCCCTGCATGCCTGGGCATACTCCTTAGGACAGTGATGGGCAACCTTTTAAGCTTGGTGTGTCAAAATTCGCCAAAAAAACGAGCATAACTCGGATGCTGTATCACCTTTAGGAAAAACCTAATTTTGTAATAACATGTCCAGCAGCGGCCTCCCCTTATTAATAACATGTCCTGCAGCGGCCTCCCTTTACTACTAAAATACCCCTAGCGGCCTCCCTTTACTACTAAAATACCCCTAGCAGCCTCCCTTTACTACTAAAATACCCCTAGCGGCCTCCTTTTACTACTAAAATACCCCTAGCGGCCTCCCTTTACTACTAAAATACCCCTAGCGGCCTCCCTTTACTATTAAAATACCCCTAGCGGCCTCCCTTTACTATTAAAATACCCCTAGCACCCTCCCTTCACTACTAAAATACCCCTAGCGGCCTCCCTTTACTACTAAAATACCCCTAGCGGCCTCCCTTTACTACTAAAATACCCCTAGCGGCCTCCCTTTACTATTAAAATACCCCTAGCGGCCTCCCTTTACTACTAAAATACCCCTAGCGGCCTCCCTTTACTATTAAAATACCCCTAGCGGCCTCCCTTTACTATTAAAATACCCCTAGCGGCCTCCCTTTACTATTAAAATACCCCTAGCGGCCTCCCTTTACTATTAAAATACCCCTAGCACCCTCCCTTTACTACTAAATTACCCCTAGCACCCTCCCTTTACTACTAAAATACCCCTAGCACCCTCCCTTTACTACTAAAATACCCCTAGCACCCTCCCTTTACTACTAAATTACCACTAGCACCCTCCCTTTACTACTAAATTACCCCTAGCACCCTCCCTTTACTACTAAAATACCCCTAGATGCCTCCCTTTACTACTAAATTACCCCTAGCACCCTCCCTTTACTACTAAAATACCCCTAGCACCCTCCCTTTACTACTAAAATACCCCTAGCACCCTCCCTTTACTACTAAATTACCCCTAGCACCCTCCCTTTACTACTAAAATACCCCTAGCACCCTCCCTTTACTACTAAAATACCCCTAGCACCCTCCCTTTACTACTAAAATACCCCTAGCACCCTCCCTTTACTACTAAATTACCCCTAGCACCCTCCCTTTACTACTAAAATACCCCTAGCACCCTCCCTTTACTACTAAATTACCCCTAGCACCCTCCCTTTACTACTAAATTACCCCTAGATGCCTCCCTTTACTACTAAATTACCCCTAGATGCCTCCCTTTACTACTAAATTACCCCTAGCACCCTCCCTTTAAATATAATATAATAATAAACTTACATACTTACCCAGTGATGTCTTCTTCCCTGTAGCTTTACTGCAGGCAGCTCGGCTCCTCCAGGTTGCACCGCACGCCTCGGGTCACGTGACTGACGTGACCTGACGTCAGGTCGCCTCAGTCACGTGACGAGCAGCGCGCATTGCAGCCTGGAGGAGCCGGAGGAGTTGCAGAAGGTGGGCGGACCAAAGCGGCGCCGGACAGGTAAGCAGGGGGCAGAAACACAGGGACGGGGGCGGGACATTAACACAGGGGTAGCAATTACACAGGGGCAGCACATTACACAGGGAGGGGGGCGGGACATTACACAGGGGGAGCACATTACACAGGGACATTAACACAGGGGGAGCACATTGCACAGGGACAGAAACACAAGGACGGGGGCGGGACATTAACATAAGGGTAGCACATTACACAGGGAGGGGGGCGGACAGCGGGCGCTGGGCGGCCGCGTGTCAGCAAAAATGACTACGCGTGTCAGTGCTGACACGCGTGTCATAGGTTCGCCATCACTGCCTTAGGAGGTTCAGTAGTGTGTGGCTGCCTCATGCCTGTAACCTCTTTACAATGCCTGGGCACGCCCCTTACATAACGCAGTAGTGTGTGGCCTCCTGGTGCCTGTATGATCTCCCTATATGCCTGGGCATACTCCTTATGAGGTTCAGCAGTGTGTGGCTGCCTTGTGCCTGTATGATCTCCCTACGTGCCTGGGCGTACTCCTTATGAGGTTCAGTAGTGTGTGGCCGCCTCATGCCTGTATGACCTCCCTATATGCCTGGGCATACTTCTTATGAGGCTTAGAAGTGTGTGGCCTCCTCGTGCCTGTATGACCTCTTTACAATGCCTGGGAATGCTCCTTACATAGCACAGTAGTGTGTGGCTGCCTCGTGCCTGTATGATCTCCATACGTGCCTGGGCATACTCCTCATGAGGTTCGGTAGTGTGTGGCCGCCTCATGCCTGTATGACTGCCCTATATGCCTGGGAATACTTCTTATGAGGTTCAGTAGTGTGTGGCAGCCTCGTGCCTGTATGACCTCTTTACAATGCCTGGGCATGCTTCTTACATAGCACAGTAGTGTGTGGCTGCCTTGTGCCTGTATGATCTCCATACGTGCCTGGGCATACTCCTCATGAGGTTCAGTAGTGTGTGGCAGCCTCGTGCCTGTATGACCTCCTTACAAAGCGTGGGCATGCCCCTTACGTAACACAGTAGTGTGTGGCCTCTTGGTGTCTGTATGATCTCCCTACGTGCCTGGGCATACTCCTCATGAGGTTCGGTAGTGTGTGGCCGCCTCATGCCTGTATGACTGCCCTATATGCCTGGGAATACTTCTTATGAGGTTCAGTAGTGTGTGGCAGCCTCGTGCCTGTATGACCTCTTTACAATGCCTGGGCATGCTTCTTACATAGCACAGTAGTGTGTGGCTGCCTTGTGCCTGTATGATCTCCATACGTGCCTGGGCATACTCCTCATGAGGTTCAGTAGTGTGTGGCAGCCTCGTGCCTGTATGACCTCCTTACAATGCGTGGGCATGCCCCTTACATAGCACAGTAGTGTGTGGCCTTCTGGTGCCTGTATGATCTCCCTACGTGCCTGGGCATACTCCTTATGAGGTTCAGAAGTGTGTGGCAACCTCGTGCCTGTATGACCTCCTTACAAAGTGTGGGCATGCCCCTTACGTAACACAGTAGAGTGTGGCCTCCTCGTGCCTGTATGATCTCCCTACATGCCTGGGCATTTCCCTGATAAGGCGAGAGATCTCTGGAGGGATGTCCTCCCAAACCTAGATAAACTCTGGATCAGTCATCCCTAAGGCAGCCTGAGTACTCGATTGGATTCAGGCATGGGCAACGGGTAGACAAGTCAATAGCATCACTACCTTCATCATGCAAGAACTGATGACACACCAGAGCCACATGAGGCCTAGCAGGGAACCCAGAGCCCACTGCATCTGCATGTGATTTGACAATGGGTCTGAGGATCTCATCCTGATACCTAATGGCAGTCAGGGTACCTTTGGCTACCGCATGTAGGGCTAAGTGGATCTCCAAAGAAATGAGCTGCACTACCTGATCAACTCCTGTTGTTTGTAGTCACTGACTCAGGCTTCCTCTAGGGGGGAGAGCAATGACAAAATACAAAAGTGACAATAGCCAATAAAGATGTGAACAGACAAATGGTCTATGGACACCACTTACAGAAAGACTTCTCCATATGGGTCGTCTTGCTAATTGCAGATCATTTGTACCTGTAGTCTGGTCCATTTGCACGACAGCAGGAGAAATTGATTCTCAATGAGTGTTAATTCATAACTGGGCAAGTCACAATATGTGATTGTATTGATTGGCGCACACCGGTAGTCAGGAGGAAACGGGGGTATGTGGTCTAAAACACTTTTATTGATGTCTCAATATTGAAAAGCGTTTCAGGTTCACAAATACTTGGGTGAACAAGGGGTGGCTTCGAGTCTACCCCATATTCACCCAAGCCTCAGTCTCTTACACCTGAGAAAGGGGTCACTTGTGACCACAAACACATTGGGGCAAATTTACTTACCCGGTAAGTGCATTGTCCGACGATAATGCACTGTGCCGCGATTCCCTAAGATTGTGCGGCCGATATCCTGCATGTGTCGCTTCCTCACTCAGGTCCGCTGGAGTTCACCTTCTTCTTCCCGGTGCATGTAAGTGCATTGTCATGCGCCCCAATTCGAAACTTAAATCCCGCGCTCAGTCCGAATCCGTTGGATCGTCCGACGGCCCGCCCCTGACTTGTGTTGCATGAAAGCAGTGCAGCTGTGCCAAAATCCGATAGTGTGGGTCACAATCCCCAGCACAAACCCCTGTTAAATACCTGTCAAAGCCGTACAAATCCCGAAAAAGTGGAGCAGTCCGACAAAAGTGATTAGTTAGTAAATGAGCCCCATTGTGCAAGTGAGACAGAGATAAAACTGTTATAGACCACATACCCATGTTTCCTACCTGAATACCTGTGTGCGCCAATCGATACAATCCCTACCCTTTTCCATTGTGATCCAGAGACTGCACCCTGACAATCAATTGTGAATGGTATCGTAATAAGGTGTTAAAGAGAGTTGTGCCTAAAGTATAGCAGAACCATAGCTGGGGAGCCCCTTTCCACTCTCGTCTGCAACATTCATTGTCTTCTCAAGATAATATTACTCTATTAGCCCCTTGTATTCTCCTCTGCCTTTCTATACTGAAGTGTCATTGACACTGTCATTGACATCATTACATCACTACTGACAATAGATGATGTCACAGCTTATCTCCTCCCCCTCCCTGTACAATGACCTCTATATAGATAACACTGACCCATCATTACATCACTACTGACAATAGATGATGTCACAGCTTATCTCCTCCTCCTCCCTGTACAATGTCCTCTATATAGATAACACTGACCCATCATTACATCACTACTGACAATAGATGATGTCACAGCTTATCTCCTCCCCTTCCCTGTACAATGACCTCTATATAGATAACACTGACCCATCATTACATCACTACTGACAATAGATGATGTCACAGCTTATCTCCTCCCCCTCCCTGTACAATGACCTCTATATAGATAACACTGACCCATCATTACATCACTACTGACAATAGATGATGTCACAGCTTATCTCCTCCCCCCCTGTACAATGACCTCTATATAGATAACACTGACCCATCATTACATCACTGCTGACAATAGATGTCACAGCTGATCTCCCCCCCCTCCCTGTACAATGTCCTCTATATAGATAACACTGACCCATCATTACATCACTACTGACAATAGATGATGTCACAGCTTATCTCCTCCCCTCCCTGTACAGTGACCTCTATATAGATAACACTGACTCATCATTACATCACTACTGACAATAGATGATGTCACAGCTTATCTCCTCCCCTCCCTGTACAATGACCTCTATATAGATAACACTGACCCATCATTACATCACTACTGACAATAGATGATGTCACAGCTTATCTCCTCCCCCTCCCTGTACAATGACCTCTATATAGATACCACTGACCCATCATTACATCACTACTGACAATAGATGATGTCACAGCTTATCTTCTCCCCCTCCCTGTACAATGGCCTCTATATAGATAACACTGACCCATCATTACATCACTACTGACAATAGATGATGTCACAGCTTATCTCCTCCTCCCTGTACAATGACCTCTATATAGATAACATTGACCCATCATTACATCACTACTGACAATAGATGATGTCACAGCTTATCTCCTCCCCCTCCCTGTACAATGACCTCTATATAGATAACACTGACCCATCATTACATCACTACTGACAATAGATGATGTCACAGCTTATCTCCTCCCCCTCCCTGTACAATGACCTCTATATAGATAACACTGACCCATCATAAAGTGTGATTTTAAATTAATTGATAAAATCTATTTCAGACATCAACAAATAATAAGTCTCTCCTAGCTATTACTTTATAGTTTTCCCTTTACAGTCAGTCATTGTTTAGAACCGCCTACAGCACTCCAACGATGTAGAAATGAAGCGTTTTTATCCATTTGTTACAGTACCAATCAATGCTGAAATTTCAATTGTTATTTCAACACTATGTACAGTCTGCTCAGCATCTCCTGCTCTATAACATGCTGCCTGCAGATAGGACACTATGTACAATCTGCTCAGCTCCTCCTGCTCCATAACATGCTGCCTGCTGATAAGACACTATGTACAATCTGCTCTTCCTGCTCTATAACATGCTGCCTGCAGATCGGACACTCTGTACAATCTGCTCAGCCTCTCCTGCTCTATAACATGCTGCCTGCAGATAAGACACTATGTACAATCTGCTCTTCCTGCTCGATAACATGCTGCCTGCAGATAGGACACTATGTACAATCTGCCCAGCTCCTCCTGCTCTATAACATGCTGCCTGCAGATAGGACACTATGTACAGTCTGCTCAGCATCTCCTGCTCTATAACATGCTGCCTGCAGATAGGACTCTATGTACAATCTGCTCTTCCTGCTCTATAACATGCTGCCTGCAGATCGGACACTCTGTACAATCTGCTCAGCTCCTCCTGCTCTATAACATGCTGCCTGCAGATAGGACACTATGTACAATCTGCTCAGCTCCTCCTGCTCTATAACATGCTGCCTGCAGCAGTGGCGTAACTAGAGTCCTCTGGGCCCCAGGGCCAAATTTCTAACAACCCCCCCTCCCCCGGTATGCATAAAAACATTGAACACCATCCACCAGTAGCCATAATTAATGCCCCCCCCCCACCAGTAGCCATAATTAATGTCCCCCCCACCAGTAGCCATAATTAATGCCCCCCCCACCAGTAGCCATAATTAATGTCCCCCCCACCAGTAGCCATAATTAATGTCCCCCCCACCAGTAGCTATAACTAATCCCCCCCCACCAGTAGTCATAATTAATGCCCCCCCTCACCAGTAGCCATGATTAATGTCCCCCCGCCACCAGTAGCCATGATTAATGTCCCCCCGCCACCAGTAGCCATGATTAATGTCCCCCCGCCACCAGTAGCCATAATTAATGTCCCCCCCACCAGTAGCTATAACTAATCTCCCCCCACCAGTAGCCATAATTAATGTCCCCCCGCCACCAGTAGCCATGATTAATGTCCCCCCGCCACCAGTAGCCATGATTAATGTCCCCCCGCCACCAGTAGCCATGATTAATGTCCCCCCGCCACCAGTAGCCATAATTAATGTCCCCCCGCCACCAGTAGCCATGATTAATGTCCCCCCGCCACCAGTAGCCATGATTAATGTCCCCCCGCCACCAGTAGCCATGATTAATGTCCCCCTGCCACCAGTAGCCATGATTAACGTCCCCCGCCACCAGTAGCTATAACTAATCCCCCCCCCATCAGTAACCATAATTATTGTCCCCCCCCCCCAACAGTAGCCATAATTAATGTCCCCCCCATCCACCAGTAGCTATAATAAATGTCCCCCATAGGTGATATCCCCCCAAATAGAAACAGGGCCCCATATGTTTAAGCAAAATAAAAAATAGAATTCTTACCATATTCCGCTCCTCTTTGCGCTCTCTCATCTGGAGATCCGGCGCAGGCGACGGCTGATGACGCGTCTTCCAGGACAAGTGCCGGGTCATAGACCTCAGCAGGCCCAGCGCAGGCAGATACATCATTAAGCCTGCATCGGCCTACGTGATCCATGAGGTGGGTGGGGACGGTGGGCGGATCGGGGGCCTGTTCTTATTTTGAATTGTGACAGCTCCGGGCCCCCCGGATCTAGTGCACGGACCAGATGCAGAACAGTCCGTGCGCTGTAACGGGAATGCCCGCAGTTGTCACAATTTAAAACATCTGCTCGCTGTGCTGCGCGGAGTTATCAGCGCAGCGCAGGGGTCAGGTGCGGGCCTCTGACTGGCAATGGGCCCGTCTCAGTCGCAACCCCTGTGACCTCGATTGTTACGCCCCTGGCCTGCAGCTAGGACACTATGTACAATCTGTTCAGCACCTCCTGCTCTATAACATGCTGCCTGCAGATAGGACACTATGTACAATCTGCTCAGCTCCTCCTGCTCTATAACATGCTGCCTGCAGATAGGACACTATGTACAATCTGCTCAGCTCCTCCTGCTCTATAACATGCTGCCTGCAGATAGCTGAGCACATTGTATGCATTACCCTACTTCTGCTCTATAACATGCTATCTGCAGACTGGATCGCCTTTTCAATAGAACAGGAAAAAATTGTAAAATCTCTAATACAAGGAGTTACATCCCCGACTCTGACTAAATTATTTTGTGACAAACAGACGGCAATCCATGAACTCATTCATTGTGGGGCCCATGCTGTGTGTGGTTGTACATCAGTCTTATCTCGCTGTAATCACATCTCGGGCGGCGTTCCTATCCGTTATATATTGCTGTAACAGCGAGCGATAGGCATTACGCCGCTCCCGCCTGTCAGCGGCTCTTTAAAGGCAACATTTTAGCTTGTCAAATATCATTGAAGATTCCTATTCACGCCGTCTAATGATGCCCCAATTTCATTAGTCATCACAAAGACTGTTTATCGGAAATATTTCTCAATCGCGCCGCTATTACCTAATTTGTAAATGAATGGTAATTTCCATTCGCCGCACTCACTCTGCAATTACTGTCAATCTTCCAAGTAATTTCGTAACCTTTGTTTGCTTGCGCCAAATTAACATTTTTATTCGAGGCGCACGCAAGCGCTCAGTCAGGATGCGGTTTTGATATCATTTGCGTGGCGGATAAAAGGATCGGCTGACCCAAATGGTGGGAGTTCAAGTGCACTGCTATGAAAGCTAGACGGCTACGTGAAGGGGGGGGGGGGGGGGGCGAAGAAAAATGTTGTATGTTATGGCAAATTATATTCCCTGCTGAATAATTATCGGGATGTGTCGTTGGCTTATAGGCTCCAGATGTTGCTTAGTAACACAAGCTGTAGCATGTGGGGCAACATACACATCTGTCAGGTGGCATACACTGACTGTAACATGCTGACTACATGCAGATAGGACACTATGTACAATCTGCTCAGCTCCTCCTGCTCTATAACATGCCGCCTGCAGATAGGACAATATGTACAATCTGCTCAGCTCTTCCTTGCTCTATAACATACTGCCTGCAGATAGGACACCATGTACAATCCACTCAGCTCCTCCTGCTCTATAACATGCTGCCTGCAGATAGGACACTATGTACAATCCACTCAGCTCCTCCTGCTCTATAACATGCCGCCTGCAGATAGGACACTTTGTACAATCTGCTCAGCTCCTCCTGATCTATAACATGATGCCTGCAGATAGGACACTATGTACAATCCACTCAGCTCCTCCTGCTCTATTAAATGTGCCTGCAGATAGGACACTATGTACAATCTGCTCAGCTCCTCCTGCTCTATAACATGCCGCCTGCAGATAGGACACTTTGTACAATCTGCTCAGCTCCTCCTGCTCTATAACATGATGCCTGCAGATAGGACACTATGTACAATCCACTCAGCTCCTCCTGCTCTATAACATGCCGCCTGCAGATAGGACACTTTGTACAATCTGCTCAGCTCCTCCTGCTCTATAACATGATGCCTGCAGATAGGACACTATGTACAATCCACTCAGCTCCTCCTGCTCTATAACATGCTGCCTGCAGATAGGACACTATGTACAGTCTGCTCAGCATCTCCTGCTCTATAACATGCTGCCTGCTGATAAGACACTATGTACAATCTGCTCTTCCTGCTCTATAACATGCTGCCTGCAGATCGGACACTCTGTACAATCTGCTCAGCTCCTCCTGCTCTATAACATGCTGCCTGCAGATAGGACACTATGTACAATCCACTCAGCTCCCCCTGCTCTATAACATGCTGCCTGCAGATAGGACACTATGTACAATCCACTCAGCTCCTCCTGCTCTATAACATGCTGCCTGCAGATAGGACACTATGTACAATCTGCTCAGCTCCTCCTGCTCTATAACATGCTGCCTGCAGATAGGACACTATGTACAATCCACTCAGCTCCTCCTGCTCTATAACATGCCGCCTGCAGATAGGACACTTTGTACAATCTGCTCAGCTCCTCCTGCTCTATAACATGATGCCTGCAGATAGGACACTATGTACAATCTGCTCAGCTCCTCCTGCTCTATAACATGCTGCCTGCAGATAGGACACTATGTACAATCTGCTCAGCTCCTCCTGCTCTATAACATGCTGCCTGCAAACGGGACACTATGCGGCACTTTTACTTACCCGGCCGACAAAGTTCACCCGAAGTGTATTGTTCGACGTCAACGCACTATGTCGCAATTCACTAACATTGTGCGCCCGATATCCTGCATGTGTCGCTTCCCCGCTCAGGTCCGCCGGAGTTCACCTTCTTCTTCCTGGTGTATGTAAATGCATTGTTTTGCGACACAATTTGAATAATAAATCCCGCGCTCAGTCCGGATCAGTCGGATCGTCCAACAGCACGCCCGATGATTTCTGTCGCATGAAAGCCAACGCAATTGCGCCACAATCCAATCGCATGCAACACAATCCCCAGTTAAATCCGCGGACCCTTTGTAAATAAGCCCCAATGTATAAACAGCTCAGCACCTCTAGCTCTATAACATGCTGCCTACAGATAGGACACTATGTATAACCTGGTCTCTCCTCCTGCACTATAACATGCTGCCTGCAGATAGTGTACTATGTACAATCTGCTCAGCTCTTGCTGCTCTATAATATTCTGCCTGCAGATGGGACACCATGTACAATCTGCTCAGCTCCTTATGGGGCGTGTTTACAAAAAAATCAACCACTTAAAAGAACAAAAAGGCTACAAATACTCACCTCCCCTCCTCTTCACCTTGATCCCGGAGCTGTGCATCACTAGTCTTGACACGCTGGAATCACCTAGAAAACAATCTTATAAATAGCAGCATGGGGACAAGATGTCCGGCACTCCAGACTGCTAATTATGCACTCCCCCGCACCTCACTCTCCCATGCTGGGAGCATGGGAGAGCGAGATGAAGTCACGTGAGAGGCATGGGAGAGGGAGGTACGAGGGTGTGCATAATTAGCAGTCCGGAGCGCCGGACATCTTGTCCGCATGCTGCTATTTATAAGATTGTTTTCAAGATGAAGTGGAGAGGGGTTGAGTATTTGTAGCCTTTTTTTGTTATTTTCAGTGGTTGATTTCCTTTAACTGATTCATTCATTTATAGTAATAAGTCTATTTGGCTTCTATACATTTAGTACTTTTTCACGTGTTTCTGCATTTTTGCATTTGGGATGTTATAAAACTGTTTCCCCCCACATATTCTATGTATAGTGCATACAATCCATTAGAGCAGCTAGCCTCTACAAACATGAACATGAGGAAAAGCTAACTAAAACATAAAGCAGTATATAGAGACAACATACACTGGCCAATCCTGCGTTAATCCAGTTTTCCTGGTCACTCTAGCAGTTCTAAGATTGGTGCAGACATTCATCTCAACTACAAGACTACATCCTAAATCAGGAATAAAATAGACATTTATAGGGTATTCCTATTCTGATGAAAAAAACCAGCACATACTGCAGTGAACTAATTGAAATAATTTATTTTCTATTTGTGGAGTCGGTCGATTTTATTCCGACTCCACAGGTGTAGATGGAGTTTTAGGATGAGATTTCACACACTATGGGAGTGTTGTAAAATCCGGAGCACAGGTCTCGCCCCTTTCCTGTAGTCTCATTCACTGTCTAAAAGAGTGGCAGAGGTGCCGAGGGCGGCGCTTGACCATTTCCGACACTCCAATTGTATTGGATAAAGGAAAAGGGCACAATCTCGTCCTTCAACTTCACCAATTAGTGAGAATTTGACTCCCCCTTCTCATTATGAGTGGGTGTTAGATATATGATATATCAAAGTAAAAACTGTGATCATGTTTTGGACGTAAATATAACTTTAAAGAAGGTCACCAAAATCTTACCCATCACACCGGTAATACTTGCTGGTAAAGGGTTAAAAAGACCTCTCCATCACCTAAAATGATCTGCCACTGAGGCTCTGTATCTTAATTCCAGCTGTTTTTCTGATATGTGGATGAGTAGACATGAGTCAACTTCTGCAGGGAAGAGTCACAGTTTCTCCAGGCTGCTCAGTGTCCCTTCAAATCTCGGCCTGAGCAGACAGGAAGTCCTCTCCCTGTCCACTTCCTGTCCTTACCAGAATGCTGACACTAAAGATACTAGCAAAGGTTTTTGATTGATATTGATTTGCCAGAAGAGCATTCCGACCCTTTTCTCAAAGAATCGGTTATTTCAGGAGGTCGATATCTATATAAACCTTCACAGAAATTAACCAAAGTCCTGGTGTGTCAAGGCCCTTTTTCTGAAGGAAGCTACTATCGTTTCAGGAGGGCAATAAGCATAACCTCTGTAGGCAATCAACCGAAATATTGGGACAAAGACCTGGGGTGTCAAGGCCCTTTTCTCAAGGAAACTAGTGGGGTGGGAAATAAATATATATCCAGAGGATCAACCAGTTGGGACAAAGACCAGGCAAATGATTCCATATCCCAAGTAGGAGAGCACAATCCAAAGGAGGAGGTGGCTTACTACACCTAGGATGTCCATATGCACACATTACCACAAGCTGATTGGAGTTGGGTCAGAAGATACCTGAGTAGTGGTGGAGTCATAGGGGTATGTGGGTGTTATTGTGATAACTCCTTAGAACCGGTTTGCCAAGAATTACTGAATGATGGCCTCTTGTGATGATAGGCCGGCAACCAGTCACCACCACCACCACCGATTTACGGTATGGCACCGTGTAGACACAGGCCACCGAGCAACCATTACTTCGCGATACGTCCCCTGTTGCGTCTGGAAGCTCTAAGTAGAGTTTCCACTTTTAATGGACCCAGAGTTGTTAAAAAAGATTCACAATAAACATAACAGTTCATTTCTCAAGACTTGGAACATCATAGATGACTGGAGCTGCCGACGCAAACCATTATGGTTACAGATGATGATTATCCTCATCGCTGCAGACAATGATCTAAACGCAACATAGTAAACAGCAAACAACAATTATACAACTCTGCCCGAGACAAAATACTTCGGGAGGATGTCAGTCAGAAATGGTGAAACTGACAACTGCGCTTTAATTAAATTTGAGACTGTTTCCAATTAGTTAGTCTAGAGCAATACAGGCTTCATGCTGTCTATGACTCAGTGAGCTGACTCATTCGGCACAGAGGACTTTTTTTTTTTTTGTAATAACCGGAAAAAAAAAAAAAAAAGAAATATCCAAGAACTGGCGTAGATGCAATATCAAAAAGAAGCTAAGTTCAGTGACCTTCTAAGCAAAAAAAAGGCTTTTTGCTATTTTTAGATGCCCATAAAGAGTGAATGGAAAGGTAAAAAGTTTTAAAAGGTAAGTTCACATTTTCAACAGAGAACGCTCAGGTGGTTTACGTGTAACATGACGATTGTTATGAGTGTCGCAGAGTGGACTCTCGCACGGTAAGGAATATCAAAAAAAAAAAAGAAGAAAAAGGCTCAATACGCTTGTAACAATTGCCAAAGAATCTATGAAGGCTAAAATCCCAGTAATGTTGTATATTAAAGGGTTAATATACAGTATTTTTCTGACTATAAGGTGCACCGGATTATAAGGCGCATCTGATAATAAGGATGAATGACCAGCAGGTGGCAGACCTGTGCCCAGTTCAAGGCAGCTGTTGTCTGTAAGTAGGGTTCACATATAAGGCGCACTTGACTATAAGGCGCACCTTTTATTTCTGAGAACGTCAAAGGATTTTTTGTGTGGCTTATAGTCCGAAAAATACGGTACTACAAATCATTGTACAATACATTGGCAAGAATTGTCAGGGTATGTCAAAAGGATACCATCAAAAAAAAACTTTTATCAATCCCACAAAAAACAAACCCTCACACAAGCTCTTATTGAGCCGCTCGCAACCTGTAATACAATAATATAGCAATGAAAGAATTGCTGTTATTTTTGGATTTTTCTTCTTACCCCAAAAAGTTAAATAATAAATTGCAGTTATTTAAAAAAAAATAGACTCCTTCTGCAAGAAAAAAGCCAGAATGACCACAGAAAAAAAAAAAGGAATGTAATGTTCTGGCGCCGGTCAAATGGACTATTGTAAGGGTTGTCACGCCTTGTATGATGGAACAAATGCTCCCTCATAATATCTAGCTGTATACTATCCTACACCTATTTTAAAGGGAAGGTGTTACCAAAAAATGACCGATCAGCAAGTTGTAGTGTATAGGAAAAAAACTTATGACCTGACCGCCCCTTTAAGTCATAAACTGCCATATAATGGCATGCACAGATACTGAGACAACACGACCCCTCATACTGCACATGTCATACTTTGTTGGAGGCATTTTTGGTTTTAGGAGATGATTTACCATTGTGCCTGCTGCTCCACTGTATTGGTTCTATTTGGTTTCTACAAGAAGTAGGGATCTGTGATGTAATTTTTTTTTTCATTTTTCTATGGGCTTGTTTTCATAGCTACAGTTTATTATTTAGTTTTTATCTGGGGAAAATACATTGCTATTTCACATTTTGGATGATGAGCATCTCATCAGAACTATGTGAGGGTTTGTTTTTTGCAAGATAGCCTAAAATTTCCATTGGTATAGGTTTCAAATACACTGATTTCTGATCATTCTTTATACCATTTTTGGGAGGTGGCAGGTAATTGCTATTTTGCCAAATATAGATTGTATTGTAGTATAAATTGAGACCTATTAGAAGTACTTAGCAGATATAATAGCCATTGTGAGCTGACACTCTAGTCACTTTCATTTGCTCAAAAGCTATGAAAATAATATAATATAGAAAGGGAATTCTGGGCAGCTCTTTTCTGAGCTGTCAATCATTGTGTGGGCAGGCTGGTCTCTCACTGTCAATCACTGTGTGTGGGTGGGGTAATCAGGACTCTCACTGTCAATCACTGTTTGTGGGTGGAGTGATCAGGACTCTCACGGTCAATCACTATGTGTGGGAGGGGTAATCAGGACACTCACTGTCAATCATTGTGTCTGGGCAGGGTAATCAGGACTCTCACTGCCAATCACTGTGTGTGGGCGGGGTAATCAGGACTCTCACTGTCAATCACTGTTTGTGAGTGGAGTGATCAGGACTCTCACGGTCAATCACTATGTGTGGGAGGGGTAATCAGGACGCTCACTGTCAATCATTGTGTCTGGGCAGGGTAGTTAGGACTCTCACGGTCAATCACTGTGTGTGGGCAGACTAATCAGGACTCTCACGGTCAATCACTGTGTGTGGGCAGACTAATCAGGACTCTCACTGCCAATCACTGTGTGTGGGCAGACTAATCAGGACTCTCACTGCCAATCACTGTGTGTGGGCAGACTAATCAGGACTCTCACTGCCAATCACTGTGTGTGGGCAGACTAATCAGGACTCTCACTGCCAATCACTGTGTGTGGGTGGAGTAATCATGACTCTCACTGTCAATCACTATGTGTGGGTTGAGTAATCAGGACTGTCACTGACAATCACTGTGTGTGGGTGGAGTAATCAGGACTGTCACTGTCAATCACTGTGTGTGGGTTGGCTAATCAGGACTATCACATCAAAATCTAATTAACCTTTAATTCAGGAATACAGGCGGTCCCCTACTTAAGAACACTCGACTTACAGACGACCCCTAGTTACAAACGGACCTCTGGATATTGGTAATTTCTTGTACTTTAGTCCTAGGCTACAATGATCAGCTATAACAGTTATCACAGGTGTCTGTAATGAAGCTTTAGTGTTAATATTGATTCTTATGACAACCCAACATTTTTAAAATCCAATTGTCACAGAGACCAAAAAAGTTCTGGCTGGGATTACAATGATAAAATATACAGTTCCGACCTACATACAAATTCAACTTAAGAACAAACCTACTGTATGTCCCTAAGTCATATAATCCTATACACAGTATCACAGTGTTCAACACTGCACTATCACTTGGTGCTAAGAATTAGCTGACACGTTCACATCAGTAGATTAGAAGTAGGTGTGACCAAGTAGCAGTAGATATTTTTAATGATATCTTCATTTTACACTACAGGAAGTTGAATATTAGTTGAAGTTTCTTTTCTATGGAGAACTTTAGTTTACCAACACCGATAAAAATTGTTTTGTATTGGCCATGGGTCCCACTCAACCGCGGCAGGAGGTGTTATTCTCTCCGTCAATCCTCCGAGCATGAAAACAAACCTTTAACTGTAATCGACCCAGATGACTCATAGAAAACACTCTGCATCCCACGTGATAATCACATACAGAAAAACACTTTCGGGCCATAGGATTAAATTCAATGTATTCTGTTCAACAAGTAGAAGGAGGCAGCTGGGAAACAGTATGAAGAAAGGTATATGCCTCCCACTCCTTATGCAGGCATGGCAGGTATGCCGTAGATTAGTCCTACAGAAGTGACTGGCATGGTAGGAACATTCCATGCATCAACAACATTAACATTCCTAGATATTAGATAGTGATTAAAGGAAACCTGTCAGCAGAAGTTGACTGTTGTGTTGAAAAGTAGCTCCGAGATCATGTTTATTTCATGACCCAGTGTGGTGACGTCAACCAATAAATCTACCGAGTTATTATCTGGTTGTATAAAGTCAAAGGGGTGGAGAGCTCATCACTGAAGTCAAGCTCTCCTCACCTCACGGGAGAGCTCTGATGTGATTGATCGACCTGTGTTCATGGACATGACTTATTGGCTCCCAGGTTTACATAAGTAGAGTAGAAGAAGGTGTGACAAAGCAGTATTAGATATATTTAATAATATCTTCATCTTGCACTACAGGAAATTGAAGATTAGTTGAAGTTTCTTTTATATGGAGAACGTCAGATCACCAATGCTATGAAAAATTGTTTTGTCTTGGCCATGGATCCCACTAAACCACGATTAAAGTGAGTTGGCTGTATATAGTCAAAAGGGTAGAGAGCTCAGCACTGAAGTCAAGCTCTCTTTGCCTCACAAGGGAGCTCTGATGTGATTGATGGTCCTGTGTTCAGGGACATGACTTATTGGCTCTCTTTAAAGAGTAACTGTAAAGGTTTTTTATTTTTTCAATAATCAATAACTCTTGGGATGTAAAATTACTTTGCCTATTATCTTTATTACCTCTATGCAGTAGTTTACTTGCTATAGCCCTCAGATTACCTCATTGCTGTAATGGTTGCCTCCTCTCCATGTGCTGATAAGCCTTATCAATCCGTATTTTATTTACACTTTGTTTCTATCGGTTTCCTGGGAGGAGGGGAGGATCTGCTGCTCCCTGCTTACAGGGGAAGAGGTCATGTTTCAGTGAATGCAGCACAGATGGATGTGTATGCAGATGTCTCCTGCATAAATAGTGAGGTACAAGATCTCCCTGTTCCATATCAGTCCCTCCATCCCAGTGTGTGATTCTACAGATGTTTTTCTGTCCCCGCTCTTCTCACTGCCCCCTCCCCCCAACTTGTCATCGGCTGTATCAGCTCTGTCCAGATAAGCTATTAACCCTTAGTGCTCACAAAGCACAGGCTATAGACTGCATGTAACTAGTTTACTTATGATTCCTACCATTTATTACATGTTCCCTGCTCCTCCATGTGGTGGAAGCTACTGGGCTGTCACTATATACATCTTCTATGTGCACAGTGTATTACTACTTAGGAGGTAGGATGACCCTTATAACATATTCAGGACATTGTGGTCCCGGATAAGTAGGAGTGAATGTTCTATCTTATGAATGCGAGCAGTGTACATGAGTCCTGCACCATTAACTAAACCTCCTCTCGGGAAGAAAGTTGAGTTGAAGAAGTTGTACACCTCTAACCTTAAAGTTATTACATACAAGACTCTCTATTACCCTCCGCTTCTCCCTCCGTGAATGGGATTCACAGGTCACCACCACAAGAGGTCACTCTCAAAATTGAACAATTTAAATAAGATTCTTTCAAGTGTCTTTGTTGACAGCTACTCTGTGCAAATACAATCTGGCACGAAAATGGATGTTTTACTTGCTGGGAATTTTTCCCTTGTCCGGAGTCAAGCACAAATGGAATGTAAAAATAAAAGGAAAATCATCATCAGTTTTTTACCCTTAACCATGGGGAACACGAGGCAACCTCATGAAAAATTACTAGCACACACACCATAAAACACAAATTTGGCGTGACATGTCAATCAAACTGAGTCGGGGAGAGAAGATACAGTGAAGGGGGGAGATTTATCATTTAACATGCAGGAAGTCGGGCGCACGATCTTCATGAATTGCGGCAGATGTGGATTCTGGCGGACAACGCACCTCGGGGATCGCGCAGGGACCAGGTAAGTAAATGTGCCCCAATATTGGCAGGGACACTTCTTAAATACCTGTGCAAGCCGTTTACACTAGAAAGAACGTGCAAAGTCCGTCAGAAAACCGGCGCACGGCCCTTAGTACATGTGCCCCAGTGTTTCACCCAGATTACCTTTGGGCTAATCCCAAGGGAGATATCAAAGTGTCTTTGTCAAGGATCTGGCCACTACCTCTCCGAGTATTCTCTGTGTTGGGTAGTGCTGGCTCAGACCTGGGATAATCAAAGTGAGTCCAAGATTGGGACAGGCAGATATGGATACAGGACCAGGTTCAAAACACAGGGATTCTGACATGCACACATTTGCCCAAGGTACTAGGGTTTTTCCCACCAAACAAGTCAGGCCCTATCCACATGTTAGGGCCTAACATGCTCATAGGTTGTGATGAGACCCCAACGGATCGCAAGAACGGGAAGTGCGATGGGGTCTGAGGTACATCCATTGGACCCCTCGACGCTCCCAGAGATGAATGGAGCAGACGGCCGCGCATGTGTGTGTATAGGGACTTGCATTTTTGGTGTGTTGGCAGGCGGCTGGCAGGTGGACCACAGATGAGGTGTGCAGACGGGCCTGTTCATCACACCAGGCATAGCCCCATTACATTGGGGCATCAATTTCAAATTTTAAAAAACATCCCGTTTTCACCCATATCACCCCTCACTTCCCCCCTTAGGACATCATACATGTCCTCACTGGCCAATCCCAGGGGACTAGGGACACAGCTCTGCACAGAGAAAGGTAAACTTTTCTAACTTATCTTTTTTTCTGAAAAAAACAGCTTTACTATACAGTCTCTTCGGCAACGTGTACACTATTCTCTAGTGGAAAAATGGGGGAGCCAAGAAAAAGGGCTCCTGACGACAGGTTCCCTTTAACACCTATGGAGCCTGGAGCCGTTCAGGCTCATTTGCATAATTTTAAAAGCATATTTTTTGGTAAAAAAAGAAGCTAAATGCAGAGGGGGCACACATGTAAGTGTGCTTGGTTTACAACCCTTCATCCTGGTGGCAGATGTCCTTTAACACGCACAATTATATAATATAGATCTCTTATATAAACGCTACATTTTATAATGATATTATTCATTAGATTCTGATTATAGACAGCACTAGCACAAATTTTTTGCTTCCAAATAAAACCCAGACACAAAAGCGGAGGAAAATATCTCTCCTCCACGTAGTCGCCCACACACAGCACCGAAAAAAATTTATAAAATAAAAATTTCTGTCTAAACCGAGGGAAAGCCACATCTGGAAGAAAGTCTGTTTTACTACTGCGTATCCAGCCCACTCAAAGCCGTACTTGAAAGTCAGTCCCATCTCCGCGCCGAGTGACGTACAGTCTGAACAGAAAGGTGAGCGAGCTGTCAGAGAGACGCCAAGACTTACCAGCAGCTGAAGCCGGGCTCCGAGGCTTCACACACAGATGTAGGGAGCACCGGGTGCAGTGTAACAACTTGTTTTTCATCTCAGGCCCCATCTCCTCTGCTTCTCCCTATTGTCCCCATTGTGAATGAGTCATCCGGTGCTTTGTATGCAATTTGCAACTTCCAAAAGTGTCATTTGTTCTCGGCAATCTCATAATCATATTTTCTTATTAAATCTTCCTCACATCAACTAACAACAGGTATTAGTCATTTCTCAAGAAGGCACTGGGGATCTGGAGTCCGCTTCGGATCCATAAATCAAGTGCGTAGTGAAGCCAAGGCCAGTAGACCTCCGGTGTAGCTGAGAATTGTACACCTAACTTCACTGCGCCGAGTGTGCGGAGGAGCTGCGATCAGTAGACTTTGCTTTACTGTGCATGCACCCTATGTTGGTGGCTGAGCTGAAACCAGTATACCTCGCTTTACTGTGCATGCGCACTATGTGGGTGGCTGAGCTGAAAGCAGTATACATCGCTTTACTGAGCATGCGCACTATGTGGGTGGCTGAGCTGAAAGCAGTATACCTCGCTTTACTGTGCATGCACCCTATGTTGGTGGCTGAGCTGAAACCAGTATACCTCGCTTTACTGTGCATGCGCACTATGTGGGTGGCTGAGCTGAAAGCAGTATACATCGCTTTACTGAGCATGCGCACTATGTGGGTGGCTGAGCTGAAAGCAGTATACCTCGCTTTACTGTGCATGCGCACTATGTGGGTGGCTTAGCTGAAACCAGTATACCTCGCTTTACTGTGCATGCGCCCTATGTGGGTGGCTGAGCTGAAATCAGTATACATCGCTTTACAGTGCATGCGCCCTATGTGGGTGGCTAAGCTGAAATCAGTATACATCGCTTTACTGTGCATGCACACTATGTTGGTGGCTGAGCTGAAATCAGTATACATCGCTTTACTGTGCATGCACACTATGTTGGTGGCTGAGCTGAAATCAGTATACATCGCTTTACTGTGCATGCACACTATGTGGGTGGCTTAGCTGAAACCAGTATACCTCGCTTTACTGTGCATGCGCACTATGTTGGTGGCTGAGCCGAAATCAGTATACCTCACTTTACTGTGCATGCGCACTATGCGGGTGGCTTAGCTGAAACCAGTATACATCGCTTTACTGTGCATGCGCACTATGTGGGTGGCTGAGCCGAAATCAGTATACCTCACTTTACTGTGCATGCGCACTATGCGGGTGGCTTAGCTGAAACCAGTATACATCGCTTTACTGTGCATGCACACTATGTTGGTGGCTGAGCCGAAATCAGTATACCTCACTTTACTGTGCATGCGCACTATGCGGGTGGCTTAGCTGAAACCAGTATACATCGCTTTAATGTGCATGTGCACTATGTGTGTGGCTTAGCTGAAACCAGTATACCTCGCTTTACTGTGCATGCGCACTATGTTGGTGGCTGAGCTGTGGTCAGTTCACCACACTTCACTGCATGCGCACTGTCTTTGTGGCTGAGCTCAGTAAATCTCGCTTCTCTGTGCATGCACACTGTGTGTGTTGGAGCCAATATCAGTACACGGTAGTTCAGTGCACATGCGCATTGCGTGTGGCATAGCCAAGGGAAGTTTGCCTCTTCACTACGCATGCGCACTGTGTGTGTGCGCCATAGCCAAGATCGGTAATCTCACTTTACTGTACATGCACACTGTGTGTGTGGCGGATCAGAAATCAGTACTCTTTGCTTCAGTATGCATGTGAACTGTGTGTGTTTGGTGCCAAGATCAGTAGACCTCTCTTCACTGTGCATGCTGTAACTGAGATCAGTACTCCTCGCTTTACTGCGCATGTAGAAAAGAGCATTGTAGGCCTGCTGCCTCTATCAAAGGTAGAGCAGAGCACAGTAGATCAAGACTGAGCAACCACGCCTATTGTGCAACCACGCCTATTGTGCAACCACGCCCATTGTGCAACCACGCCCATTGTGCAACCACGCCCATTGTGCAACCACGCCCATTGTGCAACCACGCCCATTGTGCAACCGCGCCCATTGTGCAACCGCGCCCATTGTGCAACCGCGCCCATTGTGTACCTAAGTCCCTAATTTATACAGGAAAAACAGTGACGATTTCTCTGCATTAAGGCCACAGATAAAAAGTTTTTAGAAAGTAGTGGCAGTATGCGGGAAAGCATTTTTAAAATCAGCATAGCACAGGCTTTCGGAACCGGTCACCTGATTTAAAAAAAAAAAAAAACATTTATACGACATACCTCATATGTCTGCACCCGACTAGTTCATCGCCTCTCGCTCACTTTTGTACATGACCAACTGACGATGAGCAACTTGCTTGATCCTTAATCACATGCGTTCAGGACAAGGGCTCTCGAGAGCATTTACCGAACACCTCAGCAAACCAAACACTGATTCACATCTCCACCAACAACCGGCGCACGGCAAGTAGTGAGTCACCCACTTATGATAACAATCACTTCATGGAGCAGAAACACACACATGTTTGTATTATGCGTCTATTATTTACTCTAGTAATGTATAGAGATACATAACAAAATGCATATTATCCATATATCTACATAATGTATAATAATATACATCCAATACAGAGTCAACCTAGTAATAGATGAAAAAAAAGACTAAAAATGTCACCACATTCACCTTTTAGCATCCTAATAAGGTAGATCCGGCGGCAGGTTCCTCTAATGTAGAGTAGTATAGCCCTTTTTAGGGGTAATTCTTTCGTGGCCCAGAACTTTTATAAATTTTAATTCTCCCAATATGCAAATTTTCCTAAAGAGCCTACTGGGGCGTGGAGTAGCCAGAGCTGAGGCTACATGGCACGGCTACTCCACGCCCCAGTAGCCTCTTGCGTTCCCCCTACCAACTCATCTTCAGCAAACAGCTACAAGGAGCTGCGCGCACTCATCTGCGAAGCTGGGTTCTGCGCATGCACAGTAGCTCCGGCTTCAGAGCCGAGACTGCGAGTGTGCGCTGATACCATTCGCTGCCTCTTTGTGTCTCTCTCTCTCTGACATTCCATCCACACTATGAATGGGAGAGGGGAGCAGGATTAGTCATAACTATCCTGCTACAGCTCCTACTCTTCAGCTGAGCTCAGACATGTTAACAAAGATCCACGGAGAGTCCGCACACAGTACAAAAGTAGATAGCAGGCATTATAATCACTCATTTAGCATGCAGGTATTATCCACTTAGCAGATAAGGCACATGGGCAACTTAGTTAAGGTCTAAGGCCTTAGTTAAGGCCATAGTTAAGGCACATGTCCAACCCCTTTTTTCTTTTTTCTTTACAAGCCTCCAGTTCCTCCTCTCATCCTCTGGACACATTTCTTCTTTCCAAAACCTTAGCTGTTTGGTCCTTTATATACACATTTTTAACCTTTTGTGCTCAATTCCTCTATCGCCGTTCTCTGCCCCAGGGGCTCTTGCCTATGTCACAGAAGCCCCTTCTGACATTGTCACCCACTAATTATTCACAAGTCCATTCAGGGAAGGAAGAGGCAGGAAGAAGTGATGAATAAAGGCGTGAATAATTATTAGATGACTGAGCCTCAGGGGCTTCTGTGATGTACACAGGTACCCCTGAGGCTCATTTACATCATATTAAACCCTGTTTTTCTCAAAAAACTAAAATATTAGAAGCAAGAAGATCCGGTATTAGGAGACACACCCATGTGTATATGTGTACTTGGTGTAGAAACAGTCTATCCATGAGGTTAGCGCGTTTCTAGTCATGTCAGAGACCCCTTGCTATGCTCCGAACACTTGTTTGTGCTGACTCTTTTCAGGGCAGCGCTAAATTAAAATGGAAATTCACACGTTTGTCTAAAGGTCAATGAACTGGACCCTTGGGACGTGGCTGACAATTAGGAAGGTATTTAATACACCATTACACTTAGATTAGTCCCACAGGGACAGACTCATTGTCGGGCTTACTCATAATTACTGCTTCTTTACTGTCATCTGTGAAAGGACATCCTTATCAGCATTAAAAATAGGAGCACAAATGCTACATATCAGGAAAACATAGATAAATACATGTAAGTAATGATCAAGGTGGTAACAGCAAAGTTACACAAGTACCATATTTTTCAGACTATAAGGCGCACTAAAAATCCTTTGATTTTCTCAGAAATCAAAGGTGCGCCTTATAGTCCACTGCGCCTTATATATGAACCGTACTTACAGACAACAGCTGCCTTGTACTGTGCACAGGTCTGCCACCTGCTGGTCATTCACCCTTATAATCAGGTGCGCCTTATACTCCGGTGCGCCTTATATATGAACCTAGAGGGTTTAGCAGGGATTTATTGATGGTGCGCCTTATACTCCGGTGCGCCTCATATATGAACCTAGATGTTTTAGCAGGGATTTATTGATGGTGCGCCTTATACTCCGGTGCGCCTTATAGTCCGAAAAATACTGTATATATGATCCCAACCCACACCGCCCATTGGGGGCTGTAAGACCCCAGGCTGACACATTCGGCAATTTTGGACCTCCTGGCCACTTTCAATTATGGTGTAACGGCATTGACTTTAAAGGAAATCTACCATCAAACTCGATCATGATAAACCAGGGACACTTACTCATAGATCCAGGCACCGGGACTATGTTACTCTTCTTATATTTCTTATCCATGGCCTCCTTCTCCTTCTAAAATCAACTTTTTAAATGCTGCTAATGAGACTATGGGTGTGTTACCAGAGCCCCTCCATGCTGCAGCTTCACAGGCTATTACACGGTCTCCACCTCTCCCTAGCTCCCTCAGACTACAACTAAGAATCGTTTAGATTTAAAACACATCTTTTTTTTTTTTCTCATGATTAGATTTTTTATATTTATGGCATAAAGTGTTTTTTATAACCCACTTCATATTTTCCTAAAGGACTTTGCTGGAAATGTTTCTGCATTGTTTGTCTGATTCCGACTCAGCTTTTCCATGCAAAAGCAGTAATTGGCATCTGGGATGGGAAAGCTGAATAGTCTTTCTATATGTTTATGAACGTCCCCCTCCCTCTAATGTAATCTCGCACAGTGGGAGGGGAGGAAGTTCTCCTGCACAGTGTAATAGCCTTTGAAGCTACAACATGGATGGGCTCTGGGGTTCATTAGCATAACTGTAATAGAAACATAATCCAGAGAGGTCAGAAGGGAAGTAAAGGGGAGAAGAAGAGTCTCCTATGGACAGTGCATGTAGGTAATTAATAGTCAGTGCCATAGGTAGAACACAATACATAAGACATAAAACATACAGGCTTGGCTATAGGGGGCACAAAGGGTCATGTCCGTGTGGACCCGACGCGTTTCGCTACATGTATGCGCCTTCCTCAGGGGATAACAGGAAGCTACATACCATTTATACAAACACCTAACATCTATAACATATAATAACGTAATATATACACACATAATATCATACTATACATAGAAAACCGCGCTAATCTACAACTTACTCGTTATTAGGGGGGTTGGGGGGTTTCCAGTGCATCAGGAAGGGGGTCGGTAAGACAGGATGACAGCAGGGGGACCTTCACTTTGATTCATGTGTAATTAAGCTTAATCGATGCGTTTGACGCATTTACGTTTCGAAGCCCCTCGCACGCCCATATGTCACAACTGCTGGAAAGGGCCAGAGATGTTTTATCCTTCCAATTTATGTCATTAAAATAAATGGGGCGAGAAGTGCAGATGTTTCCCTGTACTGGGGAGGGGGCTGCTAGTATATACACACAGTATACAGAGCCCTGCGATGGCTTCCCGGAGAGTAGTAAATATTACTAATATTATACGTCACATTTCTTATAGAGATTCAACGCAAAGAGGAATTTGTTTTTATTTGTTGTCATTTTTTATAAAAAAAAATTTATGTTATAAAAAATAAATGTACCTGTATTTTTTGGGACTAATAAGACGCACTTTTTAGCAAGAAAAAAAAATCTTGCACATAATACAAAGTTGAAGTGAATGCATGTAGCAGTACTGAGCGTGTTCATGTGAGTGAATGTGTAGCAGAGCAGAGAGAGTGAGTGTAGTCAGAAGTGTGTTTAAGTGTACAGATGTGGCAGAGCTGGGTGTGAGTGTGTGGATGTGGCAGAGCTGGGTGTGAGTGTGCGGATGTTGCAGAGCTGGGTGTGAGTGTGCGGATGTGGCAGAGCTGGGTGTGAGTGTGCGGATGTTGCAGAGCTGGGTGTGAGTGTGCGGATGTAGCAGAGCTGGGTGTGAAGTCAAACAGAGAGAGAGCTGAGGATAGGGACACCAGTGCGTGTGTCACTTATATAATCCAATGCTCAAAGTATTTCTTATCCAAAAAAATTTTTTACGTACGCAAATAATTTCTAAGTATTCAAAAAGGTATTTTATTAATTCATCACATAAAGCAATAGTTATTACAAAGAAATAGAGAGGTAGCAATAAAATGGACACCAAGTATTAAAAACAGTGTATTACCAAAAAGATTTAGGGAGAGTATCAGAAGCAGACACTGGGAACCGGTATGGAAGACATGGTAAGTACAACTGACATAATGCAACCATGTGCAAATATGAGCATGTAAGCAGGGAGTTCAAAAGACAGCCATAGTCAAATTACCATACCGTGGAGAGAGGAATACACTGTGTGACCCCGACACGTGTTTCGCCGACTGGCTTTCTCAAGGGGAGTGTCAGGTACAAGTGCACTAATGATTATAAATCTCTATCAGCCAATGAGCTTAGGGGATCAATTAAGTAAATCCAAAATAACAGGGGAATATATGACATCACAGGAAGGGGGGGAGAATAGCTGCCTTGTCCAATCACCACTGAACTAGTGCCACGTGTAATAATAATTGCGCATGCGCGAAACATCGCAAATGTGCGCACGGGAGCCGCAATTAAGGTAAGGGTATAGTGCGCTTGCGTACAAACTCGGGGCAGAAACAGTGCAAAAGGACATCCAACAAAATGTGAAATATACACACTAACAAATATATGCCTAAATAGTGGGGGCGCCTAAACATTGGGCTATATGCCGAATAAATACTAAATTCATGCATGTGCACATCCATTAAATGTTAAATATAAAAAGATGTATTAAAGAGTCTTTAGAATGGGACAAGACCCATATAGCAATATAACAGTATTAAGCCATACATCAAATATTATGCAACCACATATACAGTTGTACCAGGAATGACCTGTAGTAAAAGTGACAAGTGCAATAATACAGGAGTACTTATAAAAGGAAATGTGCAAAATAGGTACAAGAATTGCAATAATTTATGTGCAAAATAGGTACACAAATAACAATGAATACAAATATATAAAATATAAAATATTATATTACATAGTCTATGATAAAAACAAGGTGCGGTGAAGTGAATCAGTGCCACTCGTGAAGCATGCAGTGAAGTGTCAAATCGTGAAGACAATATTGTGTATAATAATATAGGAAAAAAGGTGTATGGCGGATCAATCAGGAGTGGGACTGTCCAGTAAAGAAAGAAAACCACTGTTGAGGGTAAGGAATCCATGTAAGAAAATCGGCAAAGTCTATATTCCCCTTGGTTAGAACCTTAAATTGAGTTGCATGTACAGATGTGGCAGAGCTGGGTGTGAGTGTACAGATGTAGCAGGGCTGGGTGTGAGTGTACAGATGTGGCAGAGCTGGGTGTGAGTGTGCGGATGTTGCAGAGCTGGGTGTGAGTGTACAGATGTGGCAGAGCTGGGTGTGAGTGTGCGGATGTTGCAGAGCTGGGTGTGAGTGTACAGATGTGGCAGAGCTGGGTGTGAGTGTGCGGATGTTGCAGAGCTGGGTGTGAGTGTACAGATGTGGCAGAGCTGGGTGTGAGTGTGCGGATGTTGCAGAGCTGGGTGTGAGTGTACAGATGTGGCAGAGCTGGGTGTGAGTGTACAGATGTAGCAGGGCTGGGTGTGAGTGTACAGATGTGGCAGAGCTGGGTGTGAGTGTGCGGATGTTGCAGAGCTGGGTGTGAGTGTACAGATGTGGCAGAGCTGGGTGTGAGTGTGCGGATGTGGCAGAGCTGGGTGTGAGTGTACAGATGTGGCAGAGCTGGGTGTGAGTGTGCGGATGTTGCAGAGCTGGGTGTGAGTGTACAGATGTGGCAGAGCTGGGTGTGAGTGTGCGGATGTGGCAGAGCTGGGTGTGAGTGTACAGATGTGGCAGAGCTGGGTGTGAGTGTACGGATGTGGCAGAGCTGGGTGTGAGTGTACAGATGTGGCAGAGCTGGGTGTGAGTGTACAGATGTGGCAGAGCTGGGTGTGAGTGTACAGATGTGGCAGAGCTGGGTGTGAGTGTGTGGATGTGGCAGAGCTGGGTGTGAGTGTACAGATGTGGCAGAGCTGGGTGTGAGTGTGTGGATGTGGCAGAGCTGGGTGTGAGTGTACAGATGTGGCAGAGCTGGGTGTGAGTGTGTGGATGTGGCAGAGCTGGGTGTGAGTGTGTGGATGTGGCAGAGCTGGGTGTGAGTGTGTGGATGTGGCAGAGCTGGGTGTGAGTGTGTGGATGTGGCAGAGCTGGGTGTGAGTGTACAGATGTGGCAGAGCTGGGTGTGAGTGTACAGATGTGGCAGAGCTGGGTGTGAGTGTACAGATGTGGCAGGGCTGGGTGTGAGTGTACAGATGTGGCAGGGCTGGGTGTGAGTGTACAGATGTGGCAGAGCTGGGTGTGAGTGTGCGGATGTTGCAGAGCTGGGTGTGAGTGTGCGGATGTTGCAGAACTGGGTGTGAGTGTACAGATGTAGCAGGGCTGGGTGTGAGTGTGCGGATGTTGCAGAGCTGGGTGTGAGTGTGCGGATGTTGCAGAGCTGGGTGTGAGTGTGCGGATGTTGCAGAGCTGGGTGTGGGTGTGCGGATGTTGCAGAGCTGGGTGTGAGTGTGCGGATGTGGCAGAGCTGGGTGTGAGTGTGCGGATGTTGCAGAGCTGGGTGTGAGTGTGCGGATGTTGCAGAGCTGGGTGTGAGTGTGCGGATGTTGCAGAGCTAGGTGTGAGTGTGCGGATGTTGCAGAGCACGGTGTGAGTGTGCGGATGTTGCAGAGCTGGGTGTGAGTGTGCGCCTGTATTGCAAAATCTAGGATCTGCCTACGGAGGGAGGAGGAGCAAAGAGCGCTCTGGTCTAAATGAACCCTTAATCGGTGTGTCTTACAGTCCTAAAAATACATTATATTATTTTAGATTTTTTTTTATTTATTTTAATTTAACATGGCCTTCATATGCCCAGGTTGTCTGGGATTAGGAAAAGATGGCTGCTTTCTTCCAAAATACAGTACAACACCCGTAGACCCGTGGAGCACTGTGGGGAGATCCCCTTCGGGAGAACAGCACAGAACCATCAGTTTGCTCTGAGTCACTGCTGTAGCAGCTTCTGTTTGAATACTACAGCACTTAGTCAGAGGGAGGGGAGTAGCTGTGTACAGGGAAAAAAAATCCCATACACCAGTACACCAGAGAGCAGCTACAATCCTGGAATTTGCGACTAACAACACAAACACAGGTGTGATTACACAGACCTCCAGGGCCCAATACCTAAAACCATCTACAGCGGTCACAACTGCTTGTAGATTCCCTGAAAATATTTTTATTCTATCAATTTCCTACATCTTTTGGCATCTCATGATGAATTTGTTTGGCTCTGATATCCATGAGATGTGTGAAGGCAGCCCACACTCCTGCGCTAAACTTTATAAAACTGTTCCTCTGGTCTACACACAGTGTGGGAATGTGAGAAGTGGGACGCGTAGGTGTATGAAAGGGTTAATAAAAGCCCCCCATCCCTACACAAGGCTCCTTAGTGCTACAGCGCACAGATTTTTCCCCCCAAATTCACATTTCTTGCAGTAAGGGGGTGTCCTATTCTCAGGTCATCAATATTAAACTGGTGGGGGTCAAACATCTAACCCTCCCACAGATCATCTGCTGTCAGCCAATGGTAAACAGAGAATGAAACATAGAGCACACAGCGCCCCTCTCTGTATAATGGCTGTGCTTTGTAATTGCATGTCAGCTCAAGTGAAAGAGAGTCAAGACTGACCCTGGCTTGTTATATCCCTGGTCATGTGATGTCAAATAGGTGCATGGCTCATTATATCCCTGGTCATGTGATGGCACACAGGTGCATGGCTCGTTATATCCCTGGTCATGTGATGGCACACAGGTGCACGGCTCGTTATATCCCTGGTCATGTGATGGCACACAGGTGCACGGCTCGTTATATCCCTGGTCATGTGATGTCACACAGGTGCACAGCGCATTATATCCCTGGTCATGTGATGTAACACAGGTGCACGGCTCGTTATATCCCTGGTCATGTGATGGCACATATGTGCATGGCTCGTTATATCCCTGGTCATGTGATGTCACACAGGTGCATGGCTCGTTATATCCCTGGTCATGTGATGTCACACAGGTGCACGGCTCGTTATATCCCTGGTCATGTGATGTCACACAGGTGCACGGCTCGTTATATCCCTGGTCATGTGATGGCACATAGGTGCATGGCTCGTTATATCCCTGGTCATGTGATGTCACACAGGTGCACAGCGCATTATATCCCTGGTCATGTGATGTAACACAGGTGCACGGCTCGTTATATCCCTGGTCATGTGATGGCACATAGGTGCATGGCTCGTTATATCCCTGGTCATGTGATGTCACACAGGTGCATGGCTCGTTATATCCCTGGTCATGTGATGGCACATAGGTGCATGGCTCGTTATATCCCTGGTCATGTGATGTCACACAGGTGCATGGCTCGTTATATCCCTGGTCATGTGATGTCACACAGGTGCATGGCTCGTTATATCCCTGGTCATGTGATGTCACACAGGTGCATGGCTCGTTATATCCCTGGTCATGTGATGTCACACAGGTGCACGGCTCGTTATATCCCTGGTCATGTGATGTCACACAGGTGCACGGCTCGTTATATCCCTGGTCATGTGATGGCACATAGGTGCATGGCTCGTTATATCCCTGGTCATGTGATGTCACACAGGTGCACATTTCCTTATATGCCTGGTCATGTGATCTCACACAGGTGCACAACTCATTATATCCCTGGTCATGTGATCTCACACAGGTGCACATTTCCTTATATGCCTGGTCATGTGATCTCACACAGGTGCACAACTCATTATATCCCTGGTCATGTGATCTCACACAGGTGCACATTTCCTTATATGCCTGGTCATGTGATCTCACACAGGTGCACATTTCCTTATATGCCTGGTCATGTGATCTCACACAGGTGTATCAAAGACTGAGAGCTCCGTACTTACCCAGCGATAACCGGATAATCCTGCTGATAACCTGCTGTCAAAATGCCGGGCAGCAGAGCTAAACATGGCCTCGGCCGTTACCCACGGAGAATGAGCTAGACCAGAGCCTCTGGAGCCGCTGCAAAGCTCAGAGAATATACATGGAAGGGCTCACAAGATGGTGGTGGCCCCTTACAGCCAGCAGCTCCCGCCATTCCTCCTGCGCCTCAAGTACTCAAAGAGGTATGCTGCCAGCTCTTGATGGTCATCCAAACCTCCACCACGTCCCTCACCTCTAAAATAGACGAGGTACGAGTAGATGTGGGCCTGATCCGCCAGGACCCGCAAAAGCTCAGGGACAGGGTCAAAGAAACGGAGACCTGTATATCCCAGGTGGAAGACCTGACGGCCCCCATGCCGGAACGCCTGCGGTCCCTGGAAATGGCGGCGACTCTATGGGCCCTCAAATCAGACGACCTTGAAAACCGGCTCCGTCACAATAACGTGCTCATACTGGGACTTCCAGAACAGGCGGAGGGGAACGACCTAGTCAGCGTTTCCTAACGCTGCACTATCGCCCGCATACGCGAAAGGGCACATTGTGTTCCCGCCAAACCACCACCACCTGGTGCCAGAGCTCGTCCTTTCTTAGTCCGCCTAATGTGTAGCATGGACCGGGAAGCAATGTGGCGTGTAATATCCTCCCCTTGGGAAAACTGTGCGCCCTCGGTCCGGTGAGTACCGCTGCCACCTCATAGCGGCGCGGGGTTTGATTGGTGCATGCTGGACCGCCAGTATCCCAGGCTGGATATGCCCTACAGGCCCAAAAGCTTAACGTTACTGTTTAATCATGTCACGTTATGTTACTATCTGTCCTAACACGGAACGTCAGAGACATGAGGGAAGCGCGAAAACGCAACATGGTTCTTTCATTAATGCCGGCTGGAGACTCACATGTCCCCTGGCCTAAGAGATGGACTGTACCGTCCTTGGGTTCAGTGGTCGGCACATGCAACACTTCCCACACTCGCCCATGGAGAATCCTTGCTAGTTCATACAGTGGTTAGGTGGGGAGTGGGATCCGTACTTATAGACCCCGAAGGAAGATTTGTGCTCACCCATCCCTGGATAAACTGTAAATCATACGTCATTTTATGCTTATACATCCCACCATCATCAGGTCTGGCCCTTTTGTATGAAGCGGCACGCTTCGTATCAGGCTTCCCTAACTCCTTAACTATTTGCATGGGGGGCTGGAACACTGTACTCGTTCTATTGACAAATTTCATGGTACCAGTGAGCCACCACCTGTTACTGGCGCGATTCCTCGGGGAGATGCCTAGGGAATTTACATGCTACACCCCAGGGAGAGAGTCTCTGTCCCGTATAGATTATATATGTGGCTATGACAGGGCCAGCTCTCAGGCCCATCAGACCATTCCCCAGTTCTAGAATTTTAGCAATATTCCAGATGGAAGATCCACCAACAGGGGGCTCTAAACGTAAAATACATCCATTTTGGCGGAGCCTAATGGGCGACCAAGATCACACTCCTGCACTACCTGACACTTATATCCCATACAACAATTACACATATTATTGGGAAGCACTCAAATCATATGTGAGAGGTAGCCTGCAGTCGGCCATGTCATATATTAGGCGGACACAGCTAGAGGGGAGGAGGAGGAGTTGGCTCGGGGCTGCAGTTCATTAGAAGCTGCGGTCATAGCTGCCCCCATGGAAGAAAATAGAGTGCTTGGCTACACCAGGGAGAAAGTATATTCACCACCTGTATGAGAAAAGTAAGCGTCACATGTTTTATTACAAACCAAAAAACATTTTGAAGAGGGCAATCAGTCCAGTCGTCTCCTGGTACACTGATCTACCGTAACACGGCGTCCCCAGCCATCCTTAAAATAAGAAATTACTCTGGAGAGCTGGTGAACACGACTAAAGATATATTATCTGTATTCCCCTCCTTCTACAGGGATTTATATGGCTCCAAGGTTGATCGTTCCGCGCAACAGATAGATGAATACCTGGCGGATCTCCCTTGTGGGACACTGGACGCTGAGCAGCGGGAACTTTTGGACGCCCCTATTACATTAGAGGAGCTGCAGGAGGCTCTCACCAGCATAGCCAAGGGAATGGGCCTGATGGGCTTCCCCCTGGAGGCTGTGGACTTAATACTAGGATCTTCCTTCGCGAGGCGTTGTTCATGGCCCGAAAAGCAGTAGCACTCCGTTGGATGGACCCCTGCCCCTCCTAGGTGTTCCCAATGGAAAACCCTTGTTAACGGAATAGTATCATATGAAAAGTCTACTCTGCTTCGGCCATGTCCTCCTCGCTTGATGCCCTTTTGTGACCTGCACTTTGTGCATTTCCAATGTATAATTTACCTCTCACCCGTTATTACTCTGTGATTTATATTTTGATACGTGGGCAAATTTTGATGTAACGCTTGTAAGTGCCAATTCTAAGTTTTTTGCTCAATAAACAAGTTTTTTCTTAAAAAAAAGGGGTTTTACAAATTTTGATTGCTATCCTTTTTCCACATCTGATCATGGGGGTACAACTGTTATAAGCTCCACTTATCTAGAGAACAGGGGGTCCATTCTCAATTAATTGACGGAGTGGTAGTTTGAGCATTTGCTCTACCGCTACAATCAAGACTATGGGATTGCTGAAAATTGCTGAGCACAGCGCTCCGTTCTCTCCAGCAATTCCTGTTCAGTGTCTATGAGAGTTCAGAATATTCTTCAGCACAGGTTCAGACACTCCTATTGTACTGAATGGAGAGGCAGAGGACACATGCTCAACCTGCTTCTCCATCAGTTAGTGAGAACGGGGCTTGGGGTCCATTCTCGGGATCGGTGGAAGTTTGTTCCCAGCAGTCAGATCAGATTGTTATCCCCTATCCTCTAGATTGGTGATAACAATCGAAGTTTGTAAAACCCCTTAAAGTTCGCCCATCCAACATGTTTTGTATGAACTAAGGGGACACTCACCTGGCCTTCCTGTGGACTCAGGCAGCTGATGACTTCATTCACCATCACCGGCTGGTGCAGAACTTGTCTTGTAGATGCGTCTGTCTGGCAGAACCTCCTGCTCGGCGGCACCGGAGCGCTGTGCAATCTGCTGAGTACTCCACACACCGCCCGTCTGACTGAAGGATGCATCTCACTGCAGACAAAAGCAAAACAAGAACACAATGTGAATCTGACTGTATAAGAAACAACAAAAAATAGCAGTTATTGCAATGAAAAAAAGAAGTGGAACAATAATATCCCTGAATAAAAATTATGGACGGATCATTCTGCCTGGGACCCACATTTGGGTGACCCATCATTAGGACAGGTCAATATAAAACCGACAGGGGTCCAGGATATGGCACCTCCGTGTCCAACTGTTTGCAGTGTCAGCAGTGCCCCATAACTGCAACTTTGTACGTTAAGCTGCAATATCAAACACGGCCACTATGCAATAAGGAGTCAATGGGGCAGATTTACTTACCCGGCCCGTTCGCGATCCAGCGGCGCGTTCTCTGAACAGGATTCAGGTCCGGACGGGATTTATGAAGGTAGTTCCTCCGCCGTCCACCAGGTGGCGCTGCTGCGCTGAAAATCATCTGAACGCACCGGAATACACCGAGCTGGACCAGGTGAAGGTAAGCGCTTCCCAAGCGACACATTTTCCATTTTTAAATGCGGCGGTTTTTCCGAATCCGTCGGGTTTTAGTTCGGCCACGCCCCCCGATTTCCGTCGCGTGCATGCCAGCGCCAATATCCGATCGGCGCAAATCGGAAATATTCGGGTAACACGTCGGGAAAACGCGAATCGGGCCCTTAGTAAATGACCCCCAATCTGCTCAACATCTGGCAGTTTATAACATGCTATCTGCATGCACATTGTGTGCAGCGCCTGCTCTATAACATGCTGCCTTCAGTTAGATCACATCGTAAAATCTGTTCAGTTTCCCCTGTTCTATAACATGCTGCCTGCAAATAGGACACTGTATACAATCTGCTCAGCTCCTCCTGCTCTATAACATGCTGCCTGCAGATAGGACACTATGTATAATCTGCTCAGCTCCTCCTGCTCTATAACATCCTGCCTGCAGATAGGACACTATATACAATCTGCTCAGCTCCTCCTGCTCTATAACATGCTGCCTGCAGATAGGACACTATGTACAATCTGCTCAGCTCCTCCTGCTCTATAACATGCTGCCTGCAGGTAGGACACTATGTACAATCTGCTGAGCTCCTCCTGTTCTATAACATGGTGCCTGCAGATAGGACACTATGTACAATGTGCCCAGCTCCTCCTGCTCTATAACATGCTGCCTGCAGATAGAACACTATGTACAATCTGCTCAGCTCCTCCTGCTCTATAACATGCTGCCTGCAGATAGGACACTATGTACAATGTACTCAGCTCCTCCTGCTCTATAACATTCTGCCTGCAGATAGGACACTATGTACAATGTGCCCAGCTCCTCCTGCTCTATAACATGCTGCCTGCAGGACTACATCCTGGCTGCCCCCTTAAAAGCTGTCTGCAGAATGGGTTTCAGATTCACGAGTTCCTTTTAAACAAAAATAATACAAAGTTATTATTTTACAACTTCCCACTGATACAGAATAGGTTAAAATAAATGACATACAAATAAGCTAAATAAATTAAATTACCAGAGAAAAGTTAACAGCAGAAATTCAATTATACATATACAATTAGAATATAAGAGCGGAGCGTGAGTCATCCTTCTCTTTCATTCTAGACGATGTGACTGGGGGATATGCAGATACAACACCAGCAATACAGGAGAATTACCATAACTCCCAGGCTGGGGCTAAGCTGTGCCCGGGGTAGGGGGCAGGAGGAGATCTTCTCACCCCACAGCTAAATATATGGCCATAGATCACAAAGTATCCGGGGCATGCCCAATGTAATATAATGTATAGCACTATTATATGGGCGTGTGTATGCTAATGGTTTCATCTGAGAAAAGGGGAACCAGAGTGAGAGTCCCTCTATAATGTTCTTCCACAGGGACTAAGAGGGAACCAAAAGACTGCAGAGACATAGAGGGGATGAAGAGGTTGCTGTAACCTAGAGGGCAGAGACCTTGGGGGGTCCAAGAGACCTAGAGGAGACCAAGAGGCTGCAGTGACCTAGAGGAGACCAAGAGGCTGCAGTGACCTAGAGGAGACCAAGAGGCTGCAGTGACCTAGAGGAGACAAAGAGACCGCAGTGACCTAGAGGAGACAAAGAGACCGCAGTGACCTAGAGGAGACCAAGAGACTGCAGTGACCTAGAGGGGAACAAGAGACTGCAGTGACCTAGAGGGGAACAAGAGACTGCAGTGACCTAGAGGAGACCAAGAGGCTGCAGTGACCTAGAGGAGACCAAGAGGCTGCAGTGACCTAGAGGAGACCAAGAGAATGCAGTGACCTAGTGGAGACCAAGAGGCTGCAGTGACCTAGTGGAGACCAAGAGGCTGCAGTGACCTAGAGGAGACCAAGAGGCTGCAGTGACCTAGAGGAGACCAAGAGAATGCAGTGACCTAGTGGAGACCAAGAGGCTGCAGTGACCTAGTGGAGACCAAGAGGCTGCAGTGACCTAGAGGAGACCAAGAGGCTGCAGTGACCTAGAGGAGACCAAGAGAATGCAGTGACCTAGTGGAGACCAAGAGACCGCAGTGACCTAGAGGAGACCAAGAGACCGCAGTGACCTAGTGGAGACCAAGAGACTGCAGTGACCTAGAGGAGACCAAGAGACTGCAGTGACCTAGAGGAGACCAAGAGACTGCAGTGACCTAGAGGAGACCAAGAGACTGCAGTGACCTAGAAGGAACCAAGAGACCGCAGTGACCTAGAGGGGAATGAGAGATTGCAGTGACTTAGAGAGGACTTGGAGGTTGTGGAGACCCAACGTTGACCTGGAGGCCTCAGAGACCAAAAGATGCTAGACACTAAACCATCTACTATCCCTGCTGCTCCTGACTGCAAAAAAAGGATGGAAAACCAGACTACTGCTCCCCTGCAGCTTGTCCGAGCGCATTCCCAAAGGCTTGTGCCACGTGGAGTACTCTTGTGGCCACCATGCAGGCATCGTGATATGAGCTCAGCCTTTTGAGTTGAGTTCTATTACAATTAGTGTATACCCCACCATACTGTGTCAGAGCCATGTGGCCATAGCTGGGAATGGCATACATACGGGTGCAAGACGTGGGTGGGCACTAGTCACCCCACCCCTCAGCACAGGAAGCCCAGCGGCTGCTCACCCACCATCCCTCCTGCACCCGGCACCCTCCTGAGCACTACACCCAGGTACAAACAGGGCAGGGGTATCAGAAGTAGCTCATTTCTTCTGGAAAATTTAAGTCGAAAGTGAGGACAACACTGGACTTGTTGACAGTGAAGCCAAACGTGCCAGGAAATTGATGTGTCCATTGGGAGCTATTATGTGCAGCGCTATATACTGTATATACCACCCCCACATCTCATTTATAGCTCAAACACCAAACTTCCTCTCATTACGGCAGCGGCAGCAGCATCTTGTAGCCTCACCTCCACCTCCTACTTACTGCAGCACAAGCAATTACTACATTTCATTAGCTGCTATTGCCAAGTGCTTTGTGCTGTTTGCCGTCCTCGGCTCTGCTGGATCACCATTAGGATAGGGACCCCGAAAACCACTACCACATCACCCTGTATCACATTGTCATCATGTATGTGTAACAAATACTGGTGTCTATGGATATATATGCAGATGAATAAATAAAGGGTGACCCCAACCTACCTCTAATGAATGTGGTCAAAGAGCTTGTCCCCTTTCAGAAACTAATTGATAAAAAATTGTACTTGGTCATGTGATGTCACACAGGTGCACGCCTCGGTATATCCCTGGTCATGTGATCTTATACAGGTGAAGGGCATGTTACAGTAATCAGAGTGTGTTATCACGAGCCGTGCACCTGTGTGACATCACATGATCAGGGATATAACGAGCCGTGCACCTGTGTGACAACATATGACCAGATATATAACGAGCCGTGCACCTGTGTGACATCACATGATCAGGTATATAATGAGCCGTCCACCTGTGTGACATCACATGACCAGGGATATAACGAGCCATGCATCTGTGTGACATCATATGACCAGATATATAATGAGCCGTGCACCTGTATGACATCACATGACCAGGGATATAACAAACCATGCACCTGTGTGACATCACATGACCAGGGATATAACGAGCCGTGCACCTGTTTGAGATCACATGACCAGGGATATAACGAGCCGTGCACCTGTGTGACATCACATGACCATGGACAAGTTTTATACACAGGAAGTAAACACTGGAGCTTCCTATAGAATGACAGCAAGCAGGGATCAAGAAAACTGATACAAAGAAAGTATATTGGAAAATTGTATAACATTTCATTACACAAACAATATTCAATTATTTGCTGAAAGTGGACAAACCGTTGAACTGTTCTACAGTCCCTCCCAGGTAGATCAAAATAAACATTGTGGTTCTTCAAAAAGACAACTTCTACTTCATGATCAGTAGGATTTTAGTGTTAAAGGGGTGTTCCTGAACTTTATTAGAATAGATCAGCATCTGAATCAAGGGGGTCAAGACAACTGGACCAACCACCGATCAGCTGGAGCAGTCGTAGCATCCAGACCGGTGATGTCATGTCCATTGGTGACATGTATACTCAAATGAACGGTGATAAACTTCAATACCAAGAGAAGCCACCATGCAATGCATGGCGCAGTGCTTGGTAGACTGTGAAAAAGCCCTAGCACTTGCCTAGTCTTTATACAGCTGATTTGTGGGACAACTATGATAAACCTGGGACACTTATTCATAAACCCAGGCACCGTGACTGGGGTAATCTTCTTATATTTGTTATCCATGACCTCCTGACTTCTAAAATGAACTTCTAAAATTATGCTTATGAGTCAGTCTGGGGGCTTTACGAGAGCCCCTCTCTGCTGTAGTGTCGCAGGCCGTTATACTGTCTCCCCCTCACGCTGCACCATCAGCACTTCACTCTTGGGGGGACGGGGACAGTGTAAGAGCCTATGAATCTGCAGCACAGAGGGGCTATGGTAACACCCACAGAGCCCTCTAGGCTTATTAGGATACTTTTAAAAGTTGATTTTGGAAGGAAGAAAGCCATGGATAATAAATATAAGAAAATTACTACAGTCACGGTACCTGGATCTATGGGTAAGTGTCCCAGATTAAACCTGATGGATTTTGAAGGTAGATTTCCTTTAAAGAGAACCCGTCAGCAGAAATTGACCTAATAAACAACGATTTATATGCACACATTTCACGTGATTCATATTCAATGTTATTAGTAACATAATGTATAGCAAAATCTGCTGAATGTATGTGTAAACTTGCCTAATTTGTAGCATGTTTGATGTGATATGGTCGATCTTGTGCGGTTTTTAACCCCTTACTTTACAATTTTACTTTACAGCTTTATTGCTGTTTAGCTCCTATTACTCAGTGATGGTCAGATATAATATTCCAGAGTGTGAGCACGGACTCTCTAAGCAGACACTTCATGATCCCTCTAGTGCTGTGAGATGCTGTGTGCTGACAATGTGCTTAGATTATCAGGGTACAGGTTTGTTTAGACTTTTATTTAATTTCTGATCATTCACTAGTATCTGACATATAGAAAAAGAGAGAAGAGACAGATCAGAGATAAAAGGTGAGATCCATGAGATGGAAATAAAACACAATGACACATCGGCTCTAGTAAATCTCAGCTATAACACACACAGAATCAGCTCTGCTATATGCCTCCCTTCCCTGGATAAAGACCTTATTTCATCTGCAGTTTGTAGAGTAAACTCTGCACACAGGAAGTGCCTGTCTGAGCTGGTCATGTAATGCAGGGGGGAGTGGAAAGAGGCAGAGAGCACTGCATCCTGGAGACAAGAGAAGCTACTCACAATAAGAATCCCGCCATAGTCAGAAGATTTACAACTGGATCCAGGGCAACCAAATTGTGTATACCAGAACTGATAGAGACAGGTTTGAATCTCATCTGTGAAATTCAGCATTTTTGTTAATAACAGTAAATTGGAGAATTGGGGACATTTACATAAAGTGTCTCGGTTTGCAATGGCTTGGTTACTGACTTGCTCTCGAAAAGGAGAAACATATTTAATATTGTGGAGCTGTGCAGATATATTTCTAGTGCCGAGACCATTTTATGTCACTGGGACCAAAATCTGTCCCAGGCTCCATAAATGTGTGTGGCAGTCTTAGAACAAACTGTGCACACTGCCCTGGAGTGCAGCAATGGCTGCTGCGGCAATGCATCCGTGGCTGACCTCGTTCAACAGCTCGTCCAGTCGGAATTGAATGCCAGAAGGATAGGCGGCAGACATGCTAATGTGGGCAGTGTTTGCCTCCAGCATCCCAAGAGCCATCTTCATTTTGACGGCGCCCAACCTCTCGGCTTCCACAGACTTTAAATTTATGCACAACCCTGCTGCAAGCCTCCTCCTGCCGCTAGCCAGTGACGTCAGAGACGTGGCGTGGAGAGAGTGCAGCATGTGCTCTCTCTTAGTTCCCAGCCAACAGCAGAAGGAGGTTTGCAACAGGGACGTGTCTATATTAAAGTCCGGGGAAGCAGAGAGGCGCTTGGGCGCTGTCAGTCTGACCGCCTTCAGCACTTTTACAAAGTTATTATTTTGGCACTAAAGAAGCCATAATATATGTAAAACTCAGCTCCCCCCAACCCCTAAACGTAACGAGCAGCCTATTTAGGACACTCTACCACCAGTAATCTGGTGGTAGATTTACTTTAAAGGGAACCTGTCACCAGGGACCTCATTTTCACTAAAGACAGATTATATAAACCCATGACACCTGTAGTGCAAAAATGCCTCTCTGCATTTTCTAAGCATTTGTATTACTATATAATTGTGTGTTATAACTTACCTTGCACCCTGACAAAATCCTGGGGTAGTACCAGGGGCTGGCGTTTGGTTTGGATGCATTTCAAAAAACATGTGACTTGTCTGAGTTGCAGGATGCCTCCATCTTTGTGCTCTGTGCATCATGTCCCTCCCCCACTGATGTCACCTCACCAGGCTGTACCCTCTGAGAAGGAGGAGGAGCTGTACATGAGCACAAAGGTGGGGGCTGAGAGCTGAGGAGTCAGCAGCACAGACAAGGCACGTTGTTTTTTGAAATGCATCCAAACCAAAGCCCAGCCCCTGGGACTACCCCAGGATTTTGTCAGGGTGCAAGGTAAGATATAACACACAATTATATTTTAATGCAAATGCTTAGAAAAGGCAGAAAGGCAGATGTGCACTGCAGGCGTAATAAGCTTCTGCAACCTGACTTTAGTGGAAATGAGGTCCCTGGTGACAGGATCCCTTTAAAGGGTGCATCAGTAATCAGCACCCTAGATGCCCCAAAAACCATAGTACAGGACAAAATGCCACCCCAGAAAATATAAATACCACCCAAGATACTAAATACTGCGTTCAGAGCAGACAATAATAATAGAGACCCCAGAGAATATAATAGCAGTGAAAACCCCTAGAGCATACAATAATAACAGAAACCCCAGAGCACATAATATACTAATAGATAGACCCCATAGTTGACAATAATACTGGAGGCCCCCTAGAGCAGACAAAACAATAAATAATTACACTCCTTTCCTGGATTCACTTTCAACCAACACCAGGAGTCAGAACACAGAATGGAGCAGCAGGAGAGGAATCGGGAGCAGTGAGGACTTCTAAGCTGCACCTTTAGTTATGGAAGAGTTCAATGGACTCCGACTGTCAGTAGGGTCCAGGAAGCACCCTGCATGTGGTTGGCCGGGACAGGTTACAAATATTCTTCCAGGATTTTAGTTGAGATGAATGTGGCTGCAATTTATGTGCATGCTCAGTAGTGAAGCTCCTCCGCTACAAAGCAGATGAATAAGGCGCTGGTAATTCAACAGCTCACAGTGCCGGAGCTGCTATTCGGGCACCAGAGAGGGTGGAATGTTTACCCCATATATATCACACAGGATGGGAGTTCTTGCATCAAACTTAAATATGATGCAAGAACTCCCATCATGTGGGATCTGTGCAACCATTCCTGTCCATTTCCACAGGTTGTACATGATTTTGTTTCTAATCCGGACCCCTAATGTTCCAGCTAACTACGCTTTTTCAGTCCAGGACCCAAAAGTAGAGAACCCATTCAGCGTATTGCTGAAACTTTTTCCAGGTTCCCTCGCAGCGTTTGTATTGGGTTTCGAAATGCATTTCAATGTATGCGGGGAGGAGCTCGGCCTGATTACAATGTGTTAACATTGTGTTTACATAAACAGCCTGTGAATTCAGAATAAGAGAACTGATTTATTGGAAACAAAGGGGCTAAAGGAAAAAAGTTAGGTACAGAACAATATCTATCAGGGCGCATTCACACGTTGCGCTTTGGTTGCATTTTCATTGCGAGTTAAATCGCAGTACAACAGCTGAGGAGAGGAGATCTGTTTACAAAACACATTGTAAACACAATGTTAACACATATGTTGATAATGTGTTAACACATGTGTTAACAGTGTGTTTACAAATGCAAATAGTAATGTAATTAGGCAAATCACCTATCCTTAGCAGTTGTAATGCGTTTTAAACACAATGAAAACACAACCAAAGCGCCACGTGTGAACGCGTCCTAAGGGTGCGTTGTGTTTTGGTCGGGTTCGGCCACCTGACCCAGATATTTCCTCCAATTGGCTGGCCAATAAAAGCCAATGCTAGTTGCTAGGAGAGTAAATTTGCCAGATTGGCTACCAAAATGTCTGGGTCAGGAGGTCAAACCTGACCATCAGGTCATTTCTATAGGTCACACGTTAATCATCTGGTCGGACCCTGTAGACGGAAGGTGTAAGTTAACAACCCAGCAATTGAGCCGTTTACAATATTTGACCATTATTCTAGGTTTTAAAAGTTTTCAGCGCACCCCTTGAGGCTGCATTCATAAGTTCAGTTAACACATGGGTTTTCAAACGCATCAGAGCAGCTGAGATTAAGGAATTTGCCGTATTACATTGCTGTCAATATTGCATTTACAAAACTCATGCGTCAACGCGATGTTAAATCATGTGTTTAGGCAAATCTCCTCTTCTGAGCTGTTATGACGCATGCTTTAACGCAAACAAAACGCAACGTGTGAACGCTCCCTCAAACTAAATGGCTGATAACAGCAAACAATAGACACAACTGTCCACTTTCAACCCCCTATCAATGAATTGTTACTGGAAAGTTGGAACACGCTGCAAAAAAGTATAGTGTACTCAGTATCATTTTTGAACAAAACAAGAAAAAAAACGCGTGTGTGAATAGGTCTTTAGCACAATGACCCTTTAACCCCGCATTAAAACATGCACAGAGAGAACCGCACCATGTAAACAAGACCCTGCTGTTAACGCGCCCTATGCAGTCCCAATCTACACTTACTATAATAATAGACGATGAAGAACAGACCGGAAGTCGCTAACACATGGGACCGCAGCCGGTGCACTCTCGTAATAGTTCCCCCAAGCAACAAAGCATTGGACTACACAGATCCGCCTCGGAAAGCAAAACATTATATATTGTTTTTATCGAATTTTATGACATAACCGGGGATTTCGCAATCCCGGGCACGTACCGAGGGCAGTCACGTAGGTAAAAAAATATTTTTAGGTAGGGTGACGTATGAAGGAAGGAGGCCCCGCCCATTGTGTGACGTCACGGCGGCCGCTTACTGGAGGACGCGGCTGTAACGTCTAAGGGCGCCGGATTTGAAAGCTATAACGGGCGGCGGCGTAAGAAGAGACGGGTGAGAAGATACACGGGTGTGTGTGATGTGAGGGGCAGGAGAGGCCTCGGCTGTGGCCCCACTGCAGGGGGCAGGAGTTGTGAGGGCAGTGCTGTGCAGGGGAGCTGTGTACACTGCTATCTCCACTACTGCTGGGTGTATATAGATACATATGAGTTATATGAAGTGACACTGAAATAAAAGGACAAATATTTGGAGACGCTGTAACGACACTGCATGAATAAGAAGCAAGAACCATTATTTATGGCAATGTTCACACACAGCAGAGATTTCCTCTGCTAAATACAAACCTCTTCTGTTCATCTGAATGCATGTACATGGGTTCTGCATAAGGATGTCATAGAAAGTCTGCTATGGGGCCCGCAGTGTCAGGGGGCACCAGAACTCTGCGTTTTTGCCTGTGTATATACTGTATATGGCGCCGTATGCATGCGTATATATTGTATATGGCGCCGCATGCGTGCGTATATATTGTATATGGCGCCGCATGCGTGCGTATATATTGTATATGGCGCCGCATGCGTGCGTATATATTGTATATGGCGCCGCGTGCGTGCGTATATATTGTATATGGCGCCGCGTGCGTGCGTATATATTGTATATGGCGCCGCGTGCGTGCGTATATATTGTATATGGCGCCGCGTGCGTGCGTATATATTGTATATGGCGCCGCGTGCGTGCGTATATATTGTATATGGCGCCGCGTGCGTGCGTATATATTGTATATGGCGCCGCGTGCGTGCGTATATATTGTATATGGCGCCGCGTGTGTGTGTGTGTGTATACTGTATATGGCGCTGTATGATGCATAGCTTTATATGCTGTATGTTTAATAATCTTTATATATATATAGCGCCATCATATTCTGTAGCGCTTTACATATTCTGAGGAACATATACAAATAAAATAGGACATTACAGAGTATTAACAGTCATATAAAAACAATAGCAGTGAGGGCCCTGACCGTCTATGAGACCGGTGTAAGCTATGTGTGTATGTACTGGGTTTGATTGTTACATGAGTGAGTAAAGAAATATGTGTATATATATATATGGGTAGAGGTCTGCTTTGGGGCCCTGTCTCTCCTAGTTACCTGGTCTGCTGTATGTATATAGATATGTGTATGTCTAGTGACTGATAAGTTAGTTCGCCAGGCACGTGGTCCAAAACAGGAGGTCAGGCAGGGCTCAATAGCACATGTCTGGCCACCGCTGCCAAAATGTGAGGTGGTCGTAACCGAGGAAGCCATCTCGTTTCTAAGGGACCATATGACTACATTTATGGGAAATTATCTTCACACAGGAACATTTTTTTTAAAAAACATGTAATTAAAGAAATGTTTATATATGGCAGATTAGTGAAACTGAATGTAAATGCCCAGACGAGAATACTCCTTTAAAGGGAACCTAGCAGCCTCTTTACTCCTCCTACCCTTAGATCACCCGAGAAGCCGGCGTTCTGCGCATGCGCGGCCACAGCTCCGGGGCCGCGGCTACTGGGGATGTGTAGAACTCCGGCTTCTCGGACCAGGGCGCGCAGCTACGAGGAGCTGCGCACCGAAGATGTCAGGGTAGGAGGAGTAAAGAGCCTACTGGGGGCGTGGAGTAGCCGCGATGTGTAGCCTCATGTCCAGCTACTCCACCCCCCCAGTAGCCGATTTACAAAATTTACATATTAGGGCAATAAAGTTTTCTAAAACATAGCGGAGACGTGAGGATCAGATCTAAAAAAGAGCTATCCTCACGTCCCATACATGCGGTGGCGGTAGGTTCCCTTTAAGCCGCAGCCCCATTTTTTGTATTCTGACCTGTGTCGCTTTATATGGTTATAACTCTGTTACGTATAAAAGCGATTCTGAGGGGTTTTTTTTCCCACATGTTGTGCTTCATTTCAGTGGTAAATGTTGGATGATAAGTTTTGAGTTTATTTACAAAAAAAAGAAGAATTGATGAATTTTTGGAAAAATTTGCCATTTTCGAATTTTGAAATCATTGCGTTTTCAGGCAGATCGATTTACCACCTAAATAAGTTGCTGAATAACATTTCCCATTTGTCTACTTTACATTTTCATCATTTTTGAAACGTCTGGATAATTTATTTTGTTGTCGCACGGCTTACAAATAGAATATAGATTTTTTTTTCCGTATTTTCAGAATTGACTATTTTGGGGATAAATACTGTTTTTATTGAAATTTTGAATATTTTAATTAAAAAAAAAAACCCTATTTCAACCAATTTTCAAATCTGCACCCCTCAAACTATCCGTAACAGTTTTTAGGGAGATTGTTAACCCATTGAGATCTTCATAGTAATTAAATCGAAATGTAGGTGAAATTTAGAATGGTCAAATTTTGTCAGTTATAAGTTTATTTGGCCCAAAACGTTACACATTTCCAAAAGTTAAAAAGAGAAAACCCACCATTCAATTTGTTCTGCAATGTTTTATGGGGGCACAGCGAGGCGCAGAAGGGAAGGAGCACCCTGCAGCTGCCAGGATTTTAGTTTCCTCATTGGCCCTTTTTGTAGGCTATAAAATTTTCACTTTTCCGTTATTTGGGCCATGTGACGGCATTTTTTTTGCGGGGCGAGATGCTTTTTCCAGTGTTACCATTTTGGGGTTGGTATCACCTATTGTTGAAAATTTCTGAACTTTGTTTTTAGGTCAGGAGTAGAAAAGCATCAATTCTGTACTGGATTTTTTTTTTTTTTTTTTTGTTGATGTTCACCTTATAGCCTAATAATCCTGTTATCTTTATTCTATGGGTCGATACAATTACGGGGATACCAGACTTTAACATTTTTTCTTAAGTTTTACTAAATTTGCCAAATAAAACCCTAATGTGGGGAAAAAATCTATCATTTGTTCATTGCCGTCTCCCAAGTTTCATAACATTTTTACTTTTTTTAACTACAGAGCTGGTTGATGGCTTGTTTTTTGCGGGACATATTCTACTTTGCACCAATATCATTTTGGAGTACATATGTTTTTTTTTTATCACATTTTAATTGCATTTTTGTGGGATTAAATAGGTAAAAATCATTTTTGTTGGGTTTTTAGTTTATTTTTTACAGCGTTCATGGTATTTACTTTTTTCTATGGGTTATTACGGACGTGGTGATACTATATATGTGGTGTTTGTGTGATTTAGACTTTTTTTTGTGCATTATATGTCTCTTTATATGTTTTGGGGCTTATGGGCTTTTTTATTAATTTATTAAATACAATTTTTTTTTACTTACATTTTTATTTCTTCCACTATGGGACATGAACAAGCAATCATCTGACTGCGTGTTCATGATAATACTCTGCAATACTGATGTATTGCAGGGTATTAGCAGTGTCCGCCTTTGCACATGCAGAGGCCGGCACTGTGCCTTTAACACAACGTCATATACACCATATTAATGGCACTGCCTGCGGACAGCCCTGGGGTCCTGGTCGGACCTCAGGGCTGCCATAGCAACAATAGCAAAATTCCCTCTTTTATGTGAAATTTCACACGTTTACCTATAAATAATATCTCCCCCAAAGTCAGGCAAATGTGACTCTTTAATGGTTGCAGGAGGAGTGTCAGTTCCTAATGCCCCTAACTTGGGGTTCTAGAACTCTGCTTGCTGTGAGTGAGGAAAAGTCTTATTTTCTCAAAGCTGACCACTCAAAGCTCAAGTACTGTCCCTGGATGCCAGAATGCCAGAGTCGCATGGCTTCTCTATAAGCTCGTTGCTTGCGTCAAGCGCTGATCCACTGGTTCTATGGTGCATCTGTAGTTTTTTTTCAGTGATCTGTGCAGATGCATATACATTGCTTTTTCATATTGTTATTATATGGATCATGTCATCCCATTTCAGTGGTGTTAGTCATATTATGTTATATGTTGTGTGCATTGTCAGTAGTGATGTAATGGTGGGTCAGTGTTATCTATATAGAGGTCATTGTACAGGGAGGAGGAGGAGATAAGCTGCGACATCATCTATTGTCAGTAGTGATGTAATGATGGGTCAGTGTTATCTATATAGAGGTCATTGTACAGGGAGGAGGAGGAGATAAGCTGTGACATCATCTATTGTCAGTAGTGATGTAATGATGGGTCAGTGTTATCTATATAGAGGTCATTGTACAGGGAGGGGGAGGAGATAAGCTGTGACATCATCTATTGTCAGTAGTGATGTAATGATGGGTCAGTGTTATCTATATAGAGGTCATTGTACAGGAAGGGGGAGGGGATAAGCTGTGACATCATCTATTGTCAGTAGTGATGTAATGATGGGGCAGTGTTATCTATATAGAGGACATTGTACAGGGAGGGGGAGGAGATAAGCTGTGACATCATCTATTGTCAGTAGTGATGTAATGATGGGTCAGTGTTATCTATATAGAGGTCATTGTACAGGGAGGGGGAGGGGATAAGCTGTGACATCATCTATTGTCAGTAGTGATGTAATGATGGGTCAGTGTTATCTATATAGAGGACATTGTACAGGGAGGGGGAGGAGATAAGCTGTGACATCATCTATTGTCAGTAGTGATGTAATGATGGGTCAGTGTTATCTATATAGAGGTCATTGTACAGGAAGGGGGAGGGGATAAGCTGTGACATCATCTATTGTCAGTAGTGATGTAATGATGGGTCAGTGTTATCTATATAGAGGTCATTGTACAGGGAGGGGGAGGGGATAAGCTGTGACATCATCTATTGTCAGTAGTGATGTAATGATGGGTCAGTGTTATCTATATAGAGGTCATTGTACAGGGAGGGGGAGGGGATAAGCTGTGACATCATCTATTGTCAGTAGTGATGTAGTGATGGGTCAGTGTTATCTATATAGAAGACATTGTACAGGGAGGGGGAGGAGATAAGCTGTGACATCATCTATTGTCAGTAGTGATGTAATGATGGGTCAGTGTTATCTATATAGAGGTCATTGTACAGGGAGGGGGAGCAGATAAGCTGTGACATTATCTATTATCAGTAGTGATGTAATGATGGGTCAGTGTTATCTATATAGAGGTCATTGTACAGGGAGGGGGAGGAGATAAGCTGTGACATCATCTATTGTCAGTAGTGATGTAATGATGGGTCAGTGTTATCTATATAGAGGACATTGTACAGGGGGGAGGAGATAAGCTGTGACATCATCTATTGTCAGTAGTGATGTAATGATGGGTCAGTGTTATCTATATTGAGGTCATTGTACAGGAGGGGGAGGAGATAAGCTGTGACATCATCTATTGTCAGTAGTGATGTAATGATGGGTCAGTGGTGTTAATTAGGTTGTCTCTAGTATTTTGATGCCTGCTCTGGGGAAAGGGTCTCCAGTATTTCACCACCATCTGCCATGAAGGGATATCTCTAGTATTATTACTTGTCTGCTCTAGGGTTTCATATTTATTGCGTGGTCTGGGGGCATGCAGTAGTGAATGCAGTATCTGGTTTCTGGGGTGGTATATAGGTTTGTGCTGTGGTATGTGTAATTTGTTGGGTGCATTTTGTGCTGTAAAGTGGCATTTAGTGCGCGCCCCTGATATTCAGCGCTATAGCAATCCAATTTATTCGGCATCCCCATTAGAATGTATTTTTACTAGACGCGCACCAACGGCAGGGCACAGGTTAATCGGGTCTGGAAAATGGATTGTGATCCCGTGTACACATCCATTAATCACTTTATTTTTCTCTCTTCAGGGATATCCCTGATGAGTCCCTTCTAGGAGGGAGAGATTTGCATTATAAAAGCCCCTGGTTTCGTCCCCCGCCGCTGCTCCCCCGGGATGTACGGGTGGTATCTGTCACCAGCCCACACCGCGCTCCTCACACAGCAGCTTCAATGCACCTTTTACATTGCAATATTTGGGGATATCCCTTCCCCTATCCGCACATTTCTTCCTCGTGCCATTAATATATCGGCTAAAAATAATGTCACAGCCTACGGGGAAATATGGATTCCCCCATCGCAGTAATATCGGCGGACGGAGGGATCTGCAGATAATAGATCTATTTACAGATGCATCTCCCTTCTTCTTCTTCTTCATGCATTATTGATGTGTTTTTCGCGAGGTTTCCTCTCCGTCCTTTGCCAAGCGCCTGGGTTTTTTTTTTTTTTAGGTGATATATTTATGGAGACGGCATTGAGATGCGGCCCCGCACCTGGAGGAGGTTGTCTACATCAAAACATTTCCCGGATACGCCGTGTATCCGAGCCTCGCGTGCTAAGTCATGGGATGATGCTCCTCCTGTGGATACATCACAGACGCTTAGTAATGGCGGCTGCTCCCATTCGTGCCGCCATCTAATATCCACGCGGATTATGATCCCAATAGCAAAGAACGTATAACCCGATTCTACAGAATCCAAATTCAGAACGGAAATGTCCATAAAGTTTTAATTCTTTTTTAACTTTGTGCAAGTTTATCAAGTGTCTAAAACTTAAAGGAAACCTACCACTTGTAGTGGCAGGTTTCTGATGGAAATACCGGGCACCAGCTCAGGCTGAGCTGGTGCCGGAGCTTATTTTTGTTAGTGTTTTAAACCGCGGTATCGTGGTTTAAAACACTTTTTAAACTTTATAGCCGGCGCAGGCAGGTACGCGCTCGGCGCTTTCCATGCGTGCGGCTCTCCTTCACTTCCTATGTAGCCGCGCGCATGGTAAGCGCCGAGCGCGTACCTCCCTGCGCCGGCTATAAAGTTTAAAAAGTGTTTTAAACCACGATACCGCGGTTTAAAACACTAACAAAAATAAGCTCCGGCACCAGCTCACCCTGAGTATTTCCATCTGAAACCTGCCACTTCAAGTGGTAGGTTTCCTTTAAAGGGGTTTTTCCCACGAACAAAAGGATGGGGCCTAACTTGCTGATTGGTGGGGGTCTCGGCAATATCCGTCAGCTCCATAGAGATTAATGGAGGAGAAGGGTCATGTGCGGCCGTCTGCTCCATTAGTCTGACGGAGCAACAAGGGTTTGACGGAGGTACATGGGACCCCATTGGACTCCTCGTTTTCGTGATCTGTGGGTGTCTCAGCACTGAGACCCCCACTGATCAGCAAGTTAGGCCCTATCCACAGGTGTTCGTGGGAAAACCCCTTTAAACTAGACAGTCTACACCCGATTCCCGGATGATAAATTTAGTGTTGCGTTAAAGGGGTATCCCAAATCAAGACAGGATTACAGGATTTGTCATAAATGGATGATAGATGCCGGTCCCACCTCTGAAACCTATATCATTCTCCATTCATCGCTGAGGTTATACGTTCCATGCTCCCACGTGGCGAGTGGTGGCAGCAAAGTCTCCGTTCACCCCGGCTGCGGGAAGGTGGTCAGCGGACCCCTCTTTCTGTGATAGATGTGGCTCCCAGGGGAAGGACTCTCATCTATTTATTATGTAACCTTGGGATAAATGGTTTAGATGGGAAAACACCTTGGTCACTTTCCACCTATTATTAGTTGGCTCAGTGTAATGGAGAGATGAATAGAGCAGGCACGGCATCATTACTGAGACCCCCATTCATCAGAAAGTTAGGCCCTGTCTTGTGGAAAGAGCCTAACTTGCTATGACTGGAGAAGCCCATGCATACATTTTTTTTTTTTTTAGGGCCCTTTTCACTCGCAACCACTCCCTTTTCCAAAGCCACACCTCTGTTGTTGTACTGAAGTAAAAAAAAAGTGTCTGAAAATTGATGTCTCTGTACAGCTGGGGTTTAGGATCCCAAAAATATTCAGCTTTCCTCTGGCCATTGCTCTTATGCAGAGAAATAAAGGTGAGCCCGATGAGCCTCCAGCGCATGCGCATTGCATCTGGTGAGGTGGAGGGCAGTACCTCTCACTTTACTGCCCAATCACCTGCATACGCGGTAATGCAGGTGGCATCACCAGGTGCACTGCGCAAGCGTCCGAGGCTGATCGCACTCACAGCCAATTTACCCCTGAATATCCCTGCAGAGGTGATATAAGTTCTATAAATATAAGGTTAAAAAACTTTGGTTTGTGATTTTTGCTACATCTTGATAAAGACAGTCCGCTCTTGGTGTGGGGTTTAGCAGAAAGGAAATCTACAATCAGGAATCTTGATTATTAGACCCTGAAGTGAGATTCCCCAAATAACCCTTTTACTATTTCCTAAAATGTTTCTGTTTTCCATTATATGCTATTTAGCTGCAGAGGCTGCCAGGGGGGCGGAGTAGCCTCTGTGAGCCCGGGGATAAGGGCTCTGAGTAGCATCCGCAGAGCCGCAGCGGCATGGCCCACGCCTGCGCAGAGCACCTCTCTGGCGTTGGGAGCCATTGCGCCTGCGCGGGCTGTGCCATCTGGTCCACAGGGGGCAGCTCTGCAGAGGCTGCTCACAGCATGGAGTAACCTTAGGCCTGGAGCTTACAGAGGCTACTCCATCTCTGCAGCTTATTGGCATATAAATGAAATAAAGTTTTAAAACATATTACTTTTTAGAAAATGGTAAAAGCTGTATAGGGATATTTGGGGGATCTATTATCAGGATCCACTAAGTGCATTTCACACAGTTGATTTATTTTAAAGGGATATTCCCTTTTGCCGGCTTTGCTACCAATTGCCTATCCATACCCCCGCACTGATCAGCTGTACCAGGCTGCCTACGGAAAAACTTTTTATAAAGTGACATTTGTAGTAGTGCAGCTTTAACTTATATTCAGTCCCTTTAAAGGACATCTACCACCAGGATGAAGGATTGTAAACTAAGCACAATGACATACTGGTGTGTGCCCCGTCTGGCAGGATCTGCTCTTCTTTTAGCTCCATGTTTGTTTGTTTTTTTAAAGCTTTAAAAATGATGCAAAGGAGCCTGAGGGGCTCCAGGCTCCATAGATGTCATTTGAGACCAGTGCCCCTTGGGGTTATTTGCATAATTTTGAAAGCCTTTTTTAATAAAAACAAGGGCATAAGGCGCTAAAAGAAGAGCAGATCCTGCAGGTCAGTGTGCTGGGTTTACAATACTTCATCCTGGTGGTAATGTCCTTTAATTCTGAAGTCTCTGCAGTAGGCTGTGCAGCATCCACTACCCCTCTGGACCTCACTATTGATGCCCAGAATTCCAATGCCTTAGACCTACACCACCCATGGCACAGAGCATAAGATTTGCCAGGATGGCTCCTGTAAGCAGCAGTCTCCCATCATGCAGTAGCACAGTTGTTGTTTTTTCCCGAAACTTCACAAAGACGATTGTACACAACGGCGCGTAGCGTTACAGCTTACACGCCAACTTCCCTGATCTGTGTGGGAGGCTTCTTCATTTGCCTCCTCTCTCCTGACTCTTCCATCTCCCAGCGGAAAGACTCGCAGCTGGAGACTTAAAACCAATTCATTAAAGCGATCAAGTGGAACCGCCGCCAGTCCCAACACCTCTCTGATAGCGCAGCATTACCTCCCAACGACATATTCCGTATGGCCGTAATCTCTATAGGTGTTTTGTCGCGGTTTACGTTACTCGAGATGCATTATGTTCATTCGCATTGAAAGATGCAGTGAAAAAGCAGATTTCTTTGTAGCTCTGAGCTCACACCTGCCTACAGCACCCTCCAGGTTCGTTGTCTGCTTGGTTACTACCTGCCGGGACGTTGTAGTGTGTATATACTACGTGCTATGCATAAGCCTTTGTTATTCTCAGCTCTGTCGATCTTGGTAAAGTAAGTTGTACTTGTAAGATATCTGATAGCGCTGGTCCTGAGCTTTGTCATGTGACACTGATTCTCTCCCACAGCGTCTCCTGTGTAGACAGGAAGTCACCTAGCATCAAGGCTCCAATAGAAGTGAAGAGAGAAACTGACTTCCTGTCTGCAGATACCGGGGGCAGATGTATTAGAACTTTCTAAAAAAGTTTGTGTGTAGATGGACTAAACCCTCTTCTACTGTTCCAGATTGCTGGTCAGTTTTCTTTTTGTGTTGGCGGCTGTGGACTCGCTGAACCACCGTGAGCGATGATGTAAGCCGACACCTGGGAGCACAATGTAAGTGGCACCCGGTATTCATCAGAGCCCACCGCAAAGCTTGCTGCGGCAGAATACCACCAGGTTGCTCCACAGGGGCGACTTTGCCAGCGGTGGTGGCCAAGGCAAGGTACAGAGTCGGCAGGCAGAATCGTGGTCAGGCAGAAGGTCAGGACAGGCGACACGGGACCGGAGTCGTAGCAAAAGGTGAAGACAGGCGGCAGAGAACCAAGATCAGGAACGTAGCAGGAGGTCACAATGGATAATATGCAGAACGTCAGAAATGCTTTTTCAGTGGTAACCAGGCAAGATCCGGCAGGGGTTACAGGAAGAGGACGGCTATTTATTAGGCCAGCGGACGGCAAGTGCCAATTAGCCGTCGCTGGAGCGTGGAGGGGTAAGTCAGCCTGCCGCAGCCATGCTGCCGGTCATGGAGGTGCACAGGTGTGCCTGCGACCCGGGACACATTGCATTGTGTGTATTCTAGTCTACGTTTTAATTAACCGATTAAGGTCATTTCTGCTACATTGTCTGAGGGTAGGGGATGATGGAGGGAATGTTATGAGCTGGTTCATAAATAGTTATAGGGTTTGGGGCAAAAAAAAAAAGAAAACAAGAATAGTAACTCATGCCAGGACTCCTAGATGTGAGCCCTAAATACCCCACACACAATGATTGACAGGGAGAGTCCTAATTACCCCGCCCACACACAGTGATTGGCAGGGAGAGTCCTGATTACCCCACCCACACAGTGATTGACAGGGAGAGTCCTAATTACCCCGCCCACACACAGTGATTGGCAGGGAGAGTCCTAATTACCCCGCCCACACACAATGATTGACAGGGAGAGTCCTGATTACCCCGCCCACACACAGTGATTGACAGGGAGAGTCCTGATTACCCCGCCCACACACAATGATTGACAGGGAGAGTCCTGATTACCCCGCCCACACACAATGATTGACAGGGAGAGTCCTGATTACCCCGCCCACACACAGTGATTGACAGGGAGAGTCCTAATTACCCCGCCCACACACAATGATTGACAGGGAGAGTCCTGATTACCCCGCCCACACACAGTGATTGACAGGGAGAGTCCTGATTACCCCGCCCACACACAGTAATTAACGGTACTTGGCGCTTTACCTTTAATCTCTATTACAGATGCCTAGACTAAAGATACGCAGTATAATACCTTTTTTTTTTTTTTTTTTTTTTAATATCCTCCTACAAACTCACAAGAGGAATTACCAAGCGTAGGAAAAACAAACCTAAAACATATGGCCGCTAATCCAAAGCAAACACCGGTAGGAGAAAGACCTGTGATGTAGGGAAGAGAGAGGTTAGAAGGCAGTCAGGTATTTCACAATGTGTTTGCTGGGGTTTAGGCTCCACATGTTTTGGCTTCCCTTCTTTCAGGGGTTGTTTCGGTCCAGCAAGTAATAGTTTACATTCCCCCATCTACTGGTGTGTGCTGTGCGTCCGGAGGCCCTCACTTCTCTACTAGGCAGGCAATATATCAGTACAAATAACAAAAATTAAAAGATTTTTGGGGCAACTGAAGTAATGGTAACTCAATCTGCAATATAGATAGATGGGGCCTTGGTACCTGCGCTGATATCCTGCCGTCAGTCTGCATGAATGTGAGGGCTCTGATTCCTCTCCACTTGAAAGTCAGAGCATCAATGCATTATGTCATCTGGGTCAGGGCAGTACGTGGTCCCAGAAACTGCTGAACGGCGCATGCCCGGATCGGTGTGCGCATGACAGCGATGACTGAGGGTGCTGGATCTCTTTAGTACAGCAAAATGATTCCAGCCCTCTCGTATGATGTATTGATGCTTCCTTCCTAGTCACAGCCAAGCATCACGAGTTCCTGAGTGACTCATGCCCAGATTGGTGTGCACACACACTGTTTGTCTGCAGTGGTGACTGAGGGTGCTGGATCTCTTTAGTACAGCAACATGAATGTACTTAAGCTCCACATAAGAATTCGTATGCAGATAGCTAGCACAACCGGCTAGGAAATTTTCTATCACAGCAGACACTATGAGTTTTTTTTTACCAACCTATGGATAGGACATAAGTGTATTTTGCCCAGACCTGCTCATTCCTCTGGTTTTTATAGTCTCTGTGTCAAGTTAGGTAGTTATCCTCTACCCACAGGATGATCAGTGCAGGTCTGGCTGCTGGAATCCCCACTGATCACATGGGTGCAGCGCCAGGTTCAGTACTTTGGAAGTGTCAGAAGTTGCGGAGCACAGCGCTGGGGTATCTCCAGAACTATCATTCACTGTCTATGAGAGTGACGGCGATATCCGAATGCCAATTTCTGACATTCCTGTAAAACAACAGGACCCAAGCTCCACCCATTATTGAGAAAACGACCCCCCATTCTCTGAATTTCTAGGGGTCCTGTTCCAGTGATCAGTGAATATTCCCAGCATTCAAACACTCCCCAATCAGCTAGCAACCCCAAACTAAAATGTTTTTACACTCCATATCATGAATCTAACAAGGAAGAAACATTTTACTGTCTGTACCTTTTGTTTTGTTTTTATTTCCTTGTTTTTTGGGGGATTTTCGATGTTTTTATTTATGGATTCTGCTTGTGTCTAATAATGTTGAATGTGTTCAGGGCTGACGCTACACACAATTTCTGGTCAAGGTTGTAGCTCTCGGGCATCTAAGAAACTTCTTGGCAATGAACCCTGTTCTTATCTCCTTTATCATTTTTAATATATTTTGTGTTTGTTTTTTTTTTGTGCTGTTTCCTTTGTAATCTGCTCCTAGTCTCATTACTAATCCCCATATTCCCCGAGGGCACATGGGGGGGGGGGGGGGGGGGGGTTGTATTTATATGAAAATCCCAATATGTCCCTTTTTTATTGCATATAATAAAGTATTGCAGTTACCGTATTATTATTCAAATTGTTGGTTTATTGATTGTTTTAAGGAATATGAAACCACAACAGCAGTTTAGTTACAGAAAGGATAAACCTATTTATAGAATATGATTTTGATATCAGATTGGTGGAGATCACACATCGAGCCCTTCCAAAAGAATGGGAGCTAATCTGCAGTTACGTGGTTTGACCACTACACGGAGATTGGCGCTGTCTGCTTTCTGTTCCATTCTCTGGTTATCAGTTTCCAAGACTCATTGCTGATAGATTGAAGGCGACTGGGAGTGTGACTCCCTCCGATCCAGAGAATGGGGGTTTCCGAGTATTTATAGTGGCAAAATTTATGTCTTAGCAACACGTGTTTTTAGATTAACCAGTTCTTGCACCGCTGCCTTTTACTTGTACACTGTACAATCTGCTCAGCTCCTCCTGCTCTATAACATGCGGCCTGCAGATAGGACACTATGTACAATCTGTGCAGCTTCTCCTGCTCTATAACATGCTGTCTGCAGATAGGACACTATGTCTATCTGCTCAGCTCCTCCTGCTCTATAACATGCTGCCTGCAGATAGGACACTATATACAATCTGCTCAGCTTCTCCTGCTCTATAACATGCTGCCTGCAGATAGGACACTATATACAATCTGCTCAGCTTCTCCTGCTCTATAACATGCTGTCTGCAGATAAGACACTGTGTATATTCTGCTCAGCTCCTCCTGCTCTATAATATGCTCCATGCAGATAGGACACTATGTACAATATGCTCAGCTCCTCCTTCTCTATAACATGCAGCCTGCAGATAGGACGCTATGTAAAATTTGCTCAGCTCCTCCGGCTCTATAACATGCGGCCTGCAGATAGGACACTATGTACAATCTGCTCAGCTCCTCCTGCTCTATAACATGCTGCCTGCAGATAGGACACTATGTACAATCTGCTCAGCTCCTCCTGCTCTATAACATGCTGCCTGCAGATAGGACACTATATACAATCTGCTCAGCTTCTCCTGCTCTATAACATGCTGTCTGCAGATAAGACACTGTGTATATTCTGCTCAGCTCCTCCTGCTCTATAATATGCTCCATGCAGATAGGACACTATGTACAATATGCTCAGCTCCTCCTTCTCTATAACATGCAGCCTGCAGATAGGACGCTATGTAAAATTTGCTCAGCTCCTCCTGCTCTATAACATGCTGCCTGCAGATAGGACGCTATATACAATCTGCTCAGCTCCTCCTGCTCTCTCCCTGCATGTATAGATGTCTTATAGCTCCAGACTTTTGCTGTCTATGGCTATGAGGCTGCAGTAAAGCAAATCATTAAATGCTATGAACACAGCAGAGGATGATGTTATTTTTAATTGATGTTTCTCATTATTTTACAGAACAGACCGCCCCCCCCCCCCCCCCCTCCCTGGGTCACCTCGGATGAAGGCATGGCTGCCCATGAGTCTGACGTCTGCAGCCATGTACGAGTGGTAGTCAGAGTCCGTCCTCCAAATGAAAAAGAGAAACTTGCCAATTTCACCAGCGTCGTCCAAGTGGTGGATAAACACATCCTGGTGTTTGACCCGAAAATCGAAGAAGTCAACTTCTTTCATGGCAGGAGCGGCGCCAACCGGGACATAACCAAAAGGAAGAACAAAGACCTGAAGTTTGTGTTCGACAGCGTCTTCGACGATAACTCGACTCAGCAGGAAGTGTATGAGCAGACCACGCGGGTTGTACTGGACGGTGTCCTGAACGGATACAACTGCACTGGTAGGTGCCCCACGTCTAACATCAAGACCCCACGAGACTGGTGATAAAAGGTACCCCACTAAACTAGCAGTCCCCTCTGGTAGGGGATGAAATGTCCCTCTTTTATGTGAACTCTGATCTATTTAACGCACACAAAAAAAAACTCCTCCAAAGGCACATGGTAATGAGCAGAGAAGAGTAATGTTTGCTTAAAATGAGTCCCTTTTAGAGTCGGCCGCCCCTATTTTCGGTTACATAGCACCCTGAAACGTGCCTGATGTCATATTAAATATTAGAATCTCTGTTCACATCAGACTTGTGACAGATTTGAATGATTAAAGTCACCGCAGATATAGGTACTTGTTTCCGGGGAGCATCCGAAGTAAAGCTCCCCCTCCAACCTCTCATATTGACTCCTCACAGGCAATAAATGGTTCTTTTATGCTAATTTGCAAATGACTTTTCTCCAGTATATAGCCATCCATCCCGCCCCCCAAAATATAGCTAGCAAGCCCTGACTATCCCTCTACCCCCCAGTATATAGCCTGCCAACCTCCAGCCCCCCAGTATGTAGTCTGCCAACCCCTGCCCCCTAGTATATAGCCTGCTCCCAGTATATAGCCTGCCAACCCCCTGTCCCCAGTATATAGCCTGCTCCCAGTATATAGCCTGCCAACCCCCTGTCCCCAGTATATAGCCTGCCAACCCCCTGCCCCTAGTATATATCCAGCTCCCAGTATATAGCCTGCCAACCCCCAGCCCCCCAGTATATAGCCAGCTCCCAGTATATAGCCTGCCAACCCCTTCCCCCTAGTATATAGCCAGCTCCCACTATATAGGATGCTAACCCCCTAGTATATAGCCAGCTCCCACTATATAGCCTGCCAACCCCCTGCCCCCCAGTATATAGCCTGCCAGTTCCCTGCCCCCAGTATGCCGAGCACATAAAAATAATAAGCTTAGTACTCACATTTCTGATGCCCCTTAAAGATATCTATTGTCATGGCGTCTATGTAACGTACAGCGCCAGACTTGGTCCGGTAGTGTATTCGTAGCGCAGCGGAGGTGCTCCTCGGACCCTTGTATCACATTGACCTATACCACTGGCAATATGCACTGATGTTTTCCTGTATAACATATTGGTTTTTATTCTCTTGTTTAGTCTTGGCCTATGGAGCGACGGGGGCAGGCAAGACGCACACCATGCTGGGCTCTCCCGGGCACCCTGGGGTGATGTATCTCACAATGATGGACCTCTACAACCGGATAGAGAGCATGAAAGAGGAAAAAGTGTGCAACGTGGCCGTCTCTTACCTGGAGGTTTGTACATTCTATCACGCTCCCGCTGTGATCCCTATTTGAATGGCGCAGCCTATGGTTGTGTTCATACTGGTCTTGTTTGGACCTGCAAGGGTTTCAGAGGATCCCGTCTCTGCCTGTCTGTGGATGAGACGTCCCTGGCTGGAAAGGCCTTTGATGGAGAGAAATGTGATAGTCGGCCCCTTCTCCGTAGCAGTAATCTCTAAGAGCGCGTCATTTACATCAAATCGATTTCTCAAGCCTCTATAGGCACAAGCAGCAGGTTTCTGGAGTGGAGACTGTGCAGTTTTGATGGCTTCTTAGTTTTTTGCTCTTATTTATTTTACTGCCACTATGTCAGAAGTATAAGACTAGCTTATGGTCTTTTTTTGGGGGGGGGGTTGTTGCACCAGACCCCCATTGATTTATTGGTTTATCCTAAAGTAAGGCCATCAGCATTGTGTGGTTTGAACAGCTTCTGGGAGTGCCTTAAGGTAATGATACAAGTTATTTTCTTTTCTTTTTTTTATACAAGGAGGGGCTGCAGAACATTTTATTACTGGGGGAGGCTCCAGAACATTACATTAGTGGGGGAGGACTGCATGGGACATTTCATTTCTGAGGGAGGGCTGCATGGGGCATTTCATTACTAGGGGAGTGGTGCATGGGGCATTTCATTACTAGGGGAGTGGTGCATGGGGCATTTCATTACTAGGGGAGGGGTGCATGGGGCATTTCATTATTAGGGGAGGGCTCCATGGGGCATTTCATTACTAGCGGAGGGCTGCATTGGGCATTTCATTACTAGCGGAAGGCTGCATGGGGCATTTCATTACTAGGGGAGGGCTCCATGGGGCATTTCATTACTAGCGGAGGGCTGCATTGGGCATTTCATTACTAGTGGAAGGCTGCATGGGGCATTTCATTACTAGGGGAGGGCTGCATGGGGCATTTCATTACCAGGGGAGGGCTCCATGGGGCATTTCATTACTAGCGGAGGGCTGCATTGGGCATTTCATTACTAGTGGAAGGCTGCATGGGGCATTTCATTACTAGGGGAGGGCTGCATGGGGCATTTCATTACCAGGGGAGGGCTGCATGGGGCATTTCATTACCAGGGGAGGGCTGCATGGGGCATTTCATTACCAGGGGAGGGCTGCATGGGGCATTTCATTACCAGGGGAGGGCTGCATGGGGCATTTCATTACCAGGGGAGGGCTGCATGGGGCATTTCATTACCAGGGGAGGGCTGCATGGGGCATTTCATTACCAGGGGAGGGCTGCATGGGGCATTTCATTACCAGGGGAAGGCTGCATGGGGCATTTCCTTACCAGGGGAGGGCTGCATGGGGCATTTCCTTACCAGGGGAGGGCTGCATGGGGCATTTCCTTACCAGGGGAGGGCTGCATGGGGCATTTCCTTACCTGGGGAGGGCTGCATGGGGCATTTCCTTACCAGGGGAGGGCTGCATGGGGCATTTCCTTACCGGGGGAGGGCTGCATGGGGCATTTCCTTACCGGGGGAGGGCTGCATGGGGCATTTCCTTACCGGGGGAGGGCTGCATGGGGCATTTCCTTACCGGGGGAGGGCTGCATGGGGCATTTCCTTACCGGGGGAGGGCTGCATGGGGCATTTCCTTACCGGGGGAGGGCTGCATGGGGCATTTCATTACCGGGGGAGGGCTGCATGGGGCATTTCCTTACCGGGGGAGGGCTGCATGGGGCATTTCCTTACCGGGGGAGGGCTGCATGGGGCATTTCCTTACCGGGGGTGGGCTGCATGGGGCATTTCCTTACCGGGGGAGGGCTGCATGGGGCATTTCCTTACCGGGGGAGGGCTGCATGGGGCATTTCCTTACCGGGGGAGGGCTGCATGGGGCATTTCCTTACCGGGGGAGGGCTGCATGGGGCATTTCCTTACCGGGGGAGGGCTGCATGGGGCATTTCCTTACCGGGGGAGGGCTGCATGGGGCATTTCCTTACCGGGGGAGGGCTGCATGGGGCATTTCCTTACCGGGGGAGGGCTGCATGGGGCATTTCATTACCGGGGGAGGGCTGCATGGGGCATTTCATTACCGGGGCAGGGCTGCATGGGGCATTTTGTGACGGACGAATATGATCAATACATTTACCATCCTAGGCTTATATTCCAGTCAACAAGTTTTCCCAGTATTTTGGGGTAAAATGAGGTACTTCGACTTATCCTTCAGTATATACAGTACTTTAAGGAAGGTCCCCTACTTAAGAACACCCGACTTACAGATACATTTGGTTACAAACGGACCTCTGTATGTTGGTAATTATTGTACTTTAGCCCTAGGCTACAATAAACAGCTATAACAGTTATCACAGGTGTCTGTAATGAAGTTTTATTGTTAATCCTGGTTCTTATGACAACCCAACATTTTTAATAATTCAGTTGTCACAGAGACTAAAAAAACTTTGTCTGAGGTTGCAATTATAATATATTTAGTTCCGACTTGCATACAAATTCAACTTAAGAACAAACCTACAGAACCTTGTATGTCTTGTACGTATTGCAGGGACTACCTGTACATACTATAATTAAGCAGAAATGTTCATATTGTTCTACATTAATATATACACGCATCTATCCTCCAGAAATAACCTTCATTTTCATAGGTGTACAATGAGCAAATCCGTGACCTCCTAGCAAATTCCGGTCCTCTTGCTGTTCGCGAAGACTCTCAGAAAGGAGTAGTAGTTCAGGGACTGACACTGCACGAGGTACGAGTCTACTGAGACGGGGTCAAACCTGACAAGGTTGTTTATGGCTGACAATGAATGACAATTGATGATCGTCAATGCTCAGCCAAAAAATAAAAAAAAGTATCGCACTGTAATGAATGCACATGTGGCAGGGATGCTTAGCGGATGGCATCTCCTTCTGAATAGGTCACAGAGCATGCCCACAAAGCTCTCATAGAAGCCAATGAGTCGTCTCCAAAGCACAGGTAGCTGTGAAGCATGTGATTGCTGTAAAGAGATGTCTGAACTGCTGCAACAAACGGACAAATAGAACTGATACAAAACAAAATGTTCTTTGTCTTGTTTTAGTTAATTAAAAAAATATATATATCAATTTTTAATATTGCCGACTGATTTGGCAAGCTCTGTGCAGCGCTGCTTAATCTGTGTGCGCTAATAATGGAATTATTATTATTAGTAACTATTGATTAGGAATGTTTGTAGTAAATGGATGGATTCCTGTTTGAAGTCTTCTTCTTCTTTTTTTTTTTTTTTTTTTTTCATTTTGAATATTGTTTTTCCTTTTTTAATTAAAATATATTCTCCTTTCAATGCCCACAGCCGAAATCCGCCGAGAACATTCTGCAACTGCTTGACTACGGGAATAAGAACCGGACCCAGCACCCCACCGATATGAACGCATCCTCTTCCCGATCACACGCTGTATTTCAGGTGAGATGATTTTATCGCCTCCTCACCACGTCTGATTTTCTAAATACCAATGTATTGAATAAAACCGGAATATTCAAGATTGATTATTCATTATGGCATTTTGTTTGTTATAACATCTCATTTTTCCAATTCCCCCGTTAAAGGGGTTGGCCACTAATAACAAACTTTACCAAGGTAAGTAAAATAACATAACTTCCATACCTGTGGTTATGACTCGTGGTGATCCGACTTGATGGTCGAGGCCGTCATTCAGGTCTAACAGCCTGACCCCCACATATTGCCAGATTGGTGGCTGAACAGCCAATTTGACAAATTGATGCCCCCAACGATTACCCAAACCCGCACTCATCTCTAGTTATGATGGAAGGGCCTGCTGATGCACAAACCCCTAACCACTTATATAGGAGTGGTCATGATGGAGAGCGAGTGTGCAGATAGTAATTACCGCCTTGCCTCCTCCATCCGCCGGAAGGCAGCAAGACTGCAGACCAAATTTTACCAGGGTAACTAAAACACAGTATTGGGGTAACTCGTGTAATTCTTACAATGGTAATGTTTCATTAGAGTCGCCGTCAGTTTGTGTGTCCTGCCGACCTCCAGCATATGGAGGAGGTCGTGCAATCATTACTGTCTGCAAGCCCCCTCCCTGATAACCAGAGGTTATGACTGAGGGGTGTGTAGATGTCCCTCCAACCATGCCCCTCCTAACACTGATGCAGGAGTGATTATTATGGAGGGGGTTTCCACAGAGTAATGACGGCACGGCTTCCTCCATCCCCCGGAAGGCAGCAGGACACAGAACGTTGCAGATGATGACTACTTTACCAGTGTAAGTACAATATGGGTGACCCTATTTGTGTCTTGTACCTACACTGGTAAAGTTTGTTCTTTGAATGGGGCATGTCCATACCCAGCTGTAAAGCGGATCTCTAGAAGCTGCAAACAGCAGCTCAGGCAATATGGCTGCCGCCCTAGAACATATAAAGAAAATACAAAAACAAATATACAATCAGAAAGTTAAAAAAAAAATTAGCTTTTAATTACTTAAGATTATTTTTTTTTTTTTTAAGATCTACTTAAGACAGAAAGATAAGAGCGCCAGTATTAATCAAAACGTCCGAATCGCCAAGATGAGCCTCATCGATCTGGCGGGTTCAGAGCGGGCGAGCGCCACCAACGCGAAAGGGGAGCGGCTACGAGAAGGCACAAACATAAACCGCTCCTTACTGGCCCTGGGGAACGTCATTAACGCTCTGGCGGATCCAAAGGTGAGCAGATAGACTTGCTGCTGTAGTAATAGTAGATATTTTGTTGTGGCCACATGCAACCAACAGAATAGAAACCTGTTCAAGGGATTTGCATTGGGTGCTGAGCTGGGGAGGTAGGAGACCCGGATGCTGTGACTATTCCCCTCCTCTCTCCATCGAGCTTTTCAAAAATCACAAGCAAATCCTATGGAGTATCCATCTTCACAGATATGTAGACTCCTCTGCATGTGCATAGACTCTGTAATGTCTTTTCTCACATCTGGGCGATTTCCTCTACTCCTGGGAGCTGCTCCATGGCCCATCTCAGTGGATGGTCGGTCTCTAGGGTGGATTTTCTCCCCTGCTCCTTCCCATTCTATGGTACATTGTGACCCGCGTCTGATGTCAACCCCCTAGGTCTAATGTATTTGTAGATGGTGGCATCTGTGTATGAAAGGTCCTAAGAGGGCTGCAGTACCGCTTGTCCCTTTACAGGGCCAGGAGATCCATCATTGAGACAATTCACTGCAGAAAATGATGGCATACAAGTGTCAGTATTAATTTAACTTGGGAATTCGGTGAAGGTTTCCAAGTGGTGGTTGACCATTGACTACTACAGTTATGACTAGGGTCTTCTGTGTCCTTTCTGTCAGGAGCCGGTAGTGAGTGCAGGGAGGATGTGGCTTGTTTGCAATCTAAAGGAAGGGGCCGCCAGCAAATGGCTAATGATTCTTAAAGGCGAAACCTAATTTGCACTTTTGCCAATATGATGTCACATTCTACCCCTCCCTGTACAATGACCTCTATATAGATAACACTGACCCATCATTACATCACTACTGACAATAGATGATGTCACAGCTTATCTCCTCCCCTCCCTGTACAATGACCTGTATATAGATAACACTGACCCATCATTACATCACTACTGACAATGGATGATGTCACAGCTTATCTCCTCCTCCTCCCTGTACAATGACCTCTATATAGATAACACTGACCCATCATTACATCACTACTGACAATAGATGATGTCACAGCTTATCTCCTCCCCCTCCCTGTACAATGACCTCTATATAGATAACACTGACCCCTCATTACATCACTACTGACAATAGATGATGTCACAGCTTATCTCCTCCCCCTCCCTGTACAATGACCTCTATATAGATAACACTGACCCATCATTACATCACTACTAACAATAGATGATGTCACAGCTTATCTCCTCCCCCTCCCTGTACAATGACATCTATATAGATAACACTGACCCATCATTACATCACTACTGACAATAGATGATGTCACAGCTTATCTCCTCCTCCTTCCTGTACAATGACCTCTATATAGATAACAGTGACCCATCATTACATCACTACTGACAATAGATGATGTCACAGCTTATCTCCTCCCCCTCCCTGTACAATGACCTCTATATAGATAACACTGACCCATCATTACATCACTACTGACAATAGATGATGTCACAGCTTATCTCCTCCCCCTCCCTGTACAATGACCTCTATATAGATAACACTGACCCATCATTACATCACTACTGACAATAGATGATGTCACAGCTTATCTCCTCCCCCTCCCTGTACAATGACCTCTATATAGATAACACTGACCCATTATTACATCACTACTGACAATAGATGATGTCACAGCTTATCTCCTCCCCTCCCTGTACAATGACCTCTATATAGATAACACTGACCCATCATTACATCACTGCTGACAATAGATGACATCAAAATTGAAAATGAAAATCACCCGCTCTTTCCCTCACTGTTGGCGTTTGCTGTATACATGTGATTGAGGCTTTTCCCTGTTGTGAAGTTTTTTTTTTTTTATTGTATTCTCAGTAATGAATAATTATAAGATGTAGTTGTGTGACGTCAGAGGGGCTTCCATGGACCACATGATGACATATAAGATCTTTGATGTCCCTGTAGATGTATTCGGGAGGATAAGTTCTGGGTATGACAACGTTCGTGCATCTTATAGGGAAGCGGAAACAAAGACCCGGCGGAGTCACTGAACGTAGTTATTCCCACTCACAAAGTGTCCACTTACTGCCTTTAGTCTGTCAGTAAATGTCTCCGCCGCTGTCATTACACGTCCCTCTGCTTTCCTGATGTTTGTACTCGCCCAGCACTGGCTGCGCTTGTCAGACTTCAGCGCTGCAAAGAGGGAAACGTATGGAGCCGGAGTGTCTGTTCTTCATTGTAATGCTACTTCTTTACTGTCTTAAATAGTTTGTTCACTTTCAGCAAATAATTAATATTGTTTGTGTAATGAAAAGTTCTGCACTTTTCCAATATATTTTATGAAATAAATCATCATGGTTTTCTAGATCTCTGCTTGCTTCGTTGTTTACGTCCTGTCATATGATGTCACACAGGTGCACGGCTCATTATATCCCTGGTCATATAATGTCACACGGGTGCAAGAATCGTTATATCGCTGGTCATGTGATGTCACACAGGTGCACTGCTAGTTATATCCCTGGTCATGTTATGTCACACAGGTGCACTGCTAGTTATATCCCTGGTCATGTGATGTCACACAGGTGCACGGCTCGTTATATCCCTGGTCATGTGATGTCACACAGATGCACGGCTTGTTATGTTTGTGGTCATGTGATGTCACACAGGTGCACGGCTTGTTATATCCCTGGTCATGTGATGTCACACAGGTGCATTGCTTGTTATATCCCTGGTCATGTAATGTCACACAGATGCACGGCTTGTTATGTCTGTGGTCATGTGATGTCACACAGGTGCACGGCTTGTTATATCCCTGGCCATGTGATGTCACACAGGTGCACGGCTTGTTATATCCCTGGCCATGTGATGTCACACAGGTGCACGGCTTGTTATATCCCTGGCCATGTGATGTCACACAGGTGCACGGCTTGTTATATCCCTGGCCATGTGATGTCACACAGGTGCACGGCTTGTTATATATATCCCTTGTCATGTGATGTCACACAGGTACACGGCTCGTTATATCCCTGGACGTGTTATGTCCACAGGTACACGGCTCGTTATATCCCTGGCCATGTGATGTCACACAGGTGCACGGCTTGTTATATATATCCCTTGTCATGTGATGTCACACAGGTACACGGCTCGTTATATCCCTGGACGTGTTATGTCCACAGGTGCACGGCTCATTATCACGGAGAGTGATTTGTCATAAGGAGCTGTGCACCCGTTTGACCTCACATGACCTGGGAAATAACGATCCATCCAACTGTGCGACATCACATGACCAGGGATTGGTTTCTATCCACAGTAAACAATGAAGCTTCTTACAGAATGACAGCAATCAGACGTCTAAAAAAAACTGTAAGGAATTGATGTACAAAAGTTTGTTGGAAAATTGTATAAATTTTCACTACACAAACAATATAAATTATTTGCTGAAAGTGGGCGGCCCCTTTACAGGTAAGGAGGGGCTCTGTTTTCTAAATAGTTGGAAGCAGAGGGGGGGATAATGGTAGGACTTGAGTATAATAAGCCTCTGATTTTCCTCTATGCTGAGGATATGGGATGACAATCAATCTTGACACAACCCCTTTATCTTGCCACAGAGACGAATGTCATTTTTAAAGGGAAATGGTGCAGCCAACAATCACGATTACCCTTGTTCCCATTGCCGTGTAGATGATCTGTGCAAATTGTTTAAATGCTGACGATGCTGCAGAGACTTTTGTACCTTTAAGGAGCCCAAATTCAGCTTTCATACCCGAACCCCAACAGTAGCAGGACATGGTTTCTCTACCTCCTTATAGAGAGACGTGTCACAGATATTACCGATATTCCCTATGAAATGGCAACTCTGGGAATCTGATCTTCTGTTATTCCCACTGGAAATCATTGACAGATTGTGCGTTTAGTTTGTGGGAAAACCCCTTAAAGATAAAGTTAGGCCCTATCCACGGGATTAGGCCCTATCCCTGCTGAGACCGCCGCTGATCGCGAAAACTAGGGGTCCGAGCATGACCGTTCTGCTCCTTTTAATCTCTATGGGGCAGATTATACTTACCCGGTCCAGTCGCGATCCCGCGGTGAGGTCTGCCGCGATTCACTAAGATCGTGCGCCCGATATCCAGCAGGTGTCTCTGCTGTGCTGAGGTCCGCCGGAGTTCACCTTCTTCTTCCTGGTGCATGTAAGTGCTTGATCTTGCGACACAATTTAGTTTTTTAAATTCCGCGTTTTTTTTCCGAATCCGTCGGGTTGGCCCATTTCTGTCGCTTGAAAGTGGGCGCCAATGCACCACAATCCCATTACGTGCGCCAAAATCCCCGGGCAATTTGGCGCAAAACGGAAATATTCGGGAAACCCGACGAAAGTGCAGCGTTCGGACCCTTAGTAAATGAGCCCCTATGTGTACAAGAACGCACCCTACAAATGGTGACACCCCAAGCGTCAAGTTGGGCACTTTTTTTTCCAGGAGGAATAACAGGGGGAAAGCACCATGTTATATTCTACAAGATGAATCTTCTGTGTGGTTGTGTTTTATGTTCCTCTTTTTACTTCTTTTTATGCACAAAGTATATATTCTGATGGAATCTAGTTTTGTGGCCTCTTCCCCAGTGTATGTGTGTATGGGGTCTAGGTTACATATAGTATCCACACTTGTAGCCCTGATTTCCCCCGGGTCCCTCTTTGCGGTCTCCGCACTCGCTCCCCTCCGTCGCCTCGGGTTAAGTGATATGTCATATTTCTGTCATCAGGCCACCATTTTTCGCGGCGATAATCTCTCTTACAACTTCCTGGCTTAACATTAAGGTCACGTTTTAACGCTTTTGCGGTCTGTAAGCTACGATGGCATTTTACAGCTCATGAGTAATTTTTGGCGCTGGAGTCAATGGAGGCACATTTAACGAATTAATAGAAATGAGTGTAAGAATCACATCCTCACGCTCTGTAGAGGCAGGTCAAATTTTTATTTTTCAATGTGTGTGTGAACATTTTGGCAAGGTAGGGTTTGGTGATTTTGGTAAAAGGGGTATTCCAGGAATAAGCACAATCACATTCAAATGGGTCATTAAAATATAAGAGAATATGTAATAAGTTATTTAGAATGTTGCTCTGTCATACACTATGCTGGAGAATTGTAATGCTACTGGTCCTGTAATCAGTCCATTGATTTTGTCCCTGTGGAGGAGAAACAGGACATTAGATGGGCAGGTCATATGTCCACACAACATGTCCTGCACCATCCTGGATAGGTCATGTGATCACAACTGTGTTTGGTTGTAGTCAGTTGGCTGCAGTGCATCCAGTATGGCCAGTGTGTGGTGAGACCCATCTCAGTTATGCCATGTACAGTGATGGCAGTTACACATCATTACTATTGTAACATAGCAGGACAGTCTGTTACATCATCATTGGGAGCAGAGATTAAGAGGGAGGAGCTGTTAATGAGTTCTTAGAGATCATGGGAGTTGTAGTGTTCTGTGGTGGCCATCTTGGAGATAACTCCACCTACATTAGAGCGGCCATAAAAACAAACTATTTAGACTTTGTGACAACGAGTTTTGTTGTATTTATTTACTTAGAGCATTATGGGTTTTGTGGGTTTTTTGTATCAGATGTTCATATTCCCAGAAATTTTTTTTAATTATATTATTTTTTTGTAGTAGGCTTCTGGAGGCGGATTGTAAATACATTATATTGAATCTCAATTTTCCTATGTATGCTGTCATCTCTCTAGGTATCCCCCCCCCCCTCTTGTTATCCTCTCTGTACAATCCCATTCCTCTCTGTTGCTTCCCCCCATAGTTCTCTGCTCCCACTTTGATGTTCTCTCCTTATTCCATAACGAGAATTAGAAAATTCCAGGAGCTGAAGAAATGTTAGTTCTGCCTGCATTCCTCCATAAGTTACACCCATACATCCGTATTCCAGTATTTGTGTAAGATAGATGAATTCCCAGTTCTCCCGTTGGCTCCGCCCCCCATGCAGCTGTTGGCTCCAACCCACGGGTGGTAAGCAAACACCAATTTTGCAATTCTGATAGAAATCTGAATCATGCCCCTCTAGGTGAATTAATCAAATACATTTTAGTAACAGTTGCATAAATGTTGTAAACTAATAGGTTAGAGTAATTTTTGTTTTTTATTTTTTTTTATTTCAAATAAGCTTTATTACAAAATATCTAGTTACATTCATTAAAAGAATACAGCCTACAGTATCCATGTTAACAAAATTTTACCAGATCCTATACAATTTTTTTTTCTGTCATATTCCCTCACTCATCCCTCAGCCTTTTGCTGTCCTGATTCCTGAAAAGTTTTTTAAAAAAGCAGAACAAAAAAAAAACGCAAAAATAATCCTTAGCCGAGTCTGTCATTTTGAAGGAAACAAATGTTATTTCACTTTCACTCAAGTTTAATTCACATTACCTGGCTCCCTGCCAGAAGCATGTGTTAAGTCCCGGGGAGGAGGCAGCTGCAGCCTGTGTCAGTCTCTTCTCATCCAGCTCCCTCCCCACTTCCTGTCATGTGCATTGAGCAGGCAGGGGAGGGGTATGGTGTGGAGGAGATGGAGACTGAGACACAGGCGACAGCTGCTCCCCCTCAGGACTCACTGAACACTGCTGGTAGTGAGACAGAAAATGTAAATTCAATTTCTCTAAAGTCCTGAAATGATTCAGTATGCTGGCAAAGGCATTTTTAAAATTGGCCTAGCAAAGGTTATAGGTTATGGATTATAATCAGCTGGCAGTTTGTAGTAGAGCAATGCACAGTGATTTCTCAAAGTGGACCTTAAAGAGAGCCTGTTACCAGGAGTGTCATTTTTAGCTGCTGACGGGTTCTCTTTAAGGTCCACTTTGAGAAATCACTGCATTTCTCTACTACATACTGGCAGCAGATTATAATGCTTGGGAGATGTGGTAGACTTGCTTCAAATCCTACACAGGGCCATACTGTTCATGACTTAACTCTCTTGCTCCCTCTAGGGGCGGTTGGCGGAAGCCTAAATAGTGGAGCCCAACCTGGTTATTTCTTGGAAGTTCCGACTCCAGAAATAAGGGGGCTATAGGTCTTCTGTACCCACTGCACTGTATAGGTCAGTGATGGCGAACCTTTTAGCAGCCGAGTGCCCAAACTGCAATCCAAAACTCCCCTTATTTATCGCGAGGTGCCAATCAGAAATTACTCCCTGTTCTGCACCAATCAAAAATTGCTCCCAGTTCTTTAACAACTTTGGAAAATTTGCATCATTTTAGCTTCTTTCCATTGTCCCTCTGTGCACAGAGTATCGTGGGGCCAGCAGAAGGTCCTCCAAAGATAATTCGACCCTGTCTACTCATTCTCCCTCTTCCTACAGTCCCAAGTAGCAAAGTAAGTGTCACTTTAATATATGACTGAAAGCAGCAACTTTTAAGTTGCTCAGAACTGCAGGAAGATTCTTTGAGTCCTGTCTGGTGTGCTGGAGCGATGGCCCAAGTGCCTACAGAAAGAGCTTGGAGTGCCGCCTCTGGCACCCGTGCCATAGGTTCGCCACCACTGGTATAGGTTGTGTGTGAGCCTCTACATGGGAATTTATCAGATTTTCCATCCTTTGTTTATGAATAATGTGGAGGAACTGGGGAGGACTGGCAATGGGGCGGCAGAGTCTAGAAGGAGAGGACTAGCTATTGAGTGACCTGTATATACCTGACAACATGGAAAATGTCCAATGATGGTATCAACATCCTGTCTTTATCAGGAAGAGCAGCTCTGAAGCACAAACTGCTGCTCTGTCTAGTGCTCTGTCTAGCAACAGGAATTAAAAATAGAGCGGCCACTTGTCTCATCCAGAGAAATCCAGCTCTCGGAACCCCCCAGGATTCACCGAAAAATCCACCCTCCTGAGTATTTGTCTCAAAGTATTTTTGGGCGTGGATAGAAATTTAATATTGAAATTAAATTTAAATTAAACATTTTTAGTTATCGATTGAAACCTGTTATTTTCCCTTTTTTTTTTTTTTTTTTTTAACTGTAAATCTTAGAAAACCTCCCTGAAACTGTGGGAATCCTCCATCAGGCTCGCGTCCCGGTGATGCAGCACATGTGCCGGAGCCGCCGCGTCTTGTTCCAGGCTCCAGCATTACAATAGCAAAACCAAACAATGCGTCAGGGAGGGATTTTCTCTTGTGGTTTCATATACTTTTTGGTTTTTTTTAAATTTCTCTTGAGTTCCTAAATAGCTTGTAATTAAACAAAATATTCAATAAAGCGTAAAGCCCTCAAAAACTTGTTTACGTGATCTAATAATTCCAATATGGCTCACATCTGCGCGCCACCACTCCGATCCTACAAGCTGCTGTTTTTGTAATGAAAATATTTTCTTTTTTTTTCTCCCCCCCCCCCCCCCCCCCCCCCCTTTCTAAAAACACAGTCTGGATAAAGTAACATCAGACTTTGCTTCCTCCAGCTGTTATTGAAGTGTATTTTGTAAACAAAAGTTATTTGCGTAACATTTCACGCATTGTATCATAATTTATAGAGGATCCACCAAAATCTAAAGACATTTTTGTTTTCGTAACTGCTTTAGTTTCTTTTGTATTTGTAAATATTCTCTAAGGGATTACCGTATATACTCGAGTATAAGCCGACCCAAGTATAAGCCGAGGCCCCTAATTTTACCACAAAAACCTGGGAAAGCCAGTTGACTCGAGTATAAGCCGAGGGTGGGAAATACATTGGTCACAGCCTCCCCAGTATATAGCCTGCCGGACCCTGCCCCATAGTATATAGCCAGCACCTGCCCCCCAGTATATAGCCTGCCAGCACCTGCCCCCCAGTATATAGCCTGCCAGCACCTGCCCCCCAGTATATAGCCTGCCAGCACCTGCCCCCCAGTATATAGCCTGCCAGCACCTGCCCCCCAGTATATAGCCTGCCAGCCCATATCCCCCAGTATATAGCCTGCCAGCCCATATCCCCCAGTATATAGCCTGCCAGCCCATATCCCCCAGTATATAGCCTGCCAGCCCATATCCCCCAGTATATAGCCTGCCAGCCCATATCCCCCAGTATATAGCCTGCCAGCCCATATCCCCCAGTGTATAGCCTGCCAGCCCATATCCCCCAGTGTATAGCCTGCCAGCCCATATCCCCCAGTGTATAGCCTGCCAGCCCATATCCCCCAGTGTATAGCCTGCCAGCCCATATCCCCCAGTGTATAGCCTGCCAGCCCATATCCCCCAGTGTATAGCCTGCCAGCCCATATCCCCCAGTGTATAGCCTGCCAGCCCATATCCCCCAGTGTATAGCCTGCCAGCCCATATCCCCCAGTGTATAGCCTGCCAGCCCATATCCCCCAGTGTATAGCCTGCCAGCCCATATCCCCCAGTGTATAGCCTGCCAGCCCATATCCCCCAGTGTATAGCCTGCCAGCCCATATCCCCCAGTGTATAGCCTGCCAGCCCATATCCCCCAGTGTATAGCCTGCCAGCCCATATCCCCCAGTGTATAGCCTGCCAGCCCATATCCCCCAGTGTATAGCCTGCCAGCCCATATCCCCCAGTGTATAGCCTGCCAGCCCATATCCCCCAGTGTATAGCCTGCCAGCCCATATCCCCCAGTGTATAGCCTGCCAGCCCATATCCCCCAGTGTATAGCCTGCCAGCCCATATCCCCCAGTGTATAGCCTGCCAGCCCATATCCCCCAGTGTATAGCCTGCCAGCCCATATCCCCCAGTGTATAGCCTGCCAGCCCATATCCCCCAGTGTATAGCCTGCCAGCCCATATCCCCCAGTGTATAGCCTGCCAGCCCATATCCCCCAGTGTATAGCCTGCCAGCCCATATCCCCCAGTGTATAGCCTGCCAGCCCATATCCCCCAGTGTATAGCCTGCCAGCCCATATCCCCCAGTGTATAGCCTGCCAGCCCATATCCCCCAGTGTATAGCCTGCCAGCCCATATCCCCCAGTGTATAGCCTGCCAGCCCATATCCCCCAGTGTATAGCCTGCCAGCCCATATCCCCCAGTGTATAGCCTGCCAGCCCATATCCCCCAGTGTATAGCCTGCCAGCCCATATCCCCCAGTGTATAGCCTGCCAGCCCATATCCCCCAGTGTATAGCCTGCCAGCCCATATCCCCCAGTGTATAGCCTGCCAGCCCATATCCCCCAGTGTATAGCCTGCCAGCCCATATCCCCCAGTGTATAGCCTGCCAGCCCATATCCCCCAGTGTATAGCCTGCCAGCCCATATCCCCCAGTGTATAGCCTGCCAGCCCATATCCCCCAGTGTATAGCCTGCCAGCCCATATCCCCCAGTGTATAGCCTGCCAGCCCATATCCCCCAGTGTATAGCCTGCCAGCCCATATCCCCCAGTGTATAGCCTGCCAGCCCATATCCCCCAGTGTATAGCCTGCCAGCCCATATCCCCCAGTGTATAGCCTGCCAGCCCATATCCCCCAGTGTATAGCCTGCCAGCCCATATCCCCCAGTGTATAGCCTGCCAGCCCATATCCCCCAGTGTATAGCCTGCCAGCCCATATCCCCCAGTGTATAGCCTGCCAGCCCATATCCCCCAGTGTATAGCCTGCCAGCCCATATCCCCCAGTGTATAGCCTGCCAGCCCATATCCCCCAGTGTATAGCCTGCCAGCCCATATCCCCCAGTGTATAGCCTGCCAGCCCATATCCCCCAGTGTATAGCCTGCCAGCCCATATCCCCCAGTGTATAGCCTGCCAGCCCATATCCCCCAGTGTATAGCCTGCCAGCCCATATCCCCCAGTGTATAGCCTGCCAGCCCATATCCCCCAGTGTATAGCCTGCCAGCCCATATCCCCCAGTGTATAGCCTGCCAGCCCATATCCCCCAGTGTATAGCCTGCCAGCCCATATCCCCCAGTGTATAGCCTGCCAGCCCATATCCCCCAGTGTATAGCCTGCCAGCCCATATCCCCCAGTGTATAGCCTGCCAGCCCATATCCCCCAGTGTATAGCCTGCCAGCCCATATCCCCCAGTGTATAGCCTGCCAGCCCATATCCCCCAGTGTATAGCCTGCCAGCCCATATCCCCCAGTGTATAGCCTGCCAGCCCATATCCCCCAGTGTATAGCCAGCAGCGGGGGAAGCCAAAAAGGTGAGTTTTGATATATATTTTTTACTCTACTATAAGCCTAGTTTGGGTTTTCAGCACATTTTTTTGTGCTGAAAAACTAGGCTTATACTCGAATATATATATATATACTCGAGATTATATATTTAGTTGTTCTGTACCTCTGACATTCCTCTCGGCAGGCCTTAGACTTGTTTTGCTTGAATCTTGCAAATAGTAAAAGAAGAGACCATTTTATATACAATTTTGGGTGACCACAGTGGTGGAGGGGTCTGAATGGATCGGCCGGTTGATCATGCGTGGAGCGGTTTCATTCAAAGTCTATGAGGTTACAGGAGATGAGGAAAGTATGATCACCTAACTGCGCAAGGAGACTTACCGGCCGCGCAGGCGCCTCCCCGCTGACTCCCCGGCCGCCTCTGGATGACATTGTGGCCTTTATTTTTGGCGCCGTCTGTTTAGATTGCGCCCATGATGTAGGAAGAGATGTGGCTTCGAGTCTCGAAGGGCCTCCTTTCATTTCCATGGGGCAGCGGGTGTTGATTCCCGCCATGTCATCCCTCCCTAATAGTAACAAAGGCACAGAAAATTCCTCCTAGAACCAAACTCTGTTTTTAGTAACAAAACACTGTGACTTCCAGGCGTCTTTGGGGAAGGCCTGGAAGATTCTAATATGTTTTTTTTTTTAGCGTGGGAGGTCGGGGCCTGACATGTCCCTGTAGAGTTGTGCTGTGATTGAAGTCATGTGGCACGTCACTACCATTACATTATTGTCCGGTAGGCACGCCCCCCCCCCCCCTTTGGGATGTGATCCTATATTACAACCATTTTGCAAGTGGAATGTTTTTATTGGCCAACTTTTTATAAGCTTTTTATTTCTAGGTTTGCATAACTTGAATCTTTCAGTTGTCCTGCCAAATATGTTCTGGCGTAACGAGCATAACATATGGCTGCTTTTCTTCTTTTTATGTTGTTTTGTGAGCAGCGCAGGGACTCCTCGTGTATGGGCAAATCATTGTTTTTAAGAAAATCCACTCTTAAAATTCATCGTTATAAGGGGTCTGTTACTTAGATCCAGGCACAATGACTGTGGTAATCTTCTTATATCTGCTATCCATGGCCTTCCTTCCTTCTAAAATCAATTTTTAAAATGCTTCTGAGGGTTTTACCAGAGCCCCTCCGTGATGTAGCTTCACAGGCTGTTACACTGTGCAGGAGAACTTCTTCCTCCCACTGTGTGAGATTACATCAGCCTGAGAGAAGGGGGTGGTAAGTGTAAAAGCGTGTGAGGACCCTCCCCTGCGCCCCCTCCGGGAGCCTTTCTTGGGACATTAGCTTAATTTTAAAAGTTGATGTTAGAAGGAAGGAGTACATGGATAACAAATATAAGAAGATAACACAGTCACGGTGCATGGATCTATGAGTAAGTGCCCCTGGTGTATTTTGAGGTGCATGAATCCCAAAATTAACCGTCGGACAAAATTTCTCACCCCAAACACCACAGAGGCCCGAGCTCCCACCTTTTTCAGCACTTATGTTCCCCGGAGTCCCTGCCTCTTTCTGTTAACTGTTATTTTTTCAGCCTTGGACAATAATCCCTTCAGGGACTCCTAGCATCCTAGAAGCAACTGTGCTAGGAATAGATAGGGTTCTGGTTGAAGGGACTTTAGTAGCAGAAACCGTGTTCATTATTGTCCCAGGAGAGCTGTGTAACCATATTTTTGTGTGTGGTGTTAGTAGCAGCAGGACTGTGAAAATGGCATTTATGTTCCAGGACTGTAGCTGGACGTGGAGCACTGAGGGAACGTCCTTACACTTCTGTGTTCTCTCACCTCTGCTTTAATATTCGACCATAAGACTTACATTTTCACTGTGGGTGTGCTCCCACATTCAGGTTTTCAGATGCAGGTGTGGATCATAATGGGCGGGAACATTTCATTGGGCGACGCTGCTCCTCTTTTTTTTCACTCTGGTCCTGGTTTGGACATCAAAAACTGCATATAATTAGCTGAATGGGAGAAAACATCCTTAGTCCAAGCAGAGCGGAGGGTTGTGCAGTTTTTGGTGAAGTCGTCTCACACAACAGAGATATAGAAAGTCCAGCTGCAACCCTGGAGTATGCATACATTTTCCACAGTCCTGCTGCCACTAACAAGACAAACAAAGAAGGTTTTGTTACAGAGATCTTCCAGGGACGATACCTAACACTACAGCTTTGTTTGGTCTATACCGTTTTTGGACTCCCTTTAAGTGCATACAAATACATCTTGTGTTCCTTAATTTTTTTTTTTCGGGGTGGGGGGGGGGTAAATATTTTGAGGTCCTCTATTCAGGCTCGTTGTTGCGATTGTAGTCCGAGAACAAATATTGCTTTGGAGGAACTGGTATTTCTACGAATGGCATGAGCATCCCATTGATTTTAAACGAGAACGGTGTAATTCCTCCTTTGTCCTGCGGTAGCGCTGTAGGGCATGTAATCGATCAGCCCTTGTGAGTGATCTGAGGATTGTTGGTGCAGCCGCCTACCTCAAAGAAATTGCTCTTCACCGTAATTTATGTTTTCTTTCAAATATCCATGGATGAAAAACAAAGTATTTTTTATTTTATTTTTTTTTAAATCTATTCTTTTGGAGATGTAAGAAAGAGATTAGTTGTCAGGGAAACCATAACGCTTTTTTTTCTAATTGTGCGAATTAAAAAAAAAACCGAACAGCTTTGTAAGGTTGTCCTCAAGGTTCACGTGAGGTAACACCTACACTTTCTGCACGTCCTCTGTTTATCGGAGCCCCTCAATCAATTTACTATCAAGAACCTCCAAAGTATTATATCCGGGAAATTTCAGGGATCAGATATAAACAGAGATTGTTATTGTTGTTGGTAGAGTATACTGGACTTGTGTGTCGCATAGAGGCCGTCACGGTACTTATTGGGGTTTTTTTTTGTCCTTTGGGAAGGGTAAGCATAATAGCGAGTCAGCCCATTTTGCTGAATGTGCATGCAACCGTTTTGAGCTCTTTAAAGGGGTTTCCCCATGAAAGGCAATTCTCAAATGTCAATGCTGTTTAGACAATAAAGATCATTTTTAACTCCTTACTTTACAATTTTCCCTCAGTTTTATTGCTGTTTTAGCTCCAGGGATGTCAGAGTGTGGGTGGGGACTTTCTAAGCAGACACTTCATGATCCCTCTTGTGCTGTGAGATGCTGCGTGCTGATAATGTGCTTAGATTATTATGGTCCAGGTTTACAAACGCTTTCATTTGGCTTCTGAACATTCGCTAATATCTGATAAATAGAAAAAGAGAGATGAGACAGGTCACAGATGATGAAATCCATGAGATGCAGATAACACACAATGACATTCTCAGCTCTGCTATATTTCAGCCATAACATATACGTTCAGCTCTGCTCTGCCCCCTCCCTGGATAAATACCTTCTCTGTCTGTAGCTTGTAGCTTTACTCTCCTCACGCTGCTTGCTGGCAAGAAGTCTTTGTGTGTCTGTGTGTGAACTCATCTTGGAATGCAAGGGTGGGGGCCAATGCAGAGAGGAGCTCAGTGCAGCATCAGGCAGGAGAAAAATCTGTCCTGCCCGACCCTAGGCTTCTGATTTACGGTTAGAAATTGTGTACACCAGGACTGATAGGGACAGGTTGGAATTATATCTGGGAAATGCTGCATTTTTGTTAATAACAGTGAATTAGAGAATGTGCTATTTTGTTATCCTGAGTATATAAGAACCTTGTCTTCTTGGGATTACCCCTTTGAAAGAAATCTACCTTAAAATTCCATCATGATAAACCAGGATCATTACTCATAGCTCCAGGCACCGTGACTGTGATAATCTTCTTATATTTCTTATCCATGGCCTCCGTCCTAAAATGAACTTTTAAAATGATGCTACTAAGCCACAAGGGCTCCTGGGGGTGCTACCAGAGCCCCTCTGTTTTAAAGCTTTTCAGTTTGTTACTCTGTGCAGGGCCAGTAGGGCTTCTGTTGGTTTTGCTAGGGCCCCTCCATGTAGTACCTTCACAGGCCGTTACACTGTGCAGGAGGACTTTTCCCCCTCCTACTGTGTGAGATTTTATCAGGTGGAGGGTGAAGTCCCCAGGGGTAGGGGGAGACAGTGTGACAGCCTGTGAATATTTGTAGATTACTTAATATCTAACACAAACTGAGTTTAAAGAGGTTGTCTATTGGATAGGGCCTTACTTGCTGATATATAGGGGACCCCACCGATCATGGGAACAGGGCTTGTCGCACATACACCCTAATGTTCTATTCACACCATGGGCACTAAAGGAGACATCCGCGAGCCATTCTCAGCTATCTCCATCAGTTGCATAGACAGTGAATGGATAGGCAGCGCACATGTGCGAGCATCCACTCTATTCTTTTGGGATGTAACTGACCCCCGTTCTCTTGATCCCTGGGGGACCACATCACTGAGAGCCCCCACTTATCGGCAAGTTATCTTCTATTGTGAAGAACCCCATTAAGGAGGTGGAAGTAGACCGCTCCATACACTTTGTAGGCTACAAATTTAACTCCAGGGCATGAGTTGTCGGTCTTTGAGGACCCCCTTCAATGTGATGGTGCATCAGAGGTTTGTAAAAAGGAGGGAGGGGGCGAATACTTGTTAGGTTTCTGCTGTGTTGAAGGCCCTGCCCTGAGAGGGTCATGTCGCATGCTGGTTGTATACGGTTGTATTCTCGTTTCCTCCTCACTACGATGGACAGATTACAGCAATGTATAGTTTTTCCGAGGCTCGGAATTATTCATGCTTTGTGTGCCCTTCTAGACAAAGAAGCAGCATATACCTTACCGGAACAGTAAGCTTACACGCCTCCTGAAGGATTCGCTGGGAGGGAACTGTCACACCATCATGATCGCCGCCGTCAGCCCCTCATCCGCCTCCTACGACGACACGTACAACACTCTGAAGTATGCAAACCGAGCCAAGGATATCAAGTCTGCCGTAAGTGAGAAGCCCGCCCCTGCTTTACATATCACGTGTTGCCTTTTTTTTTCTTTCTTTTTGGGGCTGCGGAATAAGATAATAAAGTCGTTAAAGGGGATTGACTCGGGGTGTAAGTAATTATAGGGTTTGCGGTAATCTCACAAGCCGATCCCATTCTTATGCTGTTTGGGTATCCCGGCACTCTTCCCAGTCACATAAGAAAGGATCACTCGGCTAGTTAGAGGGATTTTCCACTTTTAGCATCTAAACCTGCTATTTTTTTTGTGCAATGAAAAGTTATACAATTTTCCAATATACTTTCTGTATCAGTTCCTCACAGTTTTTTCTGGATCTCTGCTTGCTGTCATTCTCAAGGAAGGTCATGTGATGTCACGCTGGTGCCCGACTCGTTATAGAACACACTGTGATATACTGAGCCGTGCACCTGTGAGACATCACATGACTATGGATATGAGGAGCCCTGCACCTGTGTGACAATACATGACCAGGGATATAACGAGCCGTGCACCTGTGTGACATCACATGACCAGGGAAATACCGAAACGCACGCCTGTATGATATCACATGACTATGGATTTAATGAGATGTGCACCTGTGTGACATCACATGACCAGGGATATAACGAGCCGTGCACCTGTGTGACATCACATGACCAGGGAAATAACGAAACGCACGCCTGTATGATATCACATGACTATGGATTTAATGAGATGTGCACCTGTGTGACATCACATGACCAGGGATATAACGAGCCGTGCACCTGTGTGACAATAGATGACCAGGGACAGAACGAGCCATGCGCCTTTGTGACATCACATGATCAGGAATATAACGAGCCGTGCACCTGTGTGACATCACATGACCAGGGACAGAACGAGCCGTGCACCTGTGTGACATCCTATGACTAGGGATATAATGAGCCGAGCGCCTGTGTGACATCACACGACAGGGGCCAGTTTATATACTGGTAGTAAATAATGAAGCTTCCCATAGAATGACAGCAAGCAGAGATCTAGAAAACATTGTGGAATTGATACAGAAAGTATATTGGGAAATTGTATAACTTTACATTACTCATGTCACGTATTTGCTGAAAGTAGACAAGACCTTTATTGCTTTTGATCAGTGACTCCTGAGGCCAGTTATCTGACTTCAGTGAATTTGTGAACAATTTTTGAACAATGGAAGGGACAGGTGGTTACATTTGTGAATAGAGTTTGTAGCACGATTTTAGTGAAATAGAGCATATCCTCACACTGCTATGCTTCGTTCCACAGTGCACTCATATAAAAACAATGAATGAATAAAATGCTGTACCTTGCTTCTGGTTCGGTACTACAGCAATCATTCAAATCAGAAGGGCTATGGCACAGTTCAATGCGCACAGCAGTGTGAGGACACAAAGCTCAAAAACTCAAAAATTTTGTTACCATCAAAGGAAAATCTTAGAGTTTAGTGTAGTTTTAGACACATTTATGACTACACACATTTATGACTACGCTGCACACCAGGAGAGAACTGACATGCTGAGTTCACTCCCGCGGTGCAGCGTTCGGGCCGTGCGTTCCAGGCAGCTTGCGTTGCGAGTGTGATGCGAGTTCATCGCATCACACTCGCAAGTGTGGAACGGGCCTAAGACAAAAGGGCATGGCTTTCGAGAAAGAGGTGTGCACCAAAAATATTCAAGTGAATTTTGGCACATTTCTGGTGTAGAGTAAACCAGCTTATAGGACGTTAGACCAGACCTCACTCCAATGAAAACCAAAGACCTTATCTACTCTGAACCTGGAGACCAACAGAAGAGACTATAACTGCAAGGTCAGACTACAGAGGCTTTGTTTGTAGTCTGAAAACATGGAGCCGCATAGTTCTGCACAGGAGCTGGATACCCAAAGAGAGTCGCTCCGTTGGGCGATGTAACCGATTTTATTGTAAGGTTTGTTTTTGCTCTTACGCTATTGTAACTGGTTTCCGTCTCTCACCTTGGACTGAAACCCATTTTTCATTACTTGCGCAAATTCATTATTAAATGAAGCTGATTTTTTTTTTCTTTCTTTTTTTTTTTTTTCTCATTTAATTTTGCTCATGAACAGGTGAAGAGTAACGTGGTGAGCCTAGACAGTCACATCAGTCAGTACGCCAAGATCTGCGAGCAGCAGAAGAAAGAGGTGCGTTTAAAGTGTGAATTTTGTATTTTAAAGGTATCGCTTATAGTGTCTTAAAGGGGTTTTCGTGTGGGGGGGGGGGGGGGGGGGGGGCACCTGACATTACAGTGGTTCACTACAGTGCCACTCAGTGTAACAGTTTGTGTCTGGTATTACAACACACTTTATTGGTGGGGGGGGGGCGTTCTGCAATACCAGACCGAACCCATAAACAAGAGTGGAGCTGTTCTAGGACGTCTATTACAAAACTGTGTGATTCAGATCTCCATGCATCATGTTTCCTATATTCCGCCTATTTCTAGATTGCAATGCTGAAGGAGAAATTGAAGAACTACGAAGAGCAAAAGATACCGGAGCAAATGAAGCAGAACCAGCTGTCCGCCACAAACCAGCAACAGGCAGAAATAAAGAGGTACCTGCTTCTATGGACACTGCTGGGGGACTACCTCACCTTTGCTGCAGAGTGTATGTTAGAGGTTTAAGCTGATTTTGTACTGGGATAATGACAATGGTCATGCTCAGGATAGTCAGTGAAAGCTGAAACTTGGGCTACATTCACACTACAGTACGGCGGGCATAGATCTGCGCAGGGATGAGCGCCGGTCGCCCCCCGCCATCTCCATAGAGATGATTGGCAGTGGCGCCGTATTACAGGGACATGTCCTATCTTTCTCCTGTCTACGGAACGCACTGTACTGCTCCCGTAGGACGGCGTGAGCCCATTGCCATGTATGGGGAATGTATATACAGCGGCCGTATATATGGGTCCCCCATACATTTATGTGAATATAGCCTTCGCTAATAGATTTGGTAGCGAGTCGCCAAACTGTGGATATCTGATGTAAAGGCACAGCAGTCTATGCTACTACAGTGCAGCAGTTGTTCTCCCATATTCCTGCACTGCTCCTCTCATGCCCCCAGGGCTTTCTGCAGGAAGGATTACTAACTTTCCATGATTGCTATCACTGACAATAAGGGAAATTGTTTCATTACCCTCCTTATGTGGGATAAAGGTGTCAAGTATTTTGCACAGTGTAGTCCATGGAGGCTCAGGCCTCGCTAATAGGGTCATCCGAGTTTATGAAAAGCAATAAAAGCGGCTCCATTTATCTACATGCTCAGCAATTGATTCTATACTGTAGTGTAGCAGTGGTTTTTAAGGGGTTTTACCACGAAAACCAGAAGATGTTGTTTATTGTGGGGGATCTCCGTGATGGGACCACCACAGATCACGAGAATGGGGGTCCAATTTACCGCAGTTGGACCCCTCGTCACTCCCCAAGATGACTGGAGCAGCCTGTCGCGCGTGGTCGGACTGCCCTGTCCATCTCCATGGAGCTGACGGAGATTGCCAAGGGCCGGTCATCTCCAAGATTTGACCCCATTTGATCCTGTTACTTGTAATTTGCAGAGGGTTCCTTCACTGAGACCCCCACGATCTGCAAGTTAGGCCCTATCCTGTGCATAAGGCCTGACTTGTTTTGTGGGAAGACCCCTTTAGTTCCCATATTCTTGCACAGCTCCTCTGTTATGATGCCGCCAGGGCTTGCTGAAGTAATTACTTACATTTCATTATTGCATTCGCTGACGTTAAGGGGATTAGTTTCTTTCCTACGCACAAGTGGAATAAATGTCACATTTTTTGGCGCACACGCTCACGGTGCATGCTCAGGGTAGTCTGTGGACGTTCATCCTTTGCTAATAGGGTTAATAGTGGGGGCACTAAACTGTGGAAATTAGAAGTGTTCTCTAAATGCTTACCTGTGAATGCCACAATATTGTGGCACATATATTTTGGCGTAAGTGCAGTGAGCATGCTCAGGGTAGTCCGTGGACTCTCTGCCTCAGGGTGATGCCACACATGGCGTTTTTAGTACGTTTTTAAGCATGCGTTTTCAGTCCGTTTAAAACGCATCCCTTTTTTTTTTTTTTTGTCCGTTTTTCCAAATTATCTGAATAGATAAACGGGTTGTAAGCAGCCAACCCCATGGTAAACGGTCAAGAACACATGCTGTTTTAAACGGATCAAAAACGCCACGTGTGGCATCACCCTTAGCTAATAGGCTTAGCAGTGGGGCCACAAAACTAGAGTCATTAGAGTTGTTAAAAAAATTAAATAAAAAAAAAAAACGCAAAAAGGCGCAACATTTATTTAAATATTTACCAGCGGATGCTACTATAGTATAGAAGTGGGTGTAATTCCTACATTCTTGCACGGCTCCTCTGTTTTGATGCCGCCAGGCTTGCTGCGGGATAGATTACTAAATTCTAATGATTTAGGGGAAATCGCTAATTCTTTCACATCAGTAAAATGGCATAAAAATTCAGCAAGTTTTAGCTTTTTTTTAATTTTATTTATTTTTTTTATGCCCTACCCTCGCTTAAGGGGAAGGTACGAGGCCTACCACGAGCTTGTGTTAATGGATACAATTACAAGAGCTCTGGTACCTATGAAGATGCTGCTGTGCCAGTACCGTGTGTGTATGTATATATGGCTATATATGAGTATGAATGGATATAGCCATACTTGGAATGGATATCGGTCACGGCAGACCTCCATGATTGACGCAGACCAAGGACTAAGAAAAATGTGACGTGACATAGATGCAGACCCTGAGCTCTACCACCCCCACATAGACTGACATACACAAACATGCCGTGTGGGCTGCTGCATGCACTTCTTCTCTAAATGACATT